>NC_090343.1:30327836-30953336 GCF_035084215.1 Heptranchias perlo
GGTGACCAGAACGGAACGGAATGTGATGTCACGGAGACGGGGGCACACTGAAAAGGAAATTTAAATCGCGGATTTCCCGGGCTGCTTGAGGCAGTGCTCGGGGGAGGAAACCCTGATTCCAGGAAACTCCTGATCATTCCAGGGGGGTTGGGAACCCTACTGGGGGACTCAGAGTCTTCCAAGACTTGAGGGGGTTGGCACCATTGTTTAAAGGAACAGCCATGAATCTAAAACTAGACAAAAATATCTAAATTTTGTTACTAAGACCATCTGGGCCATTGAGCCTGTCCAATCCAGACATGATGAAACCATGTACATTATTGACCTATCCCTTCGCCTGGGAGAGGCAAAGAAAAGAACAAAATCAGAACAAAAACTGAAAAAATGCTAATTGAGGAAAAACTCTGTAAAATCTCCCTCTATTTCCACATGGTAATCAAGTAAAGCTACAGGAAGCCAGGGAAACTCATAGATCCTGCTGCAACTTGTCAAGAACTAAATATATCTTCCTCTCAGGGACTTTTCCAGCTCCCTTTTGAAAAACTGTAGAGAATGCATACTCATCGCATACTTTGCTAATCTCTTCCGGAAGGCTGTGATTCGCTGTGAAAAGAAAAACCTTCTACACCTAACAATTGTTTGCTGAAGCATGCTCCCCATCTAGGTAAACGATAGTGAGACCAAGGGATTGAGCAGAGAACCCCTGCCATTGTCAGGAAATTGATGGATGGTTTGGGAGGTTAGGCCAGATGAACCAATGGTTTCCTGCCCAAAGCATTACCATGTTAACTCTGAAAACAGTTTTTTCAGTATAAAAAGGTAACTCCTGCTGAAAAAATATGACGTAGGAAAGAATTCAATTTAATATTACTGACGTTTTTATATATTCCTAGAAAGGTTTGACTCTGGAAAGGTATTTTTTTTAAATGTTCACATCAAAAATAAATAAATATGTGGCTCTGGCAAAGATTTTTTTTTAAATCCAGCCAAAAACGTCAATTGGTCGTGAAATCAGTTGAATATAATACTCGGTTGTATTGTAGTACATGTGGTAGGGTTTGGCCACAGATTACAGCATAGGCACAACTGTGCCACTGCCTCCCTGGTGAATCAGATGTACAGAATTCCTTGGCCATATCTAGGTTTTTTTCTTATTCGTTCATGGGTTGTGGGCGTCGCTGGCGAGGCTGGCATTTATTGCCCATCCCTAATTGCCCTTGAGAAGGTGGTGGTGAGCCACCTTCTTGAACCGCTGCAGTCCGTGTGGTGACAGTTCTCCCACAGTGCTGTTAGGAAGGGAGTTCCAGGATTTTGACCCAGCGACGATGAAGGAACGGCGATATATTTCCAAGTCGGGATGGTGTGTGACTTGGAGGGGAACGTGCAGGTGGTGTTGTTTCCATGTGCCTGCTGCTCTTGTCCTTCTAGGTGGTAGAGGTCACGGGTTTGGGAGGTGCTGTCGAAGAAGTGTTCCTCTGCTTTTGCTTCTAGGTGGAAAGATAATGGTGACTGGGCACAATCTTCCCATGGTGCAACCTCATCTGGTAGGCATCCATCCACTCTTCTTCGTCAAGAAAACAATAGTATTTATGCCATTTCCTGGGGTTTCCACACATCTACCACCGAAGTCACGGCGGAAGATCGTGAGAACATTTGCAGAAATTCAACCTCATGATTTGATTCCCCTAGGGAAATCCAAATTGTCTAAATTTCTAGAACCCAAATGAAAAATGACTTTTCCAAAGCCTGTGAGACAAAGCCATCTTACCAATTAAGTAGGAAAAGAATAAGTTTAAAAATGCACAAAAACACTTGCAAAGAATCCTTCAAAACCAGTGGTTTGCCTCCTTTATATCAACACTTTCACATCAAGCAGCTGTCAACCAATCCCGGACACCTGTTATGCATGTGGATTTTTATGAATGAATGCAGATCTGGTGTGACATACAAGGAAATAGCAGTAACAGCTATATGATGACACCCCCTGTCCATTAAAATATTGAAATGAAGCTCCCACTTTTTTCTGGTGCGAACTTCCTGCATCATTCAGAGTGCTGGCCACTCAGTGTGCCATGCGCACTGTGGGAGGAGATGCTTTAGTGATCAGCGCACAAGATTTGCATTCTGCTTATGGGGCTTAACAGAGCCGAAACTCCCAGAAAACATGGCATGATGAAATACAAACTTCAAGCACTTCCATAGGATTTAGATTCGTAAGAGAAAAGATGTACAAACTAATCAACACAACACAATGTAGTGTTTCCTCTGAAAGAATTGTAAATTTTAACCATTCCCACCAGGCGGGAGATGGGCAGCAGTGGGCCGGCTGCCCCTTTTACACCACGCTTGATTTTCCTTCCTATTGAAGTCAATGGAAAGGGAAAATTAGGCGGGGTATAAAATGAGCACCTGACCTGCTGTTGCCCGTTCAACAGTTAAAATTGATGCCGCTGTTTAAATAAATTTTGTAATCTTAGTAGCTTTAGGACCTGGTGTAGCACAATCCCTTAGAGACCAGAAGATTCTAGATTCAATTCTTTGTTAAGTTAGCTGATCTCAGCTGGGGCAGAATGCCTTGCGTATAGAACGAGGAACAATTGCCCTGTCTTCCCATTCTTGATCAGTACCCAGTGACTCTACTGTTGAATAGTATGCTAATACTCACTGTACAAGTTCACAAATGAAGAATGGCTGCTTGAGTGAGGTACCAGAGGGCTGCTGGTTTCTGTACAGTGGTGCTGCAGTAAGAGTCTGCCATCAGGAGAGAAAGGTTGAAAAAGGGGAAAAGAATTGCAAAAAATATATACTTTTCTATAATGTTGAAAATTCTTCATGCAAAAAACAAAACTTGTTTTTAAAAATACTTTAAAAATGTGGGCAAATGTACATAATTAGAATTAACACTGCATGGAAGAAAAGAATAATCTAATGGCAAAAAGATTATAGGGGGAATGATTTAATAGCAATAAATTAACATCACATGGCAGCCTGCTATTTGCACTGCTTAATAGTTTTATACTTATCTCAGGTGGACAGAACCTGAATGGATTATGGTTTTCATTCATCAGTTTACAAGATTAACTATTTATTCACCACAACCTGAATTCAAATCCTAAACTATTAGCACTAACCATCTAAAATAATTCAACATCAGTTGTAAAAATGTTCCCTTCTGGAAACCTAAAATAAAAGTGATTTTTGGAAGAGATGTAAATTGTACTTGGCTGGGATTTGCACTCACTGCAATCTATCTTCAGTACTTGTGATGTTGTGCCTGGATTCTGGATACATACCAAGATACTTAAATATAAATAGAGGTGATTTACTAATATAGTGGGCGCTAAATTGGGCTGTGTAGCGCCCGTTTTTTCGGCGCTACATGGCCCTTCCAACATCCTGGATGGCATCTTGGATGTGCACGCACGTTTCCTGCGTGACGTGCGCCAGACGCCATCTTGGTAAAGGAGTTAGAGCATGCGCTAACCCCGAACGCTGGAATCATGTAAAGTAGGGAGAAAATGGCTTCAATCAGTGTGCAACGCTGATTTAAAGTGATAGACACCATTTTGGGACTTAACGCTCAACTCAATGCACAGTCTTAACCCTGACAATCTGAACGTGTCTTAGAGTGCCTGGAGGACCCCCCACCGGCGCTATTTAAAGGGACCATGCAGGATTTACAGGGTAGTGGCTGGATTATCGCCTCCGGCTGCCGAGTCATTTGTAACTGTTTTCGGAGGTCTCCTAGACGTCAATACTAGGATGCGGGGACATAGCCTAACATTTAGAGCCAGGACGTGCAGGAGTGAAGTTAGGAAATGCTTCTACACACAAAGGGTGGGGGACGTTTGGAATGCTCTTCTGCAGATGGTAGTTGATGCTAGCTTACTTGTGAATATTAAATCTGAGATTGATAGATTTCTGTGAACCAAGGGTATTAAGGCATATGGGGCTAAGGCGGAAATATGGAGTTAGGTCACAGGTCCACCATGATCTCACTGAATGGTGGAACAGGCTCGAGGGGCTAAATGCCACTGCCACTTGCTGCCTCTTGATATGCGCCACCTTCTCCTGCAAGAAAGTGGGTGTTGTGTCTGGGTGATGTGCCTGTCATGGTTGAATAGCTGCCAGTGTGTGTGGCCTGTGAATTGTGGGTGGGCGGCTTGAAACAGTGGTGATGTGTAAGGGCGGGAAGAAGCATCTGATTGGAAGAGTTGAGTACTAATGGAAAGAGTTTATTGGTATGTGGGGGATGGGGGGTGTAGGGGCTGGTGCAGTTGGTAGGAGACGCCACTTGACAGTTGACCTCACTCAACTTGATCACTCATGTCAAAGCATTGAACTTCTTCCTGCGCTGCATCCATGTTCATGATGCTGTGCACCTGCCATTGATTTTGTACCCTGCTGCCTCCCACTCTCTTTTGAGTATATGTCTGGAGGGCCTCTTGCACCTCCACCCCCCAACTACGGATATAGGATGTCCCTCCTTCTGTCCACCTCTTGCACCCAAGGTCTCTAGTGCATCAGCAGAGAACCTTGGTGCATGCACTCTCGCAGGTGTACCAACTCAGATCGGCAGATTGGTGAGGTCTGGTATGCAGATTGGAGGATGTGGGATTTAGTTTTTTAACATAACTCATCAGTGTGTAAACATAGGGATGGGATCTGCATCTTTGTTTTACGTGTCTGATGTCTGATCTCTGTTCAGACTCCATGCAGACAGCAGACTGTTACTTTCAACAAAACAAGGTACCTTTAAGTGATTTCTAAAAAACATCCTCCCTTTAAGAGATGGTGCTGGCTCTGGTGGTGGAAAGTGTGAATTGCATCCATTCCACATGCAAGGCCTGGAAAGGAATGCCAATTGCAGGTACGTGCTCCCTGGGGACCAAACTTGCGTCTTGTTTGCCCAGGGTCCGTTCGGCGCGGGGTGGTAGCACATCATGCTACCATCGCCCAGAACGGACCCTTATCCATTTTCTCCCCCAGTGTGTTTCCTGCTGCTATTATGCAATTGTAAACAATTTTACAACACCAAGTTATAGTCCAGCAATTTTATTTTAAATTCACAAGCTTTCGGAGGCTTCCTCCTTCCTCAGGTGAACGTTGTTGGAAATGAAATCCTCGAAATGAAATCGCATTTATACATCACAGAACAATGCTTGGTGATTACAGACAGTTTTTTCAACTGCCCGTTGCCAAGGCAATCAGTGTGCAGACAGACAGGTGTTACCAGCAAGGTCTCCGAATATACAAATCACCAAAAAAACCCCAAAAAACAAAAAAAAACAGAGATAGAGAGGTAGAAACATAGAAAAGACAGCAACTGACCCGTTATATTAAAAACAGATAACATTTGTTCGCTGGTGGGGTAACGTGTAGCGTGACATGAACCCAAGATCCCAGTTGAGGCCGTCCTCATGGGTGCGGAACTTGGCTATCAATTTCTGCTCGACGATTTTGCGTTGTCGTGTGTCTCGAAGGCCGCCTTGGAGTACGCTTACCCGAAGGTCGGTGGCTGAATGTCCTTGACTGCTGAAGTGTTCCCCGACTGGGAGGGAACCATCCTGTTTGGTTATTGTTGCGCGGTGTCCATTCATCTGTTGTCGCAGCGTCTGCATGGTCTCGCCAATGTACCATGCTCTGGGGCATCCTTTCCTGCAACGTATGAGGTAGACAACGTTGGCCGAGTCACAGGAGTATGAACCATGCACCTGGTGGGTGGTGTCCTCTCGTGTGATGGTGGTATCTGTGTCGATGATCTGGCATGTCTTGCAGAGGTTACCGTGGCAGGGTTGTGTGGTGTCGTGGACGTGGTTCTCTTGAAGGCTAGGTAATTTGCTACGAACGATGGTCTGTTTGAGGTTGGGTGGCTGTTTAAAGGCAAGTAGTGGAGGTGTGCGGATGGCCATAGCGAGGTGTTCGTCGTCATTGATGACAGGTTGAAGGCTGCGGAGAACATGGCGTAGTTTCTCCGCTCTGGGGAAGTACTGGACGACAAAGGGTACTCTGTTGGTTGCGTCCCGTGTTAGTCTCCTGAGGAGGTCTATGCGATTTTTCGCTGTGGCCCGTCTGAACTGTCGATCGATGAGTCGAGCGTCATATCCCGTTCTTACTAGGGCGTCTTTCAGCGTCTGTAGGTGTCCATCGCGTTCCTCCTCGTCTGAGCAGACCCTGTGTATTCGCAGGGCCTGTCCATAGGGGATGGCCTCTTTGACGTGGTTAGGGTGGAAGCTGGAAAAGTGGAGCATCGTGAGGTTGTCCGTGGGCTTGCGGTAGAGTGAGGTGCTGAGGTGCCCGTCTTTGATGGAAATTCGTGTGTCCAAGAAAGAAACTGATTCTGAGGAGTAGTCCATGGTGAGCTTGATGGTGGGATGGAACTTGTTGATGTTATCGTGTAGTCTCTTTAGTGATTCCTCGCCGTGGGTCCATAGAAAGAAAATGTCGTCGATGTATCTGGTGTATAGTGTTGGTTGGAGGTCCTGTGCAGTGAAGAAGTCCTGCTCGAACTTGTGCATGAAAATGTTGGCGTATTGGGGTGCGAATTTGGTCCCCATGGCTGTTCCGTGTGTTTGGGTAAAGAACTGGTTATCGAAGGTGAAGACATTGTGATCCAGGATGAAGCTTCGATAACCAGTTCTTTACCCAAACACACGGAACAGCCATGGGGACCAAATTCGCACCCCAATACGCCAACATTTTCATGCACAAGTTCGAGCGGGACTTCTTCACTGCACAAGACCTCCAACCAACACTATACACCAGATACATCGACGACATTTTCTTTCTATGGACCCACGGCGAGGAATCACTAAAGAGACTACACGATAACATCAACAAGTTCCATCCCACCATCAAGCTCACCATGGACTACTCCTCAGAATCAGTTTCTTTCTTGGACACACGAATTTCCATCAAAGACGGGCACCTCAGCACCTCACTCTACCGCAAGCCCACGGACAACCTCACGATGCTCCACTTTTCCAGCTGCCACCCTAACCACGTCAAAGAGGCCATCCCCTATGGACAGGCCCTGCGAATACACAGGGTCTGCTCAGACGAGGAGGAACGCGATGGACACCTACAGACGCTGAAAGACGCCCTAGTAAGAACGCGATATGACGCTCGACTCATCGATCGACAGTTCCGACGGGCCACAGCGAAAAATCGCATAGACCTCCTCAGGAGACTAACACGGGACGCAACCAACAGAGTACCCTTTGTCGTCCAGTACTTCCCCAGAGCGGAGAAACTACGCCATGTTCTCCGCAGCCTTCAACCTGTCATCAATGACGACGAACACCTCGCTATGGCCATCCGCACACCTCCACTACTTGCCTTTAAACAGCCACCCAACCTCAAACAGACCATCGTTCGTAGCAAATTACCTAGCCTTCAAGAGAACCACGTCCACGACACCACACAACCCTGCCACGGTAACCTCTGCAAGACATGCCAGATCATCGACACAGATACCACCATCACACGAGAGGACACCACCCACCAGGTGCATGGTTCATACTCCTGTGACTCGGCCAACGTTGTCTACCTCATACGTTGCAGGAAAGGATGCCCCAGAGCATGGTACATTGGCGAGACCATGCAGACGCTGCGACAACGGATGAATGGACACCGCGCAACAATCACCAAACAGGAGGGTTCCCTCCCAGTCGGAGAACACTTCAGCAGTCAAGGACATTCAGCCACCGACCTTCGGGTAAGCGTACTCCAAGGCGGCCTTCGAGACACACGACAACGCAAAATCGTCGAGCAGAAATTGATAGCCAAGTTCCACACCCATGAGGACGGCCTCAACCGGGATCTTGGGTTCATGTCACGCTACACGTTACCCCACCAGCGAACAAATGTTATCTGTTTTTAATATAACGGGTCAGTTGCTGTCTTTTCTATGTTTCTACCTCTCTATCTGTTTTTTTTTGATTTTTTGGTGATTTGTATATTCGGAGACCTTGCAGGTAACACCTGTCTGTCTGCACACTGATTGCCTTGGCAACTGGCAGTTGAAAAAACTGTCTGTACTCACCAAGCATTGTTCTGTGATGTATAAATGCGATTTCATTTCGAGGATTTCATTTCCAACAACGTTCACCTGAGGAAGGAGGAAGCCTCCGAAAGCTTGTGAATTTAAAATAAAATTGCTGGACTATAACTTGGTGTTGTAAAATTGTTTACAATTGTCAACCCCAGTCCATCACCGGCATCTCCACATCATGGCTATTATGCAAGGCATGCCTCTTTGCTACTCAGTGAGAGAGTGAGTCAGGGTAACAATGAGACTAAGAATGGAAGCATACCATGGTGGCAGTGTGCCTCCAAACTCACTCTGTCCAGTTCTTTCAATAGATTTTTGGCAGAAAATACCTAGTGCCATATTGTCAAATGTGAAAAATTCCTTTGACATTGGGACGTGCCCTGCCAGGTGTATCTGCTCATAATGGTTGTGAGTAGCACACAAAATTGTACGCCACAAAAAAAATCTGCTCTTCAGTTATTCTGCAGAAAAAGAATATATAGTAAAGGAAAGAAGGCTATCTTACTTGCTGCACCCACTGCAGCAGGACCTCTAAGATATCATCATTAAAAGGGGGAGCTTTCCCCCTGTTCCTCCTTATTGCCATTGTCTTTACCAGAAAATGTAATCACCTTTAATGTCGAGTAGCAGTCCTTTAAGAGCTACTGCCTTGCTGGAGACCTGTACTTTTCTCCTGAGTTGAATTGGAGGACAGGCTTTTTTGATTTTCTATGAGAAGGAGCTTATGGAGCTGAAGGAGGGGAGCAAGTAGCCTTGCAAACTTTAGTAAGGTCAGCTCCGCTCACTGCCTCGCCACAGGCATGCAAAACCCTGATTTTGCTGCAATTGCAAAATCAGGACTTTAATATTGTATTGACATGCTGCTTAAGATACGAATAAAGCACAATTCTTACCACCCATTTATGTTGTACTGCTGATTGCATTGATGGAGATAAGAAGATGGATTTTCTGCTTCACTGCTTCTAGTGCAAGCTGAGAGCAAATATTGAGAAGTTCCACATCCTATTCCATATTTTAACGGTCAGATAATCATAGGCTGGATGTGCAATTTGCTAATGTGTGCACCCAGCTAGTGCCAAGAATGCTAAGGTGCAAAATCTGCCCTAATGTATGTTAAACTTACCAGAGTTTTGGGACTCTGGGGGGTTAGGTATTCCACTATTGCAGATGTGGCAGGACTTCTACTTGTCACAAAGATGCATTCCTAATTCTGTCCAATTTCCTAGCCTTGGGGTCATTTCAATAATTTTGGCAGTTTACCCAATCTCTACTGGAACGTCCACCTGAAGGTGGCACAGAAATTAACTGCAGCAGATCTTGGTGGACTGCCACAATCTAATGTGACTTGTGGCTTCTCTGCTGCTGGTTGAACTTTTAAATAATTTTTTTTTAATTGTCCTGGAATCAATTGCACAGGCTTTCAAGGTGATAAATTTTAAATACCCCCTTCCACCGCCAGACCAACATTGGGTACCAGGGATGGACATATTTAAATAATTTAAATATCATTACAACACACCCACCTATAAATGTCATTTCTGGTGTAAAATGGGAGGACCATAAAAAATGGGCGGGTACCCAGAGGAACAGGTCCCCAACCCATTTCCTGCCCAAGTTCCACCAAAGAATCAGAAGAGGGAGGGAAAACAATCCTGGCCTAGGTTTCTCTCTCTTTTGTTATTTTGAAGGTCTTTGATGGATTAATGTCCAACTTTTTTGGTTTTTGGTTTATAAGAACATAAAAAATAGGAGCAGAAGCAGGCCATACGGCCCCTCGAGCCTGCTCTGCCATCAATCAGATCATGGCTGATCTTCAACCTCAACTCCACTTTCCTGCCTGATCCCCATATCCCTTGATTCCCCTAGAGTCCAAAAATCTATCCCTTTCAGCCTTGAACATACTCAACGACTCAGCATCGACCACCCTCTGGAGTAGGGAATTCCAAAGATTCACAACCCTCTGAGTGAAGAAATTCTTCCTCATTTCAGTCTTAAATGGCCGACCTCTTATCCTGCAACTATGCCCCCTAGTTCTAGACTCTCCAGCCAGGGGAAACTACCTCTCAGCATCTACCCTGTCAAGCCCCCTTATATGTTTCGATGAGATCACCTCGCATTCTTCTAAACTCCAGAGAGTATAGACCCATTCAACCCTTTCATCCCAGGAATGAATCTAGTGAACCTTCATTGCACCGCCTCTAAGGCAAGTATATCCTTCCTTAGATAAGGAGACCAAAACTGTACGCAGTGCTCCAGGTGAGGTTTCATCAAAGCCCTGTACAATTGTAGTAAGACTTCCTTACTCTTGTACTCCAAGTCCCTTGCAATAAAGGCAAACATGCCATTTGCTTTCCTAATTGCTCACTCTACCTGCAAGCTAACTTTTTGTGTTTCTTGTACCAGGACACCCAAGTCTCTCTGAACATCAACATTTACGAGTTTCTCACCAGTTAAAAAATATTCTATTTTTCTATTCTTCCTACCAGAAAGAATAACCTCACAATTCCCCACATTATACTCCATCTGCCACCTTCTTGCCTACTCACTTAACCTGTCTATATTCTTTTGCAGACTCTTTAAAGGGGTCGATTTTAGAACCCGCCATCGGGTGCGTTCCTGGCAGGGGGGCTCCGAAAATCGGGGATTCCTGGGGCGGGTCGGGCTCCAATCCGCCCACTTCCGGGTTTCCCACAGACGCGCCGACATGCGCGCGCAGCCCCCGCATGTGGGACTCCTGCCGGCAATTAAAGCCAGCGGGGTGCCACTTAAAGTATTTATCTTGGTATTTCAGGTCGTTTACAGACCTGATTGACCTGTTATATTTGGAGGGATGGGATTTTGTAATTGACAGAGACTGTTTCCCGCACTGGGGGAAACACTCCCAGTTCAAATGGACGTGTTGCAGCCAGCAGCCTGTGGCAGCTGCAAAGGTCCATCCGACAGGTTGTGGGGGGGAGACCCTCACTCATTGCAGGATGCCACTCCGTCACTTTGGACAAAGTTTGGCCTCCACCACCCTCCTCCTAACAAGAAAATTCACCGACCGAGAACCTCAACCCCGGTGTGCGGACACACTTACCTACCTTGTGGACCCCCTCAGACGTACACCTTCCGGATGGGGGCCGCCGTAGTTGCAGTCATGACCTCCTCGGAGGACGAACAGCATCACCAGCCTCGCCGGCCACGCCGTCCACCCCTGACACGTGGAGCTCCATAACACGGTGCTGTGGCACATCCACCTGCACAGCAGGAGGGAAGGCAACTGCAGAGAGAGATGCGTCGCAGAAGGCACTACCCTCGCCACAGGGTCTACAGACCGAGGCTCAGCTTCCTGGACCTCTCTGAGGAGCAGTGCATACGGAGGCTCAGAGTCAGTCGCCAGGTAGTTGCGAACATCTGCAGCCTCCTTAATGACGAGCTGTTCCCGGATGGACCGAGCAGCATCTTCTTACCTGTCACTGTCAAAGTCACCACTGCCCTCAACTTCTTCGCCTCCTGATCCTTCCAGGGTGCCACTGGGGATATCACCGGCGTCTCTCAGTCGTCTGCACACAAGTGCAACTTGTTTCACAGGGCCTCACACTACATCAACTTCCCCATGGATGACCGCAGCCAGATGGAGAGGGCAGTTGGATTCTGTGCTGTGGCTGGCTTCCCGTGGGTGCAGGGTGCAATCGATTGCACCCATATAGCAATACGGGCACCTCCACACGAGTCAGGACTGTTCGTCAACAGGAAGGGGTATCACTCCATGAACACTCAGCTCATCTGTGACCACCGCAGGAGATTCCTACACGTGTGCGCCAGATACCCTGGAAGCTGCCACGATTCCTTCATCCTCAGGGAGTCCACCGTGCCGCTCCTCTTCCACTCACCCAACACCCGCAAGGGCTGGCTCCTCGGGGACAAGGGATATCCCCATGCACATGTGACTAATGACACCTCTGAGGAACCCCACCACCGAGCCACAGCGTCGGTATAACGACAGCCACATCGCTACTAGGTGCACAATTGAGCAGGCTATAGGACTGCTCAAGATGCGCTTCAGGTGCCTTGATCAGTCTGGGGGAGCGCTCCAATATGCGCCACGCAGAGTGGTATGCACCACAGTTGTCTGCTGTGCCCTGCACAACATGGCACAACAGAGAGGGGTGCCGCTGGAGGAGGCCCCATCCACATCTGCCACACATATTGAGGACGAGGAGGAGGGGGCCGAGGAGGGGCCGAGGAGGAGGCCGAGGAGGAGGAGGAGGAACAACCCATGGGCAGAACAGCGGCTCGCCTGGCTGCTTGTGAGGCCAGGGAGGCACTGATATGTGAACGGTTCTCCTAACATCAGACTGTCTGAAGAGTCCAGTCCTCATCAACTGGACAGAGGAGCGGCCAGACCAGCCCCCTCCCCTGCCCACTGCACGGGACAGTGGTGCAACGACACCTGCACCCACTGTAGTATGACCCAATGGGTGGGACCAGGTGTTCGTCTTCATGGTGAGCCCCACAAAAGGGACCTAATGCACAAGCCAGTAAAGAATGGGCAAGACGTGGCAGTAGTAGTGATAACAATGGGGTTTATTGTGGATGTGAACAAAACAAATATAAATAAAAAACATGACAAATCGTCATACACCCTTGTGCATTCCCTTTGTGCTCACAACACCTTCGCCTTGCGCTTCCGGGAACCCCTACGTGGTGCTACCCCTGTGGCTTCAGCAGAGGTAGTGGCAGGTTGCTCTTGTCCATGCCCTGACCGATTAGATGCTTTGGGCCGACGCCCTCTGGGTTTGGGTGCCCATGAGGGCCCCTCCAAAGACTGCTCCTCCTGCACCTGTGCAGGGGCAGACTCGGCCACCTGGAGAGGGAACAGCATTGCGGGTACTGGTTGAGAGGGGGGCAATGGGTGAGACGTGGGAGCACTTTGAGTGGCGTCCCCACTTCCATGTCCCCTTTCACCATCATCCCTCTCATGGCCCAGGCCCACATCACTCCTTCCACCCTGCTGGATGGCAGTTTAGAGGACCTGTGTGAGGCCTTGGAAGGCCACCTGTAATGTATCTGTCAGCCTGTTTAAGGTGGCAGAATGTTGCTCACCCTGAGTCCGAATGGCCGTTGTCAAGGCCTGGATAGACTCATTGTTGAGCCGTGCTTGACGCTCGAGGGAGGCTAGCCTTTCCTCCATCGCAGACATTCCCGCACCTACCCACGACACTATCTCGCAGATACCCTCCTGTACCTGTGCTACCATTCCCCTCATGCAGGAGTTGGACTCCTCCATCACCTGTGCGATTGTGGAGAGTGCGCATGGCACCTGTTCTAGCACTTCGGCAATGTGCTGCTGCCCCTCGACGACTCTCCTTTTCACGGCTGGCCCCCAGGGTTCAGCATCTGGGTCCAGCTGAGCAGAGCCTGGAGAAGAGTGCTCCCACCGACGCGGACTCTCCACGGCTGCCCCTGCCACCAGGGTCTGCTCGTGCTCACATGTGCGTGGTGACTCACCATGTGCAAGCCCAACTAAGTGAGGACGGGGACCCACCGAGGTGTGTGTATCTGCACTGATGGATGCATGGCTCGGATGTGACGATGGACCTCAGAGACCAGCAGGTCCTCTGAGGAATCGCCCTCCACGCTCACGGCGCTCGCAGACGGCCCTGCAAGAGAACAGAAAGCAATATTAAGCACGTGGACAGATGTTGAGGTGCGTCAGATGCCAAGTGATGCTAAGATCATTCGCTATCATGTGTGCTGAGTGTTAGCTTTCTGTCACCGGCCGTTTGTACAGCCCCAGCCTCGGCATCCGCCACGGACAGGCACTCCAGCGTGCGGCTGATCTCTAACGCCTGCTGCTCCGCGTCCGTTAGCACCACCTGGTGTGGCGGGCCCCCTCCGGTCCTTGCCCTCTCCCGGGCGTTCTGGCATCTCTTCTCCTATCAAGGCAGAACACAGAGGCGTGATTCAGTGATGCTTGCATGGTGAGACGCTGCATGAGGATTGGGGTGCGTGGTTGTGTTCGAATGGGGACAGGGGCGGTGAGTACGTGCAGGCACAGTGAGGATGATATTTGAGTGGATGTGAGGAGTGATGCGAGAGCATTGTGGTGGCAGTGCAGAAGGGGTTGTGTGGTGGTGGAGGTGATGTGGAAGACGGAGAGTGGGAGAATGCGTAAGTATACTCACTTTGCCTGACCTGGTTACATCATTAAATCTCTTGCGGCACTGGACCCAGGTTCATGCAACGTTGCCGCTGCTGGTGACCTCCTCTGCCACCTCCAACTATGCCTTCCTCGTGGTGGAGGGAGGGCACTTCCTCCCATCCGATGAGAACAATGTTTCCCTCCTCCTCCTCACCCCATCCAGCAGCAGCTGGAGTGAGGAGTCCGAGAATCTTGGGGCAGCCTTCCCCCTGGAGCTGCATGATGTCGCATTCATTGTTTGCAGCAGGAGGAGCATAGGTGGACTGCCCCTTTAAATAGAGCTCCTCCAGCTGTCAGACGTTACTGCGCATGCGCAGTCCGCCCGACGCGCAGCTTAGCAGCGGGAAACCCGGAACCAAAGGTAAGTGGCTCCAATTATCTTGTAATTGCGCGCGGAGCTGACTGATTTCATCGGGCGCGTTACTCACATGCCCAATAGACCCCCCGCCGCGAACCCGCCATCATGGTAATATCAGGCCCTTTGTGTTCTCCTCACAGCTTACTTTCTCACCTTGCTTTGTATCGTCGGCAAACGTGGATACATTATACTCGGTCCATTCATCAAAGTCATTAATATAGATTGTAAATAAC
Organism: Heptranchias perlo; assembly: GCF_035084215.1. NCBI lineage: Eukaryota > Metazoa > Chordata > Chondrichthyes > Hexanchiformes > Hexanchidae > Heptranchias > Heptranchias perlo. The sequence goes on from NC_090343.1 coordinate 30,342,668, forward strand.
TAAGGCCCCAGCACCGATCTTTGCGGTAGCCCACTAGTTACAGCCTGCCAACTTGAAAATGACCCGTTTATCCCTATTCTCTGTTTTCTGTCTGTTAACCAATCCTCTATCCATGCTAATATGTTACCCACAACCCACGAGCCCTTATTTTTTTTATTATTCGTTCGTGGGATGTGGGTGTCGAAGCCGGCTTTTATTGCCCATTCCTAATTGCCCTTGAGAAGGTGGTGGTGAGCCGTCTTCTTGAACCGCTGCAGTCCGTGTGGTGACGGTTCTCCCACAGTGCTGTTAGGAAGGGAGTTCCAGGATTTTGACCCAGCGACGATGAAGGAACGGCGATATATTTCCAAGTCGGGATGGCGTGTGACTTGGAGGGGAACGTGCAGGTGGTGGTGTTCCCATGTGCCTGCTGCTCTTGTCCATCTATGTGGTAGAGGTCACGGGTTTGGGAGGTGCTGTCGAAGAAGCCTTGGCGAGTTGCTGCAGTGCATCCTGTGGATGGTACACACTGCAGCCACTGTGCACCGGTGGTGAAGGGAGTGAATGTTTAGCGTGGTGGATGGGGTGCCAATCAAGCGGGCTGCTTTGTCGTGGATGGTGTCGAGCTTCTTGAATGTTGTTGGAGCTGCACTCATCCAGGCAAGTGGAGAGTATTCCATCACACTCCTGACTTGTGCCTTGTAGATGGTGGAAAGGCTTTGGGGAGTCAGGAGGTGAGTCACTCGCCGCAGAATACCCAGCCTCTGACCTGCTCTTGTAGCCTCGGTTTTTATATGGCTGGTCCAGTTAAGTTTCTGGTCAATGGTGACCCCCAGGATGTTGATGGTGGGGGATTCGGCAATGGTAATGCCATTGAATGTCAAGGGGAGGTGGTTAGACACTCTCTTGTTGGAGATGGTCATTGCCTGGCACTTGTCTGGCGTGAATGTTACTTGCCACCTGGATGTTGTCCAGGTCTTGCTGCATGCAGGCTCGGACTGCTTCTTTATTTGAGGGGTTGTGAATGGAACTGAACACTATGCAATCATCAGCGAACATCCCCATTTCTGACCTTATGACGGAGGGAAGGTCATTGATGAAGCAGTAACTCGTATTAACACCTTGGTTCCCCACTATTTCTGGTATGCTTTTTGTATTTTTTTACTGTGAAGACAGATACAAAATATTTGTTCAACACATCTGCCATTTCCTGATTCCCCATTATAATTTCTCCTGTCTCAGCCACTAAGGGACCAATGTTTACTTTTGCTAATCTCTTCCTTTTTACATACTTGTAGAAGCTCTTACAGTCCGTTTTATATTTCTTGCTAGTTTACTTTCATATTCTATTTTCTCTCTTTTTATCAATTTTTTGGTCATCCTTTGCTGGTTTCTAAAACTCTCCCAATCCTTAGGCTTACTACTCTTCTTGGCAACATTATAGGCCTCTTTTTTTAATCTAATACTGTCCTTAACTTCTTTAGTTAGCCACGGATGGATCACTTTTCCCAGAGAGTTTTTATTTCTCAATGGAATGTGTATTTGTTGAGAATATTGAAATATTTCTTTAAAAATGTTTGTCATTGTTTATCAACCGTCATACCCTTTAATATAATTTCTGAATCTACCTTAGCCAACTTGTCCCTCATACCTATGTAATTGGCTTTATTTACATTTAAGACTCTGGTTTCTGACTTAAGTACGTCACTCTCAAACTCAATGTGAAAGTCTATCATATTATGATCACTCTTCCCCAGAGGATGCTTTAATGTGAGATTACTAATTAACCCTGTCTCATTACACAACACAAGATCTGAAATAACCTGTTCTCTGGTTGGTTCCATGACGCATTGTTCTAGGAAACCATCTCGAATGCATTCCATGAACTCGTCCTCCAGACTACCTTGCCAATTTGATTTGCCCAGGCTATATGAAGATTAAAGTCCCCCACGATTACTGCATTACCTTTGTTACAAGCACCTACCATTTCATGATTAATAATCTGTCCAATGGTATAGCTACTATTAGGGGACCTATAAACTACTCCCACCAGAGTTTTCTGCCCCTTGTTATTTCTTATTTCCACCCATATAGATTCTACTTCCTGATCTGCTGAGCCAAGGTCCTTTCTCACCATTGTCCTTATGTCATTCTTTATTATTCGGGCTACACCCCCTCCTTTTCCATTCTGCCTGTCTTTTCTAAACGTCATGCACCCTGGAATATTTAGTTCCCAACCTTGATCATTTTGCAACCATGAGCATGATTTTGACCCCTGAGCTGGGAAGGGAGGGGTTAAATTGTGGACAGGAAACCCGGAAGTACGGGTTTCCCGGATGTCCTTACGATTTTGACGTAAAGATGTCTTTTTTTGTCTGTTTACCGTCCGACTGAATGGCCTGATTGATAGGTTGGCCTCAGTCGAGCCAGAGAGCAGCCAGGGAGAGGGCATGTAAGTCTTCTACAATAGGTAAGTCTTTGTTTGTATTGATGGGGGGGGGGGGGGGGGGTGCATGTGTAGGTGTGGGGGTCACAGTGGGGGGAGTCAGTCATGGGGGGAGGGATCGCGGGTCAGTCACAGGGTCGGTGTCGCGTTGGTCCGCAACCGTTGGGAGGGGTTCAGAGATCGGGGGGGTTCCGCAATCGTTGGGGGGGTTCGGAGATAAAGGGGGGGTCCACGGTCATTCAGGGGGAGGTCACTGCAGGTAGGCTTGTTGAGCCTGGGGGAAGCACTCCTGCTTCTCTGGGCCCACAAGCTGTGCCAGAAAGGCACTTACCTGTTAGTTTCGGGACTTCTTGCCTCCTTTCACGTGGTGTAAAAGAGAAGGCCTGGGAATCCCGGCCCCTAGGGGTTGAAATTGGAAACTCTGGAAAAATGGAGCCTCGCAGCCTCGTTGAAAGGTTTAATCACCAACCCGCCTCCTGGGAGCGGATTGGTTACCCGCCTCTCGTCCCGCCCCGGTGAAAACCGGACGTGGGCAGGTTGGAGACTGGTTGTGGGTGGGTCCAAAATGGTTGCGATTTTGAATTCCCCCCACTCCCAACCCACCGGTTTTTCCCTTTTAAAATCGTGCCCCTGTCTCTGTAATGGCTGCTAGATCAAGCCCATTTATCTCTATTTGTGCAACTAATTCGTCTATCCTTTTACGAATGCTCCGTGCATTCAGATAAAGATCCTTTTAGCTTTGACCTTATTTGCTGATGCACTATTATTGGTAAACTCTCTGTCCCTTCCTGCCACACTCTGCTTATCTTTACCCAAATCACTACACTGCTCTGTTGCCTTGACTTTTCTTATTAAATTTCTAAATTTCCCCTCACCTGACCCCTCCACCACCATTTTTAGTTTAAAGCCCTATCTGCAGCCTTAGTTATTCGATTCGCCAGGATGCTGGTCCGAGACCGGTTTAAGTGAAGCCCATCCCAATGGAACAGCTCCCTCTTTCCCCAGTACTGGTGCCAGTGCTCCGCGAATCTAAACCTCTGTCTCCCACACAACTCTTTGAGCTATGCATTTAACTCTCTGATCTGTTTGACCCTGTGCCAAATTACACGTGGCCCAGGTAGTAATCCAGAGATTACCACTGTTAGGTTACTAATTTGCTTTCAATAGTCCCGTGGTGTTTGGTGCTTTGTAATCTTACTTGCTTTTTTTGGTATCATGGTTCAGAGAAAAAAAATCCATTGGGAATAGGGTAATGTCATTTCTGTTCTGAAAAATGCATCTTTAAACTTATAAACCTGTTTAAAACAAACAATTCTGACTTCAAAAAATGCGTCTACCTCTATCTCCATTGTGTGTTACTATAACCAGTGACATAAGGTGGCACAATCATTGGCATTTGTTTGAATACATATAGAAAGTCTCTTGTTGAAGCAGCAGATTCATTTATTAACTTAGCTTACCAGTGGTGGTAACTCACAATATTGATTTTCATAAATAGCCCATTATTGGTTGTGCAGTAAGTAATTTACTGATACAAACCTTTCTAAAGGGCTTAAATCCCTTCAAATATGATCCCCCTTTAACTAACCTTTGTTAGCTGTAACCAGTGGGGTGCCGCAAGGATCAGTGCTTGGGATTCAGCTATTTACAATTTATATTAATGACTTAGATGAAGGGACCGAATGTAATGTATCCAAGTTTGTTGATGATACAAAGCTAGGTGGGAAAGTAAGCTGGGTCAAAATCCTGGAACTCCCTACCTAACAGCACAGTGGGAGAACTTTCACCACACGGACTGCAGCGGTTCAAGAAGGTGGCTCACCACCGCCTTCTCAAGGGCAATTAGGGATGGGCAATAAATGCTGGCCTTGCCAGCGACGCCCACATCCCATGAACGAATTTTTAAAAAGGAGGACACAAAGAGTCTGCAAAGGGATATAGACAGAGTGGGCAAGAAGGTGGCAGATGGAGTATAATGTCGGGAAATGTGAGGATATTCACTTTGGTAGGAAGAATAGAAAAACAGAATATTTTTTAAATGATGAGAAACTATTAAATGTTGGTGTTCAGAGAGACTTGGGTGTCCTCGTACAAGAAACACAAAAGGTTAGTATGCAGGTACAGCAAGCAAGTAGGAAGGCAAATGGCATGTTGGCCTTTATTGCAAGGGGGTTGAAGTACAAGAGTAAGGAAGTCTTACTACAGTTGTACAGGGCATTGTTGAGACCTCACCTGGAGTACTGCGTACAGTTTTGGTCTCCTTATCTAAGGAAGGATATACTTGCCTTCGAGGCGGTGCAACGAAGGTTCACTAGATTAATTCCTGGGATGAGAGAGTTGTCCTAAGAAGAGAGGTTGAGTAAAATGGGCCTATACTCACTGGAGTTTAGAAGAATGAGTGGTGATCCCATTGAAATATATAAGATTCTGAGGGGGCTTGACAGGGTAGATGCTGAGAGATTGTTTTCCCTGGCTAGAGATCTAGAACTAGAGGGCATAATCGCAGGTTCCGGGGTCGGCCATTCAAGACGGAGATGAGGAGGAATTTCTTCACGCAGAAGACTGTGAATCTTTGGAATTCTCTACCCCAGAGGGCTGTGGATGCTGAGTCATTGAATATGTTCAAGGCTGAGATGGATAGATTTTTGGACTCTAGGGGAATCGAGGGATATGGGGATCGGGCGGGAAAGTGGAGTTGAAGTCAAAGATCAGCCATGATCTGATTGAGTGGCGGAGCAGGCTCGAGGGGCCATATGGCCCACTCCTCCTATTTCTTATGTTCTTATGTTTATGTATCTGACTATATGGCTGTCTTTGAAGTGCAGTACGGTATAATATTTCTAACTCTAAAGTGGCCTCCACTTGTGTATTTTGCTTATCTAGAGCAGTTATCACATTTTTGGTATGTGGTCAACTTCAGCTAAAATAAATTACGTTCTCTAAGTTTCGCCCCAGTTTCCAATTATTTTTATTGAACAAGTCCAAATATGGGTAGTTCAGTGGAGGGCATATAGAAATTCCTGCAAGGTGCCTATTATCTCCATTTTGTCAAGATTATAATACAATAATACTTGCATTTATGTAGTAAATTTTGTGCATAAAAAATGGTTACATACACAAATATGGTAGCCATTCTACATCTACAACATCCTACAAACATCCATGAGTTGAGTCAACTTGTTTTTAGATGGAATTTGTTGAGAGAAGAACAAACTCCCTGCTCTTCTTTCAATCATGCCATGGGATCTTTAATATCCACTTGAATCACACAAGTCCTTAGTTTAGTGTTTCATCTAAAGGACAACAACATTGATTTTCTTTTCCCTTTCATACTGACAGTGGCGCAACTTAAGTAGGGTTTTTACGCCTGCCCCATGCTTGAATTCTTAACAGGACTACCTTTCTGGAGTAAAGCTGATTCCTGGTGGGATTCTCACGTCCATCAAGGAGCCCAGCTTGGTGGGCGGAGTGGGCGGAGACTTCAAAAATACAAAGGCAGGCTCGGGCACCTGGGGCCCTCTGCCTCTGGGGCAGCTGAAGGGGGCTGAATTTTTAATATTTTTTAAATCGCAGGGCTGAGTAGTTCAATAAGTCACCCTGGAGAGCTAGTGTAACTCCTAAAGAAAATTTGCCTCAACATCTCCAATAATGCAGTACTCTCATAAGCCTTGCTGTGGAGCTCACATCCTTCTGACCTAACAGGCAAAAAAAGTTCTACCAACCGAGCCAAGGTAATTGATTGTCACTGTAGATAACATAACAGATTTGTGGACCAGATTCACACCTGGAGCTTTGTGTTGGAAGTCATAAACAGTCATTTACCTTTTTATGGAGAAACCTTGAGGAAGGGTTCTAATGCACAACACCAGGACAATAATGCACAACACCAACAAAATTGAAAAGAATAAGCTAAATAATATAGATCACGACATACTCCAGTAATTTCCAGGGTGTTTGTTTTGATCTCCCACTGTAACTTTGTAGGAGATCAGCAGAAACCCTGGAGGAACAGTGTAAACGGCTGTCACTCATTTTCCTTCATACTTTTGCCATCGCCTGTTGTAGCTACTTAGTTATTTTTCAAAGTTATTTGAAGAAAAGTTGCAGGATAAATTTTAAAAGCTTTATTCAGGTAAAGTTTATTAAGTGTGTTTTTAAAACAGGCAGATTTTGTATGTGATTATGAAAAAGAGAATCAGAAATAGATCAGAACATAATCAAACACGTCATTGCTACTTCTATTTGAATCTAAAACTTCTTTCAACAGTTTTCTGGATGCAAAAATATACAAGTGCAGGTAATATAGTGTAGTATGTGCTATGATGTCATTCATGATTCCATCCTGTATATTTTAACAAATGGCCAGATTTCCTACGTATTCATTATCAATGGTGGAAAATCTAGCCCATCCAGCCACATGTTACTCTCTTTTGGAGCTTACAAATGTTTCCTACTGAGTTGTAACAATATTATTTTCTCCTAGTAGTAAGCTAGGTCAATGCTCTTTTAGATGAGAGCGTATAAATCTATCCCTTTAATAATTAAAAATCAATCACTTGGCCTTTATTAATGAACGTGGCTTAGTTTCCCCAGCAATAAATTGCAGAAACTGCTGCACAAATCTAAAATCTCTTCAAGCTATGCTTCTGAGAAAAAAAATCATATTTTGGTGAATGAAAAAATGACAAGAGGACATTATTGAATTCTCAGAGGTATCCCCAGCCTAGGTAGCGAGACAAAGACCAGCTTCAAACCTCAGAGGTAAGTTTTTTTAAAGTATTTAAATAAACATTAACATTATTGTGTGTTAAAGTGCCTGCTCTAAGACAAACCAAAAAACAAAGTTAATAGAGTTTCTAGTGATCGATGTTCATGTTGTTAACATGCTGCAGAGTACACAGGCCATAACAGCAATGAAAAAGGGGCAGAGATCTGTCCTATACTCCTTTTGCATGTCAGACACATTTCTCGTAGGCCTGGAAGGGAGCGCAGGAAGTTCCTTCCTATTATTAATTTGATGCAGAAGTGATGTAACTATGCCTTCTGTGTCATTTACTATCACGCTGATCAAATCCCACCTCCCAAACTCGGACCTCTACTATCTAGAAGGACAAGAGCAGCGGGTATATGGGAACAACACCACCTGCATGTTCCCCTCCAAGTCACACGCCATCCCGACTTGGAAATATATCGCCGTTCCTTCATCGTCGCTGGGTCAAAATCCTGGAATTCCCTTCCTAACAGCACTGTGGGAGAACCTTCACCACATGGACTGCAGCGGTTCAAGAAGGCGGCTCACCACCACCTTCTCAAGGGCAATCAGGGATGGGCAATAAATGCTGGCCTCGCCAGTGACGTCCACATCCCATGAACGAATAAAAAAAATATATATAGTGGGTATCCAGGGTTGCTAGGTTGTGAGCCATATGTGCCAGTAACTTTAAAAGGCCTGGTCATTCAACAGTCTTTCGACTATTTCTTCACTTTTTGTTTCTGTTTTTGTTTTTATTTTATTACTGGGACTTCAGTTCTCATGAGCCTTTATACCAATTGGAGTAAACCTTTTTTGGCCCATTACTATTACTGTCAGTAATGGTTTTCCAATGAGAATCCCGCTATCTGACATGTTCGGAAGAAAAGAAAGATTAGTAGATGAATGGGTCAGACTGTGCAAGAGGAACTCTGTGCCCACCTGCCAGGACTCATACAGCTGCATCTACAGACAGAGGTGACCAGATCTCACTTTGACAGATGATTAGTGCGTACGGAGGCTGCTATTTCCAAAGAAAGCTAGCACTACCCATTCCTTTCAAATTCTAATTAAGACCCTACCTATAACCTTTCGCTCAAACACGAACTACTCCCTCTCCAAACCAGCATGCCTTCCTAAACCTTGTATCCTCACAATTGCCATCACTGACTTCTTCCTCACCATATCCACTTCCTTATAAAACATAATGGGGGTAATTTTGACTTTGGGTGATAGTGTAAAATGGGCGACATTGCATCAGCTGCCTGTTTTCCATCTCTCCCGATTTTTATTTCCATAACGGGTGGTGGATCCGATATCGCCCATTTGACACTATCGCCCAAAGTCAAAATTACCCCCAATATCCTCCAACTTCCTGTCAGCAATGCAATGAGTGATCCACTAATTGTATGTTAAAAGTCTTGCAGCTGTGTGCACTTCCTGTTGTGTAACATCTACTTCCTGTAACACTTTGTCTGTCACTTTTTTGTCACAGTCACTCTTATGTTATGCTGTCTGTCATGCTGTTTCTGTCACATTTTTCTGTTAGTGTTCCATTGATATTACTTATATTGAGTACTGCATTACTTGGTCTCTAAAGTATGTGGCGCTGTGATCTACTTACTTTTGAAACTTCCCATGTGCATTTTCAGTTTAGGTTTAGACCTTATAAGTTCTTTTTAAGTATTTAAAGTTTACACTAAATTTAAAGTTTTTACTAAATTGAAAGATTTTACTAACCTTTTAATTTTATTTTGCAGCTCCGGCCTCCTGCCCATCCTTTGCTGCTCTCCAACCCCCAGTCTGCTCTCTGATACATTGAATCCCCAAGCCTGTGCCTTGGACAGTTTATTACCTGCCCCCACACCACCCTGTCCCACTTCAAACCTTCTGCTTGCCACCTTCCCACCATGTTCTCCTCCACCTTGAGGCTTGCAACTCAGGCCTTGACTGCTTTATTTCCAACATCCAAAGTCTCTGGATCTCAAGCATGGCTGGTACCTGCCACCCAGCTCTCTGTCCCTGTCTCCCAACCTTCCCATCTGTGTCGCCGTTCCTCCTCTTCACTGGTTTCCCAGCATTAAGCCGGGAGACTGGAAATTGTTTTTTTAAAGGATGCTGAAGGCTAGAGAAGAATATAGGTGGTAATGGGAAGGAAAAATGGAAGCGAGGTTATGGGAGCAAGTGAGTGGTAGCTAGGGTTAGGGGACGAGACAGGGTGTGAGGTTGGGAAGAAGTGCTCCACCCTCTTCATGTTGCTTTCTGAGCCTCCTTGCCCCGGCCAGATCTCTCCTCCAACCTTCAACCCAAAACCTCCTTGCAGCCCTGGTTAGATCCTACTCTGCACCTGCTACTCACCACCTCGGCCCCCATGAGCCATTAACCCAAAGTAAGCCTGCAGCTCTGGTCAAATCCCACCCTTCACCTGTTACCTACTGACCTATGGCCTTGGAGAGATACCTCTCTTGCCTGGCAGGCACTCTACACCTGCCACCAAAAAATGTGTACTGAAGCCCTTTGCAGCTCCCTTTCCTGTCATGGCACACCACCCATCTACTCCTACCTGAAAATAAAGAAAAGAAGAAAAAAGGCAGAGAGGGAAGTGGATAAGAGAGAGCAAACATGGGAACAGAGAAGCAGAAGGGAAGAAAAAGTGAATGAAAAGCAGAGGAGGAAAGAGACAGAGAGAAGCCACAACACAAGGACAGCAAGGACAACAACTTACCATGTGCAAAACCCGGGGAGATCCACCACTGAGGGTGAATTTCCATGGGGATTCTCCTGTTCATCTGTCCTAACAGCGTTTATGCCATTTTCCCGGGATTTCTTTTGTTCTTCTGACAAAGTTACAGCGAGCAAGCGGAGAACCCTTGTGGAAGTTCACTCCGGTTCTAAAAAAAGATCACAATCGAGTCTAAAAGTATAAACGAAAGCCAACATACATGCTGTACTCATTCAGTTCCATCAGGAGATGGCACTGTTTCCCATAGAAACATAGGAAAATACAGGACCAGAAAAGTCTATCGCAGTCCATCTGATCAGTCCCATGAACTGAATAGGTTTAGTTCTTCTCTCATTATCATGTCAGTGAGCTGTAACTGGTGGCCAAACTTACAAAGCTTAATAACTAGAAAAATAAATTGTGGAACAAAAAGCAAAATACTGCAGATGATGGAAATCTGAAATAAAAACAGAAAATGCTAAAATAATTCAGCAGTTTAGACAGCATTTGTGGAGAGAGAAAGGTAGGGTTAACTTTCCAGCTCATCCACCTTTCTCACTCCACAGATGCTGCTTGACCTGCTGAGTGTTTCCAAAAGAAATTGTCTGCTGGATTCTGCTCCTGTTCGCTTGCAGTGGGCTGGTCCTAATACACGCCAATGTAAAATTGATGCTAACCCGCTGCAATCTCTTCACGGAACCCTCATTAGTCATGGAGAGTAGTTTGGAGACCAGAAAACCTCACTTCGTTGGGTTACCGACGCTGAGAGGGAAGAACATACAGTTCTGGCACAGCCTTTAAAAGGCTGCAGACAGTTAAAGGGCGACATCACTTCTCATAGAATCATAGAATCATGGTATGGTTACAGCACAGAAAGAGGCCATTCGGCTCATCGAGCCCGTGTCTTTTTTGCAACATGGCAGAAGGAGCAGAAGCCTGGAGGATGTCAACAGCTGGAAGGGCCCTCAGATTTGTTGATTCTCCAGTGGGGTTGCTGCTGGCAGATGTGAGGGCTAGGAGGGAGTGTCTAATGCTAGTGCAGTTGATGTTGTGTAAATGGACTTTCAAAACGCATTTAATAAAGTACCACATAGTAGACTTGTTAGCAAAAGTAAAGCCCATGGGATTAAAAGAACAGTGGCAGCGCGGATACAAAATTTTCTAATGGACAGAAAGCAGAGAGTAGTATTGAATGGTTGTTTTTCAGACTGGAGGGAAGTATACAGTGGTCCCCAGAGGTCAGTATTAGGATCACTGCTCTTTTTGATATATGTTAATAACCTGGACATGGGTATAGAGGGTATAATTTCAAAGTTTGCAGATTACACAAAACTCGGAAATGTAGTAAACAATGTGGAGGACATTGACAGACTGGTGAAATAGGCAAACACATGGCAGATGAAATTTAACATAGAGAAGTGTGAAGTGATACATTTTGGTAGGAGGAATGAGGAGAGGCAAAATAAACTAAATGGTACAATTTTAAAGGGGGTGCAGGAACCGAAAGACCTGAGGGTGCACATACACAAATCTTTGAAGGTGGCAGGACAAGTTGAGAAGGCTGTTAAAAAAGCATATGGGATCCTGGGCTTTACTAATAGAGGCATAGATTACAAAAGCAAGGAAGTTATGCCAAACCTTTATAAAACACTGGTTAGGTTGCAGCTGGAGGATTGTGTTCAATCTGGGCACTATACTTTAGGAAGGATGTCAAGGCCTTAGAGAGGGTGCAGAAGAGATTTTCTAGAATGGTACCAGGGATGAGGGAATTTAGTTATGTGGAGAGATTGGAGATGGTTAAGGGGAGATTTGATAGAGGTGTTCAAAATCATGAATGGTTTTGATAGAGTAAATAAGGAGAAACTGTTTCCAATGGCAGAAGGGTTAGTAACAGATAGAGGACACAGATTTAAGGTAGAAGAGCCAGAGACGACATGAGGAAAAATTTTTTTACACGGCGAGTTGTAATGATCTGGAATGCATTGCCTGAAGGGGTGGAGGAAGCAGATTCAATGGTAACTTTCAAAAGGCAATTGGATAAATACTTGAAGGGAAAAAAACTTACAGGACTATGGGGAAAGAGCAGGGTATTGGGACTAATTCGATAGCTCGTTCATAGGCATAATGGACCGAATGGCCTCCTCCTGTGCTGTACCTAGAATCATAGAATCATAGAAAGGTTACAGCATGCAAGGAGGCCATTCAGCCCATCAATTCCGTGCCCCTCGCTGTGGTTAGGATCTGGAATATTAATACTATGACATTATTATACAATGGGCACTGAAGGCATAAGTGAGTTGTGCAGGCTATCTGGATTGACCTGTTACTGAACAGGTGGGAAAAGTGACTGGCAGAAAAAAAAATATTTTTTAGGAAGATGTGGGCCATGTCCTTGTGTTCTCCGTGGGAATTTTTGCTTTTTGACACCTTTTTTGGTGCATTTCCCAGCATTTTGAAGTGTACTTTGATTCAGCTTTTGGAAACCAAAAATAATTTATTCTGTATGTGTGTATATATATAAATTCACCAGTATAGCCATGAACTAAAAAGAAATCGTGCAGGGAGGCCTACCACCAGACCCTGCAGCTCAGAGCACTGCTGTAATATTTCCTCTGTTCCCTCCCAGAAGGGAACTCAGCCACCCAATCCTTGAATACCCTGCCACATTTAAATGATGGAGTGGCAAGAACGTGGGGCCAGAGAAACTGGACAATATTCCTACCTCCCAGCTAAAGTATCACTAACCCCAGTCAATGATAAGAAGAAAAATCCAGCTAATCATATAAAGAGGTGGGAGCAAAGGGAAATGAAATTAAATCTCTTGCTAAGGACAGTGGAACTCAAAGGGATGATCAAAAGCTGGCAAGGAGTGAGGTTACAAGGAGAGATAAGTTCAGAAAAAGTGAAAGGGATGAAGATCAAGGATGGACTTGCATCCAAGAGTACAATTCTGCTGCTGCTGCTGATGGCCCACAGCACCTCATGAATGCTCAGTTTTAGCTGCTAGATCGGTTCTTAATCTGCGCACTGGAACAACTTGGCTAGGGGAGTGGCTACCTCTAGTGCACAGGTCTTCACCACTACAGTTGGGATGTTGTCAGGGGTCATAGACTTTGCTCCGTTCAGTGCAGGTGGCTTCTTCTTAATGTCATGTGGAGTGAACCAAATTGGCTAGGCACTGGTATTTCTGGTGGTGGGGACCTCGGAAGGAGGCCAAATAGAATCATCCACTCAGCATTTTTGGCTGAAAGCACTTGCAAATGTTTTAGCCTTGTATCTTCCACTCATGTGCGGGTCTCCACCATGGTTGATGATGGGAATGTTAATGGAGTCTACTCCTCCCTTTAGTTGTATGGTTGTCCACCATCATGTCCAACAGGATGTGGTATGGCTACAGAGTTTTTCTCTGATCCATTGGTTATGGGATTAGCTTTGTCTATAGCCTTTTTTTGGTGTTTGGATGCAGGTAGCCCTTGTAGTAGCTTCACTAGGTTCATGCCTCACTGTAATGGTGCTACTCAGTCTAGATTACGTGCTTAAGTCTCTGGAGTGCAGCTTGAGCCCACGATCTTCTGATTTATAAGTGAGAGTGCTAACACAGTCAAGCTGACAGTTGTAATGTAAAAAATCAAGATGGCATTTCCCCCTCATTTGTAACAAGTGAAGGGAAAATTCCTGCTTTCCTCCCCCATAAATTAGTTTCTCTTTGCATTGTATTCCATTTTGGAAGTGCAGAGATCTAAACCCCTTCTGAACATTTCCACAGGTTGCCTCAGTGCCACTGCAGATTGCCTTGATGCATATCTCTGCAGTACAGGAATGAGCAATGTGGCAAGTTTCCGTCACTCCCTAAAATGAATTATTTGCTGATTAAATTAACTCATCTTTTGTAAGCTTAAGATCGGCACCTTTTCATATTCAAAAAGCATAGCTGCTATTGAAGGATTTTGGAGTTTTTGGATTATGGATTTTAATACCTGCTTTTTAACGAAGATTAAATAAGGCTCAGGAACCATGAGATGGATAAAGGAATGGACATGAAACCTTGGATTAGCAGGGTGGACAAGGGACAGATAAGGAGCAAATTATAAGGAAAGCTGCTTTGCTGAACTGTGAGAAAATTGTCTAAATTAATAAATCTAGAACATCACAGAATGAAGTAACCATTATACTATTCATCACTACCTTTGTATGAAATACAACAACTTGCATTTACATAGCACCTTTAATGTAGGAAAATGTCCCTAGGCATTTCACAGGAGCATAATCAGACAAAAATTGACTCTGACCGAAAGAAGGCGACATTAGGACACGTAACCAAAAGCTTATTAAAAGAGGTAGGTTTTAAAGAGCATCTTAAAGGAGGAGAGAGAGGTGGAGAGGTTTAGGCAGGGCATAGGGCCTAGATGGCTGAAGGCACGGTTGCCAACGGTGGGGTGAGGGAAGTGATGGAAGCACGAGGCAAGAGTTGGAGGAATGCAAAGCTCTAGGAGGGTTGTAGGGCTGGAGGAGATTACAAAGATATGGAGGATTGAGGCCATGGAGGGATTTGAACATGAGAATTTTAAAATTTAGGCGTTGCTGGACCAGGAGGCAATGTAGGTCAGTGAGCACCTGGGGTGATGGGTAAATGGGACTTGGTGTGAGTTAGGATATGGGCAGCAGAGTTTTGAATGAGCTTAAGTTTATGGAGGGTGGAAGATGGGAGGCCAGCCAGGAGAGCATTGGAATAGTCGAGCCAGGAAGTAGCAAAAGCATGGATGAGGGTTTTAGCAGCAGATGAACTGAGGCAGGGGTGGAGACTTGTGATATTACAGTGGTGGAAGGAGACGGTCTTTCTGATGCAGAGGATATGGGGTTGGAAGCTCAGCTCAGGGTCAAATAGAATGGTGAGGTTGCGAAAAGTCTGGTTCAGCTTGAGACAGTGACCAGGGAGGCGGATGGAATCAGTGACTATGGAACGGAGCTTGTGGCGGGAACCGAGGACGATGGCTTCAGTCTTCCCAATGTTTCATTGGAGAAAATTCTGGCTCATCCAGAATTGGATGACATACCAAGCACTTTGACAACACAGCATCAGTGGAGGGGTTGAGAGAGGTGGTGGTGAGATGGAGCTGGGTGTCATCAGCATACATGTGGAATGTGACATGTTTTCGGATGATGTTGCCGAGGGGCAGCATGTATATGAGAAATCGGAGTGGGCCAAAGTTAGATCCTTGGGGGACTCCAGAGGTAATGCTGGGGGTGGGGGCTAGGGGGGGGTTCGGTGAGAAGAAAAGCCATTCTAGGAGGTTCTCTGGCTACGACTGGATAGGTGGAACCAGGCAAGAGCAGTCTCACTCAACTGGACAACAGAGGAGTGGTGTGGGAGGAGAATGGTGTGGTCATCCATGTCAGAGGCTGTAGGTGGGTCGAGAAGGAAGAGGAGGGATAGTGCAACATGGTCACAGTCACATGGGATGTCATTTGTGACTTTGATTAGGGCCGTTTCAGTGCTGTGGCAGGGGCGGAAACCTGATTGAAGAGGTTCAAACATGAAGTTGCAGGAAAGATGGGCACGGATTTGGGAAGCGACAACACATTCAAGGACTTTGGAGAGGAAAGGGAGGCTGGAGATGTGGCGGTAGTTTGCAAAAACAGAGGGATCACAAGTGGCTTTTTGAGGATGGGGTGATGATGGCAGATTTGAAAGGAAAGGGGCCAGTACCCGGTGAGAAACTTGGCAAGGTAATTGGATGGGCGGTAAAGAACGAGGATTTTAAGGGAGAGGTGAGAGGGATGGAACAAGATGAGGTGCTTAAAGGAGGAGGAGCCAGTGGAGTAGGGGGCGGGACCAAGGTGATATTTCATGATAAGGGCCACACTGCCACCATGGCGGATTGGGCGGGGCAGGTACAGCTTCAGTAAGGAGGATGGTATCATCACCCATGAGCCAAGTTTCTGACAAGGCCATGATGTTGATGCAATCATCCACAATAAGATCATGTTCACAAGTGAATGGACATTCTGGAGGGAGATGCGGAGAGGGACATTGTTGTTGATCCACTGACAGAGCCCACAGGGAAATGTCTTTCAACATTGTAATTTCCAATATAAAATGTTCGACGTTCACCTCTAGTTTGTTTTAAATTGCTCTTAGTCATATTTTCTCAATGATAATTATTTAACTGTCAGGTTTGATGACATATAGTGGAGATCATCACGTATTATTCACTTGGGATAACATGATTATCTATCTAACATCTGCTTGTCTTACAGATGCAAATTAGTACTTCAGGTTGATTGACATCTTGGGACAATACAATTTAGAATGATTTCACAATCCACGACCATAGCGGCTGGGCTTCATTTAAATGTCCTACCCGACAAACGGCTAGATTGACTGCCTGACCGGCGGGCAGGAGTGTGCATTGAGTGGCAAAAGATCGTGGCCAGAAACACGTGTGAACAGGCCCCGGCAATCAGTGGTGGGGGGCGGGGGGGGGGAAGGCTCTGGGCAGGGATCAGGAAGGGGGAAGCCTCCGGCCACCATTGGTAGGGGTAGAAGCGAATGGCCACCATCGAGAGTGGGGAAGGATCTGTCAAAGATCGGGAGGGGGGTAGTCTGGTGCAAGGGAGGCCCAAGGCATCCTTGTGAGGCCCGGAGGAGCATACCTGCCACTCCTAGCCCACAAGGAAGCCTAAAATAAAATGTTAAAACTTACCTTCTGGTCCAGGAACCGGCTCCTGACAGGTTTGCCTGCGGGCATCCAGCTTGCCTGCTCAAAAGAGCAGGTTAATATCAGTACATGGCTGGAAGACAGTGGGATTGGAGGGGATAAGTGCCTTGAATTACTTTAACTGCCCTGCCAAGGGGAGCAGTTAAAATCAGGGCCTGATCAGCAATGTGAGTTATAAGGCCTGATTTTAACTCAGGGCGGGAATCATGGATGCAGGGTCTGCAGTGGACGGTGATTTTAATTTTTGGGCTGATTTACATGCCCCGACATCGATTCCCGCCTGAAGCCAGCGGGAACGATATCACTGCTGGTGGGCATTCGTCCTGATTCGTGGGAGGTCAGGTCGCTGCCAGGACCCTGCAGAAAGGTAAGTAAGGAATAGGGGGTGGGGGGAATCGGGAAGTCTGTGACGGGGGTGGGAGTGGAGTGGGGGAGTAGGCCCAAGATATCCTTGTCGGGCAGGAGTGTTCTTTCTGGCCCACAAGGAACCTTTAAAAGTCTAACTTGCTGGGTCTTCTGTGGACAGAATTCTGGCTGCTGCCTGTTTTTACTGGCAGGTTTGAGACTGTGCAGGCCTTAGTCGAGCCCATGGTTAGAATGGCGTACATATCCCGACTTTACCAGCAAAATTAGGCCCCCATTCGTCATTTCAGGCAAGTTAAAATGGTGTGGGGGGAGCTTCAACATGTCGTGAAGATGACGCAACACGCCCCAAACTCTCTTAATCCCCCACCCGCATCGTTCCCCTTGGTCGGTGGGGGGGGTTTACAATTACCCTTATAGTTCTGGCTTCTGTTTTTTTTACTATTTCCAATATTTATTGTTGGCCAAATTTGGGCCTTTTATTTTTAGCAACTTTATAGGATTTTAAAATATTGCTTTCAAATATGGACCAAAAATCAGTACAATAGCAACAATAACAACAACAACTTGCATTTATATAGTGTAGTAAAATGTCCCAAGGCACTTCACAGGAGCCTTTTCAAACAAAATTTGACACCGAGCCACATAATTAGGAGATATTAGGACAGGTGACCAAAAGTTTGGTCAAAGAGGTGGGTTTTAAGGAGTGTCTCAAAGGAGGAGAGAGGTAGAGAGGTGGAGAAGTTTAGGGAAGAAATTCCAGATCTTAGGGCCTAGACTGCTGAAGGCACAAGAGTCAAGAATTGGAGGAGCGTAGAGATCTCAGAGGGTTGCAAGGCTGGAGGAGGTTACAGAAACAGGGAAGGGCGAGGCCATGGAGGGAGTTGAAAACAAGGATGAGAATTTTAAAATCGAGGTGTTCCCGGAGCGGGAACCAATGTAAGTCAGCGAGCACAGCGGTAATGGGTGAACGGGACTTGGTGCGAGTTATGATACGGGTAGCAGAGTTTTGAATGAGCTCAAGTTTATGGAGGGAGAAAGATGGGAAGCTAGCCAGGAGGGCACTGGAATAGTCAAGTCCAGAGGTAACAAAGGCATGGATGAACATTTCAGCAGCAGACAAGTTGAGGCAGGGGCGGAGACATATAATGTTACGGAGGTGGAAACAGGCTGTCTTGGTGATGGAGCAGATATGTGGTTGGAAACTAATCTCAGGGTCAAATAGGATGCCAGGGTTGCTAACGGTCTGGTTCAGCCTCAGATAGTGGCCAGGGAGAGGGATGGAGTCGGTGGCAAGGGAACGGAGTATGTGGCGAGAAACAAAGACAATGGCTTCGGTCTTCCCAATATTTAGTTGGAGGAAATTTTTGCTCATCCAGTATTGGATGTTGGACAAGCAGTGTGACAAATGAGAGACAGTGGTGGGGTCGAGAGAAGTGGTGGTGAGGTAGAGGAGGGTGTTGTCAGCATAAATGTGGAACCTGAAGTCGTGTTAGCAAAGTTAAATGGAATTCCGCTCTTTCTTGGGTATTTTTGTCTAAAATGTTCAAATATTACTGATATTTACTCCTATTATTACAAAACTGTTTGACTGAACCATTCAGATGGTCCTAGTAATTAGAACCCCAGCGCGATTTTAACTGGGCAATTGAGCAGCTCTGGTCAGCAGCCAAACTGCTGAGTAAAACCACATGGGATTAGCTTCAGGCGCTGACAGACTCAGTGGACGCACTATTTAAAGGAACACTCAGCTACAGCCACTTAGAACATGAGGATCTGTATGCTATTGTTATTGCTGGATTTCCAAGGAATTTTGAACTTCAAGACTGTTTCTTTTTTTTTGCTTTACTTACCCTGTTTAAGGTTTCACAGCTTGTCATTGTTGCCATTTTTGCTTCATTGCTTTGGATGGATGAACAGTTTGAGGAAGAGCAGCAGTAGCCAGGACAAGCAGCAGGTGGGTCTATTAGAAGATTGCAGGTGAGAGGGGCCATTTTCCTGGATATAAGTGAGGAGCACTGCATCAGTAGGCTGTGCTTCACCAGGAAGGCTGTGACTGATCTATGCAGCCTCCTGCAACAGGACCCGCTGCCTGCTGGCCGAGGTGGCTGTGTTTTGCCAGTGGCTGTCAAAGTTACCACTGCCCTTATCTATTTTTGCCTCAGGCTTCTTCTAGACTGTTACAGGGGACATCCCCTGTATTTCTCAGCCTGCAGTGCACAGCTGAATTTTTTCTTATTCGTTCATGGGATGTGGGCGTCACTGGCAAGGCCGGCATTTATTGCCCATTCCTAATTGCCCTTGAGAAGGTGGTGGTGAGCCGCCTTCTTGAACCGCTGCAGTCCGTGTGGTGAAGGTTCTCCCACAGTGCTGTTAGGAAGGGAGTTCCAGGATTTTGACCCAGCGACGATGAAGGAACGGTGATATATTTCCAAGTCGGGATGGTGTGTGACTTGGAGGGGAATGTGCAGATGGTGTAGTTCCCATGTACCTGCTGCTCTTGTCCTTCTGGGTGGTAGAGGTCGAGGATTGGGAGATGCTGTAGAAGAAGCCTTAGCGAGTTGCTGCAGTGCATCCTGTGGATGGTACACACTGCAGCCACTGTGCGCCAGTGGTGAAGGGCGTGAATGTTTAGGGTGGTGGATGGGGTGCCAATCAAGCGGGCTGCTTTGTCCTGGATGGTGTCGAGCTTCTTGAGTGTTGTTGCAGCTGCACTCATCCAGGCAAGTGGAGAGTATTCCATCACACTCCTGACTTGTGCCTTGTAGATGGTGGAAAGGCTTTGGGGAGTCAGGAGGTGAGTCACTCGCCGCAGAATACCCAGCCTCTGGCCTGCTCGTGTAGTCACAGTATTTATGTGGCTGGTCCAGTTAAGTTTCTGGTCAATGGTGACCCCCAGGATGTTGATGGTGGGGGATTCGACGATGGTAATGTCGTTGAATGTCAAGGGGAGGTGGTTAGACACTCTCTTGTTGGAGATGGTCATTGCCTGGCACTTGTCTGGCGCGAATGTTACTTGCCACTTATGAGCCCAAGCCTGGATGTTGTCCAGGTCTTGCTGCATGTGGGCTCGGACTGCTTCATTATCTGAGGGGTTGCGAATGCAACTGAACACTGTGACATCATCAGCGAACATCCCCGTTTCTGACCTTATGATGGAGGGAAGGTCATTGATGAAGCAGCTGAAGATGGTTGGGCCTAGGACACTGCCTAGGCCCACTGAATCAAGCAAGTTGTCATACCCTATTTGTCAGAACCAAACAATTTGTCAGATCCTTTCCCCTGGATGCCAACACTCAAAATGAGAAAGCTCTGGATTTGCAGCAGGTGCTGGCTTTCCCCGTGTCCAGGGCATTATGGTCTGCACTCATGTAACCATTAAGGCACCAGAAGACAAATTAGCAGCTTTCATCAACAGGAAGGCTATCACTTAATTAGTGTCCAGCTGGTGTGTGATCACCGCAGAAGGATCATGCAAGTGTGTGCCAGTTTCGCAGGCAGCTCTCACAATGCTTTCATCTTGCAACACTCATCTATCCCGCCGCTCTTCCACCCTTCTAGGAATGTAAGAGGATGGCTGCTTGGGGACAAGGACTAAGCCCTGCACATATGGCTAATGGCACCCCTATCCTTTGGCTGCTGCCAGTGCAGTTTGGCTTAGCTGGCTTTCTGGCACCATGGCAGGTATTGGTTGAGGGATGTTGAGGGAGTAGATGTGCTGACATCCTGAGAGAGAGGAACATTACTGCTCCCATTACATCACTGCCACTCTCGTGGGGCTGAGGCTCATCAGTCCTACTGATCTGCAGGAGCACTTACTGCAGCAGATGACTCCTTGAAAACCCATTGCTATTCAGTCCATCAGTCTCTCCAAGGTGAAGCCCAGGGTCTGGATGGCGGCCATTTGAGCTTCCACTGAATCTACAAAGACTGTTAATATCGACTCCTGTTGCGAGTGTCTAGCTGAAGTGTCCCTGCAGCTGACCACATCCTCCAAGTTAGACAGCAGAGTGGCGATGCCTTGCGAGATGACACCACACAAGCTGGAAGCAGACTCGTCCATACTTTCAGCCATGGTGATAAAAATCCCTGACAGGCATTCAAATACCATGTATAACTGCAATTTTCTTTTCATTGCTGGGCCTCTAAAGTCCACATCTCTGTCCTCTTCAGCAGAGCTGATAGAGGATCTCGTGCTCCAGTGAGCCATCTCCTGGGCTGTCCCTGCCACCACTACCTGCCCCTGCTCACTCGTGTTGGGTGTGTCACTACATGCATTTTTTTCTAACTCAGTCTAACCCACACGGGATGTCAATTTCTGTGCTGGAAGAATGGAACGCTTGACGCTGTCTCTTCAGAAGAATTGGTCTCCTCTGAGGTATGTTCTTCTGCAGGGTCTTGCTGCTGAAAGTGGTGACTGCAACCTCCCTTTCAGAGGTGCATTCCTACTTTACATAGGCCTCTGGAGGCCTGTCAGAAATTATGGCCAGTAAGCGGGCAGGCTTCCAATTCCCAACACAATTGGGTGGGAAACCTACCAGTCAAATTTAAATGAGGCTCGGTAGTAAATATCCCAGACCTGAAATATAGGCCAGCGAGTGTGTTTTGCACTCGCCCCACCTCCCCGATCACTTCAGGTTAAGGTTGACCCCTATGATAATGAACTTTTGCTGACTAATGCAAAACAACATTACACCTTGCTCTTGAAATTAATGTTTAATGTATTTTACTTGCACCCAATAATTGAAAAATTATTTGATACCAGTATTCCGAATGCTAATCTGTGCCAGACCTATGGACATTTTTGTACTGTGATGCCAAGGCCATTACAAATCTAAGGAATCTTACAACACCAGGTTATAGTCCAACAGTTTTATTTGAAAATCACAAGCTTTCGGAGGCTTTCTCCTTCGTCAGGTGATTCAACCTGATTGAGGCAGCTCAAAATCCCAGCAGCGAGGAGACTTTTATACTGTAATGCTGGGATGGATTTGAACTCCACTCCTAGATGGTGAAAGGCCAGAATGCTCATCCATTATGCTAACCATTTCTTCTAATATATGTAATTGTGAAGTAAACAAGTTCCACCAATTGCAAAGTAAACAATTTAATTTTATTAAGAAGCAAAAAAAAGTAACAGTATTGAAAAAGTCCCAAAAATATATCAATATTAGAATATTACAACATCTTACAATATCCAGCTAGAATATCCCAGAATATTCTGTGAGAATCCAGTTAATTTAATCCAATTTGCTAAGTTTCTAGCATTTAATGGAACTGAACAGATACTGATAATTCAGAAATTCATTGGTGTTTCATCATGTAAATTCAGTTCATGTAAGGTTTGATCCTAAAACTAAAATTAAATGGCATCACATATCTAGGTGAAATATTCTATAAACTAAACTCAGAAATGACTATTGCTTAAAGCACACGTTAAAAAAGAGCAAAACCTAGAGCATTTATGTAATAAGAAAAACTGTAATAACTGAAACCATTTACCACCCCCCACCCTGACCCTGCCTCAGTCTTCCCTTCCTCCTACAATATTCAGACTTTTAAAACTTAAGCTTTAAGTTTTTTCATATAACCATTATTTATCATATAACCATTATTTCATTTACCTATTCTTTTCTCTTAATCTTTTCAACCTTGGCTGTATTCTATACAATGAGCATTGGCCCTCCACTTAATTTAAAAAAGGGAAGCATGACTCTTTATGATTCTTGATGTTTACCATTCATAGTTAAGAAATGCATATATATTTTGTAAAATTCAGATCTTCATTCCAACTTGGATATCTGGGGAAATGAAAACTTAGGCCAAGAAATTCCATCGCACCCGAAGACGGGTATGCAGGGGCAGGCACCTGTTAGCGTCCTCTAAGACAGCATGTAATATTTTCGCTGCCTGCTCATTATCATCACTCAGGCATGCAGCCAGTGGTACCCATGCTATTCATTGGCTGTATGCCTTTTTGAGGGGCTGGATATTGGGCCTCTCTGACACCACTTAAAGGCAGCTAGTACCTCTTAAAGGGGAGGTGCGCACTGACTGCATACACCAGGGAAACACTTGTGAATTGGAGAAATGGCTGCTAAATCTAAAAATCATGCCGTAGTGGCAGGAAGCCCTCCAGGCATCGACTCCATTGCCAGTAGGAAGAGGTGGCACAGCAAGCAAATGCCACGAGCGTAGCTCCCAGGACATGAGGCTTCATGACCTCACCTGAGTTGTCAAGGTAAGAATACTGCCCTCTTACTCTCTGCTCACACTTCCACCATCTCCAGCCTCACTATTCACAATACTCCTCTCCCCTGCTTACCTTCATTCTCAATCCCTATACCACATTTCACTATACCTCCTTCTCCTCACACTCACATACTCACCACAATTCCAACCCTCACTTCCCCACAACTCTCATCTGACACGTTGCATGCTAGCTATTCCACCAGGGCAGGCACATTCTCGGAACACCTCACAAGACTCTCACTAACACACACCCTTCTTTCTCGCAGGAGAAGGTCGCATACAATTCCAATCAGGAAGCTGCTACCCGAGGAGGCCTAACCCACCAGCACATCCCATCCCCTCGAAGAAAATGTGCTGGCCATCACGGGCAGGGGAGAGTCATGGCCATGGGGACTGGCAACGCTGGAGGAGAGGTCACGTAGGGTCTCTTCACACTTTATCCTCTTTTTCCCTTCTCACTTCTATCTCACCCTACACACTCTGCATGACAAACTACAGATGCTTTTACCAGCCACTTCTATTCCTCTGTTCTCCCTTCGCACTAAAAGCTAACCCTTGCCCTTCTCTTTCATTTCAGGTGCTGAAGCTGTGGACATACCTCTGCCAGTGGAGGAAGAGGAGGCCAGCCTTCCTGAAGATGCACCATCAGCTGAAATACTGGCACCACGCATACTTTAGAGGCTAGGCTAGAGGAGGGATCTTCACCTGGTGAATCACAGGGCACAGGTGTGCAGGAGCTAGACAGGGGGATAGGACACCACAGGTGCTAGCTTGCTGGAGGATGAGATCACATACTAGCTCTGCTGCAGAGGACTCAGATGCTAACTTCCAGGGCCCAGCCCACCGAAGAAGGCTGATGGGCATACACCAGGAAACGCTAGGTGCACTGGGCAACCTGCCAGTGAGCTTGCTCACATTGTTGCAGACAATGGGGGCGTCCAGCTCCAACTTGTCTCGAAACTATGAGCAAAGCATGGAGACCATTCTGTCCAACATGGACCAAGTGGTCAGATCCTTCAACACTGCAGTAGAACCCACCAAGATGGAGTGTCTCCTGACAGCTCTCACAGTTGCTATGGAAGCTCAGACTGCTGCCACCGTGACTTTGGGGGCCACTGTTGACAGTGGCTTCCAGAGCATCACCTCACTCCGTCACTCTGTCTTAACCAGAGCCGTATGAGTACTAAGACAATCCCTGGAGAGTGGTCTTGGCTCCATGGGAGAGGCACCTGCTGTCCTCTCTCAGGATGTCAGCATGCCTGCTTCCCCACCACCCACTACACCAGTGCCCTTGTTAGTGCCACACAGCCAGCTGAGTCAGACAGCATGGCCCATGCCGAGATACTGTAGTCTGCAGCTGGGGCCTCAAGGCCCAGGTTATCCTCTATGGAAAGTTCAGCAAGTGGGAGTCAGGCACTGGGGCATACCAAAATTGGAAAAAGGTCTTGCGCTAATTTAAATAAGGTGTTCATTACTTTAAATACTTCTGGCATGCACTCCTGACACCAACGGAAAAGCCCGAGCCAATATGGCGTGCGGCGCACTTCCGGCTGGAAATGTGTGCACGATCCCTGCCCGCCCTAATGGACGCTTAGGAGGCCATTTAGCACCCGATAAACGGACGCGCACTATCAAATTTATAGGCCTTAGTTCATCAACTGTGCAACATGTTGGACTTGGCTCTTAATTCTGTGGTTTACAGTGATAAAGTATGCTTATCATCAGTACAAATTTAATTGTTTTGGATTTTTTTTGATGGTTTAGCTGACAAATTTCACCGAGGGTTTTAAACTTTGTCCCATTGGATTAAGATAGTTGAAGTCATCACTTTTTTCAGTATGTGTCAAGAGATATTATACTGGTAGATCTCCCTTCATGCTCATAAACACAGGGTTCATAATGGTCTTGAAAGTCTTCCCTATTTTTTTAGAAATAAACTCTCTGAAAATAAACATTAGGTATAGGCTGTTAAACATTTTAATAACATTAAACAAATACACCAGGCCTGCAAGAAAGATGAAACATTCATTTTTTGTCATGTTTGTGTGCTGTGCCATAGTTAATCTAGGAAAATAAATCTATACAAAACTACTGCCAAGGGGAATTATCTGCTTTCCTCATCTGTTAGCATCTTTGATCTTGTGAATGCCATGGTGTTTTTTATTTCTTTGATATAATTATTTTAATGTATTGCACAGTCTGTAATGTGGTAATGATTTGTTTCTGTATTTCTGCCAAGTAAATTAATTAATTGACTATGAAATGTCTGGCAACGTTCCATATTATAGGGGATGGATTTCCGCAGGGATTCTGTCACTTGTCAGCTGTAAGATGGGCAAGAGAGCCATGGAAACCATGGAAAAATGGTGTAACTACCCAGAATGTGGCCAATTCCCATAACTAATAGGTCTGCAGTGTAGGTTAAGAAATGGCCCAGAATTTGCTGGAACGGGGCATATCACGGTGTGCCCCGTTAGTTAGACTTTTATCGTCACCCTTTACCTTGAAAGCTTTTGCGCCGCAAATTGCTGGAAGTGCGAGCTGATAACAGGGCATCTGGGAACTTGGTGAATGATGGGACCAATAGTCTATCACCTTAACCAATGAGATTTAAGGATAGAAACAGAGGAACGACGGAGAAGGAAATAGGGTGAATTAGAGTCAAATTAGATGCAGAAAGAGAAATAAAGAAAGGGAAAGAAAGATTGGATTAAGAAAGAGAGAAAAAAAAGTGACAGAAAGGAAAAGTAAGAAAAAAAATTAAATTAAAAATTTTAAATTTAAAAAACCTCTAGGAACAATTTACTACCTGCAGGAGTGAGAATCCACGATTTCAACTGTTCCCTTTCTCGGCCTCTGAGGTTGAACGGCATTGTAGGACCATAAATAATTTAAAGGGTCCTTGAGTCATTAAGTACCAGCCCTAACTTTCTGCGTTGAGTTTAACTCATTTTAACAGCGTAAATCCAGCAATTTCTTGATGGAGAGATTGACGGTGAGTTTTGTTTTTTGTGAGGCTAACAGCGGAGCGGCGCTAATCGTCCGGCAATTTGTGGCGATTCACAACTCATGGTGTATCTCTTGCTCACCACAAATTGTTGGATGATTTACACACTAATAGCAGCATGCACATTTAATTCACCATTATTTTCCCAGCAAATTCTGGGCCAACAAATATAAAGGAGTTTCATATTATTGCATCGTGATGTTTCCTGTCATACTATGGTGAAGATAAAATTGATAAGGTAAGTGAAAGAAAGCTAACTACCATTATGTTGGTTTGCTCAGTGACAGAAACTTAGTCTGCGAAGCACCACCAGTAAGTTATCTTGTTGTGGGTACAGTCCGGTTGCCATGCCACCAATGAGATAACTCTTCTGGGCCAATAAATCACACTACCCTATCATCATTAGTTGGAATATAATTGCTTTTAGTCAGTTTCATTACTGAATCAAACCAAGGTGTACACTGGGCCTGGTAAGCTTTATTCTTAAGGTTACATGCCTGGGCTTTACTATCTTCGCTTTCAGCAGATCTCACCAGCTGACCCCCAACATATGGGTCTTTGTTCTCTTGTTTCTTGTCCCACAGGAAGTAGGGGGGCAGTTGATACCCGATCCCTCCCCCTATCTGGGGTTGGCCAGCAGAGCTTTTAATCATCCTTTTGAAACTAGTTTAATATAAAGATCAACAGCAAGGGGCATTCAAACACCCCATGGTGTGAATGTTTGATGGTAGCATCTGAGATGAGATAATAACACCCCTACTGTCCCCGTGTCATGGGCAACAGTTTCAATGGCTGCTCATTAACATACCAATCCCCTCTCTTTGTCCTAGCAGCTCCAGCTTGTGGTTGACAGATGTGTTTTAAACATTGAAAACTCACTTTAATTTAAAAGGAACACTAACATAAATCATAGCTAAATCCTTTCCGTGAAAAAATGGTGGAAAATCCCGAAACGTGACAAGGGGTAACAAAATATGTGGGGGAAAAATTCGATAAGGGTCCGTTTCGGGCGGGGGTAGCGATGCGCTACCACCCCGCACCCGACGGACCCTGTGTAGGCAGGACGCAAGTTTGGACCCACCAGCGCACTTACCTGCAATCAGCCTTCCTTTCCAGGCCTTGCACGTGGAATCAATGCAATTTGCACTTTCCACCACCTTCGACAACCAGTTCTTCACCCAAACACACAGAACAGCCATGGGGACCAGATTCGCACCCCAATACGCCAACATTTTCATGCACAAGTTCAAGCACGACTTCTTCACTGCACAGGACCTCCAACCAACGCTATACACCAGATACATCGACGACATTTTCTTCCTATGGACCCACAGCAAAGAATCACTGAAGAGACTACACGATAACATCAACAAGTTCCATCCCACCATCAAACTCACCATGGACTACTCCTCAGAATCGGTTTCATTCTTGGACACACGAATCTCCATCAAAGACGGGCACCTCAGCACCTCACTCGACCGCAAGCCCACGGACAACCTCACGATGCTCCACTTTTCCAGCTTCCACCCTAACCACGTCAAAGAGGCCATCCCCTATGGACAGGCCCTGCGAATACACAGGATCTGCTCAGACGAGGAGGAACGCGATGGACACCTACAGACGCTGAAGGACGCCCTCGTAAGAACGGGATATGACGCTTGATTCGTCAATCGACAGTTCCGACGGGCCACAGCGAAAAATCACATGGACCTCCTCAGAAGACAAACATGGGACACAACCAACAGAGTACCCTACAAAACTTGGAAGGGTAGTAAACAGTGAAGAGGATAGTGATAGACTTCAACAGGATATAGACAGGCTGGTGGCATGGGCGGACACGTGGCAGATGAAATTTAACGCAGAGAAATGTGAAGTGATACATTTTGGTCGGAAAAATGAGGAAAGGCAATATAAATTAAAGGGCACAACTCTAAAAGAGGTACAGGAACAGAGAGATCTGGGGATATATGTGCACAAATCGTTGAAGGTGGCAGGGCAGGTTGAGAAAGTGGTTAAAATAGCATACGGGATCCTGGGCTTTATAAATAGAGGCATAGAGTAAAAAAGTATGGGAGAACCTTCACCACACGGACTGCAGCGGTTCAAGAAGGCGGCTCACCACCACCTTCTCAATGGCAATTAGGGATGGACAATAAATGCCGGCCTCGCCAACGATGCCCACATCCCATGAACGAATTTTTTAAAAAAGTCATGATGAACCTTTATAAAACACTGGTTCGGCCACTACTGGAGTATTGTGTCCAGTTCTGGGCACCGCACTTCAGGAAAGATGTGAAGGCCTTAGAAAGGGTGCAGAAGAGATTTACTTTTCAGAAGAGATTTACTAGAATGATTCCAGGGATGAGGGACTTTAGTTACCTGACTAATAGACTGGAGTAGCTGAGGTTGTTCTCCTTGGAACAGAGATGATTGCGAGGAGATTTGATAGAAGTATTCAAAATCATGAAAGGTCTAGAGAGTAGATAGAGAGAAAATGTTCCCATTGGTGGAAGGATCAAGCACCAGAGGGCATAGATTTAAGATGATTGGCAAAAGAACCAAAGGTGACATGAGGAAAAACTTTTTTACACAGCGAGTGGTTGGGATCTGGAATGCACTGCCCGAGGGGGTTGGGGAGGCATATTCAATCATGGCCTTCAAAAGGGAACTGGATAAGTACTTGAAAGAAAAAAAATTGCAGGGCTGCAGGAAAAGGGCAGAGGAGTGGGACTAGCTGGATTGTTCTTGCATAGAGCCAGCACGGACTCAATGGGCCGAATGGCCTCCTTACGTGCTGTAACCTTTCTATGATTCTGTAATATTCAGTAAGGATTCAAACAGCGCAATTGAGAAAACAGTTACTTACTCCCTCTTTGAGCACATTCTCATTTCTCATTCGAAAAATGACTGATGTTTCAATGTCACAGTCCAGCAGGTGATCACTTTAATCTGATAAAAACCATATAAATTTGCCAATGAAACCAGCCTGTAAAGAAAGAAAAGAAAACCTTTCGATCTGCTCAATTTTGCATTATCCATTACTTTAAAACTTTAAATGCTTTCTTTGATTTTGGGTCAGTATTGTTTGTATGGATGTGTTTTTCTTCATAGGTTTTAATATATGACATGTCTACATTATAGCCCAAACTTTCTATATCCATTGGTTAACTTGCCAACTTTATGTCAATTTAAAAGTGGTCAACAATCAATCATCCTGTCACTAACTTAGCAGTAAAATCGCCAGTAAATAAACTGATGTAAAAAGATTTACACACCTAGAATAATCCTGATGTTATAGTGATTTTTTTAAAATGCCAATGTATATTTTATGAATTTCAATACTGACACTATACACAATACACAGGTACTCAAGAAAGTTGAAAAGATTAAATACAGTAATTTGTAAAGTTTGAGCATTGAATGGTTAACTAAAGGCCTGCATGGTCAATACACACAAAGTTGTCGAACATCCTGGAAAAAGCATTGCCATCACATGTACTTGTACCATATTTAACTGCACCCATCTGTAAGCCTGATGAATGGATAAATTAGATTCAATTGTTGAGGCTGAACTGAACCTGAGTCAAAACATATCATTCAGTTGACAGAAAAGACAAACAACCTCTGTGCTGCTTGCTGCTGAATCTCTCATTTAAGTCACACCATCATGGGGACTTAATGTTTAAGGTCAGGTTGAAATCATCAAATGTACTCAGCTGACATTAACCATGGATTCAAGCATAAGTGCATTCCCGAATTCAGTATGGTTGGCAAATTTCTTTTGCAAATCTGTACTGGCCAGGCATATAAAAATTGTGCCAACTGAGTATGCAAAGGCCAATAATGTGGCCCCGACTCAGTGAGGACTGCTGTTCTTCAGGCTCTGCATGCGACTGTAGTGCAGGGAGCCAGCCTCATGCTTAAATGCACAAAGTGCATGAACTGCTGGGGTCACACCAGGACAAGAAGTGGGTTATCTAATGCTAGCAGTTCTTAAAGAGCTGCTGAATGGTCTTAAAGTGCTCCTGTCCCTGAAGATGGGGAGAAATTATTGCAGCAAGTGTATTCAGAACAGTACCATTTAATGTCATGCTTTAGAGATGCTACTCGAGGAGGTACTGCAAAGAAGCTGAGCTGATTGCTACCCTCCAATGAGAGCATCACCGCAGCGACTTGGTCAGAGCCAATGTTGTCTTAGGTGTATAGAACTGAATGAGAGAGAAATTTGTTGGTTCTCTTGAGGTTTGCCAAGGTAAATTCTGCTCACATTTTGCTTAATTTTTTACATTAACTTATTTTAACATTATCACAGTTTAAGTTGAGAGCAGTAACAGAGATGACTGTTTATGTACTTTCAATTGCATGGCATGCCCATCTTTTGCCAGGGCACTGTGTATTGCTGCTTTGACAATGCATTTTTCCTGTGGCAAACAATAAGTACCAAATATCAAGCCCCAAGCATGCTGCCAATATAAGCTATCTGTATGCTGCATGTTCTCAGGCTCATAAAACCTGGCTGCTGGGATGGCACACACCTTCTGACAAAGTTCCTCATTTTTATTAGCTTACAGGAGAAGTTCACACATACCAGATAGCATTGCATGCAGACTGCAGGAAGGTTTCCAAACCTACAACCCTTGAATCTTTATGATGAGAAGACCCTGCAGATTCTGGACATAAAGGCAATGGGGGAAGGTGAGGTAGGACAATGACCTCAAAACTCAATTTTTGTTTTTCATCCTCCATCTTCTTACTCAGTCACTCTTTCACTCCCTCACATAGAGATATACAATGCTCACTGCAACATAACACACTGTAATATCTTTCCATGTAAGCTCTTTTCCAAGGGGTGTCTTACTGACAACATTCTAAAATATGTTTGTCTGCTCCTCTAGGTGTCCAAGGGGAGAAGATAACAAGGCCCATGAAGAAGGGGGCTTAAGAGTAATTGTAGACCACTTTCAATCTCCAGATAATGTGCACAGCAATTAAAAAAGTTAATAGAATATTAGAATATATGTCTAGAACAGTGGAGTACAAGTTTGCAGGTGTTATGCTAAGGCTTTACAATCCACTGGCCAGACAATTTTGGTCAACACCCTTCAAAAGCAACATACATGAATAGAAGAGCACAGAGAACAACGAGAGTGATCCCAAGTGCGAAGGGAATGAGCTTTCGGGAAAGATTAGAGAAGTTTAAGCACTACAGTTTGGAGAGAACATGGTTAAAGGAGGATTTCATTAAAGTATATGAGGGTTAAAATTCCACTTCTCCTCTGTTGGCAACACCGCCAGTGTATGATTTTCCAGCCATTAATTTTAACGAACGAAAAATCATGCACCAGGGTTGCGCAATATAACAATATGTGCTCCTTGCATATACTGGGAGCCTTGAAGTAAAATTTTTACTCCAAGGTGTATTAAATATATAGATAAGGAGAACCCAGAATAAAATTTCAAAATGTAGGAGGAAAATAGGATCAAAGGAAAAATGGAGATTAGAGAAAAGTAAATTTAAAAAAGATATCAGGAAAATTTTCTTTACTTAAGGATCAATAATTATTTGGAATAAAGACAGAAAATGTTATCCTTAAATGTTCTAAATAAATGACTTCTCACACCCTAATAAAACTTGCTAGCCTGTATTCTCAGAGTTTATTGCAGTCCCCACCTCTTACAACATCCACGCTTATCATGGACAGCCACCTAGATCGGGCAAATAGCGCTAACCATTTGCCAGTACCATAGGAGTCAATTAAAAAGGAAACGCTTATAACACGTTAAGCATGCTGGCTATTTCGAGCAGTTCTATATGTTCTTTCCACCTCGTTATCATATTTGTATTTATATCCCTCCATGGATCCTCCGCATCTGTTTTGAACCCTCAATCTCTCTCATTGTTAACTATCACCGTTTCAGAACTAGAATCCTACCCATAGCTCAGTTACCAATAACTGCTGCAGAGATATAAGAAATCCTGTCTTTCCCACGTTTTTCGAGCTCTTGATTCTTCATTTGGTTTAAATCCCGGACAAACCATCTGTTGATACCTTTCCACATTAAATTTTGTTAACAATAACCACAGGGACGGAATTGGAATCCAGTCAGCTGTTTGTTTCCCTCTCTGTTCCTGTTCTCTCGGTGTCTCGAAAAGACGATACACCATCCAACATTTATAATGGGGTAATCGCGTTAACACCAACACATCCGCAAAATGCAGTGAGGACTGTATCTCATAAACTCCAAACTAGTAACATATTTTACCATTGCAACTCAGATTAAAATAGTGATAATTACTTGTGCTTGGATTGTAAGTAATTAATTTTTAATTACTTACTGCACTTGCTGCGCCATCTCCTTCTTCATTGTACTTTATTAATGTCCCATTAGGTTCATCATAAGGGACTAAATTAGTCCGCATCTTAAGTGACAAAATAGAAATAAACACAAAGAAAATGTAAGGAACGAAAAGGACAATACACTGAGTTATAATAACAAGTGACCCAAGAACTATGGTTTTATTGTAAATATTTTAACAAGGTGAGCAGAAAAAGTTGGTTTTAGTAGAAGGCATAGAATCATAGAAATTACAGTGCAGAGGGAGGCCATTTAGCCCATCACACCTGTATATGTGCTAATCTTTCAAATTTAAGCTATCTCCTCTAATGCCATTTTCAAGCCCTTTAAAAACCTTCTGAAAATTGATGAAGACCTCTATTCGATCCGCCTTAATCATCTCTATTTCAGTGAAAAACATACAATTTTTTGAGCCTTTCTTCATAACTTTACCTGTCACTCCTGGTATTATTCTAGTGAATCTTTGCTTTATTCCATTCATGGCTCTAATGTATTTATTATAATGGGGTATCAAAATGGCACATAATATTCAAACCGTGGCACTACCAATACTTTTGTACAAATTTAAGATCAGTTCCTTGGATTTATATTCAATGCTCATATATATATATATATATATATAAAACCCAGAACCTGACTTGCTCTTTTTGAATCACCTTCTCTACCTGTACTCCCACCATTAAATTTCTTTATTTCTGTATTCCGAAATCACTTTGTTCTGCCACTCTGCTTAGAGTCTTACCATTTGGAGTATATTTCCTTTCGCTTTTCTTTTCCCCAAAACTTACGACTTTATATTTTAGGAACACAGGAACATAGGAACAGAAGTAGGCCATTCAGCCCCTCGTGCCTGCTCTGCCATTTGATAAGATCATGGCTGATCTGTGATCTAACTCCATATACCTGCCTTTGGCCCATATCCCTTAATACCTTTGGTTGCCAAAAAGCTATCTATCTCACATTTAAATTTAGCAATTGAGCTAGTATCAATTGCCGTTTGCGGAAGAGAGTTCCAAACTTCGACCACCCTTTGTGTGTAGAAATGTTTTCTAATCTCACTCCTGAAAGGTCTGGCTCTAATTTTTAGACTGTGTCCCCTACTCCTAGAATCCCCAACCAGCGGAAATAGTTTCTCTCTATCCACCCTATCCGTTCCCCTTAATATCTTATAAACTTCGATCAGATCACCCCTTAACCTTCGAAACTCCAGAGAATACAACCCCAATTTGTGTAATCTCTCCTCGTAACTTAACCCTTGAAGTCCGGGTATCATTCTAGTAAACCTACGCTGCACTCCCTCCAAGGCCAATATGTCCTTCCGAAGGTGCGGTGCCCAGAACTGCTCACAGTACTCCAGGTGCGGTCTAACCAGGGTTATGTATAGCTGCAGTATAACTTCTGCCCCCTTGTACTCCAGTCCTCTAGATATAAAGGCCAGCATTCCATTAGCCTTCTTGATTATTTTCTGCACCTGTTCATGACACTTCAATGATCTATGTACCTGAACCCCTAAGTCCCTTTGGACATCCACTGTTTTTAACTTTTTACCATTTAGAAAGTACCCTGTTCTATCCTTTTTTGATCCAAAGTGGATGACCTCATATTTTCCTACACTGAATTCCATTTGCCATAATTTTGCCCATTCACCTTATCCATCAATATACCTTTGTAATTTTATGTTTTCATCTACACTGCTTACAATGCCACCAATCTTTGTGTCATCGGCAAACTTAGATATGAGACTTTCTATGCCTTCTTCTAAGTCGTTAATAAATATTGTGAATAATTGAGGCCCCAAGATAGATCCTGCGGGATTCCACTGGTCACATCCTGCCAATGTGAATACTTACCCATTATCCCTACTCTCTGTCACCTTTCGCTCAGCCAATTTCCTAACCAAGTCCGTACTTTTCCCTCGATTCCATGGGCTTCTAACTTAGTTAACAGTCTCTTATGTGGGACCTTATCAAATGCCTTCTGGAAGTCCATATAAATAACATCCATTGACATTCCCCTGTCCACTACTTTAGTCACCTCTTCAAAAAATTCAATCAGGTTTGTCAGGCACGACCTACCTTTCACAAATCCATGCTAGCTCTCCCTGATTAACTGAAAATTCTCGAGGTGTTCAGTCACCCTATCCTTAATTATAGACTCCAGCAATTTCCCCACAACAGATGTTAGGCTAACTGGTCTATAATTCCCCGGTTTCCCTCTCTCTCCTTTCTTAAAAAGCGAAGTGACATGTGCAATTTTCCAATCTAGAGGGACAGTTCCTGAATCTAGAGAACTTTGAAAGATTATAGTTAGGGCATCTGCAATGTGCTCACCTACATCCTTTAAAACCCTGGGATGGAAACCATCTAGCCCTGGGGATTTGTCACACTTTAGTGCTATTATTTTCTTCATTACTGTTGTTTTACTTATGTTAATTTTATCAAGTCCCTGTCCCCGATTCAATATTAGTTTTCTTGGGATTTCCGGCATGCTATCCTCTTTTTCGACTGTAAATACTGACGCAAAGTAATTATTCAACATATCCGCCATTTCCCCATTGTCAATGACAATATCCCCACTTTCAGTTTTTAAGGGGCCAACACTGCTCCTGACCACCCTCTTTTTCCTAATATAACTATAAAAGTTATTTGTATTGTTTTTGATACCCCTTGCAAGTTTCTTTTCATACTCTCATTTTGTAGCTCTTACTATCTGTTTTGTGACCCTTTGTTGATCTTTGTATCTTTCCCATTCGCCAGGATCTGTGCCATTTTTTGCCTTTTTGTATGCCCTTTCCTTACGTCTTATACTGTCCCTTATCTCTTTAGTTGTCCATGGCTGTTTTTTTTGGCAAGTAGAGTTCTTGCCCCTCAGGGGTATAAACCGGTTCTGTATCTCGTTAAATGTTTCTTTAATCATTTCCCACTGATCATCAGTCGTTTTACCCATTAACAGATTTGCCCAGTTTACTGTGGACAGTCTCTGTCTCATCCCATTGATGTGGAGATGCCGGTGATGGACTGGGGTGGACAAATGTAAGGAATCTTACAACACCAGGTTATAGTCCAACAAATTTATTTTAAAATCACAAGCTTTCGGAGATTATCTCCTTCGTCAGATGAAGTCATCCCATTGAAGTCGGCCTTACCCAAATCTAGAATCTTCGCAGCTGACTCACTTTTTTCCCTTTCAAACACTACATTGAACTCGATCATGTTATGATCACTATTGGATAGATGTTCACGCACAGTTAAGCTGTTAACTAAATCTGGTTCATTACTCATTCCTAAATCCAGTATGGCTTGCCCCCTTGTTGCTTCTAGGACATACTGCTGTAGAAAACTATCCCGGACACACTCAAGAAATTCACGACCTTTCTGACAGTTGCTAGTCTGCTTTCCCCAATCTATGTGAAGGTTAAAGTCCCCCATGAAGACCACTATGCCTTTCTTACACGCTTGTCTAATCTCTGCATTTATACAATCTAGCACTTCAGAGCTGCTGCCGAGTCCTATACACAACTCCAACTATAGTCTTAGATCCTTTCCTATTTCTCATTTCAACCCATAAGGTCTCTGTTGGCTGCTTACCTCTCGTTATATCCTCCTTTATCATTGAATTGATTTCATCTCTAATCACTAAGGCTACTCCTCCCCCTCTTCCATTTTCCCTATCTCTCCTGTAGACCTTATAACCCGGTATATTTAGTTCCCAATCCTGACCATCCTGCAGCCATGTCTCAGTAATAGCTATCATGTCATACCCTCCAATTTAAGTTTGAACCTGTAGTTCATTTAATTTATTCCTTATACTCCGTGCATTTGTATATAGAACTCTTAGTTGGGCCATACACCCTAGCCTGACCTTCAGCTTTGATGCTGGGATAATCGCCTTACGACTTCTAGTTTTCACTTTATCTATAGTATCTAAAGTACACTTTCTTTCTGCTGCTCTACGCTTTTCCCTTTCATTTGTTCTTGAACAACTGTTTGTACTATTTGTATTGTAAATTTCCCCTGGGTCTTCCCCTCTCTTGCTGCTCTCAGCTTTACTCCCTTCTGACTCCCCGCTAAGGTTCCCATCCCCCTGCCACTCTAGTTTAAACCTTCCCCAACAGCACTAGCAAACACCCCCACGAGGACATTGGTCCCAGTCCTGCTCGGGTGTAACCCGTCTCGCTTGTACAAGTCCCACCTTTCCCAAAACCGGTCTCAATGTCCCAGGAATCTAAATCCCTCTCCACACACCATCCCTGCAGCCATGCTTTAATCCTGTCTATTCTCCTGTTCCTATACTCACTAGCACGTGGCATTGATAGTAATCCTGAGATCACTACCTTTGTGGTCCTGCTTTTTAATTTATCTCGTAACTTCTTGAATTCACCTTGCAGGACCTCATCCCTTTTTTAACCTATGTCGTTGGTACCGATATGGACCACGACTACTGGCTGTTCACCCTCCCCCTCCAGAATGCCCTGCAGCCGTTCCGTGACATCCTTGACCCTAGCACAGGGAGGCAACATACCATCACGGAGTCACGTTTACGGCGCAGATACGCCTATCTGTTCCCCTTACAATTGAATCCCCCATCACTATAGCCCTGCCACTCTTCTTCCTCCTCTCCTGTGCAGCAGAGCCACCTATGGTGCCACGAATTTGGCTCTTGCTGCTTTCCCCTGATAAGCCATCTCCCCCAACAGTATCTAAAGCAGAATATCTGTTTGAGAGGGAGATGGCCCCAGGGGACTCCTGCTCTCCCTGCCTGGTCTTTTTACTCTGCCTGGCATTTCCTTTCTGCCTGCGTAATCTTTACCTGCGGTGTGACCACCTCACTGAACGTGCTATCCACGATAGTCTCAGCATCGCGGATGCTCCACAGTGAATCCACCCGCAGCTCCAGCTCCGAAATGCAGTTTGCCAGCAGCTGCAGCTGGACACACTTCCTGCACACATGGTCACCAGGGACACTGGTAGTGTCCATGACTTCCCACATAGTGCAGGAGGAGCATATCACGGGTGCGAGCTCTGCTGTCATGACTTGCCTTAGATTTACCCTGCGTTCACCTCTCAGACTCTCCTCCCGCTCTTGGTCTCTCCTTTTATACTGTCCTCACCTCTCGGACTCTCCTGCCTCACCTGCAACGTCGCACAGTAGTTGTCTCTTGTTGCAGGTCTGCTGCTGCTTCTATCCCCACTCTCAGTCTTCTGCCGCTCAGGTCCGCCGCCGCTCTGCTGAAAAAGTTAGGAAAAGCAAGGCAAAGCAGCACCTCCTTTCCCCACTTCACCGAACTCCCACACTTACCAAACTCTGAAGTGTTCACTCTGTGTTCTGCTGCACTCCGTGAAATTGAAATGAATCTGTCACCTATCTGCCCACTCTGCCCATCTGTTATTGTTGGTATATGAAGAACTGTTAGTTTATGAAGACATTAATTCTTCAAGGCATGTGAAAGGTAAACGGGGTATCTGCAGGAAATTCATCCCCCATGTTTAAATTCATGCTATAAAATCTAACTTGTTAATTAATAAACTGAAGAATTAGAGTCTCTAATAGGTCAACAGTAGTGGTAATAAACAGCAATGGTCTCCTTAATTTTAAACCATTAGTCCGAATACTCACAGGCTAAGTAGTATAATTCTACTTAGATTCCTTTGCTATTCAATTAGATTTTAATTCACAATCCTATTTCTTCACAAGATAAATTGTTATAATCATAAGATGAATATTAATAATCTATACAATTGTTTTACAGGCTTGTTTCTTAAATAACTGGACTACCAAAGAAGACAAGTGAGGTTTAAAACTGTTTGGAATTCACATTTTGAACTGAATGCAATTGTGAGATGCAGGATATTGTATACTTACGAAACAGTAATAATAATGAAGCAAAGAGAACACCAATAGCTGTGCCAGCACCAACAGATCTACTGGCTTCCAAACTTTCACATTCAACCTCATCTGGACAATGACAGACATGCAGATTCAGTACACCCTCTTTACTAATTCCTTGACAATCTCGGATCTCGAAAGGCACAGTATAAGATCCTGGTGGAGGATTCTTCAGACTCATAAACTGTGAAGAAGTACCTGACTGAACACATTGAATGAATGAAACTGAGATTCATACATTATAACTGGTAAGTGTTATCAATTATCACTAGAAATATACTTTTATATCAAATGAGTGTCTTCTGAGCATGGAGCACAGATGTTTCAATACAGAAATCACTCTGCAATAATTAAACTGAGGAATGATGATGGGATTCAGTGTGAAACATTTCAATTCTGCTTCACTGCCAAACCTCATCTAGCAACCTTGAAGAAAGCTCACCATATGTTGTTCCTAATTTCCACATCTCTTTTCCAAATGCTTTGGTATTCAGTTTAAATGTGAATGGACCACGGAATGGATCTTCATCATCATCTGCTGCTATAATATTTACAATTGTAAACAATTTTACAACACCAAGTTATAGTCCAGCAATTTTATTTTAAATTCACAAGCTTTCGGAGGCTTCCTCCTTCGTCAGGTGAACGATGTGAAAATGAAATCCTCGAGATGAAATCGCATTTATAATTCACAGAACAATGCTTGGTGAGTACAGACAGTTTTTTCAACTGCCCGTTGCCAAGGCAATCAGTGTGCAGACAGACAGGTGTTACCTGCCAGGTCTCACAGAATATACAAATCACCAAAAAAAAAACAACAAACAAAAAAAAAACAGAGATAGAGAGGTAGAAACATAGAAAAGACAGCAACTCACCCGTTATATTAAAAACAGATAACATTTGTTCGCTGGTGGGGTAACGTGTAGCGTGACATGAACCCAAGATCCCGGTTGAGGCCGTCCTCATGGGTGCGGAACTTGGCTATCAATTTCTGCTCGACGATTTTGCGTTGTCGTGTGTCTCGAAGGCCGCCTTGGAGTACGCTTACCCGAAGGTCGGTGGATGAATGTCCATGACTGCTGAAGTGTTCCCCGACTGGGAGGGAACCCTCCTGTTTGGCGATTGTTGCGCGGTGTCCGTTCATCCGTTGTCGCAGCGTCTGCATGGTCTCGCCAATGTACCATGCTCTGGGGCATCCTTTCCTGCAACGTATGAGGTAGACAACGTTGGCCGAGTCACAGGAGTATGAACCATGCACCTGGTGGGTGGTGTCCTCTTGTGTGATGGTGGTATCTGTGTCGTGGCAGGGTTGTGTGGTGTGGTGACGACACCACACAACCCTACCACGGTAACCTCTGCAAGACATGCCAGATCATCGACACAGATACCACCATCACACGAGAGGACACCACCCACCAGGTGCATGGTTCATACTCCTGTGACTCGGCCAACGTTGTCTACCTCATACGTTGCAGGAAAGGATGCCCCAGAGCATGGTACATTGGCGAGACCATGCAGACGCCGCGACAACGGATGAACGGACACCGCGCAACAATCGCCAAACAGGAGGGTTCCCTCCCAGTCGGGGAACACTTCAGCAGTCATGGACATTCATCCACTGACCTTCGGGTAAGCGTACTCCAAGGCGGCCTTCGAGACACACGACAACGCAAAATCGTCGAGCAGAAATTGATAGCCAAGTTCCGCACCCATGAGGACGGCCTCAACCGGGATCTTGGGTTCATGTCATGCTACACGTTACCCCACCAGCGAACAAATGTTATCTGTTTTTAATATAACGGATCAGTTGCTGTCTTTTCTATGTTTCTACCTCTCTATCTCTGTTTTTTTTTTGTTTGTTGTTTTTTTTTGGTGATTTGTATATTCTGTGAGACCTGGCAGGTAACACCTGTCTGTCTGCACACTGATTGCCTTGGCAACGGGCAGTTGAAAAAACTGTCTGTACTCACCAAGCATTGTTCTGTGAATTATAAATGCGATTTCATCTCGAGGATTTCATTTTCACATCGTTCACCTGACGAAGGAGGAAGCCTCCGAAAGCTTGTGAATTTAAAATAAAATTGCTGGACTATAACTTGGTGTTGTAAAATTGTTTACAATTGTCAACCCCAGTCCATCACCGGCATCTCCACATCATAATATTTACAGATTGTACATTACCATATGTTGATATTGGTTGACCAAATATGGTGTATTGTCATTGATATCTGTTATGTGTAAATGCAGACTAGCAGTTCCAGTCAAAGGAGGGACACCTAATGTGAAGAGAAGTGTACAAAAAATATATTGCTATCAACACTCATTTCCTTGTTAGTGATTGGAAATGTTATTGTTACTGACTGCATTCCATATGAATCAGTTCAATGAGTGAGCAAAATCAAAAGCAAAATACTGCGGATGCTGGAAATCTGAAATAAAAACAGAAAATGCTGGAGAAGCTCAGCAAGTCAGGCAGCATCTGTCGAGAAAGAAACAGAGTTAACGTTTCAGGTCGAAGACCTTTCCTCGGAACTGGAAGATATTAAAAAGTTAAAGTTTAACTCTTTAACATCTTATAGTTCTGACGAAATGTCTTCGAACTGAAACGTTAATTTTGTTTCTTTCTCCACAGATGTTGCCTGACTCAATGAGTGAGCAGATGAGTCTGTATTTTCACTTTTATATGCAATATTGCTCTTTTAGTTCTTTTGTAGTATTTCTTAATACATTAAAATAAAACAGGTAGAGCTTAATACTACTAATGGAATAATGCATGACATGAGGGCTGACAGTCAATCCTGACATTCAGACTCAGGTACACTAATTGGAGAAGTTCTGACCCATTACTGTATTGTGGAATGCCTTCTTTGGGGTAACAGTGCATAAAGCATTATGGAAATGTTATGGTTGAATGAATTAATATTACTGATGATGGGGTAACTGTTCTGTTACAGTGAGTTTTTCCCCCTGTAGGATAAATAGATTTTCCAGAAACTTCTGGAATCAAAATGAGATAAAATAGGAAAACAATAAAGAGTGCCTATGTGCAGTATGTTTATAGGCAACTATCCTAACCAGTAATGGCAGTACTTTAAAACGTGTATTGTGGAATTTATAAGAATGATGAGCGTGTTGACATACTCTCTTTGATTCAAGAATTTCACGTTTCAACAAATGTATTTGAAGCAACTGCCACAAATCACTATTAAACTATTTAAAAATTACATTTGAGTTGTCAAAGTCATTGCAAAAAAGTACTTGGCCATCATCAACTGCATGAATAATTATATCATAAACACTTCCATTTATGTAAGGTGCTTCTCGATCCAGTTGTTTCAGTGTTGTGACTACACCAGTCTTTTCATCCACAGAAACCAATTCTCCAGGATCATGTGCTTTTACATATCTTGAACAGAAAAAGTAATAAAGAAAGCAAATTTGGGGTACCCATGGTGGGTAAGTGCATCATATGGTAGATACTGACCAATACAGACTGGAAAGGATTCTGATTGCTTCTCTGCATTCCCCACACCTCCCCAACACAGGCAGATAGGTTGTGCTATTGTATTTTACATTATAAGTTAATTATCCAATATGTGTGGGATTTTGTGCCATTTTGTGTCATAAGCCATCTACATGGCATTATTGGGCAATGTCATCTTGCCAGGTTCCTTAAAGTGTTCAATTCTGTTGCATGTACACCCAAGAATGCAGGTGATGTTCACAGCACTGGCCATCACTTTCTGCCAGGCATGATGCACTGCTGTCCTCTGGGGAGGGTGCCCAGGAGTGCCAAACAGGATAACACTCCTTACCACCTCCTCATGCAAGAACATCTCCACTTCATCAGGCACGGGACAGGGGATCAGGTGCTGCACCACACTGTTGCTTGCCCAAAGATTCCATTCTGCACCTTCACATTGGGTGTCCTTTCACTTTTTGTATGGCACTTCTTTCCCCCCTCTCCTCATTCAGCTTTGGAAAAGTCTGTCAAAGGGATGGAATGTATGTTGAGCTATTCTAAAGGCTGTAAGAATGTTTGCCCTACTATATATACCTTTAATTTCAACTATGGTGCAACTCTGCAGTCCACTCATTAGGCTAGTTTCCTGTACAAGGCCCAAGCTGCATAGCCATGATTAATGATGCAAATCAGCTAACCCCACAAAATTGCAGGAAATCAGCTTATTGAATAGTGGATTAGCTCTGTGCTAGCGCCCAGGCATTCAAGCCTACATTTAGTCTGGACTGCAAAATTAGCCCTAATATTTTCTACCAGATGCAACCACTTATTTATGACTGGGTACAATCCTTCATATTTGAGCTACTAGCCAATTTTTTTGCATCCTCCTTTAGGCTAAGCTTCTGGTGCACAGCCAAAGCTGTGCTGGAGTTTATGGTAATGTTTCAAATGACCTGACCCTGCAAAATTGCGCAGGTGATCTTTTGGCTAGTTTTGAGCTAAGAACTAGTCATTAACAGCACAGATTATTGCCAGGACCACAAAACTAGATTTATATAGCCAGTCTATTTACATCTATTCTTTCAAACAGTAATTTTCCATTTGGTCCCTGCATCAAATGTGTGGCATTTCCACTGGTGGTTTCTGATTGGTGTTTCATTCTATACAGGCACCATTATTAGAACTTAATTTATGCATGACTTGAACAATGATTTTATACTTGCAATCCTTCATGGCTTTTGAATTATAAGGTAAGATTTCTAAAGGTGGATTTTATGAATTCACGGCCCCAGCATGAAGCTTCGTGCCCCAGGAATGCAAATTCATAAAATCTATCTTCTAATCTTCCTGAATTTATAAAATCTTGAATGTTGTCATTCTAAAAAAACATAGGTTGTACTTCTGTCTTCACTTACCTGATATGGTTTTTAAATATTTTATCAGGATCCGTGGCATTCATTCTCCCCAGCACAGCTCTAGGTGGCAGTCCTTCTTTGCGCACAACTGACACTTCAGGAGTGTCAAAAATAGGAGGGTCATTCTCATCCACCACATTGATAATTGCTGTCATGATCTGTGCTTCTGCTGAATGGATTTCACAAATCTTGCCCGGACAGGTAAATAATGGTTCTTCATTTTCAACAGCAATCTGAAGCTTTCTTTCTGGACCATCCTCGTAATCCAAATGCTAAAGTATTAATGCAGTAAAAGAGTTTAATGCAATTTTAATAGCTTTGTAAGTACACTAAAACATTTTTAATTCTAACAAAGCAAGGTTAAGTAAAGAAGCATAACAGTATGGAGACAAGACATCCTCTAGTTTCTGAGGGCTTGCAGAACCTGGATTGTTTTTTGTAAAAGATGACTTTGTGGGTGATCATTCCTGCTATATGGACTGAAGTAATGTGTAGTGTCAGATATAAGTAACATTTCTGCTGAGGATTGATGGAAGCTGTGATAGGGTTTTAAACAGATGAAGGTGTAACATAGGTAAGCCTTTAAATTATAGTGTGCAAATACTAGATTAACGTATTCATCTGAAATTCACTCATCTACTATTTTAATAGAGGCATTATCCTGTTTAAAATAAATGGGCTAACACCGCCATTAAAACAGCAGGCAAAAGAATTTCATGTGAATATGTTAAGCGTTCATATGCTAACATTTGCAAACCGTAATTTGAAGACCTTACTCTGCTGCTAGAAACATCAGTTTAATTTATTGTCGAATTGGATACATTTTGGATCGGAAGTATTATTTGAAATTTGAAATAAAATTTGGTTTTAAATATTTATACTAATTAAAATAGTATATTTAGCGCCTCATAATTTTAAATTGAAAGCAAACTTATTCACAGTGCCCCCAGTTGAGTCGAGTCACTGCTGTGTCCCTTTTCCATCAAAAGTAGATATAACAGTTGGCATCAATGTGTATTTTCACTTAATGCAATTCCCAAGAATTTTAAAAGGACATACAGAACAATAAACAGACACAAAATGAGAAGCACAGGGGAATGAGACAATCAAGAAAGTAAAAACTACAAGAAGAAATGTAATAAATACAAAAGACACAGCCACACCAGTACTTGGCTCAGCTGAGATAGGTAAAGAAGGTGTAAAAGAGACAAAGTCGACTGTGGAGGCTGGTGGGGTGGAAGGTGAGGACAAGGAGAATCCCTATCAAGGTTCTGAAGGTGGAACAGAGATGAGGGCAGACGCATAGGAAATAGGTCGGACTCAGTCGAGCATCTTAAAAGGTGTACATTTATTCAAAATAAGAATAATGCAATAAAATACAAATTATTGCTTAATTTAAATGATATACCTTTATTAGGGACAGAATTCCATCAATTGTTTTTGGTTCTGTTTCAATCTTGTAAATCCCCTTTTCATTCC
Organism: Heptranchias perlo; assembly: GCF_035084215.1. Lineage (NCBI taxonomy): Eukaryota > Metazoa > Chordata > Chondrichthyes > Hexanchiformes > Hexanchidae > Heptranchias > Heptranchias perlo. The sequence continues at coordinate 30,387,506 of NC_090343.1, forward strand.
CTTGTATAATTGTATACTTTTCTTTCCAGCCTGGGGTATTGGATTGGTCTCCATCAGTTACTTTTACTTTTAGTACAATTGGCTTCATCTCAGTCCCCTTTCATGCACAGTCCCCGAGGCCTGAAATAAACAAGAAAAAGATGCAACATTTTCTGATTTTAGTTAAATTGAAATAAAAACATGCAAATATGCTGTTAAATTGAAAAGAATTGCTAAAATAACTTATTAATTATGGTTTCAACCTAAGATTTATAAGCTTTGCATTGATAGCACCAATCCCAGTTATGTATAAAACTTTCAAAATCATTGTGATTTAGATTTTACTGAAGTGCGTGCATCAGTGTAATACTCAGTAGTTTCTTTTAATGGCCTATCAATCCCTGTTGTATATTTTCTTCTCTCCATCTCATTACATAGATCCTCATAGCAGAAATGTACTTTTCTGTTAATAATATATCCAGCTTAAATATTTCAGCTTCATGATAATGTTTAAATAAGCAACAAAGTATATTGTGGAAATCTGATTATGCAAGTGAAACCTATCTAGAATCTTGAAAGAGTATTATCTGTTCAAAGCAACAATTTGGCTCAATAAAAATAAGTAAATATAATTTCTCATGTGGTCACAAAATATATGCAAAATGTCCCTGATCATCAGTACTTACACTTCGACTGACAAAAGTAGGAGGATTATTATTTCCATCTTCAACATTAATAATTACTGTGGCAGAGGAGGAATGTTGGATTAGAGGTCCACGGTCTCTTGCTCAAATGAGAAGTTTGTATGAAGTGATTTTCTAAAATCAGATGTTAGTAAAAATGTTGACATTTACATTGTTTTGTAATATAAAAAGAGATTCCTAACCACTCAGAATTTTCAAGCTTCAGTAGTTTCAGATTAATGGTTGGGTTTTCAGTCCAAGCAGTAGTAAAATTAACTATTCCATTATAATATATACTTGACACATTGGCCCCGATATTTACGGGGAGGCGGGGAGGAAGCAGGTGCCGTGTTAACAGTTGGGAAACCCAGAAATATCGGGAAGGCGGTGGTCCTGCCGAATATAACCGAATATGCCTGGCAGCTGGCCAGCCTCTCAATCTGGCCGGCTGGCGGGTGGGAAAGCTTATTGCAGAAGGCTGCAATGGGGAACGCTTGGGACGTTTCTCGACAATCGAGAAGATTGGGGTTCGTGGGTGGGTGCTCGGCGTGCAGCAGCTAGGAGGGAGAGAGAGAGAGATTGCGAAGGGAAGAGATCGTGGGAGGAGAGATCGCGAGAAAGAGATAGAGATCACGGGAGAGAGATAGAGATCTCGGGAGGGGAGAGATCGCTGGGGAGAGAGATCACCGCGGAGGAGAGATTGCGGCAGAAGAATGTGCTTGGGATGCCGGAAGGAAGCACTCCTGCTCCTCCTGGCCCACAAGCAGTGCTGCAAAAGTACTTACCTGCGGGTTCTGGCAGCTCCCGCCTTCCTTCAGCTGCCGGGTTTCCCGAGCCTGGGAAACCCGGCCTGCAGCCGTTAAATTTAAATGGCTTCACACAATTTCGATTTGGAACTGCATCTGTCCCACTTTCTTGGGACTAAGCATTAGCAAGCTCATGCTCAAAGCCACTTGTGCCAGCCTCACTATCTCGGTAATCTCCTCCAGCCCTACAACCCTCCAAGATTTCTACACTCATCCAATTATGGCATCTTGCGCATCCCCAATTTTAATCGCTCCATCATTGGTGGCCATGCCTTCAGCTGCCGAGGCCCTAAGCTCTAGAATTCACTCCCTAAACCTCTCCACCTCTCTACCTCTCTCTCCTCCTTTAACACTCTCCTTAAAACCTAAATTGTGTGAAGCAGGGAGGTACTGAGTGGTGGTTGGGGCATCAATTGGGTATATCTTTCCAACTGCAAGATCAATAAAAAGGAGGAACATTACAGGAAGAAAGTTACCCAGTAAAATGAAATCACAATATATTACACAGACATGTTTTAAAAACATAATTTTTTTTTATTTGGATCTCCCAGGTTTTTCAAACTAATAGTGATACCATTTCTATTTGGCCGATGGTCCCTCATTTGTTCATGTTTTTTTTTCATTTTAATAGTTATGAATTGAAAAATTCAGTTTAAAATAAATTCTTACCTGGAGCAGTGGACTCAGAAACCTGGACACAGTAAATATCTTTGGAGAATACAGGAGGATTATCATTGATATCTTTCACTTTGATCTGATAAATCAGCGACCAATCTAAAATATTTCCAATTTTTTTTGCAAAGCATGAATTTCTAACTGGATATAAACATACAAATGTTGATTTAAAAATGCAACATTGTTCAAAACAATGTGATGGGAATGATATAGAGAGATTTAGAATGTGGGAATAAAATTCAACCATATTACAAAGCCCCTCCTGATCTATCAAGGCAGCAAAAACATACTTTATAACTGCATCCTTGTAGCATGCCTCAATTGCTGCCGTTGCAACTATTAGAGAGATCATCATCCATGGCAACAAGGGGTATGCCTAGTCGCCCATCTTGATTAAAAAGAATTGTTGCTGATTATAAAAATAATCTCACGTTGTCATATCTCAAATTGCTCGATGTATTAAAGTGTAAGCCAAAATCTTTAAATTATCAGTAATAAACATCTGGTAGTTCCAGAATGTAACTGACTGCAGTAAAGACTACAACTTGGCCTGGACTAAAATCCAGAGTCATGAGTTCAAATCCCGACACGACAGCTGGCGAATTTAAATTCAATTAATTAATTAAATTCCATTAATTAATTAAAAATCTGGAATTAAAATACTAGTATCAGTAATGATGGCCATGAAACTACCGGATTGTCGTAAAAACCCATCTGGTTCACTAATGTCCTTCAGGGGAGGAAACCTGCCGTCCTTACCTGGTCTGGCCCATATGTGACTCCAGACCCACAGCAATGTGGTTGATTCTTAATTGCCCTCTGAAATGGCCTAGCAAGCCACTCAGTTGTAAAATCTCACTACGAAAAGTCATAATAAGAATAAAACCGGACGGACCACTCGGCATTGGACCACTAGGCACCGGACACGACAATGGCAAACCAAGCCCAGTCGACCCTGCAAGGTCCTCCTTACTAACATCTGGGGACTTGTGCCAAAATTGGGAGAGCTGTCCCACAGACTAGTCAAGCAACAGCCTGACATAGCCATACTCACAGAATCATACCTTTCAACCAACGTCCCAGACTCTTCCATCACCATCCCTGGGTATGTCCTGTCCCACCGGCAGGACAGACCCAGCAGAGGTGGCGGTACAGTGATATACAGTCAGGAGGGAGTGGCCCTGGGAGTTCTCAACATTGACTCTAGACCCCATGAAACCTCATGGCATCAGATCAAACATGGGCAAGGAAACCTCCTGCTGATTACCACCTACCGTCCTCCCTCAGCTGATGAATCAGTCCTCCTCCATGTTGAGCACCACTTGGAGGAAGCACTGAGGGTAGCAAGGGCACAAAATGTACTCTGGGTGGGGGACTTCAATGTCCATCACCAAGAGTGGCTCGGTAGCACTACTACTGACCGAGCTGGCCGAGTCCTGAAGGACATAGCTGCTAGACTGGGCCTGCGGCAGGTGGTGAGCGAACCAACACGAGGGAAAAACTTACTTGACCTCGTCCTCACCAATCCACCTGTCGCAAATGCATCTGTCCATGACAGTATTGGTAGGAGTGACCACCGCACAGTCCTCGTGGAGATGAAGTCCCGTCTTCGCACTGAGGACACCATCCAACGTGTTGTGTGGCACTACCACCGTGCTAAATGGGATAGATTCAGAACAGATCTGGCAGCTCAAAACTGGGCATCCATGAGGCGCTGTGGGCCATCAGCAGCAGCAGAATTGTATTCCAGCACAATCTGTAACCTCATGGCCCGGCATATTCCTCACTCTACCATTACCAACAAGCCAGGGGATCAACCCTGGTTCAATGAGGAGTGTAGAAGAGCATGCCAGGAGCAGCACCAGGCGTACCTAAAAATGAGGTGCCAACCTGGTGAAGCTACAACTCAGGACTACATGCATGCTAAACAGCGGAAGCAACATGCTATAAGACAGAGCAAAGCGATTCCACAATCAACGGATCAGATCAAAGCTCTGCAGTCCTGTCACATCCAGTCGTGAATGGTGGTGGACAATTAAACAACTAACGGGAGGAGGAGGCTCTGCAAACATCCCCATCCTCAATGATGGCGGAGTCCAGCATGTGAGTGCAAAAGACAAGGCTGAAGCGTTTGCAACCATCTTCAGCCAGAAGCGCCGAGTGGATGATCCATCTCGGCCTCCTCCCGATATCCCCACCATCACAGAAGCCAGTTTTCGGCCAATTTGATTCACTCCACGTGATATCAAGAAACGGCTGAGTGCACTGGATACAGCAAAGGCTATGGGCCCCGACAACATCCCAGTGCTGATGTAGTGCTGAAGACTTGTGCTCCAGAACTAGCTGTGCCTCTAGCCAAGCTGTTCCAGTACAGCTACAACACTGGCATCAACCCGACAATGTGGACAATTGCCCAGGTATGTCCTGTCCACAAAAAGCAGGACAAATCCAATCCGGCCAATTACCGCCCCATCAGTCTACTCTCAATCATCAGCAAAGTGATGGAAGGTGTCGTCGACAGTGCTATCAAGCGGCACTTACTCACCAATAACCTGCTCACCGATGCTCAGTTTGGGTTCCGCCAGGACCACTCGGCTCCAGACTTCATTACAGGCTTGGTCCAAACATGGACAAAAGAGCTGAATTCCACTGGTGAGGTGAGAGTGACTGCCCTTGACATCAAGGCAGCATTTGACCGAGTGTGGCACCAAGGAGCCCTAGTAAAATTGAAGTCAATGGGAATCAGGGGGAAAACTCTCCAGTGGCTGGAGTCATACCTAGCACAAATGAAGATGGTAGTGGTTGTTGGATGCCAATCATCTCAGCCCCAGGACATTGCTGCAGGCGTTCCTCAGGGCAGTGTCCTCGGCCCAACCATCTTCAGCTGCTTCATCAATGACCTTCCCTCCATCATAAGGTCAGAAATGGGAATGTTCGCTGATGACTGCACAGTGTTCAGTTCCATTCGCAACCCCTCATATAATGAAGCAGTCCGAGCCCGCATGCAGCAAGACCCGGACAACATCCAGGCTTGGGCTCATAAGTGGCAGGTAACATTCACGCCAGATAAGTGCCAGGCAATGACCATCTCCAACAAGAGAGAGTCTAACCACCTCCCCTTGACATTCAACGGCATTACCATCGCCGAATCCCCCACCATCAACATCCTGAGGGTCACCATTGACCAGAAACTTAACTGGACCAGCCTTATAAATACTGTGGCTATGAGAGCAGGTCAGAGGCTGGGCATTCTGCGGCGAGTGACTCACTCCTGACTCCCCAAAGCCTTTCCACCATCTACAAGGCACAAGTCAGGAGTGTGATGGAATACTCTCCACTTGCTTGGATGAGTGCAGCTCCAACAACACTCAAGAAGCTCGACACCATCCAAGATAAAGCAGCCTGCTTGATTGGCACCCCAACCACCACCCTAACCATTCACTCCCTTCACCACCGGCGCACAGTGGCTGCAGTGTGTACCATCCACAGGATGCACTGCAGCAACTCGCCAAGGCTTCTTCGACAGCACCTCCCAAACCCGCGACCTCTACCACCTAGAAGGACAAGAGCAGCAGGCACATGGGAACAACACCACCTGCACGTTCCCCTCCAAGTCACACACCATCCCGACATGGAAATATATCGCCGTTCCTTCATTGTCGCTGGGTCAAAATCCTGGAACTCCCTTCCTAACAGCACTGTGGGAGAACCGTCACCACACGGACTGCAGCGGTTCAAGAAGGCGGCTCACCACCACCTTCTCGAGGGCAATTAAGGACGGGCAATAAAAGTTGGCCTTGCCAGTGACGCCCACATCCCGTGAACGAATAAAAAGAAACTGAAAATAGCAACTCACTAATTTGTGAAAAAAAATATGCATTTTTGCTAAGGTTTTGATTTGGTGGCTACTCTTTTAAAATTCTGCCAGTTTGCGGGGAGTTTAACAGCCAGAGCCAAGGTTTTGCATCAGGTTTGTTTTGCAGTTTCACTGGGAAACAAGAATGGGAGGGAGCCTAACACACAATTTTCAAATTCATACAGACTTCATGATTGGTTCAGTTTGTACTTGACTGACAGTTCCCTTTTTGAATTTGAGGTCTGAAGGGAATTCTCCTCCATGATCTCAACCAAAAGATCAGAGATAGGTTTGAAAACTCAGCTCAGAGTTGGACCATCAGATTCAATCTGAACAGGCAACTGAGCATATTGATGAGTATGGAACATGGGAACATAAAAACAAGAGTAGGCCTTTCAGCCCCTTGGACTCGTTGCACCATTCAATTAGATCACGGCTGATCCATATCTTAAATCCATCTACCTGCCTTGGTTCCATTATCCGTAATTGAGTAAATATTTTCATTCCATAATTTTTTGTTTTGAGTGTTTTGGTTAGCAAGATGAAGGAGATTAGTGGTTGGAAATGGAACTCTTTAAAACGCCCAGTGCCAACTTCAAGCATTACATGCAGAGCAAACCTCTCTACTCCAGTAGTACACTGCAGCAATGCAAAAATGTCATGCTTGTGCCTTACTCAAGGGCCACGGTGCACCACAGAATGATGAGACACACGTTTTCACCTGCAATTTCTCCACAGATTGCTCTTGCTTTAAACTATGCAGCATTGGGCAATTGGCAAGTAAAAGCTAGTACTTCCTTGCAGTAAGAGGGACAAAACTTTAAGATATAAGTTGTATCGGATAGTTATATTTTGTAAGGCCTTTCACTTGTCACATGGAAGGAGATACAACTCCCCACTTTACAGGAAAGAAAGAAGGAAGAGGGTAAAATGTAGTCAGAGGGTCTGGGGTTTTGAGGGGGGGCGGGGTTCAAAGGCAGGGAGAGAGCAGGCAAGGCAGAGATAGAGAGAGTTCCAGATGTCGGGGCAGGATGGCTGAAGGAGGTGTCACTGATGGAGGAGTGAACAGAACAAGGAATGTGAACTAGGCTGGTGTTGGAAAACCAGAGGATGCGAACAAGGATGCAAGGCTGATGTCGATAGTTGAGGCAATCCAGGGATTTGAAGAGAAGAAGAGTGTTGGTCTATTTTCTGGGACACCGGGACCCAGTGGAACTTGATGAGAATGGATGATATGGCTATGAGTGTCCGTACGGGCAAGGACACAGTCATACTCTCTGGGTGACTTATAGCTTGTGAATGGTATTAGCAGGGAGCATATTGGGTTTCCAGCTCCAAGGTAATAAAAGTGTGGATTAGGGTTTTTATGGCAGAGGGGCAGAGGGGCAGAGGTGAGGGTTGAGGTGGATGATGTTGTAGAGATGAAAGAGCAATATTGTGACAGTTCGAATGTGGGAGGAAAGCTGACATCAGGTAATACGCCAAAGTTCTGCACCTTCAAAGCGCTCCATACTACAGAAAGGATATTGAAGCACTGGAGAAAGTGCAGAAAAGATTCACAAGGATGTTAGCAGAATTGAAAGGATGCAACTATCAGGAAAGATTGAGTAGGCTGGGGCTCTTTTCTCTGGAAAAGAGATGACTTGAGAGGAGACTTGATTGGGGTCTTTAAAATGATGAAGGGTTTTGATAGGGTTGATGTGGAGAAACTGTTTCTACTTGTGGGTTGAGTCCCAGAACAAAGGGGCATAAATACAAGATAGCCACTAGCAGATCAAATAAAGAAATTAGGAGGAATTTCTTTCCACAGAGAGTGGTGAGAATGTGGAACTTGCTGCCACACAGATTGGTTGAAGCATTGATGCATTTAAGGGGAGACTTGATGCATACATGAAGTAGAAGGGAATAAAGGGATATGGGGGTAGGATTGAAAGAGGTAATTAGAGTGGGAGGAGCCTCGTGCAGAATACAAACTCTGACATGATCAGTTGGGTCAAATGGCCTGTTTCTGTGCTGTACATTCTATGGTAAGTGTAAGGTGGCAGCGAGAGAGGGCGATGAAGTCGAGACCAGAGGTGCATCGATGTTTGTGAAGCCGAACAGGACAGCTTCAGTTTTGCTAACATTAATAAGCTGAAGATAATGTAACATTAATGCTGTCTCCCGATGAGAAATTAGGAGAAACCAAGGAGGTCATGAATAAAAGTCTTAGAGGCTCATGGAGTCTGTTATGGGTGAACAGGCGATTGGTCACAAATGGGCTGCACAGTAATAAAATATGCTGCATCACGCAAGATTGAAACTTTGTCTAATTCCTGTGTTGGGGGCCATTTATAGATGAATGTAACCATATTGATTCATTATAATTTACAAAATCCTAGATGTGGAGCATAAACCCCGGTATTGACCAGTTGGGCCGAATGGTCTGTTACTGTACTGTACATTCTATGTAACCCTTAATACCCTTGCTTAACAAAAATCTGTAAGTCTCAGTTTTGAAATTTTCAATTGCCCTATAGCCTCAACAGCTTTTTGGGGGAGAGAGTTCCAGATTTCCACTACCTTTTGTGTGAAGAAGTGCTTTATGACATCACCACTGAATGACCCAGCTCTAATTTTAAGGTCATGCCCCCTAGTTCTGGACTCTCCCATCAGGGGAAATAGTTTCCCTCTATTTACCCTATTAAATCCTTTAATCCTTGGAAACACCTCAATTAGATTTATCTATCTTCAGTTACAGATCAACTGTAGGAAATTATGACTCATTATGGACTTAATGTCCGATAGTACAACTATCTGAAGGGGAGAAAAAGGAAGGATAGAGAATGGTTGTTTTTCAGACTGGAAGGAAATGTACAATGGTGTCACCCAGGAGTCGGTATTAAGACCACTGTTCTTTTTGATATACAGTAATGACCTGGACTTGGATATAGGGGGCATAATTTCAAAGCTTGGAAATGTAGTGAACAGTAAGGAGCATAGTAGTAGACTTCAGGAGGACATAGACTGGTGAAATGGGCAGACATGTGGCAGATAAAATTTATTGCAGTGAAGTGTGAAATGAGGCACTTTGGAAGGAATAATGAGGAGAGGTAGTATAAACTAAAGGATAATATTTTTAAGGGGGTGCAGGAACAGAGAGACCGAGGGGTTCACATACACATATCTTTGAAGGTGGTAGGAGAAATTGATAAGGCTGTTAAAAAAGCATATGGGATCCTTGGCTTTATAGATCGAGGTATAGAGTACAAAAACAAGTTATGCTAAACCTTTATAAATCACTGGTTAGATCTCTGCTAGAGTATTGTGTCCTATTCTGGGCACCTCTCTTTAGAAAGGATGTCAAGGTATTGGAGAGGGTGCAGAGGAGATTTACCAGAATGGTACCAGGATGAGGGAATTCAGTTATGTGGAGAAACTGAAGAAGCTGGGATCATTCTTCTTAGAGCAAAGAAGGTTAAGGGAAAATTTCATAGAATCATAGAATCATAGAAGTTACAACATGGAAACAGGCCCTTCGGCCCAACATGTCCATGTCGCCCAGTTTATACCACTAAGCTAGTCCCAATTGCCTGCACTTGGCCCATATCCCTCTATACCCATCTTACCCATGTAACTGTCCAAATGCTTTTTAAAAGACAAAATTGTACCCGCCTCTACTACTGCCTCTGGCAGCTCGTTCCAGACACTCACCACCCTTTGAGTGAAAAAATTGCCCCTCTGGACCCTTTTGTATCTCTCCCCTCTCACCTTAAATCTATGCCCCCTCGTTATAGACTCCCCTACCTTTGGGAAAAGATTTTGACTATCTACCTTATCTATGCCCCTCATTATTTTATAGACTTCTATAAGATCACCCCTTAACCTCCTACTCTCCAGGGAAAAAAGTCCCAGTCTGTCTAACCTCTCCCTGTAAGTCAAACCATCAAGTCCCGGTAGCATCCTAGTAAATCTTTTCTGCACTCTTTCTAGTTTAATAATATCCTTTCTATAATAGGGTGACCAGAACTGTACACAGTACTCCAAGTGTGGCCTCACCAATGCCCTGTACAACTTCAATTTAAAGAGGTGTTCAAAATTTTGAGGTGTTTTGATAGAGTAGATAGGGAGAAACTATTTCCACTGGCAGGAGTGTCGGTAACCAGAAGACACAGATTTAAGATAATTGGCAAAAAAGCCAGGTTAGAGATGAGGAGACATTTTTTTACTCAGCGAGTTGTTAATATCTGGAATGCATTGCCTGAAAGGATGGTGGATGCAGATTCAATAGTAGCTTTCAAATATATACTTAAAAAGGAAACATTTGCAGGGCTATGAGGAAAGAACAGGGGAGTGGGCCTAATTGGTAGCTCATTCAGAGAGCAAACACAGGCACGATGGACTGAATGTCCTCCTTCTATGCTGTATGATTCTATGATTCAATCTTGAGGAGAAACTTAGGGTGAGGCTGGGGCATGGTGGGGGGGTGGTGGTTGGTGGGCAGTAGAGAATGAGGATTTTAAAGGAGAAGTGAGATGGTGGAGCAAGATGAGGTGCTCGAAGGAGGAGAAGGTGCCAGAGAAGTAGGGGGAGAGACCAATATGTCGTTTGGTCAAGGCAGGTGATGGAAAGTATAGCCAGGCGTGGAGGCTTCAGTGAGGGGCAAGGTGTTTCCGCTCATGAGCCACGTTTCAGTCAAAGCTGTGATGTCACTGCAATCGTTCACATAAGGTCGTGGATGACAATGGCCTAGTTGATATTCTGGCGGGAAATGTGGCGAGGTGTGGTGTGTGTTGATATGCTGGCATGGTCCAATGGGGGTTGGTGAGATTAGCACCACATGGGTGTGCTGAGTGGGAAGGTCAGTGAGAGAGGAGGAATGAGCTGCTCGTAAGGAAACAGCAACTGATGCCTTGGTGGGGCTTTCAGAGAATGTCAAGAGCAGCACAGAGGGTAGGTGTGGGCTTATCTAAGGGCGGTTTAAGCCTGGATGGGGAGCAAGAAAATAGGAATGCAGAAGACTAGTGATAGGTTGGGGTGGGGATTGGATGGGGTGGGGGGAGGTGTTGGGGTAAAGTATTCGAGTGGGGTGAAATGAAAGGTGGCATAACTTGGTTATAGGAATGGGAGGAGACAGGAGAGAACGAGCCAAAAGGGGCTAAGAGAAGAAAAAAAGACTGGAGTAGCAACCAAAATGTGCATGCGAATGGACACAGAGAGAATTCAGTCTATGTAGCAATGGCAGAGACCAGGAGAAATATCATATCATAGTATGGCACAGCACAGGAGGAGGCCATTCGGCACATCGTGCCTGTGCCAGCTCTTTGAAAGAACTATTCGATTTGTTCCACGCCACCTGCTCTTTCCCCATAACCCTGTAATTTTTTTCCGTTCAAGTATTTATCCAATTCCCTTTTGAAAGTTTCTATTGAATCTGCTTTCGACAAGTCGTGGATGACAATGCCTTGTTCATATTCTGGCGGTAAATGCGGAGAGGTGTGATGATTGTTGATACGCTGGCAGGATTCGATGGGAGTTGGTGAGATTAGCACTTTGTGGGTGTAGTGCAGCGCATTCCAGATCATAACAACTCGCTGCGTAAAAAAAATTTTCCTCATGTCGCCTCTGGTTCTTTTGCCGATCACCTTAAATCTTTGTCCTTTGGTTCCCAACCCTTCTGCCACTGGAAACAGTTTCTCCTTATTTATTCTATTAAAACATTCATGATATTTGAACAAATCTCCCCTAACCTTCTCTGCTCTAAGGAGAACTACCCCAGCTTCTCCGGTATCTCCACATAACTGAATTCCCTCATCCCTGGTACCATTCTAGTAAATCTCTTCTGCATGCTTTCTAAGCCTTGACAACCTTTCTAAAGTGTGGTGCCCAGAATTGGATACAATACTCCAGCGGGGCCTAACCAATGTTTTGTAAAGGTTTAGCATAACTCATTTGGTTTTGTACTCTACGCCTCCAATAATAAAGCCCGGGATCTCATATGCTTTTTTTAACAGCCTTCTCAACTTGTCCTGTCACCTTCAAAGATTTGTATACATACACCCCCAGGTCTCTCTGTTCCTGCAATCCCTTTAAAATTGTACCATTTAGTTTATATTGGCTCTCCTCATTCTTCCTACCAAAGTGTATTGCTTCACATTTCTCTGCGTTAAATTTCTTCTGCCCATGTGTCTGCCCATTTCACCAGTCTGTCTATGTTCTCCTGATGTCTGTTACTATCCTCCACATTGCTTACTACATTTCCGAGTTTTGTGTCATCTGCAATCTTTGAAACTATACCCTCTGTACCCAAGTCCAGGTCATTAATATATATCAAAAAGAGCAGTGATCCTAATACTGACCCCTAGGAAATTCCACTGTAGACTTCCCTCCAGTCTGAAAGATAACCGTTCACTATACTTCTTTTTCTCCTTCAGCCTCTGCACTGATTGACTCATCTCTGCTTTCTGTCCCTTAGCCAATTTTGTATCCACACTTCTGCTGTGCCTTTAATTGCAAGGGCTTTAATTTTGCTAACAAGTGTATTATGTGGTACTTTATCAAATGCTTTTTGAAAATCCATATATACAACATCAACATCAGCACTGCCCCCATCAACCCTCTCCATTGCTTCATCAAAGAATTTTAAAAGAATTTAACTTCAAAAGAATTTAATCAAACATGATTTTCCTTTTATTAGCCCATACTTTTCCAAGTGCCAATTAATTTTGTCCCAGATCACTATCTGTAAAAGTTTCCCCATCGCCCACGTTAGGCTGACTGTAATTGTTGGGTTTATCCCTCTCCCCTTTTTTTGAACAGTGGTGTAACATTTGCAGTCCTCTAATCTCCAGCACCGTCCCCATATCTAAGGAGGATAGGAAGATTTTGACCAGATCTTCAGCAATTTCCACCCTTACTTTCCTCAATAACCTAGGATGCATCCCACCTGGACCAGGTGACTTTTCTACTTTGAGTACTGCCAATCTTTTAAGTACCTCCCCTTTATCTATTTTTATCCCATCCAATATCGCTCCTTTACTGCTACAACGGCAGCATCCTCTTCTCTGGTGAAAACCAATGCAAAGTATTCATTTGGTATCTCAGCCATGTCCTCTGCCTCCACAAGAAGATCTCCTTTTTGGTCCCTAATTGGCCCTACCCTTCCTTTGACTACCCTTTTACTATTGATATGTTTATAAAAACACCTTTAGGTTCTCTTTTACGTTAGCCACTAATCTATTCTCATAATCTCTCTTTGCTCCTCTTATTTATTTTGTAGATCTCCTTTGTACTTTTTGTATGCAGCTTTGTTCTCTACTGTATTATGAACCTTACATTTATCATATGCATCCTTTTTCTGTTTCATTTTAATCTCTACGGGCATGATTTTGTAACGCTGGTGGGAGGAGAGTGGGGGGATTTTCGGGTGCGAAACCCGGAAGGGAATTAGGTGGAGATCGTGACCTTAATGAGGCCAATAAGAACATAAGGGAAATAGGAGCAGGAGTAGGCCCTTCGAGCCTGCTCCTTCCAATCAATGCCTCTTCCAGGTTTCGCGCCCGGCATCCAGCCTGATTGACAGGCTGGCTGCCTGTCACCAGAAAGGAGCTGCACATCCAAGAAGGGGGGGGGAGAAAGAGAGAGAGACCTCGTCGGGGGAGGAGACACCTGAGATCGGGATGGGGGGAGACACTGGAGATCGGTGGGGGGAGATCGGAGGGGGGAGACATCATAAAACGGCGGGGGGGAGACATCAGAGATTGGAGGTGGGGGGGAGACATCGGAGATCAGGGAGGGGAAACATCGGAGACCGGCAGGTGGGAGACATTGGAGATCAGCAGGCAGGAGACATCGGAGATCGGAGGTGGGGGGGGAGACACGGAAATCGGTGGGGGGGTGAGACACCGGAGATCCGGGGGGGGGGGGGGGGGTGGCGGGGACATCGAGATTGGGGGGGGGAGGAGACACCGGAGATCGCAGGTTGGGGGGAGACATCGGAGTTCGGAGGTGAGGTGGAGACACCTGAGATCGGGGTGGGGGGGAGACACTGGAGATCGGCGGGGGGCGACATCGGAGATCGGGGCAGGAGACATCGGAGATTGGAGGTGGGGGCGGAGACATTGGAGGTCGGGGGGGGGTGACATAAGAGATTGGAGGGATGGAGACATCGGAGATCGACGGGCGGGAGACATCGGAGATCGGCGGGTGGGAGACATCCGAGATCGGAGGTGGGGGAGAGACGTTGAAAGATGGAGGTGGGGAGGAGACATCGGAGGACGGGGGAGACATCGGAGATTGGGGTGGGAGACATCGGAGATCTGAGGGGGGCGGAGACATCAGAGATCGGGGGTGGGGGGGTCCAGGCGACACGGAGATTGGAGGTGGGGGGGGGTGTCCAGGCAGCTTTGGTTTTTAGGTATGTTTCTTAACTTTTTTTACAATGAAAAATGTCATTTTATTTAATTTAGTTAATGTATTTTTCACTGATCCGGCCCTTCCCGCCTGCTTTCACCAGGCATGAATCGGAAGCGGTGAGAAAGCCGTCCGGGTAATGTCAAGATCATTTTAAGTGCCCAATACGCAAAATATAAAGTACCCTAAGTACCTCATTGCCCCTTTAAGTATCGGCTGGATTTAAGTGGAGTTGGGGCTTCCTGGTGACTGCTATGTGCGCCCACCCGATCTTGGGGGCTAAAATTGAGCCCTATATCTTTAGTTATCCAGGGATCTCTAGCTTTGGATGCCTTTCCTTTCCTCCTTGTGGGAATGTGTCTACTCTGTACCCCAACCATCTCCTTCATGAAGGCCTCCCATTGTTCAATTACTGTTTTGCCTACCAATTTTTGATTCCAATTCACCTGGGCAAGATCCCTTTTCAACTCCCTAATGTTAGCCCTCCTCCAGTTAAGTATTTTTATGCTTGAGTGTTCCTTATCCTGTTCCATAACTATTCTAAACCTGATGAAATTGTGATCACTCTTCTCCAAATGCTCCCCCACCGAAACATACTCCACTTGCCCCACTTCATTCCCCAAAACTAGAGCCAGCACTGCTTCCTTCTTTGTTGGGCTGGAAACACATTGATCAAGAGAGTTCTCTTGCACACACTTCAGGAATTCCTCCCCCTCTTTGCCCTTTACGCTGTTACTATCCCAGTCTATATTGGGATATTTGATGTCCCCATTATCACGACTCTATAGTTCTTGCATCTTTCTGTAATTTTCCTGCAAATTTGCTCCTATATCTCCTTCCCACTGTTTGGTGGCCTATAGTATATACCCAGTAGCGTAATAGCTCCTCTATTGTTCTTAATTCTAACCAAATAGATTCTGTCTTTGACCCCTCAACTACATCATCCCTTTCCAGTGCTATAATAGTTGCTTTGACCAATACTGCCACCCACCACCTTTCTTTCCTTCCCTATCTTTCCTGAATACCTCATAGCCAGCAATATTATGTTCCCAATCCTCCTTCTTTGAGCCAGGTCTCTGGTCCTGATTGTAAACAGAGGATAGGGAAGAGACGATATGAGAGTGTTCAGTCTGAGGTTTCTGTGGTGGGTTAAAGTTAACTTGTAAACAGGGTGGAGCATCATTGTCCAGTTCAGAGACAGCTGTGGTGAGGGAGTGAATCCAGGAGCAGTTTGAGAGGCAGACTATTAGCCAGTGCGCTGCTGGATGTTGTCCAGTGGAAAAGAGGGAGTTTCAACAATAAGCCAGCAGAGGTTGACCCAAGGGTCCAGTGGATGTGTGTAGAGGTCTTAGGGGTTAGTAGTGGACCAGTGGATCCAGCATAACAGCAGAGGAGCCTGGATCAGTGGGAGTGAAACCCATGAACCAAACACATGCGGGTAAATTTTAACCCACGAACGGGTGAGTTGGGGACGGGTGGGAAAGTAAAAATTGTAAAAAAGTAGAACTCAATCCCAGCTTGCTTCCAACCCTCCCACTTCTGCTTTTAACAGAGGCGGGTCGAGGGACAGGCAACCAACTCGCTCTCAGGTGGAGGGTCAGTCAGTAAAATCTTTTAAGAAGGCTGTGGGCCTCCATTTGAATAAATTTTTATTTTTAACTTTTGGAGGCTGGGATTCCCATCACGTGAAGTGAGAAGGCCCGGATCAATGGGCGAGTGCCTTTATTGCACTGCTTATGGGCCAGGAGGAGCAGGAATGTTTCCTCCAGGCCCAACAAGCCTACCTGCCGCGATCCCACACACGCAATCGACCGACCCTCCACCCCAATGACCGAGCCCCCCATGATCTCCGACCCCCCCATGTTCGACCCACCTGATGTTTAATACCCCCCCACACAATCTCTGATCCCCACGTCCAAACTCCCCACGATCTTCAAACCCCCACGAGCTCCAACCCCCCTGTCAAACAACCTTTCTGGCACTGAAAATTAACTTTAACAAGTGTGGAGTCTCATTCCTTCAAATTTTAATTGTTGTTGGACATTTAACAAAAAGTTAAAAATTGAAATACATTCTTTTTCACTTTTTCTTTCTGCCTCTTTATTCAATCTTTCTTACCCTCTCTTTATTTTACTTTCTGTACCTGATTTGACATCGAATTCACTATTCTAACTTACACTTCATGGTTCAGTCTTTGCGTGGCTTCAATCTGATTGGTTAAGGGGGTAGACAGTTGCATGCCATGTTCACACAGCTCCCAGATGCCCTGTAGAGGGTGCCGTTCTTTTGGTTGTCTCATTTACAGGAAGTTGCCATGCTAAAGCTCGTAGAAAGTCTATAGGCGAGTGCAAGTCTAATGAACGGTGGGTGCCGCTTGTTCGCCGCTCACAGCAAAATCCAACCCATTGTGTTGGCAGAGCGTTGATGAAGAAAGTTTTTGTCAGAGTACAAAACTATCCTGTTGGCTCTTTACTAATGTTAAAAATGTAAGTGTGGACCAGTGCACAATCTGGGATCTTTTTAATGACCTTGCCAATACATTGATCTCACTCAAATTGGCAACCTCCAACTGAAGTTATATTAGGACTGATTTTCCTGTGGCTTTTGAGCCTGGGCACTAGTCATGTGCTGTACATTTACAGTGTGCTGCATCTCACCTCACCAGACTTGGTCACGTCTGGATTTGTGGGGTTGGGTCAATTAAATGGGCAAGTGCTTTCCCAATGCAGATTGGAAGGCCTAGTGCCTGAAAGATGCCACTACTGCAGGCCAGAGGGGCTGAGGATTGTGGTTCCACTACTGCTGCCCCAGCTGAAACCAGCTATTACTGCAGGGGACCAGTAATCAAACTGCGCTGACAGTGTATGGGTGTTGGATTTGACACCAATTTGGTTGCAAATAATCTTTATTGAGTTCAACTGAGTCTTGACACACAGTCTTAAGCAATAGTCATACAGAGAAATAAATGCTATTACCCATTTTCGCTTTGGATAGAGAACATAACCTTCATCGATTCTTTCGTTCTTGTCTCTCTCTATGAATTGTGAAGGAAAGCTTAAGATTTTTGTAGGGCTCTAATCATTATACAGGTGAGGACAAAGCTTTTTCTTGCTAAATGTCATTCATAACCTGAAGAATTCACTGAATGAGCAACTTGCCCATTTTATTAATTATAGCTACAGTACGGCTACAAGCTATTTATAAGTGAAAAGAAAGCAAAAACCTTAATCATATGAGATGAAACCAAATCCTAACCCTACGTATATACATATAAGATTAGGGTATATCTTACAGTTTCCTTTTTTGAGGGTGAAGAAATCACTTTCTGATTCCTCACTTCTGATTCAACAACCCCACCATTTTTAATTGTTCATACTGGTGTTGATGCTTCTCACTAGCCTTCGAACCCACCAAACATTAATCAACAATGTTACGATTGCTGGCATCTGGACAATGAGGATCACATGAGACAACAAACCTCACCCAAGGTGTTTCTCCTGCATTGTACACACTTTACCACCAGGAACGAGCTCCTAACAGTCGTATCCCTCTTTTGGCCTCCTCATTGTTTTGTTGCATTTTTACCAGATGTCTTTGAGAGGTAGCCCCTTTAGCTATTACACTCTGCAGACTAAAAGACAAAGGGGGTATTGGGTGTCCAAATGTTACAATTGCTTTTAAGGCTTCTACATGAAGGGCACCCCTCACCTATATCTTGGTAATGTTGTGTTTTGCAACCGGGACTGGAAAAACCTGATGGTTCTGTAGCCCAAATGTATGAGAAGGCATAGCACATCCATTTCTTGTCGGTAGCAGGCACTCTCTTCCACCATGGTAAAACGTGGTTGTTCAGGCAGTATAACAATACTCCCTTTTTCCTTTATGTTCAATATTCGTCCCCTCCTATAAGGAGGTTATCCGCATATCACCTAACGGTGATTTGTCTGCAAAAGTATATCCACATGATTTGATGTCCTAGTATGACTAGCTTCACACGCTCAGCTATCTCCTGGTCTAAAACATGAATCCAAGCTCACTTCCGTCCAGTTATCCCCTTTTGTTAAGTATGGTGGGGAATTAAGGTACTTGTTCTATAGCCTGAATCTTATACAGCTGTTGTCCAGTTTGGTTCCCAAACCATGGTACCTTAATAAGGACTCCAAATGACCCACTGGTGGATGTACAGTTACAGGGTACTTCTACAATATGGACCTGAGTGAATCGTCGAATCATACAAAGGTTCTCTTCTCCGGCATCCACTTTCGTAATTGCCCGTCAGATATCCAGTTGGGTAATTTCTCATTTATTAGGTCTTCTAGTCCCTGATTTACCATATTCTCCCAGTGTGAAAAATATAAGGCATACATAACCGCACGGGAGGCATTTGAGGCTATCATGTTTTGGTTGTTGATTATTTTATTAACCTTGTCCTTAGTCGCATCTACCCCATTTACTATTTCCCTAAATGAGATTATCCCTTCCATTCCTTCTTTAATTAAGCCCTTATTGTTTTTGTTCATACTGGAGAGTAACCCTTTCAGCTGATCAGTTAATTTGCTTTGATCATAATATTGATTTTCTATATCTAATCGGTTCCACACGGCCCCAGCAGCAACTCCTTCTGCCACCAATCCATAATGAACCTTCTCTGGTGAGTGTGCTGAAGCATTATATTCTCTTTTTGCCTCCCAATATCTCTCAGCAGTATGTTTATGGAACCAATCCTACCCTTGTTTAAGCACTACTTGAGCTCAGTCTACATAATGATTATCACACAGCCCCTGAAGTAATGCCATATTTGTTAAATCAATTACAATCGGTAAAATTTCATATTGCACATTTGAGTACACCACTTGATGTGTGACCTGAGCCATCAGTCCGTTATTGGGTCTCTGTGTAAAGTAGGCCCCATCAAACACCATTTCCTGAGCTAAAGGGTCTTGGGTTTGAGGATCTTGTAGGACCTGGACAGATATTGACTCATGTGTCCATCCTGGGTGACAAACATTGCGGTTGTACATAACCCGATTCCAGCGCTTTGCTGCTGCCACGCACTGGTACTTGCCTTCATGTCTTTTGTGAACATAAGTGAAATGTAATTGCCACAGTGGCTCGATGGTACCTGGCGTGCCAATAACATAAGGTATCCCTGGGGGGGATACCCTGTACATGATTTGTCTATCCTTCTTACCTCCCAACCCAATGGCATTTATTGAAGCTTCTGATGGAAAGTAGCCGTCACCTTTAACAGCGCTCCACCAATGTCTCCAGACAATAATGGAACTGGGCGTATCCCTTGGCAACTATGTAATGTTGACTGGCAATTGTATTCTGCATTCTAGGATCAATAATGAGTCATCTTGTAAAATCACATTTTGGTTTATGGTTTCATCAGTAGAGATGCGATACTGTGCCCGAATTTGCTCATTATCATAGTTTCCAAGTATAAGTCCAAATGTTACACACGCAATTAGTAAACGTAGTATCAGCATCATGATAGTCTTTACATCTGTAAATCAAGCATTGTATCTAGATTACTTATCAGACCAATTTCTGATCACCCTTCACAGCCTTCAGCTGTTTAATGTGATGCCACCTAGCACTTTTACATTTCTTTTTATCCATGTGTTGAATAAAGTACACAGCTGGACTCGCTTTTCCACAATTGGAAAAGGTCCTCACCATTTAGGTGCAAACACATGATCCTTTTTTTCCATAGTCTAACACCATGACGGTGTCACCAACTTCATATTTAAAAGGTCTAAGCTTTTTATCGAAATACTTCTTAATTTGATTTTTTGATTTCCCAATCTTTTGGGCCGCATATTGATTGGTTGTCTGAACATGGTCAATCATATTAACCAACCACGTGTTTCCAAATGCTCCCTGCAGCAATAGTGTTGCTGCTGGTAGCAAAAGATGTCCTGGGGTACACATTACTCGCCCAATCATTACTTGATAGGGTGACATTCTTGCAGTGGAGTGTGGGGTAGAACGTATAGCCATTAAATACATTGCAGCATAGTTGCCCATTGTTTCGGGTGATCTGCACAAAATCTTTTAAGCTTCGTTTTCAAAGTCCTGTTTCCTCTTTCAACCACCCCTGATGACTGAGGATGATGGGATACATGCAATTTTTGCGTAATTCCTTTTGCTTTCTGTAATTCTGTAAAAAATGTTCCCCGTGAAATGTGAACCTTGATCACTATCCACCTGTAGTATGGTTCTCACCTGCAGATCACCTCACTCAGTAGCAAGCTTGCTGCAGTGAGTGCCGTGTAAGCTCTGCATGGGAATGCCTCCATCCACTTGGTGAATTTGTCAATAATCACTAAGCAATGTTGGTCACCAGCATTGGACCTGTGCAGAGGTCCAATAAAATCAATTTGGAGGTGACGGACCTTCGGGGGGCAGGGCAGATCGAAGAAAAGCATGGTTGGTGTGTAAAGAGGGATTATGTTGCAGGCAAGCTAAACAGCGCTAGCGGCGTATTTTAATATCCTGTTTCATATCAGGCCACCAGGCAACCTTACTCGCTTCTTGATAAATTACCTCGGCCGAAAAATGGCCTCCTGTAAGATGAGAATGAAACATGTGAAAGAAATCCTCGGCAAACTGTGGGGGCACACACACAGTAAATATTGGGCTATCAGGCAGTTTCAAGGGGCCAATCTGTCCCTAGCACCTCAGTATTCTTAGCCCACTGAATAGGCTGAGGCAGTGGTTTGCCGGAGGTAAAGTTCAAATAAGGATGCTAAATCCAACTCCTGTGGTGCTGTCTTAGCCAAGGTGAGAATGCTGACCTGGGGAGGTTCCCAAGGCTGGCCTATTCCAGCTGCCTCTTTAGCTGCCCTATCAGCCAGTGAGTTTCCCTGTGAATGTTTACTACCTGTCTTAGTATGTGACTTCATTTTACCAATGTGGCACGGGGCCTGACTGGATTTGAGCGCATGACTTAAGGAAATCAATAGTGATGCATGTATTAAAGTTTTCCTGTCGGATGTTTTAAAATCATTTTTACAGTATAGTGGGAGGGGCAGCACAGTGTTAACAGCGTAGGCACTATCTGACCAGCTATTGACGGGCCGTTGGGAACTAATTCGGCATACCGAGCTGAATGAGAGGCACACTTGAACTGGCTGACGTCTTAGGAGTACAAACAGTGGATCCAGTCATGGGTGTTCCATCTTGGTCTTCACCATCTGGCAGTGGTTCCTCCAGTACGGGGCACGTTTCAAACTCAAACAGGGGCAGGGACACTGGTGAGTTTCTCCTGGATAAAGTAAAAGTTGAGGTAGCAAAGTAGTTTCCTTTGGGGTGATGTCCAAATCACGCTCCATTCGTAACAAAGGCCAATGGTTCAGCCTCGCAGAGGAAACCAGAGTGTCGCATCAGGAGATTCAAGGGTGTATGAGGGGAGTGGATAATCAGCTACTGCAGACCAGCGATAGAGGTAAAAGAGAACCTTCACCACACGGACTGCAGCGGTTCAAGAAGGCAGCTCACCACCACCTTCTCAAGGGCAATTAGGAATGGGCAATAAATACTGGCCTTGCCAGCGATGCCCACATCCCATGAATGAATAAAAAAAATTGTTGAACTGCCCAAAACGTGGCTAGTAAAGTCGCACACAGGCATTATATGTCTACTCCACCTTGGTGAGAATCCATGAGGCAAATGCAATGGGAAGTAATTTTTTCTGAACTTCTTGGCATGAAACGGCAGCCAAGCTTTGATCAGTAGCAGCGACTTTGAGATGGAATGCTTTCTTTGGAATGTGTGAGATAAGGCAAGTAGCTTCCATCACTGCAGCTTTTAATTGTTCGATTGCCTTAGTTTGTGCTTCTGTCCAGTTATCTTTAAGTTCTTTATCCTGGAGTTTCATCAAGTCATCCAGTGGTCTGGCGAGCTTGGCAAATTGTGGAATAAACGATTGCTGGTAGCCCACAACCCCAAAAAAGTTCACAAAGCTGTCCTAGAAGCAGGCAGGGGCAGTCTCTGGATCACATCTACTTTACGTTGATTGGGGCTGCGTCCTTCATCCAAGATGTTAATACCGAGAAAAGCAACTTCAGGTTACAGGACATTTGCCTTTCGAGGGTTAATTTTAAGACCAGCATCTGTCAGCAGCTGCAGCAGTTCCTGAAGCAGTTGTATATGTTCGTCACCGGTTTCAGTGGCAAGAAGCTGATCATCGACACACTGTAACAAACAATCTGGACCTGAAAAGTTACTGACTGCTGCAACCATTCTCTTATGAAAAATAGTGAGAGAATTATGAAACCCCTGTGGTAGGCAAGCCCGGGTATACTGTTGATCCCCAAAAGTAAAAGCAAATTTATATTGGTCCTCTCTCTTTACAGGATGACTGAAGAACCCGTTGGAGATATCGAGTGTCGAGAACCATTAGGCTTTCCTTGGTAACGTGGAGGATCTCTCACCACCGGGGAGCAGGCTGGGGTCACCAGATTTAACTTCCGATAATCGATCGTGAGACACCAGCTCCCATCTGGTTTCTTAACAGGCCAAATGGGCGAATTGGTCATGAAAGTGCGCTACCGTATAATACCCTGCTGTGACAGCGCCTCAGCCGTAGACTGCAATGCAGGATAGCTCTCAGCTGGAAAAGGGTACTGCTTAACTTTAACATGTGTCAGCCCATTAACTACTTCCTCTTCCTTCAGACGCCCACAGTCGTGCTTGTGCATAGCAAACGCTGCATTGTACTGTTAATAGCACCTGTATATCTGGATCTGGATGTGAGGGTAAGGGATATAGGCTCAGGTCTCTTAATCGCAAACACGGCGTGCGCGTTTGACACAACCTGGTCGGAGAGGGCCCCTTGGTGAAACTATAGTACATTGTTTGTATAATCAACAATGATACCACAACGCAAGATACCTTCACAATTCATCATTTTCATCATTAAGGGATAGTCAAAATGACCTGTATCTGGCCAAAGTCAAAATGTGCCACCTTACCTTCATGCACCTGGCCCATAGATCCCTCAAAAGTAGTTAAAGAAATAAGCTTCCCTGTCATCGCAGGGTGGCGTTCAGGGTATGGGGTATGTATGATTGAAGCAGCCGATCCGGTATCAACATATTCTGCCGTTGGCTTCCTTTAATAATGACAGGGACAACTGGACGGTTACTATGATCACACCAGAACCCCCCCACCCCCCGGCATCTGGGAGGCCACACTTCATCATTGCATGGCGTCCGTCCCCTCCTTGCAATCAGGAGGAGCGGATGATTGTACAGTGGCCACAGTTTTGCCATTGTTATTCACCTGTTGAGCTGTCATTAGAGCAATTAGCTATCCCAATTGTTGCTCCATGGGGCTGACTATAGTTGATTCCATTAGCGTAGGTCCATTTTTACGTCTCAGATTGTGGTTGTCGAAGCAGTGGCTATGACAGTCCCATGGAGGGTGCCCAAATTTCTGGCACCGGTAGCGCCGGTAGTTACAAGCATTGTTTCCAAATTTAGGTTGGGTCCCTGAATTATTCAACAACCGATGTGGTCCTTCACGGAGCCCCATGCCTGAGAGGCAATTTCAATAATATTAATTCAGGGGGTATTTTTACTAACTGACACCCCTATGTTGTCTTCACGAGTGGGTGCAGTTGAGACAAAAACATCTATTTGAAGAGGGCTTGGTGCCTTGGAGTGTGGGCTACCCCAGGGAGGAGTCCTGGTAGGCTGAATCAATTCATACAAAACGAACAGCCGGGGTTTGCGAATGTGTGGGGGTGGTATTCTTGACCCTGAATAGTCCGTTCACATTGATGAATTATATTTTATTGATCCATTCCCAGTAACTGCATAATGTCATGGCTTCTGCCAGTGTAATGGTCGGAAGGTGGATGCCAGGATTGAGGGAGGAACGCAGCCCTGGTTCACAAGCAGCCCTCAGCACCATCTTATATTCCTCATCGCTCAATCCCCCGTGCACCCGCCGAAAGGCCGCACAGCGCCACGATACATCAACCAGATTATCTACATCCCTTATTATCCCTGTCTCCCTTATCAGCGCCTTAATGTCTTGCGCCGACAAGGGTTTATTGTCGGAGGAGGTACTAGTGACTTGGAGTGGTGGTAACAATATAGGACACTGGTAGCACTTTCTCAGGTCCCCCTCAACATAATCGGGTTTACAGTAGCACGCAGCCCTTCGGTCCAAATCATCCCAATTTACATCATTGTCACCGTACCCATCTCTTCCATTTAGACCCTCGCCATAAGTGACAGCAGAGACCAGAGCTCCCTGTCTATTTAACTTTCCCTGAAATTCATAAATTTTTAATTTACATTGTGTGTGAACCGTTAATTTCATTGGTTGGGTCATAAGCTCACGCAAGGCTCCTCTAGCATTTTCTGACTCCTGTTTCAATCTCCTGTTCTCTGTAAAATATCCTGTTCCTGTATTGCCTGCTGACTCTCTAACCCTTGGGCTGTAGTGGTAATAGCTGCAAGTTGTGACTGAGCCAGCATGACCGATACATCATCCAACCATTGTTGAAGTGTCGCCTCATTCTGCGCTTTCTCTTTTAACACATCACTTACTCTAATTTTGCTTATCTGAACACAAAAGTGAGCTGCGTATATTAACAAACGCCTCACTGCTTTTAATTTAATCTTTTCCTCAGTCACCAACCCCTCCATGTGGGTCATTGCCGTCTCATACAGCTGCATGTGTCATTACGGTGACCAACACCTCACTACTGGCTACGTCAGTTAACTTCTTTTGAATCGCTTCCTTGATAGTCGCTGTGGTTATTCGTACTACTGGAGGGATAACCCCACGTGCCCGCCAAAACAGTTTCCTGCCTTTACGGACTGGGTTTAGTTCCTTGTCCATCCTAGGCACTCAATCTCCCTCAAGTCAGGTTATCGCTTGTCAAGTCCCTTTGTGGTGGCTACTTTGTCAAGTTCTTGGCCTCGACACTAATTTGGTTGCAAATAATCTTCATTGAGTTCAACCGAGTCTTAACACACTCAATGGGCTGGAAATTGTTTTAAAAGGAACGGCTGAGCTCATCAGCGCTCACCGTTGTTAGTGGCCAAATGAAAGAGCAAGTTCTGGCATCTGCACATGATTGGTCGAGGGGAGAGATTGATCCTCTCGCTTTTTCCATGGATCCTAGCTTCGCTGCCAAATCATTTAAAGGTAGCCGGTACCTGTTATTTGCTAAAAATAACAGTCAATTGACTGCACAGAGATTGAACAGAGATCAGACATCGCACACGTAAAACACAGATGCAGGTCCCATCCATATGTTGACAAACTGTTGAGTTATGTGAAAACATTGAATAAAGGTTGCGCACTACTAAATCCCACATCCTCTGATCTGCATGCCAGATCTTAGCAATCTGCCGGTCCGAATTGGTACTAGGCCTGCGAGAGTGCGTGCACCAATGTTCTCTGCTAATGCACTGGAGGCCTTGGTGCAAGAGGTGGAGAGAAGGAGGGGCATCCTATATCCGTCGGGGGGTGGGGGGGGGGCGCGGGCAAGAGGCCCTCCAGACATAAGCTCAAAAGACAGTGGGAGGCAAAAGGAGCCTGCCTTTAAGGGATTGGGGTTCCCCTGCTGGTGAGAAGTGTGAATGTCCTTGAATCCTTGTGTCAACGCTGATTTGGAAGGCTGCTTTCAGGTGAGTACTGAGGCTGGGTTTATCGTGGATCGTGATACCCGCACCAGGTTTCCGGCTCTATCAATTTAAGCCCCATAACCTTCATTGATTCTTTCGTTCTTATCCCTCTCTGTGAATTGTGAAGGAAAGCTTAAGATTTTTATAGGGTTCTCGTCATGCACAACCATCCCTCAAAAGGAGTTGTTTTTCAGTTTCCTAACTGATCTGTTGATCGTTGTCTTGTTTGTTTGTGATATAGGATATCCTCTTATCTGGGAGACCACCGACCCCTTATTCAGCATTCCTTGCTAACAAAAGACCTGATGACAAATCTTTTGCTTGTTAAATGGTGATGGGGAAGCTTTTGGAAACGATAATCCGGGACAAAATTAATAGTCACTTGGACAAGTGTGGATTAATAAGGGAAAGCCAGCACGGATTTATTAAAAGCAAATTGTGTTTAACTAACTTGATTGAGTTTTTTGATGAGGTAACAGAAAAGCTTGATGAGGGCAACACGGTTGATGTGGTGTATATGGACTTTCAAAAGGCATTTGATAAAGTGCCACATAATAGGCTTGTCAGCAAAATTGAAGTCCATGGAATAAAAGGGGCAGTGGTTGTTTCTCGGACTGGAGGAAGGTATACAGTGGTGTTCCCCAAGGGTTGCTTCTAGGACCACTGCTTTTTTTAATATATATTAATGACTTGGACTTGGGTCTACAGGGCACAATTTCAAAATTTGCAGATGACATAGAACTTGGAAGTGTAGTAAACAGTGAGGAGGATAGTGATAGACTTCAAGAGGATATGGACAGGCTGGTGGAATGGGCGGACACATGGCAGATGAAATTTAACAGAGAGAAGTGCGAAGTGATACATTTTGGCAGGGAGAATGAGGAGAGGCAATATAAGTCAAATGGTACAATTCTAAAGGGGGTGCAGGAACAGAGAGGCGTGGGGGTATATATGCACAAATCTTTGAAGGTGGCAGGACAGGTTGAGAAAGCAGTTAAAAAAGCATACGGAATCCTGGGCTTTATAAATAGAGGCATAGAGTACAAAAGCAAGGAAGTTATGTTGAACCTTTATAAAACACTGGTTCGGCCACAACTGGAGTATTGTGTTCAGTTCTGGGCACCGCACTTTAGGAAGGATATGAAGGCCTTAGAGAGGTTACAGAAAAGATTTATTAGAATGGTTCCAGGGATGAGGGACTTCAGTTACGTGGATAGACTGGAGAAGCTGGAGTTGTTCTCCTTAGAGCAGAGACAGGTAAGAGGAGATTTGATAGAAGCGTTCAAAATCATGAAGGGTTTAGCTAAAATAAATAAAGAGAAACTGTTCCCATTGGCGGAAGTGTCAAGAACCTGAGGACACAGATTTAAGGTGATTGGCAAAAGAACCAAAGGCGACATGAGGAAAAAGTTTTTTATGCAGCGAGTAGTTATGATCTGGAATACGCTGCTTGAAAGGGTGGAGGAAGCAAATTCTATCCTGGCTTTCAAAAGGGAATTGGATAAATACTTGAAGGGAAAAAATTTGCAGGGCTACGGGGAAAGAGCGGGGGAATGGGACTAACTGAATTGCTCTTACAAAGAGCTGGCACGGGCTCGAGGGGACGAATGGCTTCCTTCTGTGCTGTAACCATTCTATGATTCTATGATTCTATGTCATCCATACCCTAAAGAATTCTGGGAATGAGCAACTTGACCATTTTAATCTAGCTACAGTACAAGTTTACAAGCTATTTATAAGTGAAAAGAAAGCAAAAACTTTAATCATGTGAGATTACACCAAATCCTAATCCTACATATACATGTATAAAAGAATAGGGAATCTTATAACAGGCTGATGAAAATTGGGGCCAATTGTGTAAGCCAAGATTTTTAAGAGGCACCCTAGTCATTAAAAAATGCTTGGCAAAGGATTTTTGTTTGCAAACATACAATGGAATGATGGAACTTGAATCTCAACACTCTTCCACATCACCTTTTATACATTTCCAATGAAACAAAAATAAGCCCAGCTCTTTCTTCTTTCTTTACAAACAAAAAATGTTTGCCAAATCATTTTTAACATAAAGATGCTGGCCATATACCAAAGCCTCAGGTGCTTGATGACTCAAATAAAGATCCATTGCAAGAAAAGCCTCAAAAATGTGTAATACAAACATTCTCAGCCTAGCAAAGAAAGCAGAGTGCCAGTTTAAACTAGTTCCTTTTCAAAGGTGATAGTTTTATTGGCACATAAAAACAATGTTAAAATATGGATCCTCCTTATTCCTGTCACAATAAAACATTTTAACCACTCAAGCTCTGGGTGGCTCAGTTGGTTAAAGGAAGAAGTAGTTGAGTCATACAGATTAGAAGGTCCCAAGTTTGATCACTGGTCCATGCAGAGTTAGTCTCAGCTGGGGCAGCAATAGGGAGATTGCAATTGGCCTCAGTGTCCCTGTGTTACATGTGAAGGGATTCGCAAATTTTCACATGTTCCCCCCACCCCGAAGATTTATTGGAGTTATTAAAGAAACCCTGGTGTGACTGTTTTAAAAAATCTAAGGTCTCTCAAAATGGCTGCAGTCAGACACATGGCCGAGGACCGGCAGATTTGAAATTGCATTCTCAACAACTCAGCAGGCTTCGTGTTTCAGACAGGTTTCTTTAAACAATGCAGCTGCATTCTAGCCCTGAGGCAAGCTATCAACATGGCCGGCCAACACATCAAAATTCGAGCAGGAAGTGATCGCAGGACAAAAGGTGAACCATCAAGGTACATTCGGAACAATGGTAAAGCAATTAGCGAACAGATCGATACAGGAACCGGCCATTATGTAAATGGGCCAGAAATTAGGTCCTTTGTCTTAAAGCAGTTATGGAACTCAGAAATACAGGAATTGGCCATTAATGTAAATGGGCCAGAGATGGGGTCCTTTGTTTCGTGCTTAAATCAAACAATGAAGCAAGCTGATGAGGTATGAAAAAAACCTGTTACCAAGAGGGTATAACTGGGGCTGCCCAGTATCTCTTTTTCTCTTTCTCTTCGCCTCCTGGCTCGGGGTCCTGCTGTCTGCTAGCAACTAAGAAGGAAGCCATCCAGTAAACCTCGCAACCACATGTTGACGGCAGCAGCAGGGCATCAGAGCCCAGGCCTTTTCATCTGTTTTCACCGGTAAGCATTAATTTTCTGGCCGCTACAAGACAACCTAACATAAGTGTAAGGGTGGGGATTAAAGGGGATATTGCTAAACTTGTGATTTTAGAATTTTCCCTCGATGTGTCCGTTTCTTCCAACCCGTTAAGCGTAAGACTGTATTACATCCATAGCGATTTCTTTTTATCTTCTGCATTATACTGTTTACTTTGTAGTTTTAGTTTTCTTATTAATAAACATTGGTTTTCCTTGTACCAATCCACTGGTCTGTTTGTCTGTCTTTGTTACCACTCGATAAGTCCTCAGCTCAGAATCAGGAAGGGGTAAGCGATTCGCAACCGCACTGCGGGCAGGGCAGCTCAGGAAAACATAACTGGCTGACCTATTATAAGCCCGAGAAACAGTAAAAAAGAAACCCCTTACAGAAATGGCGAGCCAGGTAGGAGCTGAGGCGAAAGTGTGTAACAAGACAGACAGTGGTGCGGAGGAGGAATCCGCAATGGAGATAAGGTTGTCTGCCTATGTGTGCGGCAAGGTAAATAGCGCGAAAAAGTGGGTGGGTGATATGCTAAAGGCCGAGTGTCCCATAGATGCAGCCGTCCAGTGGACAGCAAGTAAACAGTATAAGAAAAGTATTGAGAAGACGGTCTGGCTCTTGTGTTTTAAAAAGCAGGTCTTAGTTCTAGACCGTGCTGTAGCAGCGCGAGCAGCCAAGATTAAACAGTTGACCCTAGAGCTGCAGGAAAAGACAGCAGCTGAAGAGCAAGGGGTAGCAGCGCTCCAGGCAATAAACCAAGAAAGGGCATAGATGGCAAGGGACCACCAGGCAAAGGTAGAGCGCCTGGAATACCAGATCGCTGAGCTCAAAAGTAGCGCTAGAGGTCGAATGGAACACCTGGAATACCAGGTCAGAGAGGCGAGAGGCAGTGAGGTTAGGTTAATGGATAAGATCCACAGCCTCACGCAAGAATTAAAAGAGCAGGAGGAGAAAGTAGGCGAGGTAAAGGCAGCATATAAGCTGGCCTGTGCCCAGGGGTTTGAAGACGCAGATCATCGCCCCTGCAGGCAAGAAATAGAACGTTTGGGCATGGCCTTAGCGAGGGCGAAGGGCATGGTATGCCTCCTTAGCCCGAAGGCGGGCCAGTCGGATTTTACCGGCAACCCAAACAGGGAAGTCCCACAGGCAGCTCCCAGAACGACACTGGTTAGGGAACCAGAGGCTTCACGGCCATCACCCATAGCCCCGAGTTTTCAGGAGGTCTGGCAGCAAGGGGGGGGTTGAGGATGAAGCATTAGGGGAGACCCAGCAATTCCTGGTAGATAGACCAGGACCGGGACCAGTGTACCCCCTCCGACAACGGAGGTACGGCCCGCCCGCCGATGGCGAGGACCTAGGGGCCATCCAGAACCAGTTTGTAGTGCCGCATGGCACCCCACAGCTCAGGGCCATGGTTAGCCATATCCCTAAGCTTACAGTGGAGGGAGACCCCTCTCTACACTTCCGTGAGATAGAGCAGGCAGCGTGCGTTAATGACTGCGATGAAGCAGAACAAGCAAAAATGCTGCTGTTTTCTCTGGGGGGTGACCTCCTCCAAACCTTATCAGATGAGTGCAAAAGGGGGCAGAAAGATTACGAGGAGTTAAGGGATGAGATATTGGAGGCCATGGGACTAAATGATGGGAGTCCGTTCGCCCGGGTGGGAAAAACGGTACAGCTCCCTGGGGAGTCCCCACAGGCTTTCGCAGACAGGCTGTGGCCAGTCTACCGGAGCGCATGCCCGGGAATGCCAGGGCGGGCATTCCTGAACAGAGATCAATTGGCCCACTGGCTCCGCTGTCTCATGACAAACTGCCTGCCCCAAATTCGAACACGAGCTGCGGCTTGGTTTGACCCCCATAACCCCCAGACCACCGAGGAAACGGTGATCCGCCAGCTCACGATAGCATTTAAAAATATCAGGGGTATCGAGACGCCCCAACCCAAGGGGAAAATCCACGAGGTTAAACCAGGGGCCCAGCATAAAAGGGAATGGCACTAGGAAGGGAATCGTCCCGCCCAGGCTAAGTTAAACTGCTTTGGGTGCGGGAAGGATGGCCACTTGCGCAAAGATTGTAAAAACCCCTGGAAGGATACCAAGGGAAAGAGTCCCAACGCCCCAGCCCAAAAGGCAGCGACGGGGGAGGCAGAGACAGGAATTGCCCCCGCTGCCATGGAGTCATTTTTTGAGGCCATGCGATCTTTTATGGCCAGCCAGGGAAGAATAGCAGCCACTACCAGTGTGGTAGCTCCCTCAGCCCCCCCTGACGATGCCCCGCTATGACTGGAGAAGAAAGCGCAGATCAGTCAGCAGGAGGTGAAATTCCTGGGCCTGACTGTCCGTGCAAGGGAAAGAGCCATAGACAAGGCTGGGAGGGAAGCGTTCCAAGAGCTACCAGTCCCCAGTACTGTGGAGGCGAAAAAGCAGGCAGCTGGGATCGAACCCGAGGTTAGAAATCCCCAGCTCCCAGCAGGTCACAGCTCACAGGCAGCACCTGCAGGAGCAGTCGCATGTATCAGGGGAGGAGTCACACAGGCCCCTGTCCAAACCATTCCCCCTCTCTTCTGGGACTCAGGTGGGGAGGAGGAGGAGCCCGAGGCAGGTAGTCCCGCCCCCGACCCAGGTTTCGAACCTGGAGAGGAAGACTCTCAGCAACAGGCAGCAGGCAGCAAGTGGTTGCCTGTCCCCAGCTCAGACTTGGGAAGGGAGGAGCCACAGGGGAAAAGTCCCCAGCCAGCGAGGACTGCGACCCACAGCAAGGGTCCGCTCGCCAGGGTAGCCCCACCAACAGCACTTCCTAGGAGGTCCCCTCGGACACCCCAGCCTAGGAAGACATGGTGGCCGGCTCCCCAGTTTAAAAGGGCTACCTCCCGCGTTAAAGTTAAGTCGAAAGACAAAGGTCCTCAGCCAGCAGTCGCGGGCTGTGAGGGACCGGAAGTAAAGCTCAGTACAGCCACGCCGCAGGGAGCAGCCTGCAGCAGTCCTGACAGAATCTGAGCTGGCCGCTCGGAGACGGGCGGCGGATGTATATAACTTTAGCAGTTAAGTTGTAGTTTTAAGTTAAGATGTATAGGTTTATTATAAGGTGTGGAACCGTAATGTAATTTTAAGATGGAACCGTTCCAGTGTTGTTTACGTGAGCCGAGGTCGAGGGACCCGCTCACACTTCACCCGAGCCAGGCAGCCTATATGGGGCCCGGCCAAATGTTGAATTTTATCAGTTTGATTTTTCAGATGGTGACAGAACCAGACTAAACACCCACGAGCTTTTGGACGGGATTGGGAGACATGTATGCACGTTCAGCACAGGATACTGGATAGCATTCACAGGTGGGAACAGTGGCCAATATCTCACTTCTGATCGATATCCAATGACTGTACATGCATGAGGTTAAAGTTCAGCTGTGATCTGTTAAGTTATCTGTTGACTTACCTGTTGACACTGTCTGTTTCAGCTCACATGTGATCAATAGGCACTTGAGTGAGCTACCAGAACTGCATGTGAAACCATAGCACAACAGGGAGAAATGGGAAAAAGCAGTTTAAACCATAGCAAAAACACTCTTTGGACACACTGGGGGAGATTTTCCTGTCCATAATAGTTAGTTCATGGGGCGTTACAGAAAAGAGAAAGGAGACCCATAATGCTGCAAGTGACGTGTATTTCCTGCAGACCAAAGGAACGGGTGCAGGAAGTTCCATTTAAAACAGGTGGGAATTTCATTATTATATGCTAATGATGTGGAGGTGTTGTTATGACAGGCCTGTGTCTTTTTGCGGTCTGTATGCTGGGCCACTTCTACAGGATGCCCAAATAAATGGGCCTCTTGGGTTGCCAGGCATTGGGGAGTACATGGAGGGTAAGTTTAAAATGCCAGAAACATGAGTAATTGAGCAATTTTGAGGCTGTTTCATGTCCATTTTTTCTCTCTCATGCCTCTTAGATTCACATAAGCTTTTGTGCTAATTGATTTTTATAAAATTCTCACCAGCACCATTGCGTAAATCAATTGATTTCCCATTGGGAATCCCCATACCCGAGGTGCTTGGAATAAGACAAGGATCATCAAAGGGATGCCAAGCAGGTTGGGCTGCACTAGTGGTGCTCTGTGTCCACCCACTGGTACCTGCATGCCTGCCTTTGCAAACAGAGGTGGCCAGACCTCACTTTGGCAGATGATTAGTGTATGTGGAGACTCCAACTCTGAGGGTAGGTTATGCAGCAGACCCAAGGGCAGAGATACTTGTGATGGTCTGACTAATTGTTATGCGAGATGGTTTTTCAGAAGCAGCTCAATCACAGGATGTCATGTTTTATGTGATACTGCATGAAAGAAGGCATGTCAAGTTAATCACCAGTCAGCAAAGTCTGATTGACAGCACCCAACACCTGCCAAGCTGCCACTAACCGCATTTGCAGCTATTGTCGGGCGGGGTGGGCGGCCATTCCTCCACCGCCTGATTAAGGCCCCTTGCTGAGGTGGAAAGTTTTGCCCATAATTTACAGCAGTAGACAAAAATCCACCCCATTACCTCTGAGGCACAAGAGTCCAAAGTGGGCAACTGAATATACTCCTTTGTGATGTTTGATTTATGAAACTGATAAAGTTAGTGTTTTTTCTCTGCTTCCTCAATTTTACTTCAAGATATATTGATAGAATCTGGCATCTAAAGTGCATCAGCAGGAGGGGACAGAAGGTACTGAAGTGGGAACTGCAAAATTTTTATTTAGATTTAAAATCATATTCCAAATTAAATCATCTACATTTATTTTTTCGATTCTGATTTCAAAGTAATATTGAATTAGCCTTTGATTCAAAAAACTGATACTCTCTAACGTCTTCCAGTGCTGATGAGTGTTTCCAGCATTTTCAGTTTTTATTACATGCTTCTATTCTACTGTGCCTGTGTACATTAGTCTCTTTCAACAATGTGTGATATACATTCTATTTGTATAACAATGCCTCCTCTATAAAAAGCCAACAGTTCCTAATATATCAAGGTAATTATACATAAACCATGTGCTTTCCAGTTTTACATATTTCTAATTCACTGAGTCACAAACAGAACACCCTCCTAAATTAAACAGCAAACTGCAGATAAATGCTAGAAATATTAGCTTCTATGCTAAACAATTTTAAATGGATTATCAATCACTCAAAGTAACTAATAACAAATAACTATTTAGCTATAATCAGTTTTTTATGATAACAACACTTCCTCAAAACTTTGACCACGAAATTCCCTGAAGTAAAACATATATCTTAATTTTTAGAATCAAGCAAACTCAAGGCTGCCTGCTTTCACTGTGATGCAGTCAAGCATGCAGTGACATTAGGAAGGGCCTCTTTAATCTAATTCAAGTATTAAATGCTGCAGGTGGAAAGAGATTGCACCCACTATTTAATAACCCATGGTGTATAGTTTGTGGGACAGTAATGTTTGATTAATCCCCTTCTTTGCTGCAGGTGATTATTCTTATTTGACAGGTGAGGCTGGTTAGGTGTCAGCCTTGGTTCAATGGTAGCATTCTCACTTCTGAGTTAGAAGGTTGTGTGTTCAAGCCCCACTCCTGAGACTTATGCATATAATTCAGGCTGATAGTTCAGTGTAGTACTGAGGGAGTGCTGCAGTGTTGGAGGTGCTGACTTCTGGATGAGATGTTAAACTGACGCCTCATCTGCCCTCTCAGGTGGATTTAAAAGATCCCATGGCACCATTCGAGGGAGGTGTCCTGGCCAATATTTATCCCTCAACCAACATCACTAAAACGATTATCTGGTCATGTATATCATTGCTGTTTCTGGGACTTTGCCGTGCGCTAATTGGCTGCTGTATTTCCCTACATTATAACAGTGGCTACACTTCAAAAAAAAGTATTTAATTAGCTGTAAAGCACTTTGGAATGTCCTGAGGTTGTGAAAGGCACTATATAAATGCAAGTCCTTTCTTTTGGGTAGAAGACATGGATTGAGCCTGCGAGTAGGAGTAAGAATAATTATTCTTTAATGGCTGGCTGTTTCCAATTACAGGCTTATATTGGGCTACCTATACTGAGCTCATCAGTCAATCTGTAGTCAACAGAAAAACAGGGCTGGGTGTGATTTGCACTGTTGCAGTGATGCATTATGTTGAGTTGCCTGGTGGTATTACTCAAGAAATGTGAATGAAACCCATTTTGGTTTCAGTGGACTTGTCAGGGTCTACTAAGTCTAACTGGAAGGCACGTATTTTATACTTTTATTCTTGATGTTGAAAGGAATAGGCTTGTAAGATGCACATCCATTTGGGTCTTTGTCTTCATTGCATAACAATGTGATTGTGGCTAATTTGAAGGATTTAGTAGGGTATATCTCAAGCACATGGTGAAGGAGAATCACTACCAGTTGTGTGTGTTTAGGGAATAACACTTTGTAGAATTCAGCAGTGTTTCACCATGTAAGAAGTGATCATTTGCTATTAAGGCTTAAAGTATGCTGAGAGCTAACTCAGAGAGAAGTATTGTTATTGTTTTGATGTATAGCGAGGTAGTCAGGTTTTTAATTACTGTTTTGCGCTGAATACTTTTCATGTACCTGTTCCATGTTAAATATATTATCTGTTGGTTTATATCCTGACTCTCGATCTCATAGAGTGTATATTAAATAACACTACTGAAGATGAGGAGAATCATGTAGCAGGACATGATACATTCTAGTATGTCGGTGTACAATACCAAAGGTACTCTGTTCAATCCCTGAGTCTCACAATCATTTACCTGGATATTAGATCCATTTATAGGAATGGTTGGTGACAGTGAATGAGAATAGAATTTCTAGCACAAAACCAAAACATGTAACAGATAGCCAGCCACCTGTAAAAGCCGAGGTGCAAATTTCATAGATTGAGGTTGCTGAGGGAGGGAGTGCATTCACCCCCACCCACTGAAGCTGGGAGCAACTGAGGGAAAACTTTCAGTACCATCAGAAGTGCCAAGATGAGTATAGGCACCATTGTATAAATGTATACTCTTCCTTCATATAAAGCATGGACCGATTGTATGCATTTTTGTCTGCTGCATGCGCAAGGAGATGACCTGTGAAGCAAGCACACAGCATTGACCTTTTTTGCAACAAACCTTCTTTCCACAGATGTGTATTTTCAGTGGTGGACAAAAGTACCATGTACATAGCCCTTCACAGTGGTGATCAATAGTGCCATGTACATAACCCTTCACAGTAGTGATCAATAGAACCATGTACATGGTCCTTTACAGTGGTGGACAGTAGTACCATGTACATAACCCTTTACAGTGATGGACAGTAATACCATGTACATAACTCTTTACAGTGATGGACAGTAGTACCACATGTGCAAGGAGATAACCTGCGAAGCAAGCACACACCTCTTCAGCAAAAGTGTGCTGGCAGAAAAGTTCTATGCAAGGTCACGTGAGAAGGCCTGGCACAGGGAGGGAGCTGGTTGGGTTGCTCAGGCATTTTATAAACATTTTCATAAACATGTGCTACTCACTACCATTGCATGAGCACCGGGAGTTGTTGAGAGCTGAAGCAGCTAACAGAGCTAGAACAGAGTTGTTAGTTTATGCAAGCTTTGCTAACAGTGATTGTGTAAATGAATAAGATGGTGAGTGAAGGAATGATAAGTGATGTGCTAACCCTTAGCTGGAGCATTCCTTCTGCTGCTGCAAGTCTCATCCCCGGACTTGGAGGGCCTGTTCCTCGAGCAGGTTCAGAGGATGCAATGTGACTGGACCTCATCCTATAGACATCCTCTCCCTCTTGTTATTTGCTGCTTTCTCCTACAAAAGCATTAGCATGCACTGATTAGCGGACGTTGACAGTGTGGAATCTCCCTAAACCCATGTGTCGGGATGATCTCCACCAGTGCAGAAATGTGCAATATGCAATTGCTGGTCCTGGAAGGAGTTTACAGTTGGTTAACCTGTGCAGCCTTTTACTGAAGGAGTAGATGCTGGGCAAGACAGGGAAGTGCACAATGCAGTAATTCACCCCCTGGAAATGCAAAAACAAAGTGAAGGAAAGCATAGGTAAGAGAGCAATTCATGATAGTAATACTTGATGCAGTGTATAAAATTTGATGATGCAGTCCCCTACCATGTGCCTCCTGACGAGGTCATTGAATTTCTTATGACGCTGCAGCCACAAACTCTGCATAATGCTTTTGCATTGCCACCTCCTGCCCCACAGTCTTGCTGACCTGATATCCATCTCAGAGCAACAGATGGTCCCTCCTGAGCTGCATGTACTGCAGCAAGATTTCTGTGGTCTCGTTATTAAAGTAGGATGCACTGTTTCTCTATACATTGTTACCAGTTATGTTTTCAGCTACACAGCTTGCTTATGCAGTCAATATTGTAAAGTTCCATTCCCTCTTTATGAATTCTTCCTTCCCTCTATTGGGCAAGAACCTAAATTCAGGCACTAGGCCCATCTGGTACTCCACCCACAATGGGCAGGCAGGTTCTAGTTGGTTGAAATCAGAAGGGTTCCAGCAGCACACTGCTCAAATTGTGCTGCGACATGCCTCTTTGGCAACAAACTGTGGAGAAACCAGTTCCTCTGGTGTCTCTAGGTAAAGGGCAAGCATAAGAAATAAAAACAAAAAATGCTGGGAACGCTTAGCATGTCAGACAGCATCTGTGGAGAGAGAAAGAGTTAATGATTCAGGTCGATAACCTTTCATCAGAACTGGAAGAAGTTAGAGATTTAATAGTTTATAAGCAAGTACAGAGCCAGGGAAAAGTGTGTGGGGGTGGGGTGGGGGTGGGGGTGGGGAGGAAAGAACAAAGGGGAAGGTCTGTGATAGGGTGGAGGGTAGGAGTGATTAAATGTCAAAAGGGATGATGGTGCAAGACAAAAGGGGGTGGTAATGGAACAATACCCTAATTGATGAACTGTTTTTATTGTTTTTAAAAAATTATTTAACTGTTATCCTGTGTGATATTGCTAGATGTGATTAAGATGTGTGGTCATTTTAACAGAACTGTTCATTCCTTCCCCCTCCCCTCACCCCTTTTCCCTGGCTCTGTACTTGCTTATAAACATTTAAATCTCTAACTTCTTCCAGTTCTGATGAAAGGTCATTGACTGAAACGTTGGAGGTGCTGCACTTTGCACAAGAAGGCAGAACCTGATACTGACACATTCCAGTACAACTACGATGATTAAACAAGCAAAATCACCACAAATGTTCAAAATTTTTAAGAACAGTATTCATGCTCTCCGATATTCTACACAGCTGCAAACATATCAATTGCACTCAACATTAACTCCTTATCCACCTCAAATTATTGAGTCCTTGCATGGGTGAGAAATTCAAAAGTGCCAATTTTTTTAGATGTGATAATCTCATGTCCAGAATTATAGAGACTTTCATATAGTTTACAATAACCAGAATTTCATTGTGGCCTAATAAAGGTCTGGTTTTCACAATTTAATAGGATAGTTTACCTCAATAACTCTAATTTAATTCAGACCAATACCTTAAACTAAACACAATCCAGAACAGATAAAATTAACAAAATGGCACGTACCTACAAAAACCTAGTAAATTACATTATCTTTCTTTTTGATCCTTCTTCAGGCGCTTTTCCAAATGACTGTATAAATACTTAATGGGCCGGAAATTGCTTTTAAAATAACGGTGAGCTTACCAGCGCTCACCGTTATTAATGGCAAAATCGAAGAGCAAGTTCCGGTGACCGCACATGCGCAGTTAAATACGAAAATCCTGAACCTGATCTCCCTGGTTCGCCGACGATCTGAAAGCTTTGCATTAAAGGGACCTCGCCGGCTGCAATCAATGGGCCAGCATCAACTTGCTCCAAAAAATACTTTTTTTACTTTGTTTTCCTGCCTCTTTTATCTCAGTCTTTTAATTTTATCCTCTCTATTTCACTTTCTCTATCGGATTTTATAGTACATTTACTAATCTTGTCTGGCACTTCCTGGTTCTTAGTCTGTGCAGTTTGTGAATGAGCTTCACTTCCTGGTTCTCACAGCGTGGCTTGCTTCAAGCTGATTGGTGGAGGGGACAGAGAGATCCTTTCCTCCTCTCACAGCTCAGAGAAGCCCGGGACCTTCTTGCAGCTCTCAATTAAAGCAAATTGACGCCCAGAAGAGTGCAAAAAAGTTTGTGGGTGAGTTTGTTACTTGCCAGTGGCGGGCAACGTGTATTCGCGCTCGGAGTAATTTCCAGCCCATTATAATTGAAGAGAAAGTTATCCTTCACAGTTAAAGGAAATCTTTGTAACATTCTTACACCAAGGGGAAAAAGAGGGCAAAGCCACAACAGTGGCACTGAAACATTCACACAGGCTTTTTCAAGAGATAGTATGCTGAAAACAAAAGAACTTCTGTATTTTGTAACTAGAAAAGAGATAGGATCTTCCTGTTTCTCCTTCTTTATTCCATCATAGAATAATTTATCCTTTTTCACTTAAACCAATTTTCAATTTCTGATATTTCCTACTTAACCCCATTCTGTACTGATTCAACGCCTTAAGCTCACGGCTCGTGTATTTCCCTCCAGTCCCTCCAAACTGTCTAACCACATTCACCATACCGCGATGTGACTTAAGCTGTTGTCTAAGTTTCTGGATTTATTTGTGGCATTTATCATGGTTACGTCCCTTTTGACTGTCCTCTCTCGCCTTTTTCGTAAAGTCAGCCTTCTAGCGGCCGCCATCAGTTCATTTATTTTAGTTTTTGTTTATTCCTATTTATATCTAAACTCCTCCGTTTCTGCCCTCTTTTCTATGGCTTTATGAATCTTGCTCACAATTTGTGTCTGCAGGTATGCCACTGAACTGTGCAACATGTCACTATGTTGTTTACCCTCTGTCTCCTTTTTATTCCTCTTTTCTTCCTTATCTTTCAACCTACCCTTCAGAACTTCAACTTCCTCTGTCAACCACCCTAACTCTTGTAGTTGAAACAACAAGACTCCCGCTTTCCAATCATCCTCTTTAATTTTCTTCTCCATTACCAATTCCATCATCTTGTCCTCAACCTCACACAAAATCTGATAGTTTTTAATCAATAAAGCAAAAGTTCCTAATTTCTCCTGGATATACCTCTTTGTTTTATCCACCAGAGTTTATTGGCTTTCCTCCTATCTTCCCACAACTATTAATCGCATCTGCCCTGGCTAAACACACTGCTTATTTTTAAAATCATGAGTCCACGCGAGGATATAATCTCTCGCCACATTAAACAAGCCATTGGTACCGTCCCTGGACAATTACACAGGTCTCTCACGACCCAAAACTCAGAATGCCAATTTTGCCCATTTAACAGGTACAACAACTTAAATACTTATACTTATACTTATACTTCATTCATAACTACACATCCTGCCCCTTGTGGCGCCAAACGTGAGCAATCTGTTAAAGATTTGGTCCCTTGCACAAAGAGACTAGAGGGTCTTTTGTTCCAAAGTATAAAGCTTTTATTAAGAAGTTACAATACAAGAGTACAATTGTAACATACTAAATAAGACTTTGAGATACAACCTGGCAAAGATGAACACCAACAAGGTTCCGAGGTGACCACTCTCAAAGGTCCTTGTGATAACACTTGAGCCGTCCCGTCTCATTCCGACAACATTCTCACATGTACGCTTTACGTCCCAGTTTATATACACACAATCACACATTAGTTATGGACCTTGAGCCCCCCGCCCCTTGGGCCAGCACATCAATCATTCTCTCTATCTTCGGACTAAGCTTACTCCTATACATTCCACAAGAAGGCAGGACCTGATACAGACTCATTCTTTAAACATTTGTTATTCACATTAATTGACTCCTTATCAGAACTGCTCAGGGTCTGTGTGTACACAAACTCCCTGTATGTTGACATGCCCATATGCTCAATGTTGTCTTTATCTTGTCTGAACAATGTTCGAAACCTGTAATGTAAGAAGCTTTCAGCATCACCTCACTCAGCCTGCCCTTCTGTATTCTGAGTATGTTTTAATATGGCCATTTCATGATCCTTAGCTACTATCCTACAATTCCTAGCTATCTTATGTTTATAAGCTTGTGCTGTTTATGCATTAAGATGCCTAACCTAAACACAAGTGAAACCTGAGACCTTCTGGTTTATATGGCCTCGTATTATACTAGATGTTGCCATCAGACAAGTCCAGCAAGTGCTTAATTCTGATTTAAATACTTAATTATTGTTTACCAGTTGAAGGAGTGGGAGGGAGGACTGATAGATTGAATTGCTTTCTGGATAGAATGGGCTCAATTTTAAAAGTAAAAAAACGGGTGGGTTGGGGGCGGGGGGCATTGAAAATTGCCACCATTTCAGACCTGTCCCCGACCCGCTTCCAACCCATCCATTTCCGGTTTTCACGGGGGCTGGACGAGGGCCGGGTGGCTAACCCAATCCCACAAGGCGAGTAGGGCCTTAAAACCTTTCAAGGAGGCTTCAGGTCTCCATTTTTAACTAATTTCCCATTTCAACCCGGGGGGGTGGGCCAGGATTCCTGGGCCTTCTGTTTTACACCTCGTGTAAGGAGGCGAGAAGTCCCGAGACTGCTGGTAAGTGCCTAGAAAGGCACAGCTTGTGTGCCCAGAGGAGCAGGAGTGCTTGCCCCAGGCCCAACAACCCTACTTGCACCGACCAGCCCCCCGATCGCCACCCTCCACCCCCCCGATTGCGGACCCCCGAATCCCAAACCTCTGACCCAGACCCCGATCCTCCGACCCCAACCCCGACCCTCTGACCCCCTCAAAGATCGCGGACCTTTGCGATGACCCTCAATCCTGCTGCCCCCCCCCCTCTGTGGCTGACCCCTGATCCCATCCCCCATGACTCTTGACCCCTGTGCCCACCTATGCCCACCTGTGGCCTGTGCCCACCCATGCCCCCCCCCCCATCCATGCAAACAAAGACTTACCTGCAGACATCCTCTCCCTGGCTGGTCTCCCATCCGACTGATACCAGCCTGTCAATCAGTCAATTAATCGGACGGGAAACCCTGACGTCAAAATCGTACGTATGTCCGGGAAACCCGTACTAATGGATTTCCCGACCTCAAATTGACCCCCCGCCCCCTTCCCGGCTCCATTAATCTCTCGCCATATTAAACAAGCCACTAGTACCGCTGCTGGACTATTACACGGGTCCCTCACAACCCAAAACTCAGAATGCCAATTTTGCTCATTTAACAGGTACAACAACTCAAGTACTTATTCTTATACTTCATACATCACTACACCTCCTGCCCCTCGTTGCGGTGCCAAACGTGAGTAATCTGTTAAAGGTTCGGACCCTTGCACAAAGAGACTAGAGGGTTTTTTGGTCCAAAGTATAAAGCTTTTATTAAGAAGTTACAATACAAGAGTACAATTGTAACATACTAAATAAGACTTTGAGATACAACCTGGCAAAGATGAACACCAACAAGGTTCCGAGGTGACCACTCTCAAAGGTCCTTGTGATAACACTTGAGCCGTCCCGTCTCACTCCGACAACATTCTCACATGTACGCTTTACGTCCCAGCTTATATACACACAATCACACATTAGTTCTGGACCTTGAGCCCCCCACCCCTTGGGCCAGCACATCAATCATTCTCTCTATCTTCGGGCTATGCTTACTCCTATACATTCCACAAGAAGGCAGGACCTGATACAGACTCATTCTTTAAACATTTGTTATTCACATTAATTGACTCCTTATCAGAACTGCTCAGGGTCTGTGTGTACACAAACTCCCTGTATCTTGACATGCCCATATGCTCAATGTCGTCTTTATCTTGTCTGAACAATGCTTGAAACCTGTAATTTAAGAAGCTTTCAGCATCACCTCACTCAGTCTGTCCTTCTGTATTCTGAGTATGTTTTAATATGGCCATTTCATGATCCTTAGCTACTATCCTACAATTCCTAGCTATCTTATGTTTATAAGCTTGTGCTGTTTATGCATTAAGATGCCTAACCTAAACATATGTAAGGAATCTTACAACACCAGGGTATAGTCCAACAATTTTATTTTTAAATCACAAGCTTTCGGAGATTATCCCCTTCGTCAGGTGAGTGAATTTTGACTGACATGACGAAGGGGATAATCTCCGAAAGTTTGTGATTTTAAAATAAAATTGTTGGACTATAACCTGGTGCTGTAAGATTCCTTACATTTGTCCACCCCAGTCCATCACCGGCATCTCCACATCTAACCTAAACATGAGTGCCTTATATATTCAGCAGAAAGCCTGCAGAATGCTTTTCTTACATTATCTTTTCCCCTTTCTAGCCAGTGGCATTGAGGCCAACTGCAGTATCTGAGATTAGCTAACTCAACACAGACTGGGTGTGAAACCTAAGACCTTCTGGTTTATATGGCCTTGTATTATTCTAGATGTTGCCATCAGACAAGTCCAGCAAGTAGCTTAATTCTGATTTAAATACTTAATTATTGTTTACCAGTTGAAGGAGTGGGAGGGAGGACTAATAGATTGAATTACTTTCTAAATAGAATGGGCTCAATTTTAAAAGTTAAAAAAACGG
Source organism: Heptranchias perlo (assembly GCF_035084215.1). Lineage (NCBI taxonomy): Eukaryota > Metazoa > Chordata > Chondrichthyes > Hexanchiformes > Hexanchidae > Heptranchias > Heptranchias perlo. The sequence continues at coordinate 30,431,269 of NC_090343.1, forward strand.
GTGGGTTGGGGGTGGGGGGCATTGAAAATTGCCACCATTTCAGACCTGGTCCCCAACCCGCTTCCAACCCATCCATTTCCAGTTTTCACGGGGGCGGGACGAGGGCCGGGTGGACAACGCAATCCCACAAGGCGAGTAGGGCCTTAAAATCTTTCAAGGAGGCTTCAGGTCTCCATTTTTAACGAATTTTCCATTTCAACCCGGGGGGGCCAGGATTCCTGGGCCTTCTGTTTTATGCCTCGAGAAAGGAGGCGAGAACGCACGAGACTGCTGGTAAGTGCCTAGAAAAGCACAGCTTGTGGGCCCAGAGGAGTAGGAGTGCTTGCCCCAGGCCCAACAAGCCTACCTGCACCGACCACCTCCACGATTGCGGACCCCCAGCCTCCCGATTGCGGACCCCCGACCCCAATCCTTCCCCCCCAAAACCCGATCCTCCGACCCTTACCTCAATCCTCCATCCCAGACCCTGATCCAACGACCCCGACCCTGATCCTCTGACCCTGATCCTCCGACCCCAACCCCGATCCTCCGACCCCCAACCCTCCCCCTTAACGATTGCGGACCCCTGCAATGATCCCTGATCCAGCCCACACCCGCCCGCCCCCCCCCCCCCCCCCGCCCCGGTGACTGACCCCGGATCCCATCCCCCATGACTCTCGATTCCCGCTGCCCACCCGTGCCCCCGTGCCCATCCAAGGCCACCTCCCATCCATGCAAATAGAGACTTACCTGCAGATATCCTCTCCCTGGCTGGTCTCCCATCCGACTGTCAATCAACTGGTCAATCAGACAGGAAACCGATTTTTAAAAAAATAAAAGACTTCCTTACGTCAAACTCGTAAGGATGTCTGGGAAACCCGTACTAATGGATTTCCCGACCTCAAATTGACCCCCTGACCCGTTCCTGGCTCCGTATCAAAATTGAGCCCAATGTGTGCAATCAGATATCAATTGAAACAAACATTGCTTACTGGCTTTTTTTTATTCGTTCATGGGATGTGGGCGTCGCTGACGAGGCCGCAATTTATTGCCCATCTCTAATTGCCCTTGAGAAGGTGGTGGTGAGCCGCCTTCTTGAACCGCTGCAGTCCGTGTGGTGACGGATCTCCCACAGTGCTGTTAGGAAGGGAGTTCCAGGATTTTGACCCAGCGACGATGAAGGAATGGCGATATATTTCCAAGTCGGGATGGTGTGTGACTTGGAGGGGAACGTGCAGGTTGTGTTGTTCCCATGTGCCTGCTGCTCTTGTCTTTCTAGGTGGTAGAGGTCGCGGGTTTGGGAGGTGCTGTCGAAGAAGCCTTGGCGAGTTGCTGCATTGCATCCTGTGGATGGTACACACTGCAGCCACTGTGCGCCGGTGGTGAAGGGAGTGAATGTTTAGGGTGGTGGATGGGGTGCCAATCAAGTGGGTTGCTTTGTCCTGATGGTGTCGAGCTTCTTGAGTGATGTTGGAGCTGCACTCATCCAGGCAAGTGGAGAGTATTCCATCACACTCCTGACTTGTGCCTTGTAGATAGTGGAAAGGCTTTGGGGAGTCAGGAGGTGAGTCACTCACCACAGAATACCCAGCCTCTGACCTGCTCTTGTAGCCACTGTATTTATGTGGCTGGTCCAGTTAAGTTTCTGGTCAATGGTGACCCCCAGGATGTTGATGGTGGGGGATTCGGCGATGGTAATGCCGTTGAATGTCAAGGGGAGGTGGTTAGACTCTCTCTCTTGTTGGAGATGGTCATTGCCTGGCATTTGTTTGGTGCGAATGTTACTTGCCACTTATGAGCCCAAGCCTGGATGTTGTCCAGGTCTTGCTGCATGCGGGCTCAGACTGCTTCATTATATGAGGGGTTGCAAATGGAACTGAACACTGTGCAATCATCAGCGAACATTCCCATTTCTGACCTTATGATGGAGGGAAGGTCATTGATGAAGCAGCTGAAGATGGTCAGGCCTAGGACACTGCCTTGAGGAACTCCTGCAGCAATGTTCTGTGGCTGAGATGATTGGCCACCAACAACCACTATCATCTTCCTTTGTGCTAGGTATGACTCCAGCCACTGGAGAGTTTTCCCCCTGATTCCCATTGACTTCAATTTTACTAGGGCTCCTTGGTGCCACACCCAGTCAAATGCTGTCTTGATGTCAAGAGCAGTCACTCTCACCTCACCTCTGGAATTCAGCTCTTTTGTCCATGTTTGGTCCAAGGCTGTAATGAGGTCTGGAGCCGAGTGGTCCTGGCGGAACCCAAACTGAGCATCGGTGAGCAGGTTATTGGTGAGTAAGTGCCGCTTGATAGCACTGTCGATGACACCTTCCATCACTTTGCTGATGATTGAGAGTAGACTGATGGGGCGGTAATTGGCCGGATTGGATTTGTCCTGCTTTTTGTGGACAGGACATACCTGGGCAATTTTCCACATTGTCGAGTAGATGCCAGTGTTGTAGCTGTACTGGAACAGCTTGGCTAGAGGCACAGCTAGTTCTGGAGCACAAGCCTTCAGCACTACAGCCGGGATGTTGTCGGGGCCCATAGCCTTTGCTGTATCCAGTGCACTCAGCTGTTTCTTTATATCACATGGGGTGAATCGAATTGGCTGAAGACTGGCTTCTTTGATGGTGGAGATATTGGGAGGCGGCCGAGATGGATCATCCACTCGGCACTTCTGGCTGAAGATGGTTGCAATCGCTTCAGCCTTGTCCTTTGCACTCACGTGCTGGACTCCGCCATCGTTGAGGATGGGGATGTTTACAGAGCCTTCTCCCGTTAGTTGTTTAATTGTCCACCACCATTCATGACTGGATGTGACAGGACTGCAGAGCTTTGATCTGATCCGTTGGTTGTGGAATCGCTTAGCTCTGTTTTATAGCATGTTGCTTCCGCTGTTTAGCATGCACGTAGTCCTGAGTTGTAGCTTCACCAGGTTGGCAACTCATTTTTCGTTACGCCTGGTGCTGCTCCTGGCATGCTTTTCTGCACTCCTCATTGAACCAGGGTTGATCCCCTGGCTTGTTGGTAATGGTAGAGTGAGGAATATGCCGGACCATGAGGTTACAGATTGTGCTGGAATACAATTCTGCTGCTGCTGATGGCCCACAGCGCCTCATGGATGCCCAGTTTTGAGCTGCTAGATCTGTTCTGAATCTATCCCATTGAGCATGGTGGTAGTGCCACACAACACGTTGGATGGTGTCCTCAGTGCGAAGACGGGACTTCATCTCCACGAGGACTGTGCGGTGGTTACTCCTATCAATACTGTCATGGACAGATGCATCTGCGACAGGTCGATTGGTGAGGATGAGGTCAAGTAGGTTTTTCCCTCGTGTTGGTTCGCTCACCACCGGCCGCAGGCCCAGTCTGGCAGCTATGTCCTTCAGGACTCGGCCAGCTCTGTCAGTAGTGGTGCTACCGAGCCACTCTTGGTGATGGACATTGAAGTCCCCCACCCAGAGTACATTCTGTGCCCTTGCTACCCTCAATGCTTCCTCCATGTGGTGTTCAACATGGAGGAGGACTGATTCATCAGCTGAGGGAGGGCAGTAGGTGGTAATCAGCAGGAGATTTCATTACCCATGTTTGACATGATGCCATGAGATTTCATGGGGTCCAGAGTCAAAGTTGAGGACTCCCAGGGCCACTTCCTCCTGACTGTGTATTACTGTACCGCCACCTCTGGTCGGTCTGTCCTGCCGGTGGGACAGGACATACCCAGGGATGGTGATGGAAGAGTCTGGGATGTTGGCTGAAAGGTATGATTCTGTGAGTATGGCTATGTCAGGCTGTTGCTTGACTGGTCTGTGGGACAGCTCTCCCAATTTTGGTACAATTCCCCAGATGTTAGTGAGGAGGACTTTGCAGGGTCGACTGGGCTTGGTTTGCCTTTGTTGTGTCCGGTGCCTAGTGGTCCATCCGGTTTTATTCTTATTATGACTTTTTTTCGTGAGATTTTACAACTGAGTGGCTTGATAGGTCATTTCAGAATCAACCACATTGCTGTGGGTCTGGAGTCACATATAGGCCAGACCGGGTAAGGACGGCAGGTTTCCTTCCCTCAAGGACATTAGTGAACCAGATGGGTTTTTACGACAATCTGGTAGTTTCATAGCCAGCATTACTGATACTAGTATTTTAATTCCAGATTTTAATTAATTGAATTTAAATTCCCCAACTGCCATGGCAGGATTTGAACTTATGACTCCGGATTACTAGTCCAGTAACATAACCACTATGCTACTGTACCCATGTTGTTTTGGGTGGTGCAGATGTTTAAACAATATGTGTTATCAAAGGAGAGGTCGGATTGGCTACTGAGTTGTTAGTTTTAGTGAAACAAAAATAGTTTTGTTGATTTCTACAATTAGTATCATCACAAGATTAAGTATCGGTGATTATAGTAAAAGTAACCTGACGCTTTGGCCAACTTTACAGGCAAGTCCATCCTAACAAATATATCATTATTAGAGGTATTCTGAAAGAGCTAACTAATTAGGCCCACTCCCCTGCTCTTTTCCCATAGCCCTGTAATTTTTTTCCCTTCAATTATTTATCTAATTCCATTTTGAAAGTTACTACTGAACTTGCTTTCACCACCCTTTCAGGCAGGGCATTCCAGATCATTACAACTCACTGCTTAAAAAAATGTTTCCTCATGTCGCCTCTGGCTCTTTTGCTAATCACCGTAAATCTTGTCCTCTGATTACCAACCCTTCTGCAACTTGAAACAGTTTCTCCTTATTTACTCTAACAAAATCGTGCATTATTTTGAACACCTCTACTAAATCTCCCCTTAACCTTTTCTGTTCTAAGGAGAACAACCCCAGCTTCTCCAGTCTCCACATAACTGAAGTCCCTCATCCCTAGTAAATTTCTTCTGCAACTTCTCTAAAGCCTTGATATCCTTCCTAAAGTGTGATGCCCAGAATTGAACACAATACTCCAGCTGACACCTAACCAATGTTTCGTAAAGGTTTAACATAACTTCTTTGCTTTTGTATCCTATGCCTCTATATTAATAAATCCCAGGATCACATCTGCTTTTTAACAGCCTTCTGTGTAATGTGGGGAAATGTGAGGTTATTCACTTTGATAGGAAAAATTGAAAAACAGAATACTTTTTAAATGTTGAGGAACTCTTAAATGTTGGTGTTCAAAGGAATTTGGTTGTCCTTGTACATTAAACACAGAAAGTTAACATGCAGGTACAGCGAGCAATTAGGAAGGCAAATTGTCGGTCGGCCTTTATTACAAGGTGGTTGGAGTACAAGAGTAAGGAAGTTTTGCTGCAATTGTACAGGGCTATCGTGAGACCACACCTGGAGTACTGCGTACAGTTTTGGTCTCCTTACCTAAGGAAGGATATACTTGCTTTAGAAGCAATGCAACAAAGGTTCACTAGATTGATTCCTGGGATGAGAGGGTTGTCCTATGAGGAAAGATTGAGTAGAATGGACCTATACTTTCTGGAGTTTAGAAGAATGCGAGCTGATCTCATTGAAGCATATAAGATTCTAAGGGGGCTTAACAGGTTAGATGCTGAGAGGATGTTTCCCCTGACTGGAGAGTATAGAACTAGGGGACATAGTCTCAAGATAAGGGGTCGGCTATTTAGGACTGAGGTGAGGAGGAATTTCTTCATAGAATCATTAAAAAATTACGGCACAGAAGGAGGACATTTGGCCCAGCGTGTCTGCGCTGGCCGAAAATGAGCCACCCAGCCTAATCCCACTTTCCAGCACTTAGTCTGTAGCCTTTTGGGTTATGGCATTTCAAGTTCATATCCAAGCATTTTTAAAATGTGATGAGGATTTCTACCTCTACCACCCTTTCAGGCAGTGAGTTCGAGACCCCCACCACCCTCTGGGTGAAAAAGGTTTTCCTCAGCATCCCTCTAATCCTTCTACCAATCACTTTAAATCTATGCCCCCTGGTTATTGACCTCTCTGCTAAGGGAAATAGGTCCTTCCTATCCACTCTATCTAGGCCCCTCATAATTTTGTACACCTCAATTAAATCATCCCTCAGCCTCCTCTGTTCCAAAGGAAACAACCCCAACCTATCCAATCTTTCCTCATAGCTAAAATTATCCAGTCCTGGCAACATCCTCGGAAATCTCCTCTGTACCCTTTCTAGTGCAACACATCCTTCCTGTAATGTGGTGACCAGACTGTCCTCAGTTCTCAAGCTGTGGCCTAACTAATGTTTTATACAGTTCTAGAATAACCTCCCTGCACTTATATTCTATGCCTCGGCTAATAAAGGAAAGTATCCTGTATGCCTTGTTAACCACCTTATCGACCTGTCCTGCTACCTTTAGGGCTCTGTGGACATGCACTCCAAGGTCCCTCTGTTCCTCTACGCTGCTCAGTATCCTCCCATTTATTATGTACTCCCTTGCCTTGTTTGCCCTCCCCAAATGCATTACCTCACACTTCTCTGGATTGAATTCCCTTTGCCACTTTTCTGCCCACCTGACCAGTCCATTGATACCTTCCTGTAGACTACAGCTTTCCTCCTTACTATCAACCCCATGGCCAATTTTTGTATCATCTGCAAACTTTTTAATCATGCCCCCTTCATTTAAGTCCAACTGATTTATATATACCACAAAAAGCAAAGGACCTAGTACTGAGCTCTGCGGAACCCCAATGGAAACAGCCTTCCAGTCACAAAAACACCCGTCGACCATTACCCTTTGCTTCCTGTCACTGAGCCAATTTTGGATCCAACTTGCCACTTTCCCTTGGATCCCATGGGCTTGTACCTTTTTGACCAATCTGCCAAGTGGGACCTTGTCAAAAGCCTTGCTAAAATCCATGTAGACTACATCAAATGCACTCATCGACCCTCCTTATTACCTCCTCAAAAAATTCAATCAAATTAGTCAGACACGACCTTCCCTTAACAAATCCTTGCTGACTGTCCTCGATTACTCAGTGCCTTTCTAAGTGACGGTTTAACCTGTCCCTCAGAATTGATTCCAATAAGTTGCCCACCACCGAGATTAGAGTGACTGGCCTGTAATTACTCAGTTTATCTCTTTCGCCCTTTTTAAACAACGGTACAATGTTAGCAGTCCTCCAATCCTCCGGCACCACACCTGTATCCAGGGAGGATTGGAAAATGATGGTCAGAGCCTCCGCCTGGTTACAGCCTGGGATACGTTTCATCTGGGCCTGGTAATTTATCTACTTTCAAAGATGCTAATATTTCATACTCCTCCTTCTTAATTACAATGTCCGTATCGTCCCTCTCTTTTGTGAAGACAGACGCAAAGTATTCATTAAGAACCATACCAACTGTCCCAAATTCACTGAGGGTTGTGAATATTTGGAATTCTCTACCCCAGAGGGTTGTAGATGCTCAGTCGTTGAGTTTACTTAAGACTGAGATGGATAGATTTTTAGACTCTAAGGGAATCAAGGGATATGGGGATCGGGTGGGAAAGTGGAGTTGAGATAGAAGATCAGCCATGATCTTATTGAATGGCGGAGCAGGCTCAAGGGGCCGTAGGGCCCACTCTTGTTCCTATTTCTTATGTTCTCTACTAAATGCATTGTTAAAGGGACATTAACTTCATGAAAAGATTATTTTTATAAAATTTGACTTGTTTACTGACACATAATCCATTGATAAATCCTATCAATCTGCATCACTAAGTCATTGCCTGTAAGAATGGATAAGCATTGCTACCATGAGTTTCAGGAGATGGAGAAGGGTGTGGAAGCTTGTGACTGTGTGCTTTTACAGTGTAGTTGTTATTATAACCCAATCCATCCAGAGGGAACGGCCCATGCCTGGGTACTTATCACACCATTCCCTAACTTCGTCTTAACTGATGATTTTTCACATTTGGGATAGGTGCCTGTCCTAGACAAGCGGGGGCCTCATTAACATTGAAAATTTGCATTCCGATGACACCATCGGGACTCTGACACGATTTTAACTGAAAATCGTGGAAGCCCTGCCCAGTGCCATACCTGACGATAAAACCTGGCGGGATTGGTGTGAGAGCTACTGCAGATGTATAAAAAGGGACTCTCAGCTGCAGCTCACGAGACTGTCTGGTTTGCCAGGAGACTTTCCAGCTTCCAGAGTGCCATTTTCACTTTTTTTTTTGCCTCACTACCCTTAGTAAGCTTTCTGTCCTTATTATCAATTCAATTATTGCCACTTTATTTTGGATGGAGGAAGAATGGAATAATGAACAGCAGCAGCAGCCTCAGTAACCTCAGCAAGCAAAATCTGCTATAGCTGGGCCTCTCAGAAGATACCAGGTGAGGGGGGCTACTCGCAGGAAGCCATACCCAGCACACTGGGTGTACAGGGCAAGAATCACCTTATTGAACCTAACTGAAGAGCAGTGCAGGAGGAGGCTGCAGGCCTCCAAACAGGCTGTTGCAGACCTCTGCAGCTTCCCGCAACCGGACCTGCTGCAGGAGGTCAGGCTTTGCCAGTGGCCCTCTAAGCCATCACAGCCCTGAATTTCTTCGCCACTGGATCCTTTCAGGCTGCTACGGGGGATATTGGCTGCATATCACAGTCTGCAGTACAGAAGCTGCATTAAGCAAGTCACTGTCATCTGTGTTCTCCAGGGTTGAGCAGTACATCACCACCTCCGTTAATCTCAGCAGTCAAGACGAGAGAGCTCGGGGCTTTGCAACAGTGGCTGGGGGCTTCCCCCGCGTGCAGGGCATCATAGAGGGGAATTTTAACCCCCAAGAATGGGTGGGTTGGGGGCTGGTGGGTAGTTAAAATAATTGATTTTTGCAGCACGACCGCAGCCCGGCTCCAACGCGTCCACTTATGGGTTCAACCGAGGCGTGTTTGGATGCATGTGAGTAAACTGCTCGCTGGAGGTGGGACTGTAATTATCTAAGCAGGCAGGTAGTTAATGGACTAATTAATATGATTATGAGGTATTTAAGTAGGTGCTTTTAAGTTGAATTTAAGACACCATCGAATTTGACGCCTCCAGCATGGGTTTTCTGGGCTGCGGGAATCACGGCAGGTAAAAGGAGGCAAGAAGAGCTGGATCCTTGAGGTAAGTGCCTTTATTGCACTGTTTTTTTCTTATTTGTTCATGAGATGTGGGCGTCGCTGGCAAGGCCAGCATTTATTGCCCATCCCTAATTGCCCTTGAGAAGGTAGTGGTGAGCTGCCTTCTTGAACCGCTGCAGTCCGTGTGGTGAAGGTTCTCCCACAGTGCTGTTAGGAAGGGAGTTCCAGGATTGTGACCCAGCGACAATGAGGGAACGGCAATGTATTTCCAAGTCAGGATGGTGTGTGACTTGGAGGGGAACTTGCAGGTGGTGTTGTTCCCATGTGCCTGCTGTTCTTGTCCTTCTAGGTGGTAGATGTCGCAGGTTTGGGAGGTGCTGTCGAAGAAGCCTTGGCTAATTGCTGTAGTGCATCCTGTGGATGGTGCACACTGCAGCCACTGTGCGCCGGTGGTGAAGGGATTGAATGTTTAGGGTGGTGGATGAGGTGCCAATCAAGCGGGCTGCTTTATCTTGGATGGTGTTGAGCTTCTTGAGTGTTGTTGGAGCTGCACTCATCCAGGCAAGTGGAGAGTATTCCATCACACTCCTGACTTGTGCCTTGTAGATGGTGGAAAGGCTTTGGGGAGTCAGGAGGTGAGTCACTCGCCGCAGAATACCCAGCCTCTGGCCTGCTCTTGTAGCCACAGTATTTATATGGCTGGTCCAGTTAAGTTTCTGGTCAATGGTGACTCCCAGGATGTTGATGGTGGGGGATTCGGTGATGGTAATGCTGTTGAATGTCAAGGGGTGGTGGTTAGACTCTCTCTTGTTGGAGATGGTCATTGCCTGGCACTTGTCTGGCGCGAATGTTACTTGCCACTTATGAGCCCAAGCCTGGATGTTGTCCAGGTCTTGCTGCATGCGGGCTCGGACTGCTTCATTATTTGAGGGGTTGCGAATGGAACTGAACACTGTGCAATCATCAGCTAACATCCCCATTTCTGACCTTATGATGGAGGGAAGGTCATTGATGAAGCAGCTGAAGATCGTTGGGCCTAGGGCACTGCCCTGAGGAACGCCTGCAGCAATGTCCTGGGGCTGAGATGATTGGCCTCCAACAACCAGTACCATCTTCCTTTGTGCTAGGTATGACTCCAGTCACTGGAGAGTTTTCCCCCTGATTCCCATTGACTTCAATTTTACTAGGGCTCCTTGGTGCCACACTCGGTCAAATGCTGCCTTGATGTCAAGAGCAGTCACTCTCACCTCACTTCTGGAATTCAGCTCTTTTGTCTATGTTTGGACCAAGTCTGTAATGAGGTCTGGAGCCGAGTGGTCCTGACGGAACCCAAACTGAGCATCGGTGAGCAGGTTATTGGTGAGTAAGTGCTGCTCGATAGCACTGTCGATGACACCTTCCATCACTTTGCTGATGATTGAGATAGACTGATGGGGCGGTAATTGGCCGGATTGGATTTGTCCTGCTTTTTGTGGACAGGACATACCTGGGCAATTTTCCATATTGTCGGGCAGATGCCAGTGTTGTAGCTGTACTGGAACAGCTTGGCTAGAGGCGCAGCTAGTTCTGGAGCACAAGTCTGGGATGTTGTCGGGGCCCATAGCCTTTGCTGTATCCAGAGCACTCAGCCGTTTCTTGATATCACGTGGAGTGAATCGAATTGGCTGAAGACTGGCCTCTGTGATGGTGGGGATATCGGGAGGAGGCCGGAATGGATCATTCACTGTTCGTGGGCCAGGAGAAGCAGGAGTGCTTCCCTGCGGCTCACCAAGCTTACCTGTTGCAATCGGATCCCCGCGATCGGCCGATCCCTCTCCCCGCTGACCACCCCCCTCCCTACCTCCGATGCCCGACTCTCCTCGCGACCTCCGATGCCCGACTCTCCTCGCGACCTCCGATGCCCGACTCTCCTCGCGACCTCCGATGCCCGACTCTCCTCGCGACCTCCGATGCCCGACTCTCCTCGCGACCTCCGATGCCCGACTCTCCTCGCGACCTCCGATGCCCGACTCTCCTCGCGACCTCCGATGCCCGACTCTCCTCGCGACCTCCGATGCCCGACTCTCCTCGCCAATCTCCTTCCGGCATCAGACCACCCCCCCATCTCCACCTCCCGGCCTGCGATCTTCTCCTCAACACACCCCCGCCCCCCATGTACTCCACATCCCACAGTCTCTCCCTCTCTCACTCCTATCCTCCTCTCCAAACCTTGGCTGGACAACCAGCCAGCCTCTCAATCTGACTGGCTGCAGGTGGGAAACCGATTTGAAAAATTTAAAACAGGTCCTATCAATAAATTCAACAGGATCTGTGGGAAAATCTTACTTCCAGGTTTCCCGTTCGCAGCAGCAACCCACGCCCCCCCTCCCCCCCCCACCGGTCACTTCCTGGCTCCAAGTTAAAATCCAGGCCATTGACTCCACTGAATAGAAAAGGCTACCCTTCCATCAATGTGCCACTAGTGACTGATCACAGAAACACCATCATGCAAGTCTGTGCAAGATACCCGGGGAGCTGCCCTGATTCTTATATCCTGAGATAATCCACCAAACCCCCCAATATTCAACCTTGAGAGGAATGTGAGAAGAATGTGCTGCTGGGGGACAAGGGTTGCCCCCTACAGACATGCCAGTCCTGGACAACCCCATTATGCCCAAGCAGCACAGCTATAACCAAAGCCAGGGACCATCAGGATCTTTACGGAACATACCATTGGGATATGGAAGCAGAGGTTCAGGTGTCTCGACCAGTCGGTGGGGGCTTCCTACAATATGCCCAGACAGAGTCTTCTGCATTGTGGGGGTGTGATGCATACTGAATAACCTCGCATTATAGAGAGGCCTGCATTTGGAGGAGGTGGAAGAGTAGCAACAACAAAATTGGGTGGAGATCCAACTTTTCCAATAAAGTGTTGGCAATCTAAGGTGTCTTACATTTTGATCAAAAGTAACTTCTGTTTTAAAATGGTGTACCACTGCTGTTCTGTACCTTTAGTAAATAACCAGCAGAACTCAGGACTTTAAAGAACATATAGTATGTTTTATATTCCACCATATTCATGTAAATAATGTCCATAATTTGTAAACAAATATTAAGTCAGAAATGTTTTCAAAGTTACGAACTTAAAAACCAAAGCCAAAATAACCAATTCTTAAAATGTAGCTATTTTTCAAAAGAATTGTTCTTCAAAATAGCTAAAGATGTATCATCGTATCTTGTACATTGTCTTCTAACCACCTCATTTATGAGAATCGTTACACACAGCATTTACATACAAACAGCAATTACAGTTTATCCAATGCACAATCCCTAGAATCTACCATTTTATACCCTGATTCAAGCTTAGCAAAGAAATTCTGGGCTGGGTTTCTTTCTTGTTGGTGGAGTAATGACGGGGTGGGACTTCCACCCGCCACTTTGACCTTGCCATAATCCCAATTTATTTTCTTGGCTTGGAACTCATCATGCAGGTTGGGCACCTGGTAGGATCCCTCTCACCAAGGGAGAGCTCAATACTACCGGAAAGGAAAATTCTGGTGGTGAAGTGATGGGACCATTTAACGGGGCAGAGGAGGTCTGACGATCCAGGAGGAATTTAGAGTTTTTAGGCATTTGACTGTGCAGAGGCCTAGAAAGGTATGGATCCAAGGCATAATGAAAGGGAGAGGTTCCCATTACTGTGCCCTTTCCCTCCTAAAGGGGCATCAGTCTGCCGCCCCAGGGAGTAATAGTACCCCTCTCCTGGTGGTCCCCAAGATTAGCATTGGTAGGGGTGAAGGGTAGGGAAATTGAGTGGCTTCGCAAGCCCACCTGCCCTGCTGTAATTTACATCCAGTGAGCATGCAAGGAGTGACTAGCAGCTGTCCTGGCGGGGTCTGGGTGGGAGGGAATTGTGGTCAGAGCAGGAACGGATGGTTGGCATCTCTACCCGGTTTTGCCCTGTTTTTCACTGCCATCCTGTCTGATGGCAAAGGAAAATCTAGCCCTCTTTTCAATGCTGCAGATTCTCTGAAGGAAAAAATAGGTTTTAACATAATTGAATGTTCTTTTATATTACAAAAGACTTTCAAAGTAATGCTTCTTATTGCTAAATCTCTGCATTTTTTCACCTGTCCACAGCTTTCACCTTGCTTTACTAAAATGTTTTCAGCCAGTTAAAGCAGTTTGGTGATATGTTTGTATTCTTATTTCATTTGAATAATAATGGACTGAACTCAATAAAGCTATAAAATAACATAATTGTCCTCAGGAGCTTTAAAAAAATTATGAAACACTTGTTATTTGCATATTCTTAACGAAATGCACAACACTGGGTCTTTATTTTGATTTATAAAAAAAGAGAATTGTGGAGTTGAATTTCCATGGGGATTCTCTTGATTGTTTGCTGTAGCTGCAGCAGAAAATCCACAAAAATCCTGGAGAAACGAAGTAAACATTAATTATGCTGTTTCTCCGGGGTTTCCTTGGATCTTGCGTCAAAGTTATGCTGGACAATTGAGAAAACTCTAATGGAAATTCAACCCCTGTATTTTTTGGCTATTCCACTTAAGTATATGATATAAGGCAAACCATTTATATAGAAATCAGAAGGGAATAACAATAGTTACATCGAAACAACAACACAGAAACAGGCCATTTGGTCCAACTGTTCTATGCTGGCAATCATGCTGCACATGAACTTCCTCCCTCCCTACTTAATCTAACCCTATCAGCATACACTTCTATTCCTTTCTCTCTCGTGTTTATTTAGCTTCCCCTTAAATGCATCTATGCTAGTCGCCTCAACTACTCCTTGTGGTAGCGAGTTCCACATTCTTACCACTCTTTGGGAAAAGAATTTTCTCCTGAATTTCCTATTGGATTTATTAGCAACTATTTTATATTGATGACCCCCACAAGTGGAAACAGTTTATCTACATCTACCCTAACAAACCCTTTCATTATCTTAAAGACCTCTATCTTTTTCAGCCTTCTCTTTTCTAGAGAAAAGAGCCCCAAGCCTGTTTAATCTTTCCTGATAAGTGTATCCTCTCAGTTCTGGTATCATCCTTGTGAATCTTTTTTGCGCCCTCTCCAATGCCTCTATATCCTTCTATAATATGGAGACCAGAACTGTGCACAGTACTCCAAGTATGGTTTAACCAAGGTTCTATACTGGTTGAACATAACTTCTCTGCTTTTCAATTCTATCCCTCAAGAAATGAACCCCATTGCTTGATTTGCCTTTTTTTATGGCCTTATAAACCTGTGTCGTTGCTTTTAGTGATTTTTGTATCTGTACCCCTAGATCCCTTTGCTCCTCTATCCCATTTACATTCTTATTATTAGGGTGATTTTTTTCTACAGTTTAACATGCAACACCAATGTCCGGGCTTTTTTTTAAACTTAAAGCTCTCTTACTGATGTTACTAATTTAGTTACAACATAATTATTTCATAAATGAGTTATGCCTAATATCAAACTTTGGGAAAATAGATGTATCCATTATGCAAATGTCACAATTAGAAAGTATCAAAGATAATTTGGGCAATATGTAAACAGCTGTCATTAATGTTCATAGTCACTTTCCATTACCGTTGACCTTACTGTGGATAGTTCTGCTGACAAACTCTTGCTAGTGGTATAAACTTTGGCCCCAAGTCATTCAAGTAGTCAGAATCAGTGCCATCTTCATGTATGCTGATGGGATCAAGAGATGATGCACACAGCTCTTCTCCTTCATAGCTATATACATGAGGCTTATTACTAACTTCTACATCATCTGTATCCAGTCCCTGAAAATACAAGTTGAAGCAATAATGATCAACATAGATATGCTGTTATTCATAGTTTGACCTGACATTCTATTAAAATGACAGCCAAACATCAATCAGTTTCAGTTGTTCAGTTAAAATCTAAACGTCATTTTGTTCCAATTTTTGCAACCTAATTCCCAGATAAATGTCATACAGCCAGTATTTTAAAAGTAAGAAATATAGGAGAAATGATCGTATATTTGACAATAATCACTGACCTGCTGACCTGAAGAGACACTGGGGGTTTGTCCTCTGCGGGGCAGAGTTCTTTCGGGCCAATGCAACCAAGGAAATGCCACTGCAGCACCATAAAGAGTGGTGTGAAAACTTAAAGGGGCAGGTGTCCCAAAGCTTTGAATCAAGGCTGCCACTGAAGGCCTTCAGCTGGGCCTGACTTGGACGGCAAAGCCCTCCACTTCCATTGTGGAAACTCGAGGCCTTTACCGCAGCTTCCTAGGGCCTATTGCCACATCTTACACGGTCGTGACCAAGGCAGATGTGGGGGAAATCCATCAGCGACCCGGACACCACCCCTCACCATCATTTGCATGCGGTGGGTGAGGAAGGTGCAGCCAATGGTGGGCGGGGGGAGGGAAATCCTAGTCGGGGAGGTGAGGTGGAGGTAAAAGTAAGCCTCACAACTCAAATTTTCCCTCATTCTCTGCTGCGATCCAGACCAGTTTTGAGCAGGGTCCTGGAAGAAAATTCACTCCACTGTGTAGAAGAAGACAGAGGCCTTTGTAAGGTTAAGCCTTTTACATGATATTTTTCCAGTATATAAAACTTATGTTTTGTATGGGTGTTTTTAACATATAAAACATATAAACCATTCACTTTTGGATTAGGCATTCTAATATATATAGCCAGCTTGGGCTTATAGAAATTAGTTTAAGCATTAACACATTAACAGTTAAAAAGACAAAAATGGTCAAATTAAACTATCCATATGGAAGAAGGATTTTGCTAACAAAGGATGCTTCTGAAACTTGTTTTTATAGCAGTCTGTTCCAAGGATGAGAAACAAGGCTTCAAGAGAATTTGGACACTGATAAAGGAGGCCTAAGCATTCCACAGTCTGGAACAAAAGAGATAAAAGACATGCAGCTGTGGACAACCCACTCAAGTGTACATAGAGTCATAGAAAGGTTACAGCATGGAAGAAGGCCATTTGGCCCATCAAGTTTGTGCCGGCTCTATACAAGAGCAATCCAGCTAGTCTCACACCCCTGCCTTATCCCCATAGCCAAGCAATTTTTTTCCTTTCAAGTACTTATTCAGTTCCCTTTTGAAAGCCATGATTGAATCTGACTCCGCCACCCACTCTGGCAGTGCATTCCAGATCCTAACCACTCATAGCAACATAGGAAAAGGAGTAGGCCATTCAGCCCCTCGAGCCCACTCCGCCATTTGATAAGATCATGGCTGATCTGTGATCTAACTCAATATACCTGCCTTTGGCCCATATCCCTTAATACCTTTGATTGGCAAAAAGCTATCTATCTCAGATTTAAAATTAGCAATTGAGCTAGCATCAATTGCCATTTGCGGAAGAGAGTTCAGAACTTCTATCACCCTTTGTGTGTAGAAGTGTTTTCTAATCTCACTCCTGAAAGGTCTGGCTCTAATTTTTAGACTGTGCCCCCTAGTCCTAGAATCCCCAACCAGCGGAAATAGTTTCCCTCTATCCACCCTATCTGTCCCCCTTAATATCTTATAAACTTCGATCAGATCACCCCTTAACCTTAAAAACTCCAGAGAATACAACCCCAATTTGTGTAATCCCTCCTCGTAACTTAACCCTTGAAGTCTGGGATCTAATAAACCTACGCTGCACTCCCTCCAAGGCCAATATGTCCTTCCGAAGGTGCGGTGCCCAGAACTGCTCACAGTACTCCAGGTACGGTCTAACCAGGGTTATGTATAGCTGCAGCATAACTTCTGCCCTCTTGTACTCTTGTCCTCCAGATATAAAGGTCAGCATTCTATTAGCCTTACTGATTATTTTCTGCACCTGTTCATGACACTTCAATGATCTATGTACCTAAGTCCCTTTGGGCATCCACTGTTTTTAACTTTTTACCATTTAGAAAGTACCCTGTTCTATCCTTTTTTGGTCCAAAGTGGATGACCTCACATTTGCCTACATTGAATTCCATTTACCACAGTTTTGCCCATTCACCTAATCTATCAATATCCCTTTGTAATTTTATGTTTTCATCTACACTGCTTACAATGCCACCAATCTTTGTGTCATCGGCAAACTTAGATATGAGACTTTCTATGCCTTCATCTAAGTCGTTAATAAATATTGTGAATAATTGAGGCCCCAAGACAGATCCCTGTGGGACTCCATTAGTCACATCCTGCCAATGTGAGTACCTACCCATTATCCCTACTCTCTGTCGCCTTTCGCTCAGCTAACTTCCTAAGCAAGTCCGTACTTTTCCCTCGATTCCATGGGCTTCTATCTTAGCTAACAGTCTTTTATGTGGGACTTTATCAAATGCCTTCTGGAAGTCCATATAAATAACATCCATTGACATTCCCCTGTCCACTACTTTAGTCACCTCTTCAAAAAATTCAATCAGGTTTGTCAGGCACGACCTACCTTTTACAAATCCATGCTGGCTCTCTCTGATTAACTGAAAATTTTCGAGGTGTTCAGTCACCCTATCCTTAATTATAGACTCCAGCATTTTCCCCACAACAGATGTTAGGCTAACTGGTCTATAATTCCCTGGTTTCCCTCTCTCTCCTTTCATAAAAAGAGGAGTGACATGTGCAATTTTCCAATCTAGAGGAACAGTTCCTGAATCTAGAGAACTTTGAAAGATTATAATTAGGGCATTTGCAATGTGCTCACCTACTTCCTTTAAAACCCTGGGATGGAAACTATCTGGTCCTGGGGATTTGTCACTCTTTAGTGCTATTATTTTCTTCATTACTGTTGTTTTACTTATGTTAATTTTATTGAGTCCCTGTCCCCGATTCAATATTAGTTTTCTTGGGATTTCCAGCATGCTATCCTCTTTTTCGACTGTAAATACTGACGCAAAGTAATTGTTCAACATGTCCGCCATTTCCTCATTGTCAATGACAATATCTCCATTTTCAGTTTTTAAGGGGCCAACACTGCTCCTGACCACCCTCTTTTTCCTAATATAACTATAAAAGTTCTTTGTATTGTTTTTGATATCACTTGCAAGTTTCTTTTCATACTCTCTTTTTGTAGCTCTTACTGTCTGTATGTGACCCTTTGTTGATCTTTGTATCTTTCCCATTCGCCAGTATCTGTGCCATTTTTTGCCTTTTTGTATGCCCTTTCCTTATGTCTTATACTGTCCCTTATCTCTTTAGATGTCCAGGGCTGTTTTTTTTTGGCAAGTAGAGTTCTTGCCCCTCAGGGGTATAAACCGGTTCTGTATCACTCGCTGTGTAAAAAAGTTTTTCCACATGTTGCCTTTGGTTCTTTTCCCAATCACCTTAAATCTATGTCTTCTGGTTCTTGACCCTTCTACCAATGGGAACTGTTTCTCTTTACCTACTCTGTCTGGACCCTTCATGATTTTGAATACCTCTATCAAATCTCCTCTCAACCTTCTCTGTTCCAAGGAGAACAACTCCAGTTTCTCCAGTCTATCCACGTAACTGAAGTCCCTCATCCCTGGAATCATTCTAGTAAATCTCTTTTGCACCTTCTCTAAGGCCTTCACATCTTTCCTAAAGTGCGGTGCCCAGAACTGAACACAATACTCCAGTTGTGGCTGAACCAATGTTTTATAAAGGTTCATCATGACTTCCTTGCTTTTGTACTCTATGCCTCTATTTATAAAGCCTTGGATCCCATATGCTTTTTTAACCGCTTTCTCAACCTGCCCTACCACCTTCAATGATTTGTGCACATACACCCCCAGATCTCTCTGTTTCTGTACCCCTTTTAGAATTGTGTCCTTCAGTTTATATTGCCTCTCCTCATTCTTCCTACCGAAATGTATCACTTCGCATGTTTCCGTGTTAAATTATATCAGCCAAGTGTCCGCCCATGCCTCCAGCCTGCTTATATCCTCTTGAAGTCTATCACTATCCTCCTCACTGTTCACTACACTTCCAAGTTTTGTGTCATCTGTAAATTTTGAAATTGAGCCCTGTACACCCAAGTCCAAGTATTTAACATATATCAAGAAAAGCAGTGGTCCTAGTACCGACCCCTGGGGCACACCACTGTATACCTTCCTCCAGTCCGAAGAACAACCGTTCACCACGACTCTCTGTTTCCTGTTACTTAGCCAATTCTGTATTCATGCTGCTACTGCCCCATTTATTCCATGGGCATCAATTTTGATGACAAGCTTATTATGCAGCACTTTATCAAATGCCTTTTGAAAGTCCATGTACACCACATCAACTGCATTGCCCTCATCAACCCTTTCTGTTACCTCATTAAAAAACTCAATCAAATTAGTTAAACACGATTTGCCTTTAACAAATCCGTGCTGACTTTCCCTAATCAATCCACACTTGTCCAAGTGACTGCTAATTCTCTCCCGGATTATCTTTTCTAAAGGTTTCCCCACCACCGAAGTTAAACTGACTGGCTTGTTGTTGCTGGGTTTATCCTTATACCCTTTTTTGAACAAGGGTGTAACATTTGCAATTCTCCACTCCTCTGGCACCACCCCCGTATCTAAGGCTGATTAGAAGATTATGGCCACTACCTCCGCAATTTCCACCCTTACTTCCCTCAGCAACCTAGGATGCATCCCAGCCGGACCGGGTGACTTATCTACTTTAAGTACAGCTATCCTTTCTAGTACATCCTCTTGATCAATTTTTAGCCCATCCAGTAGCTCAACTACATCTTCCTTTACTGAGACTCTGGGAGCATCTTCTTCCTTGGTAAAGACAGATGCAAAGTATTCATTTAGTACCTTGGCCATCCCCTCGGTCTCCATGAGTAGATCTGCTTTTTGGTCCCTAATTGGCCCCAGTCCTCCTCTTACTATCCATTTACTGTTTACAAGCCTATAGAAGACTTTTGGATTCCCTTTTATGTTGGCCGCCAGTTTATTCTCATATTCTCTCTTATTTCCTTTTTCACTTTCCCTCTGAACTTTCTATATTCAGCCTGGTTCTCACTTGTGATATCAACCTGACATCTGCCATACACCCCTTTTTTCTGCTTCATCTTACTCTCTATTTTTTGTCATCCAGGAAGCTCTGGCTTTAGTTGCCCTACCTTTCTCCCTCGTAAGAATGTACCTAGACTGTACCCGAACCATCTTCTCGTTAAAGGCCGCCCCCCATTATTCAATTACAATTTTGCCTGCCAATCTTTGACAGGCTTATTATGAGACAGTGTGTTTTAAAACTCTAAAATTCTTGTAGAGACCCCAGATGTGAATCCATGAGGAGAACAGGGTAATGTTGGCCCAGAAATTGCTTCTAAAATAATGGTGAGCTCAACAGCGCTCATCGTTAATAGTGGCGAAATTGAAGAGCAAGTTCTGGTATCTGCAAATGCGCAGTCAATCACGGAAATACGGAACTTGCTCTCCCTGGCTCGCCGCGATATGCCAGACTCGCGTGAAAGGGATATCGCCAGCTGGAATCACTGGAATCAATGGACCAACGCCAAATTGCTCTCCTGCTCAGCTGGAAACTAAGTAATATCATCACAAGAAAGCTACGCTCAAAAATATCAGCTCTAAACTAAGATTTTATGGTGTGGTATGTCTTAAAGACTGCCAAACAACCTCTCTGACACTGAAAATTAAATCTAAAAAATATGGAGTCTCATTAATTGTGATTTTAAGAGTTGTTGGACAGTTAAAAAGAAATTGTTTCAATATTTTTACTTTATCTTTCTGTCTCTTTTATCTCTATCCTTTAATTCAATATTTCTTACCCTCTCTTTATTTCGCGGTCTCTAACTGTTTTTACAATGTTTTTCATTTTTTACCTTTCACTTCCTGGTTTTGACTCACTGACTCTTCACGGCTCCTCTCATCACTTGCATGGTCTCTTTGGAGTTAACACTGGACTCTTTACAGCTTTGAATTAGAGGAACTTCACACAGTAAAGACACGCAGTGAGTTTGTGGGTGAGAATAAATCTATGGACCGGCGAGCGCCGTTCGGAACAATTTCTGGACCATTGCTTCTTTCTTTATTATACTATTATTGGAATAGATCAATGTTAAGACTCGTTCTCACATAATAAACAGACCTGTTGCAACCATTTGGTGTCAGATTCGAATTCTCTTACAATTGGTGTCTGGTGGCAGAATCTGACGAGCGACATTCCTGCTTGTACCTGGGTGGATCGGGACGAGTTTGTTTAGGAAGGAAACCGATTTGGCGGGGGTGCGCGGTTAATTCCCTCCAACAATAATAGTAACCGTTAATACAGTAACAAAAGCTTTAGACGAGAAGCAGAACAATGTAGTCGGTATAAAGGAGCTGATCCCTGAGATAATCGAGATGATTCGCAATGGCGAGATCCTACATAGAGAAGTTGGTAGATGACAAAAAAATGAAAATGAAACTTGCAAGACGGTTGTTACAGTATGCGGCTTACTTCTGTGCACAGAGAAGTGAGGCCAAAGTGAGTGATCCAGGAAAAGCACACCCACTCTTTTCAGAAACCACATTAAGGTAAGTAAAAAAACAAAAACTGTTCTTCATGTGGCCTCCAGCAGCCCCTTTTAAGGACCTTTGCTTACTGGTTAGACTGCTGTAGACCCGGAAAACCTAAGTGGAGCATATGCGGTGCATGCTCCGGCCAGTTTTTGCTTAAGCGTCCTAAAACATGACCCTGATTAGCATTTACAAGGGGCTTAATGCTTGTTTTAGGAGGGGGCCCTGAGTTCTTGGAAGGTGCAGGCTGTTGATTTGGCACTTCCAGGGTGGATCGCACTTGGAAATTGGTCCCACCAACTCCTATTTTTCGCTGAGAAACTAGACACAACGGAGACTAATTTCTCCTCCTATATAACAGTTTAATATATGTAAGGTGCCAGCCAGATAAAAGGAAAACCAATTTGCCAATGAACCAAAGATTAGGAGTATTGCAGATCACTCGCTGAAGGTGAAACAGGCGCATCACAAGACTTATCAGAAGAAGATGCAGTTCCTTCCTGGTGGTGTGGAATTTCCACCAGACAAACATCTTAAATCATAACTATACAAACTTAAAAGATTTGGAGATAGAATTTCCACGGGATTCCCAAACTGCTGCTATAATTTTGATGGAAGATTGGCAGAAACCTTGGAAAAACAGCATAAACTTAACTTCCTTAGTTTCTGTTCATCACTCAATGATCTAAAACTAGGAATCATAGGAATATAGGAAAATAAGCACAGGAGTGGGCCATTTAGTCCCTCAAGCCTTTTCCACCATTTAATGAGTTCACAGGTGATCTGTGACCCAACTCCATGTACGCGCCTTAGCCCCACATCCCTTAAAACCTTTGGTTAACAGGGTTCAACAGGATAGATGCAAGGAGGATGTTTCCCCTGGCTGGGGAATCTAGAACCAAGGGTTACAGTCTCAGAATAAGGGGTAGGCCATTTAGGACTGAGATGAGGAGAAATTTCTTCACTCAGAGGGTGTTGAATCTTTGGAATTCTCTACCCCAGAGGGCTGTGGAGGCTCAGTCATTGAATACATTCAAAACAGAGATCGATAGATTTCTAGATATTAAAGGCATCAAGGAAATGGGGATGGTGTAGGAAAAAGGCGTTGAGGTAGAAGATCAGCCATGATTTAGTTGAATGGTGGAGCAGGCTCGAGGGGTCGGATGGCTTACTCCTGCTCCTATTTCTTAGATTTTTGTTAAGAACATAAGAACATATCAATCTCAGATTTAAAATTAACAATTGAGCTAGCCTCAACTGCCGTTTGCGGAAGAGAGTTCCAAACTTCTACCACCCTTTACGTGTAGAAGTGTTTCCTAACTTAACTCCTGAAAGTCCTGGTTCTAATTTTTAGGCTATGTCCCCTAGTCCTAGACTCACCAACCAACAGAAATAGTTTCTATCAACCTACCCTATCAGTTCCCCTTAATATCTTGAAATCTTGGATCGAATCACCCCTTAATCTTCTATATTCCAGGAAAAACAACTCTAGTTTGTGTAATCTCTCCTTGTAATATAACCCTTGGAGTCCATGTATCAGTCTAGTAAATCCATGCTGCACTCCCTCCAAGACCAATATATCCTTCCTAAGGTGCAATGTCCTGAACTGAACACGGTACTCCAAGTGTGGTCTAACCAGGGCTTTGTATAGCTGTAGCTTAACTTTGTCCTCCTCGTATTCTAGATATAAAGGCCAGCATTCCATTAGGTTTTTTGATTATTTTATGTACCTGTCCATGACATTTTAATGATTTATGAACCTGGACCCCTGGGTCTCTTTGGACCTCCATTGTTTCGAGCTTTTCACCATTTAGAAAGTACTCTGATCTATCTTTTTTAGGTCCAAAGTGGATGACCTCACACTTGCCTACATTGAAATCCATTTGCCACAGTTTTGCCCATTCACCTAATCTATTAATATTTCTCTGTAATCCTCTTGAATCATCACGGTTACCCTTTTGAATCTTTTCTGCTGCCATTTTTTCTTATGTATGGTGACCTTAGATGCCATAATTCATGAGTTATCTCACTAATGATTTATAAAATATTGGTCATATATCCATAGATTTTTTTTTTTACAATCTACTTACAAAACTCTGGTAACAATCTTCAGAGATGTAACAATGCACTGTGGAGACACTTTCAATGACTGCATGAAGATCTTTTCTTGACTTACTTTATTTAATAATATACACTTCACTTTGTAATTAGATTTGCCATTTTGGGACTAATATGTATTATCTCAGACCAGAAACTTCCTCATAGCTCCGCTGTCGTATCTTCATCGGAAGTGTGGCGCATACCCTGTTTAGATGCGTAAACATACTTCTGGCAAAGCTATGGCAGAGGAGTTGGAGCAGCTCTGAGGACATTCCCGACCTTACAATGCAACAGACAACTTTGCCAGATATAGTTATCTGCTTACGTCATCACTGGCAACTTCTGCTGTATTTTCTGTGTCCTACAGAGAGATGTTGTAGCTCTTGATAAAATATTGTGACGTGTGCATACAGTCAGATCTCCTACCCACCCATAGTGAACAAAATGTCTCTGTGGTAACTGACATTTAATTTCAATATATTTCATTTTCATTTGTTCTTACCAAATAGAGCCTTTTAGCCCAAGCTTTGGAGCCATGCCCTTGTGATGTGTTGATTGGTCTCAATGTGCCACCACCATATGGAAAAATATCCTGAAAAGAGAAATTAATATTCCTCAATGAATTCAACTGCACCAAAAACTAAAAGCAATCAGATTAAATAAAGGACTGCATTTCTGGAGATTTACAAGTTATGATATATCTCTATGGGTAGCTATAATTTTCTGCTATTGTTTTTGCTTCCTGATGTGATTATACCAGTTGTAATTGACAAAGCCAAGAAGAGAGGGAAGGAAGGATTAGCATTTATATAGTGCCTTTACTGACCTCAGGATGTCCCACAGCACTTCACAGCCAATTAAGTACTTGTTTTTTTAAGTGTAGTCACTATTGTAATGTCAGGAAATGTGGTCTGTTTACGCTTGAAAACAGGACAGTAGTGGGACCAAAATCAAGTGGCGGGTAGTGGCGCTGACTTACTGCTGTGTTGATGTGTCTGCCCGTTTTTTGGAGCTCCTGTTGGAAACAGGCGGGAGCCTCCTACATATATGTAAGTCAGGGTCAAATGGTGCAGTTAAGATCACGCTACCATTTTTGTCTCTGCCACGTGTATCACTTCGTGCCCAACCAACCATGGCTGGTAGAAGTCAGGAAGTGGCTATTTCCAGTGATGACTAAAGGATCCTCAGCTGCTGTCAGGAAAAGCTGAATGGAGCTCTTGGTGCATTTTCCAATGTAATGAAGTTGCTGCTGTAGGTTCTGCACACATGTAGCGTGCTGCTCCAAAGTCCTGTTTTGCTGTATTCCTGATGCTGAATACACCTGCTCTTTTAGGTGCTGGTGCAGGCCCTTCACAAGCTGCCACCCCAACGGATTTCCCGCCTCCAGATTGACGAGCTGCCTAATGGGGAGCGTGTTTTGTGCTGGCAGCTCGCCAACCACATTATAATGAGGGCCACGGGCCAAAATCGATTGGGTGCTATGCTAACTCCTCCAGGGTGGCCTCTGTATACGCCCCACTCACCACCCTCCTGATTAATGTACGACGTGAAAATTGGCCCCATTTCCTTAACAATCAGTATCTGACCACTATTCCATTCGTAACCAGTTTGAGGCAGGCTGACCCAGCCAGACCACATAAGATGGAGTTTTCTAGCAAAGGCTGAACTGCCGTATATAATGTTTCTTAATTTAATAAAGTTATTCCCTTTCATTCAATCTTCAATTCTAAAGAATGTATAGCAATATAAACTCATTGAACCGTTTGCCATAATTTTTTAAAAAGCAGTAAAATGCGATGCATACTGAAAGAGTGATGTCTCACCTTTTAGAGGTTATTGTTGAAAAGTTTAGGGTTTTTCTGTCCTACATTAGGGATTCTAGGGTTGAAAGGGATGCTGTAGTTAGTGAAATAAATAGATTTATTCTTACCGAATACTTTCTGGTACCTTGAGTTTTTGAGCCATAATTGCAAAAAGTGTTGTTTGATCTGAATACAACACCTTCATGTGATGAACTTCCCTACAATGAAAATAAGTCATGAATTCTGAATTAATTTAACTGCTCCAAAAACTAAAACCATTCAGATTAAATGAACTGTTACTTTTTCCTAAAAAGCAATAAAATATTCACTGCTTGTAAATATAGTTTATTTCCTCATTACAAATTTCTGTTATACTTTATGTTCCACCAGCCCTCTCTGCATATATTTTTTTTTTTTATTCATTCATGGGATGTGGGCGTCGCTGACGAGGCCAGCATTTATTGCCCATCCCTAATTGCCCTCGAGAAGGTGGTGGTGAGCCGCCTTCTTGAACCGCTGCAGTCCGTGTGGTGACGGTTCTCCCACAGTGCTGTTAGGAAGGGAGTTCCAGGATTTTGACCCAGCGACGATGAAGGAACGGCGATATATTTCCAAGTCGGGATGGTGTGTGACTTGGAGGGGAACGTGCAGGTGGTGTTGTTCCCATGCGCCTGCTGCTCTTGTCCTTCTAGGTGGTAGAGGTCGCGGGTTTGGGAGGTGCTGTCGAAGAAGCCTTGGCGAGTTGCTGCAGTGCATCCTGTGGATGGTGCACACTGCAGCCACAGTGCGCCGGTGGTGAAGGGAGTGAATGTTTAGGGTGGTGGATGGGGTGCCAATCAAGCGGGCTGCTTTATCTTGGATGGTGTCGAGCTTCTTGAGTGTTGTTGGAGCTGCACTCATCCAGGCAAGTGGAGAGTATTCCATCACACTCCTGACTTGTGCCTTGTAGATGGTGGAAAGGCTTTGGGGAGTCAGGAGGTGAGTCACTCGCCGCAGAATACCCAGCCTCTGACCTGCTCTCGTAGCCACTGTATTTATATGGCTGGTCCAGTTCAGTTTCTGGTCAATGGTGACCCCCAGGATGTTGATGGTGGGGGATTCGGCGATGTCAAGGGGAGGTGGTTAGACTCTCTCTTGTTGGAGATGGTCATTGCCTGGCACTTATCTGGCGCGAATGTTACTTGCCACTTATGAGCCCAAGCCTGGATGTTGTCCAGGTCTTGCTGCATGCGGGCTCGGACTGCTTCATTATCTGAGGGGTTGCGAATGGAACTGAACACTGTGCAGTCATCAGCGAACATCCCCATTTCTGACCTTATGATGGAGGGAAGGTCATTGATGAAGCATCTGAAGATGGTTGGGCCTAGGACACTGCCCTGAGGAACTCCTGCAGCAATGCCCTGGGGCTGAGATGCTTGGCCTCCAACAACCACTACCATCTTCCTTTGTGCTAGGTATGACTCCAGCCACTGGAGAGTTTTCCCCCTGATTCCCATGGACTTCAATTTTACTAGGGCTCCTTGGTGCCACACTCGGTCAAATGCTGCCTTGATGTCAAGGGCAGTCACTCTCACCTCACCTCTGGAATTCAGCTCTTTTGTCCATGTTTGGACCAAGGCTGTAATGAGGTCTGGAGCCGAGTGGTCCTGGCGGAACCCAAACTGAGCATCGGTGAGCAGGTTATTGGTGAGTAAGTGCCGCTTGATAGCACTGTCGACAACACCTTCCATCACTTTGCTGATGATTGAGAGTAGACTGATGGGGCGGTAATTGGCCGGATTGGATTTGTCCTGCTTTTTGTGGACAGGACATACCTGGGCAATTTTCCACATTGTCGGTTAGATGCCAGTGTTGTAGCTGTACTGAAACAGCTTGGCTAGAGGCACAGCTAGTTCTGGAGCACAAGTCTTCAGCACTACAGCCGGGATGTTGTCGGGGCCCATAGCCTTTGCTGTATCCAGTGCACTCAGCCGTTTCTTGATATCACGTGGAGTGAATCGAATTGGCCGAAGACTGGCTTCCGTGATGGTGGGGATATCGGGAGGAGGCTGAGATGGATCATCCACTCGGCACTTCTGGCTGAAGATGGTTGCAAACGCTTCAGCCTTGTCTTTTGCACTCACGTGCTGGACTCCGCCATCATTGAGAATGGGGATGTTTGCAGAGCCTCCTCCTCCCGTTAGTTGTTTAATTGTCCACCACCATTCACGACTGGATGTGGCAGGACTGCAGAGCTTTGATCTGATCCGTTGGTTGTGGAATCGCTTAGCTCTGTCTATAGCATGTTGCTTCCGCTGTTTAGCGTGCATGTAGTCCTGAGTTGTAGCTTCACCAGGTTGGTACCTCATTTTTAGGTACGCCTGGTGCTGCTCCTGGCATGCTCTTCTACACTCCTCATTGAACCAGGGTTGATCCCCTGGCTTGTTGGTAATGGTAGAATGAGGAATATGCCGGGCCATGAGGTTACAGATTGTGGTGGAATACAATTCTGCTGCTGCTGATGGCCCACAGCGCCTCATGGATGCCCAGTTTTGTGCTGCTAGATCTGTTCTGAATCTATCCCATTTAGCACGGTGGTAGTGCCACACAACACGTTGGATGGTGTCCTCAGTGCGAAAACAGACTTCATCTCCACAAGGACTGTGCGGTGGTCACTCCTACCAATACTGTCATGGACAGATGCATCTGCGACAGGTAGATTGGTGAGGACGAGGTCAATAAGTTTTTCCCTCGTGTTGGTTCGCTCACCACCTGCCACAGGCCCAGTCTGGCAGCTATGTCCTTCAGGACTCAGCCAGCTCGGTCAGTAGTGGTGCTACCGAGCCACTCTTGGTGATGAACATTGAAGTCCCCCACCCAGAGTACATTTTGTGCCCTTGCTACCCTCAGTGCTTCCTCCAAGTGGTGCTCAACATGGAGGAGGACTGATTCATCAGCTGAGAGAGCACGGTACGTGGTAATCAGCAGGAGGTTTCCTTGCCCATGTTTTACCTGATGCCATGAGATTTCATGGGGTCCAGAGTCAATGTTGAGGACTCCCAGGGCCACTCCCTCCTGACTGTATATCACTGTACCACCACCTCTGGTGGGTCTGTCCTGCCGGTGGGACAGGACATACCCAGGGATGGTGATGGAAGAGTCTGGGACGTTGGCTGAAAGATATGATTCTGTGAGTATGGCTATGTCATGCTGTTGCTTGACTAGTCTGTGGGACAGCTCTCCCAATTTTGGCACAAGTCCCCAGATGTTGGTAAGGAGGACCTTGCAGGGTCGACTGGGCTTGGTGTTTTTTTGCCGTTGTCGTGTCCAGTGCATAGTGGTCCGATGCCGGGTGGTCCGTCCGGTTTTATTCTTATTATGACTTTTCGTAGCGAGATTTTACAACTGAGTGGCTTGCTAGGCCATTTCAGAGGGCAATTAAGAATCAACCACATTGCTGTGGGTCTTGAGTCACATATAGGCCAGACCGGGTAAGGACGGCAGGTTTCCTTCCCTGAAGGACATTAGTGAACCAGATGGGTTTTTACGACAATCCGGTAGTTTCATGGCCACCATTACTGATACTAGTATTTTAATTCCAGATTTTTATTTAATTAATTGAATTTAATTAATTAATTGAATTTAAATTTGCCAGCTGCCGTGGCGGGATTTGAACTCATGACTCTGGATTACTAGTCCAGTAACATAACCACTATGCTACCATTGCTATCTGTTGACTTGTGAACAAGGCCTTTGCTATCCGCAACCTTATTATGGATGATTGCATTGACATCATGACTTTGACTGAACCTTGGCTCACGGGTGGTGACACCTTATCCCTCACTGAAGCCTCCCTGCCTGGCTATACTTTCCTCCACCAGCCTCGCCCAAACGGTCACCATGGTGATGTGACCTCTACACCTTGGTCTCTCCCCCTCCTCCTCTAGCACCAGCTTCTCCTTCAAGCACCCCACCTTGTTCCATCTCTCTCACCTCTCCTATAAAATTTTCATTCTCTACCACTCCCCTGAAGTCCCATCCAGAGTTTCTCTACAAGATATCCTCCCTCTTTTCCTCCCTTAGCCTCTGCATGGAGCAGCTTCTCATCCTCAGTGATTTAATTCTCCATCTCAATTCACCTTGCCATCTCTCCCCTGTCCTCCCATAACCTCTCCCTCCTTATAAACTCTCTTACTCATATTGACAGCCACCCCTTCTCCCCTGCCCCCTCCACCTTCACCTCCAACAACAAATGCAAGGACCTCTTTGTCACTATGATTGAAACCACCCATTCTTCTGTCTCTGCTACTTTGCCTTGCCCACCAAGCTGAACCTCCCCCAAGGCTCCCCCTTGCCCTAGCCCCGATCCCAGATATTTCTTTAGTTTCTCTCCTATCTTCTCTGAGCTCATCTTGTCCGCAAGACTCACTTTCTGGTTCCTTGACTCCGTTCGCACTAAACTGTTGGCAAACGGAATATTGGCCTTTATTTCTAGGGGGATGGAGTATAAAAGCAGGGAAGTCATGTTACAACTGTGCAGGGTGCTGGTGAGACCACACCTGGAGTACTGCCTACAGCTCTGGTGCCCTTATTTAAGGAAGGACATACTTGCATTGGAGGCAGTTCAGAAAAGGTTCACTAGGTTGATTCCGGGTATGGAAGGGTTGTCTTATGAGGAAAGATTGAACAGGTTGGTTCTATACTCATTGGAGTTTAGAAAAATGAGAGGAGATCTTACAGAAACATACAAGATTCTGAGGGGACTCGATAGGGTAGATGCTGAGAGGATGTTACCCCTCATGGGGGAATCTAAAACTAGAGGACATAGTCTCAGAATAAGGGGTTTCCCATTTAAGATGGAAATTAGGAGGAATTTCTTCTCCCAGAGGCTCGTGAATCATTGGAATTCTTTACCCCAAAAAGCTGTGGAGGCTGAGTCATTGAATACATTCAAGGCTGAGTTAGACAAATTTTTGATCAGCAACGGAGTCAAAGGATATGGGGAAAAGGCGGGAAAGTGGAGTTGAGGTAAAAATCAGATCAGCCATGATCTCATTAAATGGCGGAGCAGGCTCGAGGGGCCGAATGGCCTACTCCTGCTCCTATCTCTTATGGTTTTATGGTTATAGTCATTCAACTTTCCTTTCTGGTCCCCATGCTAAGGGGTGATTTGATTGAGGTTTTTAGGATTTTGAAAAGAATTGATAGGGTAGATAGAGATACACTTTTTCTGCTGATGGGGGAGTCTAAGACAAAGGGACATTACCCTAAAAGCAGAGCCAGGCCATTCAGGAGAGAAGTTAGGAAGCAGTTTTTCACACAAGGGGTAGTAGAAGTGTGGAACTCTCTCACACAAAAAGCAGCAGATGCTAGCTCAATTAATAATTTTAAATCTGAGATCAACAGATTTTTGCTAGCTAAGGGTATTAAGGGATATGGAGCCAAGGTGGGTGGATGGAGTTAGGATACAGATCAGCCATTGAATGGCAGAACAGGCTAGAGAGGCTGAATGGCCTACTCCTTTTCCTATGTTCCTAGCTGACATTGTAAATGGTTCCCTCTCCTTAAGTATTATCACCTTCCCTTTCAAAACAACCAACATCACCACCCTCCTCAAAAAACCCACCATTAACCCCCCTGTCCCTGTAAACTACCACCTCATGTTCAACCTCCCTTTTCTCTCCAAAGTCCTTTGTTGTTGCCTTCCAAATCCATGCCCATCTTTCCCACAACTCCATGTTTGAATCTCTCAAATCAGATTTCCGCCCTGAAACTGCCCTCATCAAAGTCACAAATTATATCCTCTGAGACTAGTGCATTTTCCCTCCTTGTCCGCCTCAAACTCTCTGCAGTCTTTGACATAGTTGACCACAGGAACCTCATCCAATGCCTCTCCTCCATTGTCCAGCTCAGCGAGACTGCCCTTGCTTGTTTCCACTCTTAGCTATCCAATTGTCGCCAAAGCATCTCCAGCAATGGCTTCTCTTTTCACTCCCACACCATTATCTCTGGAGTACCCTAAGGATGTATCCTTGGTCCTATCCTCTTCCTCATATAGATTCTGTCCCTTGGCGACATTACTTGAAGACATGGGGTCAACTTCCACAGAAGAAAATAACCCATGAAAATAATCCATGGCCCTTCCAATGTATTCCTACTTGGTAGGAGTCAGTCGGAAGGGTTGGAAAATAGATTGACCCCTGGATACGCATAACATTGAACTTTCCAGGTTGGCCTTTTTGGGATAGTGGCCTCTGTCATTGGTATAGGATGGGTTGGGGCTTCCTTACATTAGGAGTTCGTCTATCCTGGGTCCTTGATAGGACTCAGCAAAGTATTAGCAGAGGTACAACAGTTGTGGTGATCACCTGTGGTTCCAGGTCAGGATTGTGGCCTGGACCCACCCCAAAGAAAAAGGACACAATATATTGAAGATTTAAAAGTGATAAACCCTACCACACAGGGTGGTGGTGGGGGGTGGAGGGTGAGGAGACAAAGAATGATTCTTTCCAGTGGGCGCCCGGCATTTCCTCCCTGAACCAGGCACCATTTGGCTGGACTTTCCTGTCTCTTCAGTAGGTGGGCACCTTAGGTGTGCCTAGGGTGGATTTTCAGGCCCGCAATATCTAACATATTGGTAATAGTGCTTTAATGTTCTGGAATTGTTCCATCCTGTCAAAGAGGTAATCTGTGTGTTATGTTTAAGTATATGACCAGTGGGAACAATTTCAAACCAAGTGCTCAGTACATGTAGAAAGGCAGAGAGTAAAAGGCACATTCTTTGCAGCTCGCAGCCTCTGTGTAATATACTAACATGTCTCCATAAAAGACACATGCTCAGAGACATTAGAATATACAGTGATCTGTTCTTACCAAATAGTGACTTTTAGCCAAAGCTTTTGAGCCATATCCTTGTGACGTGCCACTTCCATATGGCAAAGTCTCCTAAAGTGAAAAGAGAAATAATAATTCTAAATAAATTCAACTGCATCAAAAACTAAAAGCAATCAGATTAAATAAAGGACTGCATTTCTGGAGATTTACAAGTTATGATATATCTCTATGGGTAGCTATAATTTTCTGCTATTGTTTTTGCTTCCTGATGTGATTATACCAGTTGTAATTAACAAAGCCAAGAAGAGAGGGAAGGAAGGATTAGCATTTATATAGTGCCTTTACTGACCTCAGGATGTCCCACAGCACTTCACAGCCAATTAAGTACTTGTTTTTTTAAGTGTAGTCACTATTGTAATGTCAGGAAATGTGGTCTGTTTACGCTTGAAAACAGGACAGTAGTGGGACCAAAATCAAGTGGCGGGTAGTGGCGCTGACTTACTGCTGTGTTGATGTGTCTGCCCATTTTTTGGAGCTCCTGTTGGAAACAGGCAGGAGCCTCCTACATATATGTAAGTCAGGGTCAAATGGTGCAGTTAAGATCACGCTACCATTTTTGTCTCTGCCACGTGTATCACTTCGTGCCCAACCAAACATGGCTGGTAGAAGTCAGGAAGTGGCTATTTCCAGTGATGACTAAAGGATCTTCAGCTGCTGTCAGGAAAAGCTGGATGGAGTTTTTGCAGACACTGGTGCATTTTCCAATGTAATGAAGTTGCTGCTGTAGGTTCTGCACACACGTAGCGTGCTGCTCCAAAGTCCTGTTTTGCCGTATTCCTGATGCTAAATACACCTGCTCTTTTAGGTGCTGGTGCAGGCCCTTCACAAGCTGCCACCCCAACGGATTTCCCGCCTCCAGATTGGCGAGCTGCCTAATGGGGAGCGTGTTTTGTGCTGGCAGCTCGCCAACCACATTATAATAAGGGCCACGGGCCAAAATCGATTGGGTGCCATGCTAACTCCTCCAGGGTGGCCTCTGTATACGCCCCACTCACCACCCTCCTGGTTAATGTGCGACATTAAAATTAGCCCCATTTCCTTAACAATCAGTATCTGACCACTATTCCATTCGTAACCAGTTTGAGGCAGGCTGACCCAGCCAGACCACATAAGATGGAGTTTTCTAGCAAAGGCTGAACTACTATATATAATGTTTCTTAATTTAATAAAGTTATTCCCTTTCATTCAATCTTCAATTCTAAAGAATGTATAGCAATATAAACTCATTGAACCGTTTGCCATAATTTTTTTAAGTGCTGTAAAATGCTATGCATACTGAAAGAGTGATGTCCCACCTTTTAGAGGTTATTGGTTACTGTTGAACAGTTTAGGGTTTTTCTGTCTTACATTAGGATATTCCAGGGTTGAAAGGAATGCTTTAGTTAGTGACATAAAGAGATTTGTTCTTACCGAATACTTTCTGGTACCCTGAGCTTTTGAGCCATAACTGCAAAAATTGTTGCTTGATCCGAAAACACCACCTACATGTGATGAACTTCCCTACAATGAAAATAAGTCATGAATTCTGAATTAATTTAACTGCTCCAAAAACTAAAACCATTCAGATTAAATGAACTGCTACTTTTTCCTGAAAAGCAATAAAATATTTACAGCTTGTAAATATAGTTTATTTCCTCATTACAAATTTCTGTTCTACTTTTTGTTTCACCAGCCCTCTCTGTAACTATCCCCCCTCTCCGCATATCCCTCCAGAATGTCTGTTCACTTGTGAACAAGGCCTTTGCTATCCGCGACCTTATTATGGATGATTGCATTGACATCATGGCTTTGACTGAACCTTGGCTCACGGGTGGTGACACCTTATCCCTCACTGAAGCCTCCCCGTCTGGCTATACTTTCCTCAACCAGCCTTGCCCAAACCGTCACCATGGCGATGTGACCCCTACACTTTTGGTCTCTCCCCCTCCTCCTCTAGCACCAGCTTCTCCTTCAAGCACCCCACCTTGTTCCATCTCTCTCACCTCTCCTATAAAATTTTCATTCTCTACCACTCCCCTGAAGTCCCATCCAGAGTTTCTCTACAAGATATCCTCCTTCTTTTCCTCCCTCAGCC
Source organism: Heptranchias perlo (assembly GCF_035084215.1). Lineage (NCBI taxonomy): Eukaryota > Metazoa > Chordata > Chondrichthyes > Hexanchiformes > Hexanchidae > Heptranchias > Heptranchias perlo. Next base: position 30,465,538 of record NC_090343.1, read on the forward strand.
TCTGCACTGAGCAGCTTCTCATCCTCAGTGATTTCATTCTCCATCTCAATTCACCTTGCCATCTCTCCCCTGATTACACAGCTACCCTGTCATCCCATAACCTCTCCCTCCTTATAAATTCTCTTACTCATATTGACAGCCACCCCTTCTCCCCTGCCCCCTCTACCTTCACCTCTAACAACAAATATGAGGACCTCTTTGTCACTATGATTGAGACCACCCATTCATCTGTCTCTGCTACTTTGCCTTGCCCACCAAGCCAAACCTCCCCCCAGGCTCCTCCCTGCCCTGGACCCGATCCCACATATTTCTTTAGTTTGTCTTCTATTTTCCCTCATGCCTTCTCTGAGCTCACCTTGTCCATGAGATCACTTTCTGGTTCCTTGACTCTCTTCACACTAAACTGATGAGCACTCATCTTTCCTTTCTGGTCCCCATGCTAACGGGTGATTTGATTGAGGTTTTTAGGATTTTGAAAAGAATTGATAGGGTAGATAGAGAGACAAGTTTTCTGCTGATGGGGGATTTTTGCTAGTCAAGGGTATTAAGGGATCTGTATCCTAACTCCATCCACCCACCTTGGCTCCATATCCCTTAATACCCTTAGCTAGCAAAAATCTATTGATCTCATATTTAAAATTATTAATTGAGCTAGCATCTACTGCTTTTTGTGTGAGAGAGTTCCACACTTCTACTATCCCTTGTGTGAAGAAGTGCTTCCTAACTTCTCTCCTGAATGGTCCGGTTCTGCTTTTAAGATTATGTCCCTTTGTCATCATTTGACAACTTCCACAGAAGAAAATAACCTATGGAGACCCCTAAAATCCATGGCCCTTCCAATGTACTCCTGCTGTAACTTGGTAGGAGTCAGTCGGAAGGGTTGGCAAATAGACTGACCTGGATACGCATAGTATTCAACTTTCCAAGTTGTCCTTTTTCGGATAGTGGCCTCTGTCATTGGTATAGAAAGGGATAGGGGTTCCTTACGTTAGGAGTTCCCCTATCCCAGATCCCTGATAATACTCAGCAAAGTATTAGCAGAGGTAGAACAGTTGTGGTGATCATCTGTGGTTCCAGGTCAGGATTGTGGCCTGGACCCCAAAGAAAAAGGACACAATATTTTGAAGATTTAAAAGTGATACACCCCAATGGTGGGGGGGGGGAGGGGGCACGAGGAGACAAGGAATGATGATTCTTTCCGCTGGGTACCCGGCATTTCCTCCCTGGACCGGGCACCATTTGGCTGGACTTTCCTGCCTCTTCAGTAGGTGGGCACCTTAGGTGTGCCTAGGGTGGATTTTCAGGGCCACAATATCTAACATATTGGTAATATTACTTTAATGTTCTGGAATTGTTCCATCCTGGGCAGTTGTCAAAGAGGTAATCTGTGTGTTTTGTTTAAGTATATGACCAGTGGGAACAATTTCAAACCAAGTGCTCAGTACATGTAGAAAGGCAGAGAGTAAAAGGCACATTCTTTGCAGCTCGCAGCCTCTGTGTAATATACTAACATGTCTCCATAAAAGACACATGCTCAGAGACATTAGAATATACAGTGATCTGTTCTTACCAAATAGTGACTTTTAGCCAAAGCTTTTGAGCCATATCCTTGTGACGTGCCACTTCCATATGGCAAAGTCTCCTAAAGTGAAAAGAGAAATAATAATTCTAAATAAATTCAACTGCATCAAAAACTAAAAGCAATCAGATTAAATAAAGGACTTTTAAAAAAAATTAAGAAAATATTAATTGGTTCCAAATGTAGCTTATTTCCTCACTACAATTTTCTGCTATAATTTTTGATTCCTGATGATTTTTTGTATTTGTTCATGGGATGTGGGCGTCACTGGCAAGGCCAGCATTTATTGCCCATCCCTAATTGCCCTTGAGAAGGTGGTGGTGAGCCGCCTTCTTGAACTGCTGCAGTCCGTGTGGTGAAGGTTCTCCCACAATGCTGTTAGGAAGGGAATTCCAGGATGTGCCTATACCAGTGGTAATTCACAAAGCCAAGAAGAGTTGCTTACATTTTATGGTTGTTTTATAACTTGTCTCAATAACCAGTGTGTCACAAGCACATGTTTTAACACCACTTTTAAACCCATTTCAAATAAAAGGATTACCAGGTCATTAAAATAAAGCTGATCGTCGAATCTCGGCTCGAGAGTCACCTCAATTTTATTTTGTTTTATAACTTATTTTGAGACCTGCAAATATGTATAGTTTCTATCCAACTAAAATGAAAAGAAAATGTCATGTTAGTGAATTACATATTTGTACTTACTGGATAGTTCCTTTTAGCCCAACTGTATGAGCCATCGATTGACCTCAATATGCCATCAACGTCTGTTAACATCCCCTGGAGTGAGAAAGGCAAAATAGTAAGGTAAATAAATCTATTCTTAGAAATACACTTTAATACAATAGAAAGCTTTATAGACATAAAGACAAATTCTAGAACATTCTCAATTCAACAGATCTTGCCATTGTGGGTGGAAGGATTGCTCCAGTGACCGTGTAGCGACATTGTAACGCATTCCTGAAGTTTCTTCCGGTCGGTATTGTGAAATCATCAAATATCGTTTTCATAAAGTAAGTCTAGTATTGTTGTAAACTAATGGAGGTGAATGACCATTTGGAACTGTCTGCAGTTAAAAAATAATGGGCACCTGTGCCAGAATGGCTGCACCTCAGGTATTGCAAACACCTGTGCTACATTTTAATTGATCTCATCTGATAAAGATCATTATCTGCAGTCAGCTCATTTAATATTTATGTGGCGTTCAGCACATGATGTGCTGGGCATGGCATGGAAGTTGAAGACTGCATTTTTGGATGGCGGCAGCTATTATAGGACTTAGGGCTGCCATTAAAGTGGTTCCATTTCATTTGGAAATTTTAATGTGTTGAGCAACTAATACCCTTTTCAAAGATTGGCTGTTGGAGGCCAAGGAAAAGCTGAGCCAGTAACAATAACTCAGGTGTAAGATTTTTTAATTCTTAACATGGGCCTCCCTTGAAGCCATCACTGGAAATGTGCTTTCAGCACCTGGAGTGCTGCTCACTTGCCCAGCTATATTAGAGGGAAGCCCCTTAATCTGCATGAAACATGGAGCCTTGATGAGCCTTGTACACAGTCAGTGTTAGGTGCTTGGTGCCGACATTTCCTTGCACTCATTGAATCTGGCGTGGATTAAGCTTCAGGTGTCTGTGCCCAGTTATAGGAGGCCTTGATGCCAGAAGTGCTGCAGCAGTTTGAGCACAACCTACTGCATTATCGACTCTTACACATACATATTTCACATAAATCCTGATTATACAGCTTGGAAAATTAGTACAATATGGAGTTCAATGATTTTATAGAAGTAAATTTACCTTAGGTTATTACCTGTAACAGACGTTCTCACAAGTAAAACATTACACAAAATTTACTGCTACCCACAAATTTGTTTACATAAGAGAATGTCTCAAAAGACCTGAGGCAGATTGTACATACAAACAAGTTATTCCAAAGCTGTAGCACAATAGAATAAAAATAAGTAAAGAGACTTACGTTAGCAAGGGTTTGGACTGGTTACACTCTTCAACAAGAACGAATTAAAAAATATATTTATAAGCAAGGATTTTTTTTTTGTCTAGCCTTAGCGACAATAGTAATAGTAGTGTCCATTATTTGCCTCTGTGAAGCACCATGGTTTAACTGCGCATTAAAGCCTCCATGCTCTTATTTTAATCTGTCCCTACGATATGACCAGTCAAACAGAGGTAGAGTAGCCCATAAACTACAGTATAATCACAAAGGTCCCAAAAATTAGTATAAATAAGGGAGGTTATTTGGCCCATCTAGCTCATCCTTCCCCCACATAATATTTTGGATTAAAGTATGAGTAATTTGAGACATGACAAATGGTAAGTGTAGCATGCTTGGAAGGAATTGGTTCACAAAGCTTTCCACTACTGAGGTTTTCCCTTGTATCATGTCTGGGTCTATTGTAGACTAATTGATAAAGATTGATTGTTATCATTAGTCAATAACTCCATTATTACTGTATCATGTGATTACCAGGATGGTAGAAGTCAAATTAGATGGACCTTGGTCTTTTTCATCTAGCAATTCCCATGTTCCTATAATAGCATCTAACTTCCTCTTATATGACTCCAGAATTTTTGCCTGCACTGCCCTACCCGGAAAACCACTTGAGGTATTGATCGATCACTCTTTTTGTGAAGAAGTGCTTCCTAACATCATCCCTGAATGTGCCTATGTCATCTTATCATCAGTCACAGTTTAACTTTGCAAAAGCAATCAGGATTAACCTTTTCTATTCTACTTGGTAACTTATATATTTTTATAAGGTCCTTGTCATTTACCTCCTTACAAGACTGAAGAATCCAAGTAGTTCTAACTTTTCTCAGAACACAGTCACAGTATAATAGCAGATACAGCACAGGAGGAGGCCATTCGGCCCATCGTGCCTGTGCCGGATCGTTAAAAGAGCTATCCAATTAGTCTCATTCCCCGCTCTTTCCCCATAGCCCATCAAGTATTTATCTAATTTGTTTTGAAAGTTACCATTGAATCTGCTATCACCACCCTTTCAGGCAGTGCATTCCAGATCATTACAACTCGCTGCATAAAAAAATGTTTCTTCTTGTCGCCTCTGGCTCTTTTGCTCTTAACTCTGTGTCCTTCTGCCATTGGGAACAGTTTCTCCTTATTTACTCTATCAAAATCATTCATGATTTTGAACACCTCTATCAAATCTCCCCTCAACCTTCTCTGTTCTAAGGAGAACAAGCCCAGCTTCTCCAGTCTCTCCACATGACTGAAGTCCCTCATCCCTGGTACCATTCTAGTAAATCTCTTCTGCACCCTCTCTAAGGCCTTGACATCCTTCCTAAAGTGTGGTGCCCAGAATTGAACACAATACTCCAGCGGAGGCCTATCCAGTGTTTTATAAAGGTTTAGCATAACTTCCTTGTTTTTGTACTATATGCATCTATTAATAAAGCCCTGGATCCCATGTGCTTTTTTATCAGCCCTCTCAACTTGTCCTGCCACCTTCAAAGATTTGTGTATATACACCCCCAAGTCTCCCTGTTCTTGCAACCCCTTTAAAATTGTACCATTTAGATTCTACTGCCTCTCCCCATTCTTCCTATCAAAATGCATCACTTCACACTTCTCTGCGTTAAATTTCATCTGCCACGTGTCTGCCCATTTCACCAGTTTGTCTATGTCCTTCTGAACTACATTTCCTAGTTTTGTGTCATCAGCAAACTTTGAAATTATACCCTCTATACCTGGTCTAGGTCATTAATATATATCTCTGCATTGAGCAGAATTTTAACTCCCTCCATCCACCAGAAACTTGGTTGGGGGGTGGGGGCAGTTAAAAAGGAGCAGGTCAACAGTCATCTCTGTTCCTGCTCCATGGGGATTTTAACGCCACGGATTGGAGTGGTAGATGAGGCGCACACCTAAATCAGGTGAGAGGCTCAAACGTTTATGCAAATCAAGGTCCTATTATGTCAAGAGAGTTGGCCTTTTAACTGCGGCATGTCGCGGCCACCCTGCTCAGTGAAAGCTGCTCTGAAGACTGAAGGGCCTCAAAAGGTAAGTGTTAAACTATTCTTTCTGGGGCCAGGAAGGGCAGGAGTACTCCTCCAGGCCCCACAAGACAAGCCTTGGCCCCTGCTGCCCGAGCTCCCCCCACCCCCAACTTCCCACCCATGAGACCCCGCTGATCCCCTTTCCCCACCACTTACCTTCTAGCCAGCAGGCGGGCCTCCAGCCGGCTGCCTGTTTCAGATGAATGGCTGACCGGCAAGATAGAAATGAAGCCCGGGAATTAAAATAGCCCAGGCCTCAAATTGATGCTGTTGGGATGGGAGGGAGGAGTTGACGTTGCCCTGCACCTCGCTCACAGTTAAAATCCCCCTCGGAAATCAGCCTTCTGCCCCTTTTGAACATTACTACATTAAATATGTACCCCATTTTTTCTTCCAATGTGCAAGATCTTGCATTATCTGTATTGAATTTCATCTGCCATACTTCACCCAAATATTGTCTAGATCCTTTTATAACTCCTTGGCTGCCTCTTCAGCATACACTACCACCTCACCCACCCCACTGGTATCACCGGGTCATTAGAAAGTTTATGTATGTTCTGAGTGTGTTCTCCACAGCAAGTTGGAAAATTCTGAAATATTCTTCAAAATGTTTTTGAACATGTTTACTATTTTGCAGGAAATCTTTATGAATATATTTACAGTGTCATACTACATAGTGACCAAAACAATTCTTTCCCAATAGCGTGCAGAAAGTACATGCACCACTCTTCAGGATTAATTTTTAATGTTTCACGCAAAAGTGTGCAAATCAAAAAATGACATTCTAAATAAAAACTAAATGCACCTAAAAAAGACATCAACTTGTATTAAATCAAGTTAGAATGGAAGGAACGATTGCTTACTTCCTTTCGGTACATTACTTGAGCATATTTTTGCAAATTAGAATTGCTTGACAATTTTGGTCCGGCACCCAATCCAGTATTGTTGTAAACTATTCGAGGTGAATGAACAATTGGAGCCGCTTGTAGTAGAGAAAAATACATACACACGTTTCAAATAAATCCTAATTGCACAGTTTGGGGAATTAAAACATGATGGAACTTAGCGAACTGCTAATGATTTTATGAAAGTGAATGAATTTTAACCTATTCACTGTAACACTCTCACAAGCAAAACCTTACACAAAACTGAATGCTACCCATGGACTATTTATTGTACGAGAATGATGCATGAGATCTTAAATTCAAATATTATGCTCCAGGTTTGTGTGTAACAAATGTGACAATGATTTTCACTCAGTAATCAAAAAAATTATACTCTAACAGAATGAAGTTAATTAAAGGAACTTGTGTTGGCAAGTGGAATTGTAACGTATACAGAGATTTCAAGCTCAGTGAAGTCACTTACCGGATTTTTTGCATTACCTCCTTCTTCATTGTATGCAATCAAAGTCCATGTAGGTTCATTAAAAGGTGATGGATTCTGAGCCTTCTTTTTTGTAAATATACAAAACAGAAGTAAACAAAAACCCACTGCAAAGTTTTAAAAGAAATGAATGAAATTAGTTAATCAATTAATGCCCATTTGAGAATTAGCTTAATCACTATTGGTTAGTAAAATGATTAGAGGTCCTTTATCTTTCTTTTTAACAATGGAATAACAATAGTTTGGCAGTTGAGACATTCTAATAGTGTAAGTGTTAAGATATCACTAATATTTTATTTAGTGAATAAACTTGGGAATAATAGAAATGGTTTTGCAGTTGGAAAGATATGCTAATGTGATCATGAGTATTTTATACTGAAATAAGGAACTGGGGATTCCTTGATATACAAGGAACAATGAGTATTTTATTCAGTGCAAGGTCTCCTATTTCACCATAAAGCACACTTCAATATTTATTAGAACCACTGGTGGATAAAGGTTATTTCAGGAAGGGCATCTAACTTTTTAAATGTTTCTTCAATAAATATTAAATCTATTTCTTGAGCTTCAGTAGCCTATATCACTCCACAACAGGCTTGGCAAAAATATATATTTTACTCAGCATCTAAGGTCCAATGCTAAACTAGCAGCATAATTCCAGAGCTCAGTGCCCAATTTTACTCCAGAGTGAAGTGCAGTGAGAGTCCCTGGAGTTGTTAGTCTCCCACTGCTCCTGTTTAACATCACATGAAATGTAAATCCAATACAATGTCAAATCTGGTTTGCAAAGCTGCCTCACCTTAATTTAAATATTTAGAGAGCAGAAATTCTTCCCTTTAAATTTCAGACTTTTGGCAGAAATTTCTGTGTATTGTTGTATTCAAGCATGAACATAGCTCTCCTAAACAGGACAACTCAAGTTCCAGCAAGGCAGGACCCAAGCAATATAAACAGGGTTCTGCTTTGTTGGAATCCAAAATGTAGCTATGGGTGTAAATGTTCTCCCCCTCCCCCCCGCCCCCCCAACTCCAATGTATTTATTTAGCCAAAGGGATGCCAGACAGAAATATTACCTTTGAGGTTGAAGCTTTAAATTCATAACTTACAAAAAATAAAAAGGATGTGTTACAAGATTTGGCCTGTTTACCACAAAAAATACAACCCAGTACTTTGTATTTATAAAAAGGTCAACTTCCAAATTTCTTAAGCCAACGTGCTCATTTCAGTTGGGAGCCAATGGTTCCTGTTTGATAAATGAATCTCTGGGCCACGAATGTGGGCTTTTACCATGTAATATTTTGCACTTTGGACAATTGAAATTTCATTTTTTCTAGCAATACTGAATAAGTAGCAGATCCTTGACTAAATGTTATCAGAAAGTCTGTTGAAAATATAATAGTACTTTATTCAAATTTTTTGATTGTCGAAGTGTGGTCAGTTTGCATAGCTTCTGTGCACCTCCAAGTGAAAGAACTCCAAAAAATACGACTGATAATCAATCATTAATTGAGTAATCATCATCAGAAAAGTCATTAAACAATGAACTATTACATTGGTACAGTTGAAGGTGCTGTGAGTTTTTTTGGACTGTGTACCAGATGTTCTAAATTGCATCTATATTAATCCTAACTCAAGAGTAGTTGATGTTGATAGTCAGTGCTGAGGGAAAATGTTCTATTCTCCACAATTATCAGTGTTCACCTTAGCAAATACGATGGTCAGCAAAATCCCCCCCAAAATATAGCCTCATATGACCCATCTTTTAATCACTTCCAGGATTATGGGAAAAATTACCCATTCTCCAACATGCGGTGTGTATAGGTTCGCTGGAAGGCTTCTGTGACCGGTGGGCACTGCATGGCACTTTTATTTTTATTTCTCCTAATTTTACCTCTTTGATTTGAGTTTGTTATTTCTGTTAAACTTTTTTTTGTTTCAATCTAGCTTGGATGAGTTACACCACCACCACCACCACCACAACTCACATTTATGTAGTGCTTTTAATCTAGTAAAACGTAGTAAAATGTTACAAGACGCTTCAAAAGAGTGTTATCAGACAAAATTTGACACTGAGCCACAGAGGGAGATATTAAGACAGATGACCAAAAGCTTGGTCAAAGAGGTAGGTTTCAGGTGCTGAGGCAGCTGAAGGCACAGCTGCCTAAGGTGGGGCAAAGGAAATCGGAGACGCACAAGAGGTCAGAATTGGAGGAATGCATAGTTCTCGGAGGGTTATTGCTGGAGGAGGTTACAGAGTTAGGGAGGGGTGAGGCCATGGAGGGATTTGAACACAAGAATGTGAATTTTAAATCTGAAGCGTTGCTGGACCGGGAACCAATGTAGGTCAACGAGCACAAGGATGATGGGTGAAACATGACTTGGTGCAAGTTAGGATACAGGCAGCAGAGTTATGGATGAGCTCAAGTTTACAGAGGATGGAAGATGGGAGGCCAGCCAGGACATTTCCTCCATGTTGTCCCTTTAAATGGAGGCACTTGTTGCATCCCAGTGGGGTTGGACTATCTTAAAATAAAGCAGTTGCCCATTGTGCTTCTGGCATAAACTGCAAAATGTACTATTGTAATATGAATATGATAATCCTGTGCTGTATGCTTAAATATGAACTATGAACTCACCAGTTGTATCTAAATGTAGTTTTGAATCTCTGCTGTTCAGTAATTGTCAATTGTGATTATTTCTTAAAAACTGAACAATATTGTCCAGCCATCAAAGGATTCAAAGTTTCAATCATTAAAGAACGTATTTTGTTTTAAGCTGGTTGTTTCTTTTAATAGATGCCTATGGTGAAAATTAAGATTTTTTTTTACCTACTGTATATCCCTACTGTATTTTTTAAAATCAGCTACAGGGCTTAATTATTGCTGAAAATGTATTCAATGAATCATATGTTCATAGGTTAACGGACTTTATTCACTACCATTTCAACTTTATATGCAGCATGTATCAGGTTTTGCTACACATACAGTAAAATTGAATAGCATAAAATGCTTGAATCTCAGAAGTGTATGATTGATTCACTGAATACATTTCCAACTTACTTGATCTTGACTTGGGTCAGAAATAGTTGGAGCAGATAGGCAGTTCAGAAAATAATATGATAATTTATTTTTAAGAATAAAGAGAAATTGAAAATTTAAAATATTAATATCTAAAATATGTTAATATCATTTTCAAAGGAATTTCAGACGAATGTGTTAACATGTTCACATTCTGATATCACTCTGCGTGATTTTAGCATGTGTCTTTTTTTTGGGACCCAAAGCTTCCAATACTCAGTATTTATACAAGTTAAAGTAGCTTTTAATGATGGAATGAATATATGCGTCAAAATATATTTTAACAACATATACGCTTTAGAATGTAAAATTAAATCCTACTACTTTAGCTTTGAAGGTATTAAATCTTCAAATAAAGGAAGGTAGTTGGAAACTCCTTAAAGGACATACACCTTTTTCAACTGAATGTAAAAATATTTCACATGAGATTCTAACTTTGTATCAGTGTGTACTTACAGAGCAAAAGTAATAAACTAGCAAAGAGAATTCCAATTGCAGCTCCACCTAAGATAGCTGTTCCAGCCTTTGGAGTAGGGCACGTTCTCCCATTAAGACAATAACAGACGTGCAGATTCAGTGAACTTTCCTGGGTAATTCCCTGCCTATCTCGGATTTTGAAAGGCACATTGTAGTTTCCAATGGGAATTTTCTTTTCCCTCACAAGCTGAACAGTGCTATCTGACACAACAAAGTACCAAATAAAAATAATGTTAGGGTACAGACAAGATAATATTTTTCTGCACTATAGTTTCTCCAGAATAATTACTCACAACTTCAAATAATAAAGAAAAGGATAAATTAATTGCAAACTTATTGAGAAGTGATACAAAATACACTGATTATATGTATCATCTTACTTCTGCATTGCTTTCTCACTGATTACTAGCATCAATTTTGTGGGGACTGACCTTGGCTATGAAAGTTAACTTTACTTGATTAAATATCATCAGTGTATTGCCAAAAGATGTGACAAAGCCTCATTGCACCAGATCTGTTCTGCTTTTCATTTGATGCCAACTCAAAAATATTTCATCCAAAAGCAAAATACTGCAGATGCTGGAAATCCAAAATGTTAATTTGTCAGTTCTCTCCACACCTGCTGAGCATTTCCAGCATTTTCTGTTTTTCTTTCGTTATTCCATCCATCTCATTTTAAGAAAATTATTTCTTTTAATATATATACCTGTTGCTTTGCCTAATTTCCACTTGTCCTTTATATGTTGTTCATTGTCTAACAGTTCAAATGTAAAAGGACCACTGAAGGGATCCAGGTCATCATCTCCTGCTTCAACAGTTATAAATGGGACTTCTCCATCATCACACATCTCTTGGTGTGTAGTGGCAAGATATGGTAGATTGTCATTGACATCAGACAGAAAAATAGACATTGTGCCAGTTCCTGTACTAGGAATCTCACCTGGAGTAAACAAGAGATGATATCAATACAGAAATGAAGTGACCTCACTTGCACAAATTTCTTTGGAGAGTGATTTCTTTGTAACTATTTAGCTGGGTTAGGAGATTGTAATCCATTTGGCAACTTCTAAAACTTAAAGTTAATTAAAGAGAATTACTCAACAGAGCTATAATTTGAACTACTGCAAAACAGCTGGTAACAAATCAATGTTTTGCTTAAGGCATATTTCAAACTTCAAAAGAGATTACATGTGGGAAAAATGTCAATTGCATACCTGTGGGGGCCATTTTCATCTCACTGATGCCCCTTCTTTCAGTATGAACATGGTGGCAGTGAGACAAAAGTACATTAAAAAACCTACCGCTCATTTGCCACCCGAGGCCTGCTGATTTGATTTTGGAGCGGGCCACAATTTAGGTGGCCAGTGCTCCTGCCCCAAATAGGCAAGAGCCTCATTAAAATATTTAAGACTTCTTTAGGACCCCGATGCAGAGCCCAGTGGAACTGAGCATTGAGTGGCCAAAACAGCAGTCCTTAAAGAGACCACTGCAGGCTTCTCCAAAAAGGGAAATAACAGCATTTCCAATGATTTTTGTATTTTTAATTCCCACTGCCAGTCCATACGTGGCCTCTTTCGAGATTGCCTCTCCCCTCTTAATGATGCCTTTCTGCATAGGAACCGTCAGATTTACTGACACTATCTACAGGACTCTTCCCAACTCCTCAAGATACAATGCAAGCCAATTCCATTAGCAATATTCTTCTGTAACACAGACTGGGCACTAAATTGGGCCGTGTAGCACCCGTTGTTTCAGCATTACATGGCCTCTCGAGGTGCCAAGGTGGCACCTCCAGCGTGATGTGTGCCAGACGCCATCTTGGTATAGGAGTTAGCGCAGGCGCAAATACCGATCGCCAGCTGCATGTAAAGTAAGGAGAAAATGGATACAATCAGTGTACAATGCTGATTTAAAGTGATAAAGACTACATTGGCACTTAATGCTCAACTCAGCACACAGTCTTAACCACGATCATCTGAACGTGTCTCAGAATGCATGGAGGACCCCAGTCAGCACTATTTAAAGGGATTTACAGGTTAGTGGCTGGATTATTGTTTCTGGCTGCCGAGACATTTGTACCTGTTTTTGGAGGTTTCCTATACTTGAATACTAGGGCTAGGTGACATAGTCTAATATTTAGAGCCAGGACATGCAGGATTGAAGTTAGGAAATGCTTCTACACGCAAAGGGTGGGAGAAGTTTGGAATGCTCTTCAGCAGACAGCAGTTGATGCTAGCTCAATTGTGAATTCTCAATCTGAGATTGATAGATTTCTGTGAACCAAGGGTATTAAGGGATATGGGGCTAAGGCAGGTATTTAGAGTTAGGTCACAGGTCCACTGTGATCTCATTGTATGGCGGATCAGGCTTGAGGGGTTAAATGATGTTGCCACTTGCTGCCTCTTGATAAGCACCACCTTCTCCAGCAAGTAAGCGAGACGTGTGTCTGGTGATGTGCCTGTCATGGTTGAATAGCTGCCAATGTGTGTGGCCTGAGTGTTGGGGGTGGGCGGCTAGCAACAGTGGTAATGTTGCTGTAGTGCTGAAGACTTGTGCTCCAGAACTAGCTGTGCCTCTAGCCAAGCTGTTCCAGTACAGCTACAACACTGGCATCTACCTGACTATGTGGAAAATTGCCCAGGTATGTCCTGTCCATAAAAAGCAGGACAAATCCAATCGGGCCAATTACCGCCCCATCAGTCTACTCTCAATCATTAGCAAAGTGATGGAAGGTGTCGTCGACAGTGCTATCGAGCGACACTTACTCACCAATAACCTGCTCACCGATGCTCAGTTTAGGTTCCGCCAGGACCACTCGGCTCCAGACCTCATTACAGCCTTGGTCCAAACATGGACAAAAAAGCTGAATTCCAGTGGTGAGGTGAGAGTGACTGCCCTTGACATCAAAGCAGCATTTGACCGAGTGTGGCACCAAGGAGCCCTAGTAAAATTGAAGTCAATGGGAATCAGGGGGAAAACTCTCCAGTGGCTGGAGTGATACCGAGCACAAAGGAAGATGCTAGTGGTTGTGGGAGGCCAATCATCTCAGCCCCAGGACATTTCTGCAGGAGTTCCTCAGGGCAGTGTCCTAGGCCCAACCATCTTCAGTGCTTCATCAATGACCTTCCCTCCATCATAAGGTCAGAAATGGGGATGTTCGCTGATGATTGCACGGTGTTCAGTTCCATTCGCAACCCCTCAAATAATGAAGCAGTCCGAGCCCGCATGCAGCAAGACCTGGACAACATTCAGGCTTGGGCTCATAAATGGCACGTAACATTCGCGCCAGATAAGTGCCAGGCAATGACCATCTCCAACAAGAGAGAGTCTAACCACCACCCCTTGACATTCAACGGCATTACCATCGCCGAATCCCCCACCATCAACATCCTGGGGGTCACCATTGATCAGAAACTTAACTGGACCAGCCTTATAAATACTGAGGCTACGAGAGCAGGTCAGAGGCTGGATATTCTGCGGCGAGTGACTCACCTCCTGACTCCCCAAAGCCTTTCCACCATCTACAAGGCACATGTCAGAAGTGTGATGGAATACTCTCCACTTGCTTGGATGAGTGCAGCTCCAACAACACTCACGAAGCTCGACACCATCCAAGATAAAGCAGCCCGTTTGATTGGCACCCCATCCACCGCCCTAAACATTCACTCCCTTCACCACCGGCGCACAGTGGCTGCAGTGTGTACCATCCACATGATGCACTGCAGCAACTCGCCAAGGCTTCTTCGACAGCACCTCCCAAACCCGCGACCTCTACCACCTCGAAGGACAAGAGCAGCAGGCACATGGGAACAACACCACCTGCACGTTCCCCTCCAAGTCACACACCATCCCGACTTGGAAATATATCGCCGTTCCTTCATCGTCGCTGGGTCAAAATCCTGGAACTCCCTTCCTAAAAGCACTGTGGGAGAACCGTCACCACACGGACTGCAGCGGTTCAAGAAGGCGGCTCACCACCACCTTCTCAAGGGCAATTAGGAATGGGCAATAAATGCCGGCCTCGCCAGCGACGCCCACATCCCATGAACGAATAAAAAAAAAGGGTGAGAGGAAGCATCTGATTGGAAAGAGTTTGTTGGTATGTGAGTGATGGGGGTTGTAGTGTGTGGAGCAGTGGATGCGGCTAGTGGTGTAGTTGGTAGGAGACGCCATTTGACAGATGACCTCACTCATCTTGACCACTCATGTCAAAGCATTGAACTTCTTCCTGCACTGCATCCATGTTCATGATGCTGTGCGCCTGGCATTGACTTCGTACGCCGCTGCCTCCCACTGCCGTTTGGGCAAATGTCTGGAGGGCCTCTTGCACTGCCCCCCACCCCGGCGGATATAGGATGTCCCTCCTTCTGTCCACCTCTTGCACCAAGGTCTCTAGTGCATCAGTAGAGAACCTTGGTGCATGCATGCTCACAGGCCTGGTACCACCTCAGGTCAGGCACATTGGTAAGGTCTGGCATGCAGATTGGAGGATGTGGGATTTAGTAGTGCGCAACCTTTATTCAATGTTTTAACAGAACTCATCAGTTTGTAAACATAGAGACAGAAGCTGCATCTGTGTTTTACATGTGTGATGTCTGATCTCCGTTCAGAGTCCATGCAGACAGCAGACTGTTATTTTCAGCAGATAACAGGTATCTTAGAATCATAGAAAGTTACGGCACAGAAGGAGGCCATTCGGCCCATCGTGTCCGTGCTAGAGCTATCCAGATTAATCCCACTTTCCAGCACTTGTTCCATAGCCCTGTAGGTTATGGCACTTCAAGTGCACATCCAAGTACTTTATAAATGAGTTGAGGGTGTCTCTCTCTACTCCCTTTCAGGCAATGAGTTCCAGACCCATTCCACCCTCAGGGTGAAAAGATTTCTCCTCAGCTCCCGTCTAATCCTTCTACCAATTACTTTAAATCTATGCCCCCTGGCCACTGACCCCTCTGCTAAGAGAAATAGGTTCTCCCTATCCGCTCTATCTAGTCCCATCATAATTTTATATACCTCAATTAAATCTCCCCTTCCTCCTCTGTTCCAAATAAAACAATCCCAGTCTATCCAATCGTTTTTCATAGCTAAAATTCTCCAGCCCTGGCAACATCCTCAGAAATCTCCTCTGTACCCCCTCTAGTGCAATCACATCTTTCCTGTAATGTGACGACCAGAACTGTATGCAGTACTCAAGCTGTGGCCTAACCAATGTTTTACACAGTTCTAGGAGGATTCGAAAATGGTGGTCAGAGCCTCCATTATTTCCTCCCTTGCTTCTCTTAACAGACTGGGATACATTTCGTCCGAGCCTGACAATTTATCTACTTTCAAAGATTCTAAACGCTTTAATACTTCCTCATTTTTATCCCATCCAATATTTCACACTCCTCCACCTTAACTACAATCTCTGCATTGTCACCGTCTTTTGTGAAGGCAGAAGCAAAGTATTCATTAAGAACCATACCCCCATCTTCAGCCTCCACGCATAGGTTACCTTTTTGGTCTCTAATAGGCCCTACTCTTTCCTTAGTTATCCTCTTGCTCTTTATGTATTTATAAAACATTTTTGAGTTTTTCTTAATTTTACTTGCCAGTACTTTTTCATGCTCTCCCTTTGCTTTACCAGCTACCTTTAAGAGATTTCTGAGAAACATAAGAGATTGGGGATCCCTCTGTTGAGGCAAGTACGAACAGTTCTTTCATCCAATCACAACATCCTTATCAAAGAATCAATGCTGCTCCCTATGCAAATCCTTCCATGAAACTCTATCATCAATAACATCAACATTGAAGTCATAAAAAAGAATCTTCCTTTTCATAAAGCTTCACAATCTTTTAACAAAAATGTTGTAAGATTTTCCATTATGCCTGCTTTGATCTGTCTCAGCATGCTTGCTCATTTTTTGACCACATATCCATTATCGTCCATCTCTTTGATATTTTTTTAAACAGAGCCAAAATAATCTTTTAATTGTTATTAAATCTGAATTTACCAAGAAATTGATTGATTCAACATTAAATCAGCACTTCCAAATAATAGGAGATAATGAGAAAGGTAAAACAGAATTGTATGCTTGCTTTGGAAATACATTTAGATCAAATGCACATCTAAGCAATTAAGTTGTAAATTAATATTTGCGGAAGAAAACTTACCATCTTCAATTCCATAAACAGTAAATGTATAAACACTGTTATTCACATAAGGTGATTCCCGGTCCAATACTTTCACTGTTGAGACAACACCGGTCTCTGAATCTACAGTAACCCATTCAGCTGGTTCAAATCCTCGCTCATATCTTTCAAAAAAAAGACATATGATGGGTTATTCAAGAATTTGGATCGCTGATGAATCACCAGTTTTGGTACATATTACAACTAGAGAAGTTAAGTAAAAGTTTAATATCACTCTCTGTAGAAAAACAATCATATTTCTGACAGGGTACACTGATTCTTTGGATACATAGTTGCAAGTAATACTTAGCATTGTAGAACAGGAATATAATCTCTGAAAGAGAGGAAGAAATCTTAACTCTTCTGAAAACTGTGTGAGTCTACCCTATCTTTGGGGTATTAAGGGAGGGAATTTATGCAGAAAAAATATATAAAATGTTCATACTGCTCAGTCAGGAAAATTTCCCCTTCCATCATATATTCCCTTGTAGTTCATGTCGTAATTTATAAGCTTTCCTGATGGGATTCCTGTATGGCAGTAATTTTTTCTCCATATATAATATACACTTACACATAACATGCTTTTCCCATCTGTAGTAATATTTTTACATAGATTCCATGCTTTCTTGTAATGCACAGTTGTGTTTTTTATTATTTGTTCTCTGGGTGTGAATGACACAAGCAAGACCGTATTTATTGCCAATCTCTAGTTCCCCTGAGATGGTGATGGGCCTTCTCCTTGAATTGTTGGAGTCCTTGTGCTGATGGAGCTCCCAGATGGTGTTAGGTAGGGTATTCCAGGATTTTGACCCAGCGATGATGAAGAAACGGTATTAAATGTCTAAGTCAGGATGGTACGTGACTTGAAGAGGAATCCAGAAGTGATATCACATGATATTGCTACTCTTATATTTCTTGGTGGTAAAGGTTGAAGGGGCTGGGACATGCAGTTGAAGTAAGCTTGGTGAGTTGCTGCAGTGCATCTTCTGAATAGTACATAATGCAGCCACCATATGTTGGTGATGGAGGGGGTGAACATAGAGTCCAGTGGCATGGGCATCAATCAAGTGCACTGCTCTGTTCTGGATGGTGTTGAGCTTCTTGAGTGTTGTTATGGCAAGTGGTGACTATTCCATCACGCTCCTGATAAGCCTTGTAGATGGTGAAGAGGCTTTCAGGGGTCAGGAAGCAAGCCACTAATCACAGAGTACCAAACCTCTGCCCTGCTCTTGTAGCTCAGTTAAACCTCTGGTTAATGGTAACCCCAGGATGTGGGGAGTGGGAGGTAGTTTGGCTTTTTCTTGTTGGAGGTGGCCATTATGTGATGCTTATATAGCACAAATGTTAACTGCCACTTGTCAGCCCAAACCTGGTGCCATACATGCTCATATGCTGCCTTGATGTTGAGAGCAGATACTCTCACCTCTCCTTTGGCATTCAACTGTAGCACTCATGTTTGGATCAAGGCTGTGACAAGGTCTGGAGCCAAATGATTCTGGCAGAACCCAAATTTAGCATCAGCAAGCAAATTATTGGTGAATAGATGTCGTTTGATAGCTCTCCTAATGATTCCTTCCATTACTTTGTTGATGAATGGGAAGTAGCTGATAGCATAGTAATTAGCTGGGTTAGATTTATCCTATCTTTTTTGTAGGCAGGACATCCTTGGGCACATGCTCAGGCAGATGCCAGTGTCACAGATGCACCAGAATAGCTTGACTAGGGGAGCAACTAGTTCTAGTGTGGTCCTCAACAATATAATGAGGGTACGGTAGCATAGTGCTTATGTTACTGGACCAGTAATCCGGAGTCATGAATTCAAATCCCGCCACGGCAGCTGGGGAATTTAAATTCAATTAAATAAAATCTGTAATTAAAGAAAACTAGTATCAGTAATGGTGGCCATGAAACTACCGGATTGTCGTAAAAACCCAACTGGTTCACTAATGTCATTTAGGGAAGGAAACCTGCCGTCCTTACCCGATCTGGGCTATATGTGACTCCAGACCCACAGCAATGTGGTTGATTCTTAATCGCTCTCTGAAATGGCCTAGCAAGCCATTCAGTTGTACAATCTCGCTAAAAAAAGTCATAATAAGAATAAAACAGGATGGACCATCTGGCCTCAGACCACTAGGCACCGGAGACCGCAAAGGCAAACTAAGCCCAGTCGACCCTGCAATGTCCTCCTCACTAACATCTGGGGACTTGTGCCAAAATTGGGAGAGCTGTCCCATAGACTAGTCAAGCAACAGCCGGACATAGCCATACTCACAGAAACATACCTTTCAGCCAACGTCCCAGACTCTTCCATCACCATCCCTAGGTATGTCCCACCGGCAGGACAGACCGACCAGAGGTGGCAGTACAGTGATATACAGTCAGGAGGGAGTGGCCCTGGGAGTCCTCAACATTGACTCTGGATCCCATGAAATCTCATGGCATCAGGTCAAACTTGGGCAAGGAAACCTCCTGCTGATTACCACCTTCCGTCCTCCCTCAGCTGATGAATCAGTCCTCCTCCATGTTGAGCACCACATGGAGGAAGCACTGAGGATAGCAAGGGCACAGAATGTACTCTGGTTGGGGGACTTCAATGTCCACCAGCAAGAATGGCTCAGTAGCACCACTACTGACCGAGCTGGCCCAATCCTGAAGGACATAGCTGCCAGACTGGGCCTGCAGCAGGTGGTGAGCGAACCAACACGAGGGAAAAACCAATTTGACCTCGTCCTCACCAATCTACCTGTCGCAGATGCATCTGTCCATGACAGTATTGGTAGGAGTGACCACCGCACTATCCTTGTGGAGACGAAGTCCAGTCTTTGCACTGAGGCCATCATCCAACACGTTGTGTGGCACTATCACCGTGCTAAATGGGATAGATTCAGAACAGATTTAGCAGCTCAAAATTGGGCATCCATGAGGTACTGTGGGCCATCAGCAGCAGAATTGTATTCCAGCATAATCTGTAATCTCAAGGCCCGGCATATTCCTCACTCTACCATTACCAACAAGCCAGGGGATCAACCCTGGTTCAATGAGGAGTGTAGAAGAGCATGCCAGGAGCAGCACCAGGCGTACCTAAAAATGAGGTGCCAACCTGGTGAAGCTACTACTCAGGACTACATGCATGCTAAACAGCGGAAGCAACATGCTATGGACAGAGCTAAGCGATTCCACAACCAATGGATCAGATCAAAGCTCTGCAGTCCTGCCACATCTGGTTGTGAATGGTGGTGGACAATGAACCAACTAACAGGAGGAGGAGGCTCTGTAAAAATCCCCATCCTCAATGGTGGCGGAGTCCAGCACGTGAGTGCAAAAGACAAGGCTGAACCGTTTTGCAACGATCTTCAGCCAGAAGTGCCGAGTGGATGATCCATCTCGACCTCCTCCCGATATCCCCACCATCACAGAAGCCAGTCTTCAGCCAATTCGATTCACTCAACGTGATATCAAGAAACGGCTGAGTGCCCTAGATACAGCAAAGGCTATGGGCCCCGATAACATCCCGGCTGTGTTCCAGTACAGCTACAACACTGGCATCTACCTGACTATGTGGAAAATTGCCCAGGTATGTCCTGTCCACAAAAAGCAGGACAAATCCAATCTGGCCAATTACCGCCCCATCAGTCTACTCTTAATCATCAGCAAAGTGATGGAAGGTTACGTCGACAGTGCTATCCAGAGGCAGTTACTCACCAATAACCTGCTCACTGATGTTCTGTTTGGGTTCCTCCAGGACCACTCGCCTCCATACCTCATTACCAAAGCCTTGATCCAAACATGGACAAAAGAGCTGAATTCCAGAGGTGAGGTGAGAGTGACTGCCCTTGACATCAAAGCAGCATTTGACCGAGTGTGGCACCAAGGAGCCCTAGTAAAATTGAAGTCAATGGGAATCAGGGGGAAAACTCTCCAGTGGCTGGAGTCATACCTAGCACAAAAGAAGATGGTGGTGGTGGTTGTTGGAGGCCAATCATCTCAGCCCCAGGACATTGCTGCAGGAGTTCCTCAAGGCGGTGTCCTAGGCCCAACCATCTTCAGCTGCTTCATCAATGACCTTCCCTCCATCATAAGGTCAGAAATGGGGATGTTCGCTGAAGATTGCAGTGTTCAGTTCCATTCGCAACCCCTCAGATAATGAAGCAGTCCATGCCCGCATGCAGCAAGACCTGGACAACATCCAGGCTTGGGCTGATAAGTGGCAAGCAACATTCGCACCAGACAAGTGCCAGGCAATGACCATCTCCAACAAGAGAGAGCCTAACCACCTCCCCTTGACATTCAATGGCATTACCATCGCCAAATCCCACACTATCAACATCCTGGGGGTCACCATTGACCAGAAACTTAACTGGATCAGCCATATTAATACTGTGACTACAAGAGCAGGTCAGAGGCTGGGTATTCTGTGGCAAGTGACTCACCTCCTGACTCCACAAAGCCTTTCCACCATCTACAAGGCACAAGTCAGGAGTGTGAGTGGAATACTCTCCACTTGCCTGGATGAGTGCATCTCCAACAACACTCAAGAAGCTCGACACCATCCAGGAAAAAGCAGCCCGCTTGATTGGCACCCCATCCACCACCCTACATATTCTCTCCCTTCACCACCGGTGCACTGTGGCTGCAGCATGTACCATCCACAGGATGCACTGCAGCAACGCGCCAAGGCTTCTTCGAAAGCACCTGCTAAACCCCCGACATCTACCAACCAGCAATTCAAGGGCAGCAGGTACATGGGAACACCACCTGCACGTTCCCCTCCAAGTCATGCACCATCCCGACTTGAAAAAATACAGTCATTCCTTCATCGTCGCTGGGTCAAAATCCTGGAACTCCCTTCCTAACAGCACTGTGGGAGAACCTTCACCAAACGGATTGCAGTGGTTCAAGAAGGTGGCTCACCACCATCTTCTCAAGGGCAATTAGGGATGGGCAATAAATGCTGGCCTTGCCAGCGACGCCCACATCCCATGAACGAATAAAAAAAAAGTGATGTTGTCGGGGCCCATGGTCTTCTAGTGCACTCCGCCACTTCTTAACCTCACATGGAGTGAACTGAATTGGCTGGACACTGGCACCTACAGTGGTAGGACTGAGTGGGATCATCCACTTGGCACTTTTGGCTGTCTCTTGCACTCGTGTGTTGGGTGTGGCCATATATGAGGATGGGATGTTCATGGAGTCTCCTGCTATTAGTTGCTTGATTGTCCACCACTATTTTCAATGGGGTTGTGGTAGTACAACAGAGCTTTGGTCTGATCCATTGGTTGTGGCACCACTTTGCTCTGTCTATAGCCTGCTACTTTATGTGTTTAGCATACAGGTAGCCCTGTTTTATAGCATCACTCGGCTGTTGCCTTATTCTAAGGTATGCCTGCTGCTGCTCCAGGCACATCCTTCTACACACCACATTGAACCAGAACTAGTCTCCCGGTTTGATGGTGAGAGAAGTATCGAGACATAAGGTTACAGATTGTAGCGGCATACAATTCTGCTTCTGCTGATGGCGTACAGCACTTCATGAATGTTCAGTTTTGGGCAGCTAGGTCTGTCCTTACTCTGTCTCATTTAGCAGGGCAGCAGTGCTTCACTGTGAAGATGAAATGTACATCAATCCTTTGGGTCTATTGATTATTGAAATCAATGGAAAAGAAAATCGGGTGAGGTGTAAGACGCTGCCGACCAGTTAGCGCCCATTTCTCGCTACCGCCAAAGATTAATTTCATCCTATTTTCTTTAATGATTACAGAATGGCAAGTTGTCCAAATTACGTTTGGGCCCAAAAGGCTTTTTTACTCGAGTTATATTCTAATTCCCTTATAAACTAGCAGGTCATTTCGAACTACTTACAAGGCTATTTGTAAGAGGAATTGATGAATGTAATGTACCTTCTTTTCAATATTTCCCAACTTCAAAGCTCTCTGCTAGTTTGCTGTTCACTACAGGGGAGTCTATTGTTTATTGCTAAAAGGATCAGTTCAGATACTGCATTCAATTCACCCATTCTGTTGCAGCCAAGCCACATGGAAAAATTGCCTGGCAGGGCCTACACTGGTAGCTCACCCTATTCCAAAGGCTGGGTTACAGCTCTCCAGTTCAGGCACTAGCAGATGAACCAATGATCTTAAATTGTATCAGATGCAAATGCTATATAATAGTGTTTTGACAAAAAGAGAGAAGAAACAATTGGGATATAAATGTGAAAAGCCACCATTGGCATGGTGTATGTTCACTTATGTTCAACAATCATCACTTTTTACCTGATGGAATGCTTATAGAATTTATCAGTATCAGTAGCATTAAATCTTCCCAGCACTTTTCCAAGCTTCTGACCTTCGATCTCATTAGCAATTAATATTGAAGGGTTGAACACAGGAGGGTCATTCATGTCCTTCACAGTAATAACTGCAGTTATATTTTGTAATACTTCAGAAACTTTGTCTTTCATTCCTGGACATGTAAAAAGTGGTTCTTCATTCTCAACAGTTATCTTAATTTTCCTTACAGGACCACCCTCATAATCCAAAGACTGCAATAGTAAAAACATATAATTAGTTTGAATAATAGTTTAAATAGCTTAGAAAGTTTCTCATTATTGTAATAAAACTGTTAAAGTTGTGTTATTTCTTTACTATTCTTAGTGTATTGAATGAAAATTCTGGGTGTTGTTGATTTGTCAGTTTTTTGGGGGACTGTATCAGTTTTTTTTCAATCTGCTGGTCAATTTGTCATTTTCTCAGGTTTGGATGTATACTGAGTTCTGAAAATGGAAAGTATGCACTGTAACATTCTTCACCTTGGCAAGCACAATAACTCATGAATAAATAAAAGACTCAAGGTCGTAGGAAATAGAACAGATTTCTGATGGGAAGGAGTGATGGAGCATAGACTAGTAGCAAGACAGTGATCTTAGAAGATAGTTAAAGAAATATATTCAAAGTAAGTAATGCTCTTTTCTTAATCCAAAGAATACTATGATTACAAAACAATTCAATTTCATACTTTTCTAACTATACTTCAGTGACACTATTAGAAAATTATTTGTGATGCCATTCTGAATGCTTTCTTAAAAAATGATTAGGACATGGCTTGTAAATCCAAATTTAGCAAAGTTTTGTAAATTGCCTCATTGCGATATGGTTACAATTTGTTGTCCATATGGCCAATTGAAGTGAATAAAGCATTTTACAACACAAATGTAATGCTTCTAAAAGCTAAAGCTTGCTGGAAATCAGTTAGTGCAAAAATTCAAGTCTCCATTTCAGATTCAAAGATCTACAAAATAATCCACCCTCTGGCCTAACTGCATAGTCTACTAACTCATTGGGAGCAGCAAGCTCCAGGTTTGATTCCCAGTTGGTGAATAATTAAGTGATCCAGGAAGCAGCTGAGGCACCACAACTGGCCTTAGCACCCCTGGAATAGGAAGGGAAAACAATTAGGGAGGCTTCCTATTTCTGATTGCTATCCAGTCAACCTTGATGGAAAATGCATGTATGTGGATGTAGAATGAGAACAGGTTTGGACTTAGCTATGATGCCCCTGGAAATGGATTCCAGCATAAGATTTACAAATCTGACCTTAAAAGTTCAAATTCTGATTCCCTAATCACTAAATCCTAGTAGGTGGAAAATTATATTTGATACAATCTTCATGAGACTGTTACATAAATAAGAGAATAAATTAAGGACATAGGAAAACAGTTAAATATACTGCAACAGTGATATAGAAAATGAAATACAAATATTTATGTTTGCAAAGATACAAATAAAGGTCCTTTTTCTCTTAAAGCACAAATAATGCAGTAAAGGTACAAGCAATATTCTCAAATTAAAATACCATACCTTTATTAGAAACAGAATTCCATCATTTGTTTCTGGGTCTGTTTCAAACTTGTAATTTTCATTTTCATTCCCTTCTATTATTTTATACTTTGCTCTCCAGGCTGGCGTATTGGGACTGTCTTTGTCCGTGACACTTAGTCTTAATACAACCACATCTTTGTCAGTCTCATTGATATTACCTGAAGCCTAAAGGAAAGGAAATCAGATAGTAACAGAAAAAAATTGACTTTAGAAAACAAATACCCTGACTATTTTGCTAATGTATAATGGTTTGGATTCATGTACATAAACATAAGATTTTAAAGTCATTCTGTCCTTACTCTTTACATTTCCATTATAAATTCCGTCCCCACCTGCACCCAAATTTCAAGCCTATGTCCTTTGCTCTTTGAGTGAGTATCAGAATTACTTTTTAGATATGGTGATTCATGTCTACATCAGCAATTCATCTGGGTTTTCTGGACTGCTGTATTCATTTAAAAAAAGGAAATCTGCAGCTCTATGCGCTGGAGGCACAGCAACATTAATCCAGAATATCAAAGAAAGCGATTGAAAATGGAGAAGTATTTTTACATCAATATTTTTTATGATATTCAAGCCTAGTTTCAAGTTATATCATTGAAAACAAATTATGCCTACATTGGAATATTATAGGCCAGTTGTACTATACATCTTGCATCGATATAAGTAGTATCAGCTTTGCATTAATACAAAATGTGCAGTATTTAAACTAAATGTCACAATTTTAAAGGGAGTACAGGATCAGAAACACCTTGGGGTTTGGGGGAAAAAAAAATTTACACGGTGAGTTATTATGATCTGGAATGCACTGTCTGGAAGGGTGGTTGAAGCAGATTCAATAGTAATTTTCAAAAGGGAATTGGTTAAATACGTGAAGAGGAGAAAATTGCAGGGCTATGGGGAAAGAACAGGGGAGGGGGACTAGCTTTCTCAAAGCATGATGGGCCGAATGGCCTCCTTCTGTGCTGTAAGATTCCATGATATGTCAAAGTATCCAGGCTGATAGTTCTTAGAGGTATTACCAAACTGCCCCAGTTTTGTACCTGCTGCAGTGCAATTGCAATCAGTTTAAAACTAAATTTTTAACTTTTGCTCTCATCCTTTTTAATGTTGGTGACAAGTTGGCTGTCCTGTCATCTCTTTGATAAAGTTAAAAATGTAAGTGTCATTTGGACACTGTTGAGTGGCCTTCTGCATAGAGTTCTGCTGTACCTGATTAAAGAATGATGCAGAGCCAACAGTATAACCCCACTCCATAGGTCCTGCATTGCTCTAAGCAAATACTGGTCTGTGGATACCAGTAGCACAATTGTACCCTTAAATGTTATTGTCCAAATCTCTGGCAATTTTTTCAGTAATTGTTCAAACATAGAAAGCTGGAAGGATCCTGACAACAATGCATTGCTAAAATAGTAAAGAACTACTAAGAGTTAGGAACATTGTTGAATAATAAAGTATTATATTTCTTTGCTTTTACAGATGATGCATCTGTAAAAATACTTACACTTTTCTGGGTAAAAATAGGAGGATTGTTATTGCCATCTATCACATTAATCTGTACTTCTGCACTGGAGGACAGTACTTTTTCACCATTGTCTCTTGCTTCAATGACTAAAGAGTAGAATTTGATGGCCTAAAACACAAATGACAATCTGATATAAAAGAAGCTCTATGACATTTTATTAAACAAAACATTGCCTTGCCCCAGCAGCAACTTACCAATAAAAAAGGTAATTACAGAACTAACTATTGCATGAATTGGAGTGCATTTGTTTTTTTGGGATAAAGCTAGTAAGTCTTCTTAAACTGCAGCCTACAAAAAAAATAAGTTTTCTGCTAATCGACAATTGACTTAATGCATTTCCACTGTCCAAGTATAATATATACAACATACTAAATTGGATATTCCTCTGCGATCCCTCTCAAAATTGAATGAGATTGTGACAGAAAATGAGTCAAAATGCGACAAGGCCTATTGCTGCTTCCCTGCCTCGAGTTGCATTTCCAACCCTTACCCCTGCTGGGACTGCTGCCAGCTGCCCTTCCTCATTCATCTTATGCAAGCAGGATGGGGTGGGGACTGGCTCTCTGGCCCATTTACCTCCCCTCTGTCCCTATTACTGCTGCTATCGTGGCTCTGGATACCATTGTGGAATGGGGCTTCCAGGGCATCAGAGCAGCCCAGCAATCTGTTCTTCAGCGGATCACAAGAATAGCTGAGGCGCCGCCCTGGGAGATTGGCAATGGCTCCATGGAACAAGAACCTGCTGTCCTCTCTCAGGATGACAGCATTCCTGCTCCCACCCCTGCCACTCCACCACCGCTCTTACCGTTGCCTGTCAGCCAGCCAGCCCAGACTGCTGCGGTCCAAGCTGAGATGGTGCAGTCTGAAGTCGGGCCCTCTAGGCCCAGAGCTGCTCGAGGTCATCCTCCAAGGCCATCTGCAGTCTCCTCAATTGAAGGTCAGCAGCCTTCCATCTCCCATGATCCAGTCACAGGGGAAGCGCCTCGTAGGAACGCTAGGAAAGGTAAAGGCACACGGAAGACAGGCACTAATGGAATGCACAAGGATGATTACTATCATTTTGTATGCATTATTTTATAAGTGAATTGATAAATTTGGATTTGAATTTGCATTTGGTGGTGTTTTTTATTTCTGCGGTGAACTGAGGGAGGAACCAATATGTGTTATCAGAAAGAGGACGATGGGATGGTTAGTGTTAGAGGAAAGGTAAGGATTGTAGGACTGTTGGTGAATGGGGAGGTGTATTTGAGGTTACTGCTATCGCTCATTAATAATCTGATCATCTACAGCCCTGGCAGAAAGGGACTGTCTACATTGTAGCCTCCCTTCCTCTTCCTCCATGTCCTCTTGCAATTCCTCCTCCTTTACTTCCTTCTCTTCTTGCTCCTGGTTCTCAGCTTCTCACCTGATATATGATGGCAAGGGCTGTTCCCTTATAATGGCCAGGTTGTGCAGCATGCAGCATACTACCACAAATCTCGATATCTGCTTAGCTGAGTACTGTAGGACTCCTTCGGAGAGGTCCAGGCAGCAGAAGTGTTACTTGAGGACGCCGATGGTGTGCTGTATAATGTTCCATGTGGCAGCATGGCACTCATTGTAGGCCTGCTGTGCACGTGTGCGTGGGTTCCTGACCAGTGTCATGAGCCATGTCATGAGGGGATAACCCTCATCACCCAATAGTCAGCCTTTGACTTGCCGTGCTGGTTCAAATAGAGGTGGAACAGAAAACTGCCGCAGAATGTAAGAATCATGACTGCTGCCAGGATAGCAGGCATTGACCTGCATGATGCGCTGCGTGTGGTTGCACACCAGTTGTACATTGAGGGAATTGAATCCCTTTCTGTTCATGAATATGGCCAAGTTCAGATGAGGAGCACGCAAGGCAAGGTGCGTGCAGTCAATGGCACCCTGCACCATGGGGAAGCCTGCAAACCATGCAAAACCTCACGCTCACTCTTCCTGCTTGTCTCTGGCAAGAGGAATTGAGATTAATGTGTTTCTCATTGTATAGAGGGCCTCAGTGACCTCTCTTATACAGCAGTGCACTGCAAACTGTGAGATGTTGCTTATTTCTCCAGCAGCAACCTGAAAGGAGCCCAAGGCATAAAAATTAAGAGTCATTGTCACCTTGATAGCCACAGGCAATACTGTCCTTGCTCTGCTTTAATGCTGCAGTTGTGGCTGCAGGAGTTGACAGATTTCAGTCATGACCTCTTTAGTGAACCGAAGACGTCTAATACATTGGTCATCGCTGAAGTTGAGATAAGAGAATTGGTCCCTGAAGACCCTCCTCAGACATGGCATCCTGCTGAGTGCCCTGCTGCCCCTTCTCCTCCTCCCTTTTTTAGCAGCTTGTCCTGCTCTGTGTGACCTCTCTTCATTCTCCCAGTCATGTTTAATTCCCAGAGGAAGCTCTACCAGGCCACACATGTCTGAAAGTAACTTCTTTCAGCACAATATTTTAAATGACAGAAATAGCACTGCTAGTCCAGCCAGACCACTCTCTCGAAAGTAGTTAAACTTCAGCCGAGGATAGGAAACCTTTAAAAACACATACAATTGCACCGGCAGCAGCCAGAATAAATAATCCAGCAACTAACCTGTAAGTACTGCATGACCGCTTTAAATAGCGCATGTTGGGTGTCCTTCATCGGTCATCAGAAGCTGTATCATGGTGGGTTCCACAGGTGTACTGATGGAGATGACCACCCGCTCCATGTGGGAAAGGATGGGCTCCAAGCTCTGTGCAAAGCCCTGTGCCAAGTTAGAGCTTGACCCCTCATGCTCCTTGACATTGTGCACAGGCTTTCCAGTGCACCATGCATTTGGTTGTGTATGCCCATCAGCCTTCTTCTGTAGCCTCGCCCATCAAAGTCATTATCTGACTCCTCTGCAGCAGAACTAGTGAGCGACCTCGTCCTCCGGCGAGTTGGCACCTGCAGTATCCTTTCCCCCCTCCCTGGCTCCTGCGCACTTGTGCCTGGTGTCTCACTGCATGCAGATTCCTCCTCTATCCTTGCCTCTAAACTACGCACAGTGTCTTCCTGTGCCTCCTCTGACTGGGCAGGTTCAGTTCTTGGTTATCTGAAATTACAAAGGGACATGGGTTGAGTTGTGGTGAGGGGAGAGGAGAAAGTAAGACATGCGTGATTACACCATCTACAGCACGAATCAGAAAAGATTGTGGGATGAGGGAGAAGTGGGAAGTGAGAAGGAGGATTAGGTATGCAGAGACCCTCATCATCGATACCTCCAGCACCGCCAGTGGCCATGGCCTCAGCAATGGTCCTTCTAATGATGGCCAGCACTGTCTGCTCCATGGGAGTTAGGACATGAAGGCGAGCCTGCCATCCTCCAGTTCTTTCTTGCTGCCGCCTGTTATGTGCCACCTTCTCCTGCAAAAAAGAGGGAAGTGTGTCAGTGAGTGTCCTGCAAGATGTTTGGGTGATGTGGCTGTCATGGCTGAATAGCTGCCAGTGTGTGTGAGCTGTGAGTTTTGGGTGTGTAGCTTGCAACAGTGGTAATGTGTGAGGGTGAGAGGAAGTATCTGAGTTTAAGGGTTGATTACTGATTGAAAGAGTTTGTTGGTAGATGGGTGATTGGAGGTGTAGTGCATGGAGCAGTGGGTGCGGCTTGTGGTGCAGTTGGTAGGATATGCCACTTGAAATTTGAACTCACTCACCTTGACCACTCGTGTCAAATCACTGAACTTCCTCCTGCACTGCATCCATGTTCATGGTACTATGCTCCTGGCATTGACCCCATCCTCTACTTCCTCCCACTGCCTCTTGAGCGTATGTCTGGAGGAACTCTTGCCCCCCTTTGGATATAGGATACCTCTCCTTCTGTCCACCTCTTGCATCAATTCCTCTAGTACATCATCAGAGATCCTTGGTGCACACTCTCTTGCAGGCGCAGCCATTCTTCCAACTATAGGAGCCCTGGAATCACTTCTCACACCACTTCCTGCAGCCACAGTGCACCCCCCCTTTAAGAGGTACAGGCTGCCTTTAAGTAATGCTAGCCACTCCCGATATTGGGGTCCCCTGCTGATACGTGCAGCCAATCAGCAGTGCTGGTAGTGCTGGCTGCACGCAGCAATCATTGAAATCAACAGGCAGCATGAATGTTACATGTTGCCGACATCGCAACAATGGGCACAGGTTAATTGTGCACCGCGATCCCAGCGCCCATTTTTGGGGGTTATCCAATATAACCCCCAATATTTAAGATATTTGCATTACATTTACTAAAAAGGCTTACAAATTCATTGTAAAACATAATTTATAATTGTCAATTAATTGATTATATTCATTATTCAATTATCAAGAAAGTTATTTTATAATTTGATTTTATTAAATTAAATTTCCATTAGCATAAACAATTCTTTGATTTAAAAAGGTGCTTGTTACTTTTATGGATATGTAATACATACATCATAGTCTAGGCATCTTCGAAGAAGTATGGATCCATTTTCTGAGTTAATTTCAAACATATTTGATGGTACTGCAGGTTTTTGAGAAACAATGGTGTATGAAATTTTTCCATTACCAATCTTTTCATCATCGGGGTCTGTTGCTTTGACTTTGAAGACTTCGTCACCTAAAACATAGAACATGAATTACTCAGAAAACATGCACTATGTAAGTTATGGCTCCAGAAAACAGTGCTACTGTATTCACATCGCATGAAGAGATAGGTCTAGCTAAAACAAAAGATACTGGAAATGCTTGGCAGCTTAGTCAGCATTTGGCAGAGAAGATGCATCACTGTTTGGGGAGTAAGGCTTCATCACATCTTCAGCAAGGTTACACCTGAAATATTAATCTTTCTCGTTCAGATTTTGAAGGAGTTTCTGTACATTTCTAGCATTTTTTGCTTTCATTTCAAATTTCCAGCATGCACCACTTTCCTTTTAATCTTTTTTTATTATTTGTTCATGGGATGTGGGCGTCGCTGGCCATCCCTAATTGCCCTTGAGAAGGTGGTGGTGAGCCGCCTTCTTGAACCGCTGCAGTCCGTGTGGTGACGGTTCTCCCACAGTGCTGTTAGGAAGGGAGTTCCAGGATTTTGACCCAGCGACGATGATGGAACGGCAATATATTTCCAGGTCGGGATGGTGTGTGACTTGGAGGGGAACGTGCAGATGGTGTTGTTCCCATGTGCCTGCTGCTCTTGTCCTTCTAGGTGGTAGAGGTCGCGGGTTTGGGAGGCGCTGTTGAAGAAGCCTTGGCGAGTTGCTGCAGTGCATCCTGTGGATGGTACTCACTGCAGCCACTGTGCGCCAGTGGTGAAGGGAGTGAACCCAAACAGAGCATCGGTGAGCAGGTTATTGGTGAGTAAGTGCCGCTTGATAGCACTGTCGACAACACCTTCCATCACTTTGCTGATGATTGAGAGTAGACTAATAGGGCGGTAATTGGCCGGATTGGATTTGTCCTGCTTTGTGTGGACAGGACATACCTGGGCATTTTTCCACAGTGTAACCAATTGTTTGTTGTGATCATTGCATGTTCAGAAACCAAACACAGTCACAGAAAATACGTATGTGTCACTTTGATTCAGTTGGTGACATTAAGTCAGTGGGTTATGGTTTCAAGCACACTTTAGGACTTGAACGCACTATCTAATCTGATACTTCAGTGAAGATTTGAAGAAGTGCTGCATTGGTGCTGATGCCCCATCTGGCCTGTTTGAAAAAAAATAGAGTTGTACTGGTCTTTCCCTGCTTTGGGATCTTGCTCTGTGCAAATTGGCTATGGTGTTTGCCTATACAACAATAGTGACCGCACATCATAAAGTCATTTGTTTGATCTGAAGTGCTTAGGGTCATCCTAAGAGATGTAATAACGTGCAGTATAAATGCAAATGGAAAAATAAGACACAGTCTTCACAAGCCAGCTGTAAACCTCATACATAAGGGACTTACCCTGCGGAAAACAGATGTATCAAGTTTCAGGATTTTTTGAGCATTTTTACACAGATAAGATTTGGAAATGAGTTACTTTTAATGTTGGGTGATTTTATTATCTGGTTTCAATATGCAGGGGGTTGGTTGGAGGGAGTCATTATGTAGGGATTCAGGGCACTCATTGCTGCACAGAGTTCTGCTCCCCAAAGATCTGTGGCCATTCAGAGGGAGCGCCCAGCAGCAGGTGATAACTGGAGTAGGCAAAGATGAGATTACTGCCTCTCAGTACCTGTAGCTCAACCCCCTCCCCTCAGATGACAGTTGCTGTGCCAGGCAACCAGGCAGCAGCAGATGTGGAAAATAGGATTGCCAAGCCTCCCACTTTGCTCAGAATTCTCCCAGAATGGTCAATTGGTCTCCCGATCTTGCTGTTGCTGGCGACCCAGGAGAAACAGCCCTTGTATGCATGGTTCACACATGCCCTTGTGTGCTACCTGTTGTGGCTTGCAGCCAATCTACATTGTTTGGGCCCTGCTGGTCATCTTTCTCAACAATAGCAGTGATCTTCTCGAAGGATGAAATCAAAGTGTCCTTGCCCAATTCATACCAGAAAAATTGGACTTCTGCCAGCTAATTATAGAAGACTGTCAATAAAGAAACCCATGCCAAAACATTTGTATTCTGAATAAAGGGGAAAGAATGTAAGAACAAATTCCCACCTGGATGTGTATTTTCCGATACATTAAATTTGTATATCTGTTGGCTAAATACAGGGGCGTTGTCGTTGATATCAATCACCACAATTTTATAAAACATTTCCATATCTGCAGGTGTCAAATCGTCGCTCTTCAGGGCATTCACTTGAAACTGAATATGAAAAAAATTGGTAGAATTAATTATCCCAAAAAATAGATTACACATTAAGAAATAATAAGACATTCGATTTTTCTACTGTTTAGATTAACAGAAATTTATACCAAATTCAGAGAGCGGTAGATCGCACATTCATATATTTGACTTTTTAATTTAATTGTCATGAATTTAATTAAAACTAAACTTTTTATCCATCTATTTAGTCAATACACCTGCTCTCCTGTTCATCACTGTGCTTTGTTTTAGGTTTGGAGGCACTTTTCTCACAAAATGTCAGCCCTTGGCTCAGTAATAGCACTCTTACCTCAGAGTCAGATAGGTTCAAGCCCCACACCAGAGACTTGAGCACATAATCTAGGCTGATACTTCAGTGCAGTACCGAGGTTCTGACTTTTGGATGAGATGTTAAACCAAGGTCCTGTCTGCCCTCTTAGGTAGATGTAAATGATCCCATAGTACAATTCGAGTTGGTATCCTGGCTAACATTATCCCTCAACAAACACCACCAAAAAACATTATCTGGTCATTTAACTTATTGCTGTTTGTGAGACCTTGCTGTGCACAAATTGGCAGTGACATTTGCCTACTTTACAATAGTGACTAAATTTCAAAAGTACTTAATTTGTTGTGAAGAACTTTGGGACGTCCTGAGATCATGAAAAGCACTATATAAATGCAAGTTCTTCTAAAGGAGCATTCTGGAACTGGTTAAATTGCTTGGCCAGCACATTTTTGAATATCAATAAAATCTGTGCTGGGAATGGTTAGCTGAAAGATTAAGCCAGCCCACAGCACACTGAGCTGACCTCATGCAATTTTGTGAGGTCAGGTCATTGGAGTAATTAGCACAAGTTCCCAGCACATCCTTGGTCTTGTACTGACAGCTAGCCGAATAGCAATGGGGAAAAATCTAGCTACCAGCTTAAACAGGGTAGCACGAATTCCCACTAGCCCGCCACCAAATTTTCTGCAGATCAAGGTAAGTGGGGTGGTAAAATCACTCTAGGATATGCTCCATCACGATCCCCACTTTGTTGTGTTCCTCCACCATTTCCTGCTCCTAGGCTCAGCCCAGCAGTTGACTATATATATATATATATATGCCTGCTATGTGGGCAGGTATACGCAAAGTCAATGCAAAGGAGGGAAATGCATCCTGTGATGTATTCCCTTCTATTTGTGTCACTACTACTGCTGTTAGTCCCAGGTATCAAGTGTACAAAGGTGGTGGTCGTGGGAGGCTTGTTTGTGTTTTTTAAGCTCTCAGAGCAATGGCTTGCACAAGCCCAAAA
The DNA here is from genome assembly GCF_035084215.1 of Heptranchias perlo. Classification (NCBI taxonomy): domain Eukaryota; kingdom Metazoa; phylum Chordata; class Chondrichthyes; order Hexanchiformes; family Hexanchidae; genus Heptranchias; species Heptranchias perlo. The sequence continues at coordinate 30,499,740 of NC_090343.1, forward strand.
GGTATGATCAGTACTTTTTTAAATGTTGAGTACCTTTCACAAGCAGCATGGAGGCTTACCTGCACCTCCTATGCAGTGACAGGATCAGAGGGCTGCTGCAGCAAAACTCTGGGCCCAATTTGATGAGACACCCTGCCAGAAGTCAGGGAGCCTGCCTCCAATATTGAAATGACCCTGAGATAGGATGATCAGCCAGAATCTCTAAAGCGGCCAAAATTTGCGACCAACTGGAAATGTGGCAAAATTCCACCAAACCAGAAATTCTGGGCTGGCTGCATATGGGGGCAAATATTAACTCCAAATTGCAATGTAGATAATTTCAGAGCTGCACCCTTGTGCCAGCAACTGGAGGGCTGACCACGCTGCAAATTTTGAGGCTAGTCCCTCCCAATTGTAACAATCACCTAGCACTTGCAGAATGGATGCTGGGAACTGGACGGAAACCCGGTTGGCTGAGAAGGGAATGGAAATTTTGGGAAGGTAGCAGTTCCCAAAGGACCACTGATTACTTTGAAGAGGAGTGTTTTTTTCTGCATTTAAAAAATATATTTTGGTGCGAGCAACAATGGGACCAAGAAGCAATGTATGGATATCTGCACCTTTTCAGGAAGAGATTTGGAGGTACACTTACAGGAAATGCAGCAAAGGAGAAGGGTAGTTTTTTGAGTGGAAGCAAAGGTCCAAGCTGCATGGATGGAAGTAGCAGAAAGTGTGAATGGAGACTCCCAGATCCATTGACTTTATTCAAAGAAAGAAGCAGTAATATGGAATTAGGAATACAAAGTAAGTGTGCACATCTTTTCACACTTAATATTGGGGTTAATATGTATGGCACAAACTAAAATTATGAGTTGCAGCACCCTCCGGAAGGTACCATGCAAAGCATTCAAACAAACTTTCCCCTCTTCTGTACAATTGCAGAAAAGCTGTAAAACACAAATCTACATGGCTATTCCCACTAATCCCACCTCCAGTGCCCCAATATATTGTACACTTGCAAGAAACAGCCATACAATACTTCACAGCACAAAAGTGGGGCTAGCAGGATTGTTCCAGGCTGGTTTGAAGGCCTGAAATAATCACTCAGGGGTCCTGTGGCAAAGGGTAAGCAGCCTTCCTACAAAAAAATGGACAATTTTTATTATTTACCGACATCTTCAGCCCGCCCTGCCAGCTCTGCTCCCAAGCAGCTGGTCAGTGGGATATTTTAGTGCCCAACCCCCCCCCATCACCAATGGTGCCCCATCTGTGCCAATACTCCCCAGTATTATCCTAATTACCTGACTCCAAGAATTTCAGCACTGTTAAGGTGGTGGAGCAGTGTCATGGGTTTCTAAGTCTTACATATTTACGTAGGTCGACACAGAATAAGAAGGTGTAAGCAGGATCCAACTTATGTGCTTTGAATCATATAGCAAAACTAATGTTAAAGAAACTCGAAAGAAAATAGTTTGTACCACCAATTCTCGTGTTTTTTCACGATCAACTTTGCGATGGATAAATATTTCTCCACTCTTGGGATTAACTGAAAACAAGCCTCTCTCAGGTCCAGTTTCCACACCCTCACCCGAAATTGCAAATAGCAGTGTAGTGTTTTGCGACCTGTCATTGGAAAGCTGCAAAAGAACAAAATTGTTAATTGTAGAAATAATTATACAAGAAAATTATTGTGAGTTGAATGATCTAGTAATAGTATTTCATCAAAATATAAAACTATTTCTCAGGTCTTAACTTTCAAACATGGTACACCTTCATTAAAAACTTTGCCCTTGAATTTACACTCTGAGATAATAGTTATAAATGCTTAAATTGTTATTAAGAAATCCCTCTCTGCTAATTTACCAGAGCCAATAGCCCATTTATTTTTATTTTAGGTGGGTTAATGCCTCCATTTAACAAACAGAGGGAGGAATTTCAAACAAAACCATTGAGGTATTATCCCTCATCGATAACTTTAAAGTCTTTATTCATCAGGAGAACTTAACTTTACTTGTTTGAAAATTTCATGGTGCAGATAAATTACGCTATTTGCCTGACTGAGAATCTTGGCATATCAAAAGTCCCTCTCCAGCACTGTTAAGGTGGCAGAGTGGGATCATAGCACTGAGGGCAGATTCCGCAACTGGGTTCTCCCAGCATGAAATGGCATTCTCATGGAGTACATCTTGGAAAATCGTGAGCCCGCAGTCTGTGATGTTAATTTTCTGTCCATTAATTTTCTGGATGGAAAATCACAGGTTGCAGGTCCACAATTCCCCAGCCTGCACTCCCTGCAAGTGCCACACCATGCTGTGATCACCTGATCGCAGAATCAGTCCTCTGAAGTCTGGAACAGAAAGCTATGGGTTTATTAGAGCTATTATACCATGTGTACCAGTTTAAGGCTAGTATTTGCTTAGATCTGCCAGCTCCACATCACTCTGAGTTATACTGCTGGCTCCATGTCACTGACCTGGCTCCACATCACTGCCTCTGGCTCGCTGCTGAGTTGGAATATGTGAGGACAATTTACCACAGTCTTTGCTAGGTAGGTATACCAAGGCCTGTAGACCTGGTTGGTGGCATCTTGGCAAGTGTTGTCAAACAAGCTATACTGGCTGTTGATTACTCTGGCATCCAGTCTTTCTCGCAGCAGCATTTACAGCACCACATACAATGATTGAGGTACTTCCAAAGAATATCCATTATGTTTAGCCAGATTTGAATATGTCATTTTCATGCATTGGGTCAGCTCTCATAGCTTTTCTTGGGAGCTTCCACCCTGCCAAAGATGCACCAGGATTTCAGAATAGTGAAAAATCCCAGCCTCTGTCTCTTGTTTCTCTCATCGCCTCTTTGTCTCTTGTTTCTCTCTGCCTCACACATTGAGATCCTGTCTTACCTCTTTTTCCTTCTTGGTTTCATCCAAGGTTGAGAAACAGAGAATCAAGTAGCATTGAGCATGTGCATTAAACAAGAGACAAAGAAGGTATGAGAGAGAAAAACAAGAGGGAGAGTTGGACAAACAAGTTATAAAGAGAGTGTGAGGGAAAAGAAGAGAAAGTATGTGCGAGAAAAATCAGAAACTGAAAAAGTGTGCTGCTAAAACAAGACACAGAGTGAGAAAAATAAGAGACCTGGAGGGTATGAAAAAGAAAGACACACACACACACACACACACACACACAGAGGAATATGAGGAGACATACAGAGCAGATACACTCTTGGAATGTTAGAAGTCCAGCAGTTTGTCTGTACTGTAGGGACAGGGACGTCCCATAACAGTTGGCTGTCAAAAGCCAATAAGAATAATGTTAGGCAAGTACACAATATGTTGTAGTTGTCTGGTAGGCAAGAGTTCCAGGTTGCATCCACAAGCTACAATGATTTTGGATCATCTGGCAGAGGGATTGTGATCCATGTTTCAGCTGTAGACAATCCTGGGATCAATGGAATCCAATCACCATGGTGCAGAGTTCAGTTCTTCTGCAGTACTAGCCTGGTGGTGCAAACAGTGCTGTTGAGGAGAGGTGAAGATTTTCAGGAGTTCCAGAATTTGTGGCGCAGTGCAAGGTATTAGAGTACACAGTGCAGGCCTGGACAATGCAGCAGTTTGGGCAAAACAAGGAATGGAAACATGCACTGATTATAAAAGACAGGTTGCTAAATATCTTGAAGAAAGTGACCAGAACCAAATGAATTTAAATAACTGTCTGTCCAGTTAAAAAAAACCCTGCTAATCAAAAATATATTTGAACAAACACACAAGATGTTTGTATGTCTAATGTTTAGATGTGAGGCTACAATGAGCCAGTCATCAGACTTGCTCATGAGACTTTGAACACACAGACACAAAATATATAATTTAGAGAGATAAATAGATATTAAAATTGTACCAACTAGTGACTTTTTGAACGATTTGAATATTTATCATGTTGATCAATGTAAAGCTACCAAAAAAGCATTTTATCCTTCTTTATTTTTTTCTCTTATATCAACACTTACTTGTATAGCCTTTTTAGGGTAAGGTCCTGGATCTTCTTCCACAAGTTTGAATGTAGCAGAAATCCACCTTCTCTTCACACGGCGCAACACCACTGAATTGTGCCCTTCTATTCTGTGCAGGTCCTAAAATTAAGCATTTCAGTATTTAACTCTTAAATATCTAAGATTAACATTTATCACCATGTCAAACAGCTTAATAGATTCAGTAGGCTCCTTTCTGAAGATATGAAATTACTCCAATCCAAGCCTATAAGAGATCCTCATTAGAGTAAAAAATCAGTTTACTTGTTTTACTTGAATCTTGAACTGCACCTATCAAATTCTCACATCTTACATCTTCTTGTTCATGGCAGGATGTCCTTGAATACACCTTAATGCGAAATTTAAATTAGTAACTCCGCATATATTGTTGTAATGTAGAATTATATTGTTATAATGTAGAATTATTAGAAATACTTGTTCAGGTACTTATTGGGGGTAATTTTGACTTTGGGTAATAGTGTAAAACGGGCGATATCGGATCAGTCGCCCTTTATATATCTTCAATGGAAATGAAAATCAGGAGGGATGTATAACGGGCGGCTGATCCCATATTGTCCATTTTACACTGTCGTCCAAAATGAAAAAAATTACCCCCATTGTATGCAAAGCTCTAAATTATTCCACAATATCTAAATATTATTTCTGCATTTGGATACAGAGCTATCAGCCTAAATTTTCCTCTTCTTACTGCCTGGTTTTACGTTGGCATTTGGCCAGGCAGCGGTAGAAAATGGAGAGGAAATCTGTTAAATTGGATCCCACCTACCTTAGAGCACTCCAAATTTCCAACCATCATTTTCAGTGGATGGCAGAAGCACTCATTCTAAAATGGGCACATGTATTTAAATGAAGCGGCAATGATGTAAGAACATCCATACATCTAATTATTTGTAATTTGCAGCTCATTTGCACTCAGTGTCAATCATGCCTATATACAATGACATCCATGGTTGTTAGGTGCTGAGGAAAAGGTAGAAGTACATTTTAAGAGCAGCCAATGTGCATTTCAGTACAATAAGTCCCCCCAACTGGCTGGTAAAGCAATGATCAGAAATATAACTAGTACTGAAAGGGAATTACAATGCCCGAGAAGCAAGCAATACCTTTTGCAAATGGCAACTGCTAGGTAACAGCACAAAGTACGTTTCATGGACAAAGCCATGCAAAACTCATAGCCTTGATAATGCTACTTGGAGCTTACATTTTGTAGGTGGTCAGTCAGGTTACATCACAGGCAGCATCCACACTTAGCCCTTCTATTTGAAGTACTGAAGGACACTGGAAAGAATCTGTTTCATCCAGTTGAAGGCTGTCATGATTCTAGTTGAAGGCTGTCATGATTCTAGTTGCCACTGTAACTGCAGTCTTAATTGCTATTACAGTAGTTGTTGCTGTATTAGGTGGCATACGTCGATGGCATCTTCCCTACTTAGTTTCAAGAAAGTATATTTTCCAATCACCAAAGTTCATGTTTTAACACTTAGTGGGTACCTATTACATACCACAGTGTGTTACTTTAGGCAGGCAGTAACCTGTTTCGTGAGACAACACAATCTAAAGAGTAGAAATCCCTGTCTCAAATCCTGCCTGCAACGGCACCCACCCAGCCAGATCTGATCATTCTTTCTATGGCACAGCAGCTCCATAACTATTCTTCCCAAAGACCCCCTGAGGCCCAAATGGACCAGAAACTTTTTTTTTAAGTTTTCAGCTCCAAGTGGAGCCACTAGATAAGGTGATTGATCCCCTCCAGGATTAATTATCTTATTCTAGTGAAGGTTTTGTGCTATCAGAAGGCCTCAAAGGGACTTGCGCCAAATCTCAATTGTTGCGCGTTCCGCTGAGGCCTTTCAAGGATATAAAGGGAGTAATTCCCGGGGAAGTCCGGAAACTCCCCGTCCACCTCCACACACCCTCTTGTAAGGGGAGTGGGTGTGAGATCTGCTCAGAGTCCCCAAACCAAATTTTAAATGTTCGGGCTAAAAAGTGCAGAATCTCGGCAGTGCTGGGTTCTGGCCCATATTCTGAGGCCCCCAACTGGAAATAAGACTTACATCCACTCCCAACCCACAAATTTTAGGGCCTCGATCTAAAAGTTTAAATTTTGTAATAATTTTTTAATGTAATAAATAAATTCATTATTTCTCTCTGACTACTACTGGTTCCCAGGACTGTAGCCATTTTCTGTGCATTTCTGGGGTTCATTCTCTCTCCCCACACTGGTTCCTGCAACCACTCACTGTCCTTTGCCATTTTCCTGCCATTCCCAGCTCCTGGGTCTTGGGCACGATCACATCCCACCTCACGAGCAGCTCTTTAATTGCCGTGCGTCAACCACACCAGCCCCCCGCTCCCATGATCAGGCCAACCTCCTATCCTTCATTCAACATCTTCTCTTCATCAGTTTCCTGGCTCCAAGCGCAAAACTGGCTGTTCGTATTTAAAAGCATTTATCTCACTTGCAATATATATTTGCTGGACATGAAGGCAGGTGGTGGGTAAGGGAAAGGGAAGAGGCAGAGTGTAGCAGAAGGAAGTGAAGAAGAAAGAGATGACGGTAGGGGAAGGGGGTGGGGTAGGGGTGGGGTGAGTGGAGGGCAGAGAGGTTGAGTGTAAAGAAGGGGATGGGAGGGTAGGATAAGGAGGGGACGGTGGCAGGGAGTGGGGCTCAGGCAGGATGTGGGCTGAAACCTCCACTGTCCTCCACTTCATCCCCCAAAAAAACTGCCAGATCCTCCTGCCTCGATCTCATCTCCCAATATCCCATTTTCCTTCTGCACTTATCCTCCTGCCAATATCCTCCTAACCTGTTCCCCACTGACAGCCACCCGCCTGTATGATGGACAGCCAGCACCAATAAATAGCACAGGAGGCAATGGTGGGACGTCAGAGAGAAGACCAGAGCAGGTAGGGACATCAGATCCAAGGAGAGTGTGCAGAGATCCTTTTTCCAGATTACTGTAAGCAAAGCCACAAGAAATTCGCCAGTGTAAAACAAAATAAGATGCACAGAATATAATTCTGAGGGTCAGTTACAACATTTTTCAATGGATAACCTTCATTAGACATAATTGTAAAAATGATGGCTTGTATATTATGTTGACCATTTGCAACAGTTTTCACTATATAGTATAATGAAGTATGTCTTAAGCTACTAAATTAAATATTATTGAATTCTAAATGATCATAAATGGATGCCGTTTCCTTCTGTACCTTCGGTAAATGCCATCAACTATACACCACTCATAAATTTAACAACACTGTTGGGATTCTAATAGAACCAATTGTTCTGCTAACTGTAATGTACTGTAAGTACCATCCACAACCAAATGGAGCAGAGACCTGTGGCGGTTCTCAACACTGTGAGCAGAATTGCAATCCCCCAGTCCATTCACAACACCTAGGGCTGCTTCTGTCACAGTGATAGATGTGTTGTATCCATCACAAACCTTTTAGCCCCTTGTAATATTTTAAACTCTGCTTTACTTCTATAGCAAAGATTATGCAGGGTAATGTTAACTTTTATCGCTGGACGAATAATGGATGATGGTGAATCAGTGGTCGGTTTTACATCCCGCCAAATTGACTTTTCTTTTCGGGTGGTGTGTAAAATGGGCGGCCGTTTTGCTATAGCTCGTTCTTCGCCTGACGATGAATGTTAAAATTGCCCCTGTGGATCTTGTACCAGGCCAAAGATTTCCAAAGAAACCATACATAATTCATAGACAGCTTTCGTATAATAAATCCTATTTAAGGGAGAAAGCAAGCATAGGTATTGCACTTCTTTTTCAAAGTACTCCCTTTTTTTATACATGAAAATTTCCTCTAAACGTTAATTTTATTGCTGACCTGGAGACCTCCCTCCCTGCGGCCCCACTCCATTATGGACAGCAGCTCTATTATAAACAATAATGTAGTTGATTTTGACTTTTGGGTGACCAAAGCGAAACAGGCGTCCCGATGCAACTCGTCAGATTGAGGCCTACCAATATCGGGCTGCCCCGGCTGCCAGCAAGATAAGTTCAGGGAGAGGAGCATTCCTGTTCCTCTGGATCCCACAAAAATAATTCCAAACTTACCTTTGTTAAGCCTGTTTAGCTCCATCGTCCATAGAACTGATCGGAGCCTGCACGTCGCACGCTCCAACCAGTTCCAATCTAAAATGGCAGTCAGGGTCCCATTTACAACATAGCACCCCGACTTGCATATTAAAAGGGGCATAGCACCTGAAACAGGAAAGCACTTTGGACCTCGGCAGAAGGACCCTTTCAAAGCCAGGCAAAACAAATGAAAATCGACCTGGAAGTGGGGAGATTCTTGTTTCACATTGGACTGAGTATTCATCTAGAGCGGCTCAAGCCCAGAAAACCATCTCCAACAAGAGAGTCTAACTGCCTCCCTTTGACATTCGGCATTATCATCGCCGAATCCCCCACCATCAACATCCTGGCAGTCACCATTGACCAGAAACTTAACTGGACCAGCCATATAAATACTGTGGCGACAAGAGCAGGTCAGAGGCTGGGTATTCTGCGGCGAGTGACTCACCTCCTGACTCCCCAAAGCCTTTCCACCATCTACAAGGCACAAGTCAGGAGTGTGATGGAATACTCTCCACTTGCCTGGATGAGTGCAGCTCCAAAATACTCAAGAAGCTCGACACCATCCAGGACAAAGCAGCCCGCTTGATTGGCACCCCATCCACCACCCTAAACATTCACTCCCTTCACCACAAGCGCACAGTGGCTGCAGTGTGTACCATCCACAGGATGGACTGCAGCAAATCGCCCAGGCTTCTTCAATAGCACCTCCCAAACCCGCGACCTCTACCACCTAGAAGGACAAGGGCAGCAGGCACATGGAATAGCACCACCTACACGTTCCCCTCCAAGTCACACACCATCCCGACTCGGAAATATATTGCCGTTCCTTCATCGTCGTTGGGTCAAAATCCTGGAACTCCCTTCCTAACAGCACTGTGGGAGAGCCTTCACCAAACGGACTGCAGCGGTTCAAGAAGGTGGCTCACCAACACCTTCTCAAGGGCAATCAGGGATGGGCAATAAATGCTGGCCTCGCCAGCGACGCCCACATCCCATGAACGAATAAAAAAAAACACATTCCAAGCTGGGAATGTTAAAATAGCAAACAGAGGAATTTAACTATAAATATTGCACATCAATGTTTCAATCCCACTAAGGATAATTGACACTACAAATATAATCACCTCACAGACAGGAGGATGTAAATAATATATAAAGCATTGTAGATGAGTGAACACTAGAAACTTGCTAGGGCAAAAATCGCTCCCGAAATAATGGAGGAGCTCAACAGCGCTCTCCACTGTTAGTGGCAAAATGGAGGAGCAAGTTCTGGCATTCACACATGCGCAGTGAAATGCGGAAATCCAGAGCTTGCTCCTAAAGGGACATCGCACGCTACAATCAGAGAAATCATTGAAAAAGTGCCAACTTGCTTATCTGCCCAGCTGGAAAGAAACTAATTGCGCCACAAGACAAGTACACTTAAAAATACCAGGTCTAAACTGAGTTTTAACAGTGCGGTAAGTCTTAATGACTGCCAAACAACTAAAAATTAACTTTTAAAAATGTGGAGTCTCATATGACTCCTTATTTTAATAGTTTTTGGTCATTAAAAAAAGTTTAAATTAAAAAATTAAAATCTTTTTTTTACTTTTCCCTTCTACCTCTTTTATTTAATTCAATTATTTCTTTGGCTTTTTATAAAAAAAAAACATTTTTATCTACAATTACATACAGAATACTAACTTTCAATGAATGAAGTCTGCTTGCCTGTTATGTTTTACATTGTTTTAATCAGAATTGGTTTAAACTGTGTGCTCACAAATCCTATCATTTGATAACGTTGGAGAGAGATGAACAGAATTTCAGGGCCAAAGGCATTTTATTATGTAAGGATAGGCATGTATAGATTATTAAATATAATAAGTTCATTGGCATTATATAGAATTATATGATATTGAGCTAGGGTAAAACACACTCGAGAGAACAATGCATACACAGCTGAAAGATACAGGCTTTTATCACAGCAGTGGGAGGAGCGTGAAGAAGTAATTTCCATTGCCAGTGTAGATAAAGATTATGTTTCCTTTGCAATAAAGATTGGAAGGGATAAGACATTAGGGGTGTACACAACAGAGGGTAACAGCTAATAAACTGAATAAGTCCTATGTAATGAAACATATAAGAATACAACATGCTGAAGCTCAGAGTAAGAAAAAAGGGAACTCTTCAATCTACTCATTCTGAGGCTAGTGTAATCAGCATCTCCTGAGGTGTGTGAGTATCATTGGTATTTATATCTCATATATACTGTATGTAAAGGGTTATGTTTTATTAGCTCATTGACTTGATTTAATAAATTATTAATCAGATGTGTTTCAGTGTTTCCCTACTCCTCGAACTTGTATCAAAGGTAAAGGATGAATGACAATATCCTATAATAATACCTCCACATAAGGGCAATAGGGATATATGACAATATCCTATATAAACACAACAACAACTTGTATTAATATCGTGCGAGTTAGGATACGGGCAGCAGAGTTTTGAATGAGCTTAAGTTTATGGTGGGTGGAAGATGGGAGGCCGGCCAGGAGAGCATTGGAATAGTCAAGTCCAGACATAACAAAGGCATAGGTCTAAGTGGGAGAATTTGATAGGAGATCTTTGTATGAGATCTTTCTGTGGGAAAGTTAATATTAGTTGTATAACTCATTTCATAATTAAAATTTAAAAATGCATGGAATATATCATCTCCCCTTATATAAAAAAGCAAAATCTCCTGCGTAAATAAAAATTTCTTGCACTCCTTGTAGGGAGCCATTCCTACAGGTTGTGCATTTGGACTGCACAATGTGCGTAACTTTCCAACCAACAGTCGGAAAATCAAGCAGAGGGCGCACCCTGAGTTTCTAATATGTGCTCCATGTAGGCAAAGCTCACCGACAGAAGTCCGAAGTTGGATAATTTCTCTTAGTTTCTTTCATTTTAAACATTTTGGAGTTTAGGTGTAATTGAATTTTGTAGGAATATTAGCAGATAATTGTGAGGCTAGAGAGAGAACTGTTACAGAACTGATAATTGTACTGAACTAACCAAGATCTCACTGTAAAGATTGAAGAATGTCAAGGGCTGCAATTTAATAAAATTCTTGTGTAACACAAGCAGGTTTGGTTCTGCCTGCCCGCCTACATATCACCCATGACAACGATCAGATATAAAAGTTAAGGCCTGAGTATTATAAAGTTGAATAAATTATTCCTATGTAAACAGTACTTCACTATCATGTTATTTATTAAATAAAATTTGAGTAAAACAGACAATAAAAATGTCAAGATGTGATATCTGGTGTACTGAATTTGCAAAAAATATTTTAACTTGAATGATACAAGATTGAATAGATATGAAGTTGGTGTTTACTTGACGTAGCAGGCCATTAAATTTATAACAGCATGTAATGTTTTTTTATCAATATTAACGGCACATAGCTTAGACTTACAAATTCTGCTTGAAATTCATTAGACCCATTTTAACAAAGCAACAGTGAAGGTAGGTTCAATATTTATTAACCATTCAACATTAAAAAATGAATGAGTAAAGCAAAATAGTACTTACCATTGTTAAGAAAAGCACCAAGGCATAGACTCCTAACCTCATGTTGATGAAGCACCACAGCAGAAATGAAAGACTGTGATTTCCTTTTCAAATCATGGTCACTTATATAATGACGTGTTTTAATAATACGAACAAGTCAAGTTGGAGAGACTTGAAATTCATGTTCCTTAATGACAAGTGCTTTGTCTCTAAATTGCTACCCCTATGCATGACCATATAATTATACAGATTCCATTTTCTGAGAAAAATGCCCCAGGGACTAAAGGGAGTTGTGTTTGGCAGTAAGATATTATTGGCATGTTGCACTTCAACAATAAAGTTAAATGTGCATAAATCTTCCACCATCTTATCTAGAATTCAATTCCAAAAGTATACTTATTGATCAATAATTCTGATAACAAAATATTTCTTATCTTACACAGGAGGTATCTCTTCTCTTTTTGACTCTGGGTTTTCAGTATAAATGATAATCATTATTATATAACTGATTGATTGAGATGTGCTGTGCCCAGCCTGGACCAATTGCCATTCCTGCATGTACAATAAACTGAACAGAAATGTATGATTATATATTAATTTATACGTGGAAACTGAAAACTTACATATCAGATTAAATTCACTGATTCTGCACCCCCGCAGGGAGCTGCACTCGAAGGGAATATGGGCTGGAGAATTGTGGCACAATATTTTAGCTCTATCTCCGACCTACCCAGCATGGCTCCCCACTAGGTGCACAGTATTGGTGAATTAAGTATCAATGTAAAAAAAAAATTAAATGACACTCCATTGAATACACAATAAATATCATTGAAAAGTAAAATAGAAATCAGTAACAAAAACAAAAAATATACAGTCACTTGAAGATAGAAGTACTGCAGCATGTTACAACATGGTTCTTTCTTAATTAATCATCCTTGCTTACATGTAAATCAGGAGTAAATGGTATGGTGTAATGTGTTCGTCCATTTGTCAATATTGAAGCCGGTTTGCCTCAAGTCAACATCATATTGGGAAATGTAGTTAATAGAAAGGAAGAATGCGATAAAACAACTTGACACTAATAAACTTGCAGAATGGGTGTTTAATTAGCAAATGAATTTCAATATAGGTAAGTGTGAGGTGGTGCATTTTGGTAAGAAGAATAAGGAGGGCACATACTGCTTGGATAATAAGAGTCTAAATGGGGTAGAGGAGCAAAGGAATCTAGGGGTACAGATACACAAATCACTAAAAGTAGCAACGCCAATAAGGCCAAAAAAAAGCAAACCAAGCACTGGGATTCGTTTTAGAGGGATAGAATTGAAAAGCAGGGATGTCATGTTAAACTTGAATAGAACCTTGGTTAGACCACACTTGGAGTATTGTGTGCAGTTCTGGTCTCCATATTATAAAAAGAATATAGAGGCATTGGAGAGAGTGCAAAAAAAATTTACAAGGATGATACCAGAACTGAGAAGTTATAACTATTAGGAAAGACTGAACAGGCTGGGGATCTTTTCTCAAAAAAAGAGAAGACTGAGGTTTTTAAGAGAATGAAAGGGTTTATAATGTAGACTTGGAGAAAATGTTTCCACTTGTAGGGGAGACCAAAACTAGAGGTCATAAATATTAGATGGTCACTAATAAATCCAACAAGGAATTCAGGAGAAACTTCTTTACCGAGAGTGGTTAGAATGTGGAGCTCACCACCACGACAAGCAGTTGAGACAAATAGCATAGATGCATTTAAGGGGAAGCTAGATAAGCACACGAGGGAAAAAGGAATAGAAGGGTATGTTGATAGGGTTAGATGAAGAGGGGTGGGAGGAGGTTCACGTGGAGCATAAATGCTAACATAGAACAGTTGGGCCGAATGGCCTGTTCTGCGCTATAGATTCGATGCAATTTGATGTAAGTTATTCAGCGTACCAGCCTCCACAGATACGTCAGAACCATTGGAGCGGGAACTTCATCATAAGGAGTCCTCCTCCCTGGCTCTGCTCCCCGGCGGCATTTGCCTTGTAAGGGGCAGATGGAGGTTTTGCCTCTTATAAGGCAAGTTGAAAGTTCCCGGAAATGGAGAGACCCAGTGCAACCTGGTCTCTACTGTTTTGTAGGGGCTCTGCCAATCCCAGGCCAGAAACCAATGAGGAAATTTGCTGCCTCTGTCTCACACACTTTCTTTGCCAGAGCCTCAAAACTGTGGAACTCCTTGAAAGTAATTTTAATCTAACCTGCCCAGCAGGAAACTGGCAGGATCAGATCAGTCTCCAGCTTTACACCTGTGCCTTAGTTAATTTTTCTTTCAGGCAATTGACAGGCTGGCCTCAGTCGGACAGGAGAAGAGCCAGGAAGTGGAAAGTCTTAGATGGTTGGGGGGAGGGGGTCATGGGGGGGGGGGGGGAGGGGTCGGGGTCAGCGTCCTCAGAGATTGGTCATCGTGAGTCCGTCACCGGGCGGGTCGGGGTTTATCAGGGGGTCGGTCGGGGGAGGGGTGGGTGCTGGAGTTGTGGGGTCAGAGATCTTGGGGGGGGTCAGAGATCTTGTGGGGGTGGTCACTGCAGCTAGGCTTATTGGGCCTGGGGGAAGAACTCTTGCTCCTCCTGGCCCACAAACAGTGCATTAAAGGCTGAGCTGGACCTTTTTGCCTCCTCTCACGTGGTGTGAAGCAGAAGGCCCGGGAATCCCAGCCCCCAGTAGTTAAAAATAAAAAAGCCATAAAAATGGAGGCCTGCAGCCTCCTCAAAAGCTTTTACTGACTGACCCAACTTTTAAGAGCGAGTTGGTCACCCGCCTCCATTAAAACCGGAAGTTGACGGGTTGAAGGCGAGATGGGGACATGTTTTAGGTTTTTTTTACTATTTTTACGTTCCCACCCACCCCCAACTCACCCGTTTGTGGGTTAAAATTTAGGCCATGGAGTTAGTTCACAGGTCAACCATGATCTCATTGAATGGCAGAACAGGCACAAGGGACGAAATGGCCTACTCCTGTTCCTATCTTTCTATGTTCCTATAATAAACTTCAATACTCTACAGGGAGTGGGCTGGCTAACTAACAGGCAACAGCAAGGGCACTGGCAGAGTGGGAGGGGTAGGACAAGAATGCTGTCGTCTTGCAAGAGAACAGCAGGTTCATGTTCCATGGAGCCACTGCCACATGCTGCCTCCTGTTATGTGCCACCTTCTCCTGCAAGAGAGCAATACGTGTGTCGGGGAGTGTCCTGCAGGATATTTGGATGATGCGCCTAACATGGATGAATAGCTGCCAGTATGTGTGACCTGTGAGTTGTGGGCGTGCGGCTTGCAACAGTGGTAATGTGTGAGGGTGAGAGGATGCATCTGATTGGACGAGTTGAGTACTGATTGAAAGAGCTTTTTGGGACGTGGGTGATGGGGAGTGTAGTGTGTGGAGCAGTGGATGTGGCTAGTGGTGCAGTTGGTAGGAGATACTGTAAACATCTCCATCCTTAATGATGGCGGAGTCCAGCACATGAGTGCAAAAGATAAGGCTGAAGCGTTTGCAACCATCTTAAGCCAGAAGTGCCGAGAGGATGATCCATCTCAGCCTCCTCCCGATATCTCCACCATCACAGAAGCCAGTCTTCAGCCAATTCAATTCACTCCACGTGATATCAAGAAACGGCTGAGTGCACTGGATACAGCAAAGGCTATGGGCACCGACAACATCCCGGCTGTAGTGCTGAAGACTTGTGCTCCAGAACTAGCCGCGCCTCGAGCCAAACTGTTCCAGTACAGCTACAACACTGGCATCTACCCAACAATGTGGAAAATTGCCCAGGTATGTCCTGTCCACAAAAAGCAGGACAAATCCAATCCAGCCAATTACCGCCCCATCAGTCTACTCTCAATCATCAGCAAAGTGATGGAAGGTGTCGTCGACAGTGCTATCAAGCGGCACTTACTCACCAATAACCTGCTCACCGATCCTCAGTTTGGGTTCCGCCAGGACCACTCGGCTCCAGACCTCATTACAGCCTTGGTCCAAATAAGAAAAAGAGCTGAATTCCAGAGGTGAGGTGAGAGTGACTGCCCTTGACATCAAGGCAGCATTTGACCGGGTGTGACACCAAGGAGCCCTAGTAAAATTGAAGTCAATGGGAATCAGGGGGAAATCCCTCCAGTGGCTGGAGTCATACCTAGCACAAAGGAAGATGGTAGTGGTTGTTGGAGGCCAATCATCTAAGTCCCAGGACATTGCTGCATGAGTTCCTCAGGGCAATGTCCTAGACCCAACCATCTTCAGCTGCTTCATCAATGACCTTCCCTCCATCATAAGGTCAGAAATGGGGATGTTCGCTGATGATTGCACAAGGTTCAGTTCCATTCACAACCCTCAGATAATGAAGCAGTCCGTGCCCGCATGCAGCAGGACCTGGACAACATCCAGGATTGGGCTGATAAGTGGCAAGTAACATTCACGCCAGACAAGTGCCAGGCAATGACCATCTCCAACAAGAGAAAGTCTAACACCTCCCCTTGACATTCAACGGCATTACCATTGCCGAATCCCCCACCATCAACATCCTGGGGGTCACCATTGACCAGAAACTTAACTGGACCAGCCACATAAATACTGTGGCTACAAGAGCAGGTCAGAGGCTAGGTATTCTGCGGCGAGTGACTCACCTCCTGACTCCCCAAAGCCTTTCCACCATCTACAAGGCACAGGTCAAGAGTATGATGGAATACTCTCCACTTGCCTGGATGAGTGCAGCTGCAACAACAATCAAGAAGCTCAACACCATCTAGGACAAAGCAGCCCGCTTGATTGGCACCCCATTCACCACCCCAAACATTCACTCCCTTCACCACCAGTGCACCGTGGCTGCTGGGTGTGTACCATCCACAGGATGCACTGTAGCAACTCGCCAAGGCTTCTTCGACAGCACCTTCAAAACCCGCGACCTCTACCACCTAGAAGGACAAGGGCAGCAGGCACATGGGAACAACACCACCTGCACATTCCCCTCCAAGTCACACATCATCCCGACTTGGAAATATATCGCCGTTCCTTCATCGTCACTGGGTCAAAATCCTGGAACTCCCTTCCTAATAGCACTGTGGGAGAACCTTCAGCACATGGACTGCAGTGGTTCAAGAAGGCAGCTCACCACCACCTTCTCAAGGGCAATTAGGGATGAGCATTAATTCTGGCCTTGCCAGCGACACCCACATCCCATGAACAAATAAAAAAATACTACTTGACAGTTGCCTCGCCCACCTTGACCACTCGTGTCAAAGCATTGAACTTCTTTATGCACTGCATCCATGTTTGTGGTGCTATGTGCCTGACATTGACTTCATCTCCTGCTGCCTCGGGAGCATATGTCTGGAGAGCCTCTTGTCCCCCCCACTGCGGATATAAGATGTTCCTCCTTCTGTCCACCTTTTGCACCAAGGCCTCTAGTGCATCATCAGAGAACCTTGGTGTACTCTCTCTCGCAAGCCTGGTACAAACTCAAATTGGCAGATTAGTCAGGTCTGGCATGCAGATTGGAGGATGTGGGATTTAGTAGCGTGCAACCTTTATTCAATGTTTTAACATAACTCAACAGTTTGTAAACATAGGGACAGGAGCTGCATCTGTGTTTTACGTATGCGATGTCTGATCTCCATTCAGACTCCTTGGGGACCCGTATCTTATATTTTCAAATAAGAGGTGCAAGCTGCCTTTAAGAGGTGCAGGCTACTTTTAAGTGGTGCTGACCACTCGCCCAATATCAGGGCCCCCCTGCTGGTGAGCAGCCACTAAACAGCGCAACTGGGCCTGGCTGCTCGCAGACATCAGGTAAATGACTAGGCAGCATGAACATAGGAACATAGGAACAGGAGTAGGCCATTCAGCCCCTTGTGCCTGCTCCGCCATTTGATAAGATCATGCTGATCTGTGATCTAACTCCATATACCTGCCTTTGGCCCATATCTTTGGTTGCCAAAAAGCTATCTATCTCAGATTTAAATTTAGCAATTGAGCTAGTATCAATTACCGTTTGCGGAAGAAAGTTCCAAACTTCTACCATCCTTTGTGTGTAGAAATGATTTCTAATCTCGCTCCTGAAAGGTCTGGCTCTAATTTTTAAACTGTGCCCCCTACTCCTAGAATCCCCAACCAGTGGAAATAGTTTCTCTCTATCCACCCTATCTGTTCCCCTTAATATCTTATAAACTTCGATCAGATCACCCCTTAACCTTCGAAACTCGAGAGAATACAACCCCAATTTGTGTAATCTCACCTCGTAACTTAACCCTTGAATCTCACGTGCTGCCTGCATCTCAACGACCGGGCGCGGGTTAATCACGCACCCGGATTCAGGGGTTATTGAATTTAACCCCCAATGACTCAGAGATGTATCTGAGCCATAGGGATGGCCTCTATTATTCATTCCAACTTTGGTCATGTCCTACACTATGAGCCTTGTCCTTTCACCGAGCTTTCTCAAAATATTGGTCAGTATTTATTTTGGCAAAAGCATTGCAAAGCAATGTTTTTTGTTGAACTGGGCGTGAAGGTCTAACATCCTGTTTACCAGATAGTAATGTAATGTTTACTATTATTAAGAAATGCATCAAATAATAAAATTCTATTCCTCTGCAAATACAGATCGCATATCAGACTTGAAACCAAGTTAAACTCAATGCAAATTGGTCCAATCGATGCCAAACCAGGAGATGCAGTTGATTCTGAGGAGACTGCTAAAGAAGTACAAAATGAGTTGAAAAAAATGTGAGTGTGCAACAAGGACAGTGTAAAGTACCGCAAATAGGAAGAAAAAATGGACAACATACATACTCCATGAATGGTGACAAAATAGATAAGGGTAAAATTAAAAGATATCCATGGGTTTTTAGTAAATTGAACAACAAACTGTCAAGCCATGTGAAACAGCAATCAACAAAGCAATAGAATGTTAAACTCTATATCCAAAACAAGAGTGTACAAATCAGAGGAAATCATGCTCAATGTATATAGTGTCTGGTCAGACACCTTCTTGGGGTTAATTTTAACCCCCAAGAACGGGTGGGTTGGGGGCATGTGTGAGGTAAAAAATAACATCTTTTTGAAGCAGGACCGCATCCCGGCTCCAACTCGCCCACTTCTAGGTTTAACCCAGGCAGGTTTGTGTGTGTGTGCACAGCAGACACCAGGAAGCCCCGCCCCCACTTAAAGCCGGTGGGCCAATATTTAAAAGGACAATGTACCTCATTGAAATACTGGAGGTACTTAATTCTTTGTATATTGGAAAATTTAAATGAACCTTCAAATCCCGTTTTCCCATCGCTTCCGATTCACGTCAGGTAAAAGCAGGTGGGAAGGGCCGGATCCATGAGGTGAGTGTCTTTATTGCACTACTTGTGGGCCCAGAGGAGCAGGACTGCTTCTTCCAAGCCCAACAAGCTCACCTGGCCGACAGGAACACTGCAATCTTCACCTCGGCTCTCCAATGTCCTTCCCAGCCCCCCAATGTTCTCCCTGGCTCCCCGATTTTCTCCCCTCTTCCCGATCTTCTCCCCAGACCTCGATGTCTCCACCACCACCCCCCCCCCCCCCCCCCCCCCCACCCCGATCTTCTCCCCGGCCCTCCAATGCCCTCCCCGGCCCATGATCGATCCCTCCCTCCCTCTGATCCCCAGCTGTGGCCTGCTATCATAAGCCTTCCTGTCTGACAGCCAGCCAGCTTGTCGATCTGGCTGGCTGCCAGGCACGAAGCCCAGAAGTAAAATTTGTTGACCTCGTTAAGGTCGCAATCGCGATCGCGACCCACCAACTTGCCTTCCAGGTTTCGCACCTGAAAATCTTTCCCCCACCCGGTCCCTTCCCGGTTCAAGGTCAAAATTCTGCCTCGAGTACTGCATCCACTTCTGATCACTAAAATACAAGGGAGATTTTAGAGCTGATACAGCTACTTCTATAAATATCAAGTTATTTAATGTGTTCATGGGTCCATGGGGATCAAATTGGCTTATTCAGCAAACTAAAAATAATCAAAAGTTGATAAAGAGAAGCAAGGATCAATTGAGTATAAATTTCCTGGCTACTCTTCTATTTTTACAAAATGGAACATCAGCTTGATGTGGATTCGCTCAAAGTCACTTGATTGCTTTATTAGAAGCTGTTTCATATCCTATAGTTCTAGTCATCAGAATAATTTGATAAGTCGTAATTATTCCCCAGTTTTTTGTTGTCAATTCAAGAGCAAAAGACCTTGCATTTATATTGCACCTTTCACAACCCCAGGATATCCCAAAGTGCTTCAGAGCCAGTGAATTCCCTTTTATCTGAAGTGAAATGCAGAAGCCAATTTGTGTACAGCCATGTCTCACAAACAACAAATGATCTAAATGACTAGATAATCTGTTTTAGTGATGTTAGTTGAGGGATAAATGCTGCAAGGACAGCAGAACTCTTCTTTGAATTGTACCATGGAGTCTTTCATACCCACCCGAGAGAGCAGCTTAACATCTCATCTGAAAGACGGCACCTCCGGCAGCGCAGCACTCCCTCAGTACTGTACTGAAGTGTCAGCATAGATCTTTAGCTCAGATTTCTGGAGTGGGGCTGGAACCCCAACCTTCTGAGTCAGGAACGAGCATGATACTATTGAGCCAAGGCTGACATTAGTAAACATAGTAAGAAAACAAAAACTGATATTTCAATACCAGTGTACAGTGCAGCACATCAGGACTAGAAAGTGACATCTTTATTAATAACCACATTGGCATTTCAGATAAATCCAAGGTGAAAAATGGTACAGTTGTATGCACTTTATACATAGAGATTGATATCTGCATGGAGGATATACTGAGGTAGATATTATGAATGCTCATGCCTGGTGCAGAGCTTCATCCATTGGGATCACAAATCATGAATTAAGGTGCAGAGATCAGCAGGACAGAAAATCCTCTGGGGCTTAGTGACCTCTGTGCCCAAATTTATAATATGTGCTCCTGACGGGTGAAGCTGGGAACACATCTACTCCACTATGTTAGTGGATCTGCCACAATTCATTTAACTTGTATCTCAGGTGGGTACAGCAGTTCCATGATTCCTGAGATCATTACACGATTCTTAAGAAAATTAAGAATTGACAGAACAAGCCCTTTAAATTTTGTCAGTTTTACCAGTGATAATTTGGAGACAGATACATAAAGTTAAGCCATCTACTTAAAATTGTACATTAAACAGAAGCAAGTAAAGATAGTGCTAGCTATCTATTATAGCTAAATCACTGATTTACAACGTAAAATAAAAATGATTTAACAAATCCTAAAAAAAAGTTTGCAATCAATGTCCAAAGCAAAATCTCTACATCATTTACAAAATACATAAAAGATGTATAAATAAGTATGCTTTCATTAAAATTCTGATAGGGGGAATACTTAGTTCAGTGAAGTTGCAGATATGAACCTTTCATCATAACTTTTACACAGCCAGTGGCTGCAAATTATTCAGCCAATGACATACACTAAAAACTTGGTAATATTGCTTCATCGGGAATTGATTAGGTACTGATATAAAACACTGCATAAGCTTATCAGCCTTTTTTAAATTTGCAATTGTTCTTGGGCCACAACGCAATGGCATTTGACACATCAAGACCGTTTCAGCAAAAAAGCAGGACTGCTGCACAAGCCCAAATCCCACACCACCAAACCAACGAGTTTAAAAAATGGCTGCTAATATTTTTTTTGAAAGATGGTTAGTGGTAAAAATATCAGAAGTACAGAACAGTGCTAACAAAAACTATGGTACTAAAAAAAGTATCTTAAACACCAAAACAAACATACATACACTTTTAAGAGCATTGTGTCCTTGGGGCTTCCCTTGCTCCCATTCTAAATGGAACATGATGGCCCAGAATTCGCTACAATGGCAATATTGGTGAAGAATGCCATAAGTTTGACCGATGTACTCCTCGATCCTCCAGTGGCAAATTCATGCCACAATTTACTGGAAAAATTATTAGGGTACACCATAGTGAGCATAGTGACAGATCGGGAGCAACACAGCCAATGTCTGATACACATCAAAGGTACCAGGGCCTGACACAGAAAGAACAAGTTATTTAACAGGGACACATTTAGGATCAATGGCTCCGATCTGATAACATGGGGATAGGTCACAGTATGTATGGGCAGAATGG
This sequence comes from Heptranchias perlo, assembly GCF_035084215.1. Classification (NCBI taxonomy): domain Eukaryota; kingdom Metazoa; phylum Chordata; class Chondrichthyes; order Hexanchiformes; family Hexanchidae; genus Heptranchias; species Heptranchias perlo. The sequence continues at coordinate 30,521,568 of NC_090343.1, forward strand.
CCATGATGGGTTTAATTTGATTGATGAGTTTGTACTGAAACCGTACAGATACATAAATCAGTATTAAGAAGGGACCCATATGCATAGGATTGTCTCCCGAACTGCGTGTGATCCCTAGCCATATTTTATTACTGGTTGCAATCCATGCTTAGCGCACGAGCTGAATAAATATTCATATAAAAATAATCAGTTGGGGAGAAATCAGAACATGCCTGCCTGTCAAAACATTTATTTTATTATTTAATTAAGTTTGAAGATTTCAGTGAAGTTCCTAGAACAAGTCAGTAAAAATGTTACCCTGAGGCAACCTGCTAAGCGATTGAATAATTTATTGATTATGAGCCCTCCAGTGCCATTCTGGAATGGTCTCAGTGGCTGTGGCGATCACAATAACATTAATTCAGCAAACTCGATCTCACCATTGATTTTAACGGGAGGGCGGAGCTTTGATAATTAGCTGTTCAAATTTTTTCACCAAGGGTCTCAATGGATCAGAACAAATGTCCCAGCAAATTATAGTGTGGCATAAGTAATGGCCTAAGTCATTCACGCCATAATTTCCTGGAATTACTGCATCGTTAGAATGGCGTACGCTATAGATGCAGCATTACTATGACGCAAGTTTTCAGTAAATTCAGGCCCATGGAAAAAAAGAGTAAACCTAACAGAACTACCACTGAATTGTGCTAGGTACTCGTTTAAATATTTTTATATCAAATCTGGAGTCTTAATGTTGTTCTTGCATAAAATGGGTGCAAGCATTCAGCTCCCTAAAATAGAAAAGTGCTGAATTGTAATTAGCGCAGGGGGTACTTTCCTAATTCAGTTCTCTATCTTTGTCATGTGCACCTGCTCTCCTGATACACAAGACCAGAGAATTGGTCCTATGAAGTGCATGGTACAGTGACCATGATACATTGTGGTACTAAGTGAACTTTACTGAGAGATTTGAGCAGTGAATAACCCTGATTGCTCAGATTTATTCCCAACTGTAACACAAAAATGGAAACAAAAATTGAATTTCTTAAAATTGGCATGTAAATTGATTTGTGATATCAGTGTGATATTTGTTGATTTTGAATGCATTTTAATTTGGCGAAGTTCAACTGCAATCCAGTCTTGATTTTTTTTTGTTGACAAATATTTGCTAGTGTAATGAAATCTGTCTCCACGTTATCCAGGTAGCTGAATCCAGCATCACATCCAACCATAGTGATGCAATCAAGAGATACCATTTTGCTTTCTTCACCTTCATACTGATAAACGTGGGGCTGATAATGTCCTTGTTTACCTTCCCTGGCATTGTAAACATTCAGTTTCTGAAAAATTAAACAAGCAAAAACAATGTTAATTAATAGAAGACATTTTAATTATTGCATTTGTGTGATTTACTTTACAATTAACAAAAGAGTACACATTAGGGTAAACTCTTTTCACATCTTTAAAAGAGGAATTGTTTGTGCTAGGTAAACATTATTATGAGCAAGTAGGAACACAGTAGGTTCCTTTTAATGACACTATGCTATCTGCCATTCATGAAGTAAAGCCATCCAATCAGGGCATCTGTAAGAAACAAACTATTCACTAATCCAAATTTGCTGATAAGAAACTTCAAAACTATGGTCCAAAAATTATGCAAAAAGCCTTTTTTCTCTATATGATCTAAACTCTACAGAAAAATATTTAAGACTGTAGTGGGAGTTGTGGTAGGCCCCCTGGTAGCAGCTATGAAGTGGCAGAATGCATAAATGCAGAGATCAGACAAGCGTGTAGCAAAGGCAGAGTGGTTTTAATGGGGGATTTTAACTTTCATATTGGTTGGGATAAACAGGCGAGCTCATGTCAAAAAGGTAGTGAATTTCTTGAGTGTGTTCAGGACAGCTTTCTGCAACAATATGTCCTACAACCAACAAAGCCATATTAGATTTAATAATGAGTGAAGAACCAGGTTTCGTTAACAGCCTAACAGTGCGTAAACATTTATCTAATCGCGATCATAATATGATCGAGTGCAACGTTGTGTTTGAAAGGGAGAAACCCGTATCAGCTACTAAGATTCTAAATGTAAGTAAGGCTGACTTCAACAGGATGAGACAGAGACTGTCCACGGTAAACTGGGCAAATCTGTTAATGGGTAAAACAACAGAAGATCAGTGGGAGGTGTTCAAAAAAGAATTTAACGTGATACAGAACCAATTTATACCCTAAAGGGCAAGAGCTCCACTTGCCAAAAAAAACAGCCATGGACAACAAAAGAGGTAAGGGACAACATAAACTACAAGAAAAAGCATATAAAAATGGAAAAAATAGCACAGATGCTGGCGACTGGGAGAGATACAAAGAACAGCAAAGGGCGACAAAACAGATAGTAAGAGCTAGAAAAAGAGAGTATGAAAAGAAACTTGCAAGGGATATCAAAATCAATACAAACAATTTTTTACAATTATATTAGGAAATAGAGGGTGGTCACGAGCAATGTGGGCCCCTTAAAAACTGATAATGATATTTTAAATGAAAATAAGGAAATGGCGGACATGTTAAATAATTACTTTGCATTAGTATTTACAGTAGAGGAAGAGGATGGCATGCCGGACGCCCCAAGGAAACTAGTTTTGAATCAGGGACGTGGATAATTAACATAAACAAATTAACAGTAATGAAGAAAATAATGGCACTAAAGAGTAACAAATCCCCAGGATCAGATGGTTTCCATCCCAGAGTTTCAAAGGAAGTAGGCGAGAACATTGCAGAAGCCCTAACTACAATCTTCCAAAGTTCTCTCGATTCAGGAACTGTTCCTTTAGATTGGAAAATTGCACGTCACTCCGCTATTTAAGAAAGGTGAGAGAGAGGAACCAGGGAATTTTAGACTTGTTAGCCTAACATCTGTTGTTGGGAAATTACTAGAGTCTGTAATTAAGGATAGAGTGACTGGACACCTTGAAAATTTTCAGCTGACCAGAGAGAGCCAGCATGGATTTGTAAAGGGAAGGTCATGCCTGACAAACCTAATTGAACTTTTTGAAGAGGAAACTAAAGTAGTGGACAGGGGAATGTCTCTGGATGTTGTTTATATGGACTTCCAGAAGGCATTCGATAAAGTCCCTCCTAAGAGACTGTTAGCTAAAGTTAAAGCTCATGGAATTGAGGGCAAATTATTGACCTGGTTAGGAAATCGGCTGAACGGCAGGAGACAGAGAGTAGGGATAATGGGCAGGTGCTCAAATTGGCAGGATGTGATTAGTGGCGTCCCACAGGGGACACCACTAGTTGGGGCCTCAACTAATCACTGTATTTATTAATGACTTAGATGGCGGGATAGGGAGCCATATATCCAAGTTTGCCGATGACACAATGATAGGCAGCATTGTAAGCAGTGTAGATGGAAGCATAAAATTACAGAACGATATTAATAGATTAAGTAAATGGGCAAAACTGTGGCTAATGGATTTCGTTGTAGGCAGGTGTGAGGTCATCCACTTTGGACCTAAAAAGGATAGATCAGAGTACTTGCTAAACGATGAAAGGTCGAAACAGTGGAGTAATGTAATGGATCATTAAAATGTCATGGACAGGTACAGAAAATAATCAAAAAGGCTAATGGAATGCTGGCCTTCATATTTAGAGAACTAGAATACAAGGGGGTAGCATTTATGCTACAGCTATCCAAAGCCCTGGCTAGACCACACCTGGAGTACTATGTTCAGTTCTGGGCACTGCACCTTAGGAAGGATATATTGGCCTTGGAGGGAGTGCAGTGTAGATTTACTGGAAAGATATCTGGACTCCAAGGGTTAAATTACAAGGAGAGATTACACAAACTAGGCTTGTATTCCCTGGAATATAGAAGATCAAGGGGTGATTTGATCGAAGTTTTCAAGACATTAAGGGGAACTGATAGGATAGATAGAGAGAAACTATTTCCGTTGGTTGGGAGTTGATGCTAGCTCAATTGTTAATTTTAAATCTGAGATTGATAGATTTTTGTTAACCAAAAGTATTAAGGGATATGGGGCTAAGGCAGGTATATGCAGTTAGGCCACAGATCAGGCAAGATCTCATTGAATGGTAGAACAGGCTCAAGGAGCTAAGTGGCCCTCTCCTGTTCCTGTGTTCCTATATTGGCAGCCAAGAATAGATCTTGATCAAGAGTTGCTTATGGAACAGTTTTTAAAGGCAGAATATTGGAACTCAAACCATCTATCTCTCCCTGATGTCAAGGAGTTTTGGCCACATATGTTTGAGGCACTCCTTGCCCTAACATTCCACCATTAGAATGTGCCACTGGTTATTTCATCTCTCCCTCTGAACAACATGAAAGCCATCAGTTGGACTACCCAATTTTCATCAACGGTGCTGCTGCCAAAAAGGGAACACAAAAGACACAGCCTGATATATATATATATATATATAAAACTATTGAGGGAGAAGCAGTACAACGATTTCACATGGGCCCCAATTGTTTACGCTGATTTCCGCTTGTTTTACGCCAGTTTTTATATGCTAAGATTCTTGGGTAATTTTGGTGTAATTTGCTGTCGGCAAGGTCGGTGTAAAAACAGGTATAAATTTCGGCATAATTTCAACGTAAGTGTGTTTGAGGAAATTCCGACTCTATATGCACTTTGGGAATATTACCATTTCTCATAAAAAAAGCCAGTAGTTCTTCCCTTCTCTGACACAGGATATCTACTAATTTTTCATAGCGAGTTGAAACACCCTAAAAGAGAGATAATGGGCTTGATGTTACCAGGGCTGCGGGTTCGCGGCGGGGGGGCTATTGTGCACGTGGGTAACGTGCCCGGTGAAATTAGTCAGCCATCCGCGCGATCGCAGCCCAATTGGATCCACTTACCTTGTCTTCCGGGTTCCCCACTGCTGATCTGCGTGTCGGGCAGGCTGCGCATGTGCAGTAAGGTCTGTCAGCTGGAGGAGCTCTATTTAAAGGGGCAGTCCTCCACTGACAGATGCTACAACAAATTGGAAAAATTACAGCATGGAGCAGCCCAGGGGGAAGGCTGCTCTCAGTTTAATGATGCCTCACTCCAAGTATCAATACGTGGGGTGAGGAGGAGGGGGAGGACAGAGATCTTCCCCCCGGCGGGCGGGAGGAAGCGGCCTGCCTCTGCCACCAGGAAGGCCTGGCTCGAGGTGGCAGAGAAGGTCACCTGCACCACCAACATATCATGCACCTGCATACAGTGCAGGAGGCGCTCCAATGACCTCAGTAGGTCAGCCAAAGTGAGTACACTTACTCATTCCCCTACACTCCATCTGCCACATCACCGCTCCCACCCCACATCTCGTTCTGCACTGCCAACACTACTCTGTCACATCACCCCTCATACCCACTCAAACCTCATCCTCATCTTACCTGCACTTACTCACCTCGCCAGTACCCATCCTGCCACTACCACTCAACCCAATCCTCATACAATCTCATGGCTCTATCTCATACTCACCCTCTCGTGCATCTCTTTCACGGTCAGCCTCACTCAACCTGCCACTACCTGTGCTTCAGCCACAGGGCATGCATCACATATGTGCAGTAGGCAGCGTAAGGTAAACATGTCGTGAGCATGAAGGGGATGCACAAGGGTGTTTGAGGGTTTGTCATGGTTGTTACTTATATTGAATTTCTGACCAACTCACATTATATATTATATTGGCACCACTATTGCCACGTCTTTGCGAATCTTGTCTGGTTTGTGCAATAATGCCCTTTCCTGAGGATCACTATGAAGACCCACAACTGATGCCACCCATTGTGTCACTGCAGAGTGGGTGTAGGTGTATTTGCAGGGCTCTTTTGTGCAGACGGCTGAGAGACGTCAGCGATGTCCCCGGTGGCACTCTGAAAGGATGTGGAGGAGAAGTTGTTGAGGGCAGTGGTGACGTTGACAGCGACAGGTAAGAAGATGGTGCTCAGGCCAGCCGGGAGCAGCTTGGCATGAAGGAGGCTGCAGATGTCCACGACTACATGTCGAGTAACTCTGAGCCTCTGTGTGCACTGCTGCTCAGAGAGGTCCAGGAAGCTGAGCCTCGGTCCATGGACCCTGTGGCGAGGGTAGTGCCCTCTGCGATGCATCTCTCTCTGCGGTAGCCCTCCCTCCTGCTGTACAGGTGGATGTGTCACAGCACTCTGTTGTCGAGCTCCACGTGTCAGAGGTGGACGGCGTGGATGGCGAGGCTGGTGAGGCTGGTGATGCTGTTCGCCCTCCGAGGAAGTCATGACTGCAGCTACGGCGACCCCCATCCAGAAGATGTACATCTGAGGGGGTCCGCAAGGTAGGTACATGTCTCTGGACCCTGGGGTAAGTGTGCACGTTGGTGACTTTGATTGTCAGGAGGAGGGTGGTGGAGGCCAAACTTTGTCCCAAGTGACAGAGTGGCCTCCTGCAATGAGTGAGGGTCTCCCCCCCCCCACCTGTCAAATGGACCTTTGCAGCTGCCACAGGCTGACAGCCGCAACAGGTCCATTTGAACTGAGAGTGTTTCCCCCAGTATGGGAAACAGTCCCAGTTTGCTATAAAATCCCACCCCTCCTCACATAATCCCTTAATCAGGTCAGTTAATGACCTGAACAAGCAAAATAAATACTTTCAAGTGGAACCCCGCTGGCTTTAATTGCCGGCGGGATTCCCACCAGCGGGGGCTGCGCGCGCACGCCGGCGCGTCAGTGGAGAACCCGGAAGTGGGCGGGTTGGAGCCGGGCTCCGGTCCCGCTCCGGGATTCTCCGATTTTCGGAGCCCCCCCCGCCAGGAACGCACCCGATAGCGGGTGCTAAAATGATGCCCAATATAACAGATAACTGACTTGGTCAAATATTTCACGTGAATACATTTCAAAATAATTTAAACACAAAATGCTACATGTCTAGGATTCTCCACCCATACACCCTCAATGTTAAAATCCAGATTCATTTAACCATCTTCTACCCTAGATCATTTTTTCCCAGGTCATGAACATCATGGAACTCTGTGCCTCTCTCATCCAAGATACTAGAACTGTCAATTTAAGACTGACTGGCACGTGTTTTTCGAGCACTAATTGGCCTCCTAAGCCATCAATATGGCAGATAGGAAATACACACTCATTACGAGCTGGAGATGTGCCACCTGCCATATTGGTGTAGATAAAACAAATCAGCGTCCAGAGCCCACGCCTGAAACTAGCATTAGGCCCTTTGCATATTCAAATAAGGGGCCTAACACCTGTTTGAAGCCCTCTCTGCAATGTTGGGTTGCCCTGAACCCAGCCGGCGCCAGGAAAACCAGGTCTACAGGCGGTCCTTAAAGGGGCCGCTGCAGGCCGCAACCAACAAGGAAAGTGCTTAAAATATACTTACCTGAATGAGAAGCTGGGAGGAGCGCATAACGTCCTTGAACTCCCCTGATTGCCGCCGCCACCCTACGATCGCCGCTGCCATCCCCTCCGATTGCCACCTCCCACCCCAATCCCAGCTTCTACCCTCCTCGACCACCATTCCCAGCGACGAGGGGCTAAATGATTTCCCTTGTCTACTCTTAACGTGATCTTGTTTCCCACATTATATGATCAAGACCAATAATCTTGGCTAGTTCGTTTTCCCCTTTTGAGCCTAAGAACAGGACGGATAATTGTAATGTCACCACAACTGCCCCAATTGAGATCAGTTAAATGTGTACGGAGCAGGGAACAAGCCTGGAACCTTCTTTGTCTACATGGCTCAGTATCACTCCACAGACTGCATTTACTCACTAAGCCAGTGTTGTCCAATACATTAGCCACAAGCCACACTAATTGGAAATCTAGATGTGCTTAATTGCATTTCTGATTAGTAAGTCAAAAAATGAGTAATAGACACCGTCGCTGGACTTGTGATCTCAATACTCATTTGCATAGCGTGTGCACTATAACCTTTTTGTAGATTTATTGGTAAAATGATAAGACAAAAAGCAGAGTGAGAGTATTTTATGTCTGTGGTGAATACTTTACTTCCTTGGTTACTGAATGCTGGTAGATGTTTAAGTTAATCTACACATGTGGAGTGCATTTACCTGCATTGTGCGAGTGTGTGTAAAACTTTTTATACTAAAATTAATGCATGTGGCTAAAAAGGTATTGCTGTAGCCCCACCTGTGGCTAGTCAGCAAGTTTTATTGGATGACACTGCACTAAATCATCAGGACAACCTATTCATAGTGTTGAGTACTGCTGTTATATGGAATAAATTATTTAATCAGAGAGTGTTAGCCTTATTAATCTTTTAGCAATTTATAAGAGTGCAGCTGTCTCAGTGTTTTTTTAACCCATATATCGTACAATTCACTTTTCCTAATTTTTCTCGGGATGTGCACAACATTGGCAAGACTGAATTTATTGTCCATATGTATTTGACCTAAGAAATGTTTTTTCTCCTCTCCCAGGAGGATGGGATGAACACATATGGGCCACTGTGACAACGGATGAACGGACACCGCACAACAATTGCCAGACAGGAGGGTTCCCTCCCAGTTGGGGAACACTTTAGCAGCCAAGGACATTCAGCCACCGATCTTCGGGTAAGCGTTCTCCAAGGCGGCCTTCGAGACACACGACAACGCAAAATCGTCCAGCAGAAATTGATAGCCAAGTTCCGCACCCATGAGGACGGCTTCAACCGGGATCTTGGGTTCATGTCACGCTACACGTAACCCCACCAGCGAAAAAAGTTATCTGTTTTTAATACAACTGGACATTCTCTTTCTCTCTCTGCCTTTCGGGTCTCTTTCTCTCTCTGTCTTTGAGATCTGGCCGATTGTGTATTCAGTGTACTGGGATGTAATGTTTTCCATGGCTAACCTGTCTGAACACCAACGACACCTTTGATTGCTGTGATCGTCTCCCAGCCGAGGTGTGATGGGGGCAGTTGGAAAGATTATCTGTAATCACCAGGCATTGTTCTCTGACTATATATGCTATGCGTTTTTAGAACCCTTCACTCACCTGACGAAGGAGGAAAGCTCTGAAAGCTTGTGATTTAAAATAAAACTGTTGGACTATAACCTGGTGTTGTGCAAGTCCTTACATGTGTGACAGAGACAGTGAAAGAGAGACAGAGACAGTGAAAGAGAGACAGAAAGAGACCATTGATGCTCTAAGATTGGTGCATACCCATAGAACTGGATCAACAACATATCTTTCATTGTTCATTTACTCCAGAATGCTACCTATTGACACTGAATGAAAACAATCCTTGTTGAGGATTCTTAAGGTACTTGTTACTGACTGACTTCCTGGAGTCTTCCCATTGTTTCAAAGCTTGTATACATAAGCTTGTATAAATAAGCAATGCCTTTGCAGCTATGATGGACCAGCTATAATGTCCTTTATAATTAACACTTCAAATTACCATGTCAACCAGTCTGGTTTCATTCCTGCTGGCTTACTTGTGAGGCAAAATGCTCAATTTAATATTTTGGAAATAGAAATTTTAAAATCCAGTTCCGACAAAACAGGTAAAGACTAAATCATTACAATTGTCGTCGACATATAAACAAACAAACAGAACTTTAGAAACTACTACAACAGGTAATAAAAATTTCAAATCCTTCTTTTCTTTGATTTCAATAGAATATATATAACAGAGAGCAAAAGAGTAAGTAATTATACTTCCATCTTTTTTTCAAGTAACAGGTGCATTTTGAAAATTGCAAACTAACCCATCTTTTTCAGTATCTGGTTTGTTTCTTTGAATCAATGAAGTCATGTTCATTCCTCCAACATTCTTAAAACAAAACAAAAATTAATTATATAAAGTGGAGAGAAGAGTACACACACAGAATAGACATAATTATACAGTACTCTCAAACTAATGTATATATCTGGGATACAGGCAGTTTGAATGATGCCCATTTCCAATTACCTTCCATTTTGATTTATTTTGCTACCTCTAATTTCCTGAGCTCTCCCCTTTGCAAAATAGTTTATTATGAGATATGTCATCAAGTGATTTTAAAACCCAAAAGCATATCTAACAGATTGCCTTTATCTGCAAACTAGGTCATATCCTCCAACAAAATCAATAAATCTGTAAGATATGACCTATCCATACATCCAGTTGACCTTCAGTAATTACAATCATAAATAATTTCAATTTATGTCCTTAAAATGCCATCAAATACTTGCATGGTTGATATCTTTAGATTATTTCTCAATGAATAACAATAATTTCAGTCACTTTTCAGTCCTCATGTAACTCTCTTGTTCTTAATATATTAACATAGAAACATAGAAAATAGGAGCAAGAGTAGGCCATTCGGCCCTGCTCCGCCATTCAAAATGATCATGGCTGATCGTCTAACTCAGTACCCTGTTTCCGCTTTTGCCCCATATCCCTTGATCCCTTTAACGTTAAGAAATATATCTATCTCCTTCTTGAATACATCTAATGACTTGGCCTCCACTGCCTTCTGTAGTAGAGAATTCCACAGGTTCACCACCCTCTGAATGAAGAAATTTCTCCTCATCTTGGTTCTAAATGGCATACCCGTATCCTGAGACTGTGACCCCTGGTTCTGGACTCTCCAGCCATCGGGAACATCCTCCCTGCATCTAATCTGTCTAGTCTTGTTAGAATTTTATACGTTTCGATGAGATCACCTCTCATTCTTCTAAACTCTAGTGAATATAGGCCTAGTCGACCCAATCTCTCCTCATACGTCAGTCCTGCCATCCCCGGAATCAATCTGGCAAACCTTCGTTGCACTCCCTCCATGGCAAGGACATCCTTCCTCAGATAAGGAGACCAAAACAAATATTTGTTTCTTTTAAAATTGCCAATGGACTAGAAGTTCCCATGGTTTGATTTTCAATTTGTCCTGAGTTAACTGATCACAAATTGTGCAGCAGTTGGCGTGCTACAAGTGGGCTCAGTGAGCCTCGGTTAGGGAGGGGAAAAATCAACCAGTCCTGATTAGGAATTGCTGCCAGAAAGTACGTTGGCATTGATTTTGGGTTAGAATAGGATCAGGTTCGGCTGTCATGTCCACACAGAAGAATAACCTGCTGACATTCACACAAGAAGAATGCAGCCTGGGTGATTTATGATTGGATGAAGCATACGTGGGCAAGAGTCAATGCTTTCAGAAAAGAAGGGGAGAAAAAGTGAGACAATCAAATAAAAGATAAAAGTGACATGCTTTGTGTATGTCATCAAACCCTAGTGCTTTATCTTCCTTCAGTCCCCCCACTTTCACAATAGAATGAGGTGGGATTGTCGGCAAGGGTAGGAGGCCTATTTTTCATTTGCAAGATCAGGAACGATAGTAGAATCCTTCGTTATGAAGAGTAGTGAATAACAATTTAACTATATTTTGATCTGCTAAAATTTCAAATAGTGACTCATTTCTGAAATCCCTACTCGCCCCTTATTTTTCATTTGAAGAATTGTGTACGTGTGTTTCACTGTGTATTTGGCCCTATCCCCATTCATATTTTGCTATAATATCTAGAACTCATTTACTTGCATCTGGGATATGCTTTGCCTCATTATTCATGTAAATGTATTTTTACTTTGCAATAGTATGAATTTCAACTGAATGTCTTCTCTGTTCTCCCACATTTGTTATTTTCCTGTGTTTGATTTAACTTTTAATATAAAATCACAAATAATCTTTGAGTTCCTCCCTCATATTAAAAATTGCTTTAGTGTAATTTTACTGTTCTTCTTGCTAGATAGAAAGATCCAACAGCTAATTGCCAATACAGATATCCACATTGGTGTCATATCGCCATTCTTTGGGATAGAGAAGCAGTCAGGGTTTTATTTACTCACTGTGGTTTTTCCATTCTGTTCGCCATTTTGAAAAGTGCCCTATAGCTGATATTCCTCTGCTCACACTCACAAACGTATGATGGGAAGTATATGCCTGCAGTGAACAACAAAAGCTTCTTAAAGTACATCTTTATACATAGTATGCAGAAACTATATACTCAGACATTTTAGGGTCAAGAAATCATGGGCAGCGCAACCCAATTTCTTAATAAGCATGGCCAGCAGGCAAGGTTCCCTGAAGGGGGAACATATTTGTAAACTGTGTGTCCATAATTAATTAGCATCAATTAGGATAAACAAGTTCAGTCTTCCTAGGTGTCAGCTGTGGCACTCTCACCTCTGATTTGGAAGTTTGTAGGTTTAAGTCTTGAGCACAAAATCTAGGTTGACACTCCAGTGTAGCACTGAGGGAGTGCAGCACTGTCGGAGATGCCGTCTTTCGGATGAGATGTTAGACCATCTGTCCTCTCAGGTGGTTGTAAAAGATTCCATGGCACTATTTCAAAGAAGAACAAGGGAGTATCCCAGTGTCTCCTGGCCAATATTTATCTCTCAACCAACATCATTAAAACAGATTATCAGGTTATTATCTCATTGCTGTTTGTGGGACCTTGCTGTGTACAAATTGGCTGCCATGTTTCCTACATTACAACCATGACCACACTTCAAAAATACTTCATGGCTGTAAAGTGCTTTAGGACATCCTGAGGTCGTGAAAGGTGCTTTTTTTTCTTTTTTTTTAACCCACTTCCCATGATGTGATTCCATAGCACAAATTTGCCTATATTTTGGCACAATTAGCTATCTCACACAGGACAGCCATAACAATGGTTGTTGTGAGAATAATATAACGAGTCATTTGCTGGCTTTCTCTGCCTTCCGGATGTTTCTGCCTCTCTCTCTGTTTTTTTTTCTGTTTGTTTTTTTTTGTTGACTGTATATTCGGGGGCTCTGTAGGTAACACCTCTCTGTCTGAACACTGTGATTGCCTTGGCAACGGGCAGTTGCAAAGACTATCTGTAATCACCATGTATTGTTCTGTGATTTATAAATGCGTAGGCTTCGAGGAGTTCCTGACATTTACCTGAGGAAGGAGGAAGCCTCCGAAAGCTAGTAAATTTCAAATAAAATCGTTGGATTATAACTTGGTGTTGTAAAATTGTTTACAATTGTCAACCCCAGTCCATCACCGGCATCTCCACATCGTGAGAATTGGAAACATTCATACTAGTCTAGAAGTGTATACTTGTTTGATGTTTAGGTACAGACACATTGTTGAGGCAGAGTAAATGGAGTTGTACACTGCAGCTGGCTGTGCTATACTTGACCTGGGAATGCTTGACACTAACATGGTCACAAAAATGGACCAGAAGGGGTTCCACTATCATTCATTGTGATAAACAGCTGCAATTCACCGAGACACAATTATTATTAATATGGTGAGTATGCCACAAAGCTAAAGCATCAAACTATCTCAAATTCCTCATACGTGAACTGAAATTAAACCTTAATTGGCTTTGTCCAGATTTATTCAAAAACAAAAGTTACTGTGAAGAACATAAATTTCAATTCTATACCTGGCAGACAAAAAAGCTTTTACAGCTTTAATGGTATGAATCATGGATTGAGTTTAATGACCTGTAATGTACCACACCAAACCAAATATCTTTAAGTACACACAAACATACTATAAATGGCAAGCTTTGTTATTATCTTTTTGTATAGGAAGTAATATGCCAAAGAAAATAGCAAACCTCTTTTCTTGTGCAGGTAGAAATTGTACATAGCCACAAAACCTGTAGATAAGCAGCATGTTTCTCATTGAATATAGTGGGCTGCTCATATCCTTGTATGTTTTTCTTTGAATACTATGCTTCTGTAATATTAAACACTTGTTCTTTTTTGCAACGCAACATTTTGTGCCACGTTGATGCACCACTGGCTGAGGCTGTGTCACCTATGACAAGAGAAAACGTACACAGAGGAAGGATGGGATTGGCAGATTCGAACAACACAGGGAAAACAAGAAACAAGCAGTGACAAAGTGGGTGGATATATTTTAGAAAGGATAGGCAAAATGGAAAAGGAAAGGGGGTAACCCTGATAAAAAAGGATGAGATAAAGGCAATAGTGAGAAAGGATCTTAGCTCAGAAAATCAGAATGTAGAATCAGTATGGGTGGAGCTAAGAAATAACAAGGGACAGAGAACACTGGTGGGACTGGTTTATAGGCCCCCTAACAGTAGTTATAGTGTTGGACAGAGTATAAATCAGGAAATTAGAGGAGCATGTAACAAGGGTAATGCAATAATCATGGGAGACTTTAATCTTCATATAGACTAGGTAAACTGAATTGGCAAAAGTAGTTTGGAGGACGAGTTCATGGGATGCATTCGAGACAGTTTTCCAGAACAATATGTCCAGGAACCAACTAGAGAACAGGCTAGTTTAGATTTAATATTGTGTAATAAGACAGAGTTAATTAGTAATCTTATAGTTAAGGATCTTCTGGGGATAAGTGATCATAATATGATAGAATTTCATATTGAGTTTGAGAGTGATGTAGTTAAGTCCGAAACTAGGGTTTTAAATTTAAACAAAGCCAATTATGTAGGTGTGAGGAGCGAGTTGGCTAAGGTAAATTGGGAAATTAGATTAAAAGATATGACAGTAGATAAGCAATGGTGACCATTTAAAGAAATAATTCATAATTCTCAACGAATATACATTCCCTTGAGGAATAAAAACTCCACGGGAAAGATGATCCAACTGTGGCTAACCAGAGAAGTTAAGGATAGTATTAGATTAAAAGAAAAAGCTTACAATGTTGCCAAAAAGTGTAGTAAACCTGAGGATTGGGAGGGTTTTAGAAATCAGCAAAGGATAACCAAGAAAATGATAAAGGAGAAAATAGAACATGAAATAAAAACCAGCAAGAAATATAAACAGATTGTAAGAGTTTCTACAAGTATGTAAAAAGGAAGAGATTAGCAAAAGTAAATGTGGGTCCCTTAGAGGCAGAGACAGGAAAGATTATAATGAGGAATAAGGAAATGGCAAAGACATTAAATAAATATTTTGTGTCTGTCTTCACAGTAGAAGACACAAAAAAAATCAGAAATACTGGGGAACCAAGGGTCTAATGAAAGTGAGGAAATGAAAGCAATTAAGATGAGTAAAAAAGAAATACTGGAGAAATTAATAGAACTAAAAGCCAACAAATCCCCTGGACCTGATGGCCTACATCCTAGAGTTTTAAAAGAGGTGGCTGCAGAGATAGTGGATGCATTGATTTTGATCTTCCAGAATTCCCTAGATTCTAGAATGGTCCCCGTGGATTGGAAGGTAGCAAATGTAACCCTGCTATTCAAGAAAGGATGGAGAGAGAAAACAGGGAACTGTAGGCCAGTTACAAACATACGAATTAAGAGCAGGAATAGGCCATTCGGTCCCTTGAGCCTGCTCTGCCATTTGATAAGATCATGGCTGATCCGATTGTGACCTACAATCTATCTAAAGGTTATAGTCTACCTACTATAATCTTTGACTCCCTTGTTAGTTAGGAATCTATCAAACTCAGCCTTAAAAATATTCAATGACCCTGCCTCCACCGCTCTCTGGGGAAGGAAGTTCCACAGACGCTCGACCCTCAGAGAAAAAAATTCTCCTCATCTCCATCTTAAATTGAAGACCGCTTATTTTTAAACTGTGGCCCCTAGTTCTAGTCTCTCCCACAAGGGGAAACAGCCTCTCGACATCTACCCCTTCAAGTCCCCTCAGGATCTTATATGTTTCAATAAGATCACCTCTCATTCTTCTAAACTCCAATGCATACAGGCCCAACTTGTCCAACCTTTCCTCATAAGATAACCCCCTCATCCTAGGAATCAGTTGAGTGAACCTTCGCTGAACCTCTTAAATAAGGAGACCAAAATTGCACACAGTATTCTAGATGTGGTCTCACCGATGCCCTGTACAACTTAGCAAAACATCTCTACTTTTATACTCCATTCCCCTTGCAATAAATGACATCATTCCATTTGCCTTCCGAATCACTTGCTGTACCTGCATACTAACTTTTTGTGATTCATGTACTAGGACACCCAGATCCCTCTGTACCTCAGAGTTCTGCAATCTCTCTCCATTTAAATAATATACTGCTTTTCTATTCCTCCTGCCAAAGTAGAAAGTTCACATTTTCCCACATTTTACTCCATCTGCCAAATTTTTGCCCACTCAACCAATCTATATCCCTTTGCAGACTCCTTGGGGGAAAGATTCAATAAGGGTCCGTTTTGGGTGGTGGTAACGTGATGTGCTACCACCCCGCGCCCGATGGACCCCACGCAGGAAGGACGCAAGTTTAGACCCAAGGGAGCACTTACCTGCAATTGCGTTCTTTTCCAGGCCTTGCACGTGGAATCAATGCAATTCGCACTTTCCACCACCAGAGGGAGCGCAATCTCTTAAAGGGAGGATATTTCTTAGAAATCTCTTAATGGTAGCTTGTACCTGTTATTTGCTGAAAATTACAGTCTACTGTCTGCATGGAGTCTGAACAAAGATCAGACATCGCACATGTAGAACAAAGATCAGACATCGCACATGTAAAACACAGATGCAGGTCCCATCACTATATTTACACATTTGTAAACAATTTTACAACACCAAGTTATAGTCCAGCAATTTTATTTTAAATTCACAAGCTTTCGGAGGCTTCCTCCTTCCTCAGGTGAATGTTGTGGAAATGAAATCCTCGAAATGAAATCGCATTTATAAATCACAGAACAATGCTTGGTGATTACAGACAGTCTTTTCAACTGCCCGTTGCCAAGGCAATCAGTGTGCAGACAGACAGGTGTTACCTACAAGGTCTCCAAATATACAAATCACCAAAAAAAAAACAGAGATAGAGAGGTAGAAACATAGAAAAGACAGCAACTGACCCGTTATATGAAAAACAGATAACATTTGTTCGCTGGTGGGGTAACGTGTAGCGTGATATGAACCCAAGATCCCGGTTGAGGCCGTCCTCATGGGTGCAGAACTTGGCTATCAATTTCTGCTCGACGATTTTGCGTTGTCGTGTGTCTCGAAGGCCGCCTTGGAGTACGCTTACCCGAAGGTCAGTGGCTGAATGTCCTTGACTGCTGAAGTGTTCCCCGACTGGGAGGGAACCCTCCTGTTTGGCGATTGTTGCGCGGTGTCCATTCATCCGTTGTCGCAGCGTCTGCATGGTCTCGCCAATGTACCATGCTCTGGGGCATCCTTTCCTGCAATGTATGAGGTAGACAACGTTGGCCGAGTCACAGGAGTATGAACCGTGCACCTGGTGGGTGATGTCATCTCGTGTGATGGTGGTATCTGTGTCGATGATCTGGCATGTCTTGCAGAGGTTACCGTGGCAGGGTTGTGTGGTGTCGTGGACGTGGTTCTCTTGAAGGCTAGGTAACTTGCTGCGAACGATGGTCTGTTTGAGGTTGGGTGGCTGTTTAAAGGCGAGTAGTGGAGGTGTGGGGATGGCCATAGCGAGGTGTTCGTCGTCATTGATGACATGTTGAAGGCTGCGGAGAACAAGGCGTAGTTTCTCCGCTCCGGGGAAGTACTGGACGACAAAGGGTACTCTGTTGGTTGCGTCCCGTGTTAGTCTCCTGAGGAGGTCTATGCGATTTTTCGCTGTGGCCCGTCGGAACTGTCGATCGATGAGTCGAGCGTCATATCCCGTTCTTACTAGGGCGTCTTTCAGCGTCTGTAGGTGTCCATCGCGTTCCTCCTCGTCTGAGCAGACCCTGTGTATTCGCAGGGCCTGTCCATAGGGGACGGCCTCTTGGATGTGGTTAGGGTGGAAGCTGGAAAAGTGGAGCATCGTGAGGTTGTCCGTGGGCTTGCGGTAGAGTGAGGTGCTGAGGTGCCCGTCTTTGATGGAGAGTCGTGTGTCCAAGAAAGAAACTGATTCTGAGGAGTAGTCCATGGTGAGCTTGATGGTGGGATGGAACTTGTTGATGTTATCGTGTAGTCTCTTTAGTGATTCCTCGCCGTGGATCCATGGAAAGAAAGTGTCGTCGATGTATCTGGTGTATAGTGTTGGTTGGAGGTCCTGTGCAGTGAAGAAGTCCTGCTCGAACTTGTGCATGAAAATGTGGCGTATTGGGGTGCGAATTTGGTCTCGATGGCTGTTCCGTGTGTTTGGGTAAAGAACTGGTTATCGAAGGTGAAGACATTGTGATCCAGGATGAAGCGGATGAGTTGTAGGATGGCGTCTGGAGATTGGCTGTTGTTGGTGTTGAGTATTGATGCTGTCGTAGCGATGCCGTCATCGTGGGGGATACTGGTGTAGAGTGCCGAGACGTCCATCGTGGTGAGAAGTGTTCCTGGTTCAACAGGTCCGTGGGTACTGAGTTTTTGTAGGAAGTGTGTAGTGTCGCGACAGAAGCTGGGGGTTCCCTGTACGATGGGTTTCAGGATGCCCTCGATGTATCCAGAGAGGTTCTCACACAGGGTTCCATTGCCTGATACGATAGGACGTCCGGGTGTGTTGGCTTTGTGTATCTTTGGGAGGCAGTAGAAGTCTCCCACGCGGGGAGTACGTGGGATGAGATTGCGTAGGATGCTTTGAAGGTCTGGATAGAAGGTCTTGATCAGTTTGTTGACCTGATGGGTGTGTGCTTTGGTCGGGTCTACGGGTAACCGTCTGTAGTGTTCCTGGTTGTCCAGTTGTCGGTATGCTTCTTTGCAATAGTCCGTTCTGTTCTGTATGACGATGGCTCCTCCTTTGTCCGCTGGTTTGATGACGATGTTGCGGTTGGTCTTGAGAGCGTTGATGGCGTTGCGTTGTGCTCGGGTGACATTCTGGACTGTCTTCTGAGTGCGGCTGATGAATCTGGCATTGATGCATTTCCTGACAGCTTGAGCATACATGTCAAGCTGAGGGCAGCGACCCTCCGGAGGAGTCCAGTGTGACTCTTTCCTCTTCGGTTGCTGTACCACGGATCCCTCTGTCTGCTGTTCCAGATCGTTGATTGTCTCATTGGGTTCGCTGCTGAAATCTTGGGGTTTGTGAAAGTATTCCCGGAGCCTCATTCTCCTGATGAATTCCTCTGTGTCCGCCGCAAGACTAGTGGGGTCCATTTTGGTAGTGGGGCAGAAATTGAGAACCTCGGCTGAGAACTTCGATTTCGTCTGGTTGAAGGGTGTGGTCGGACAAATTGACGATAGACTTCCCTGTGGTTGCAACCGTGGTACCAGGGGAAGCTTGGTCGATGCTGGTGGTGATGCCGAGTTTCTCAAGCTTCCTGCTCTTGGTTTTCATGTAGGCAGCGTAGTTCCGTTGCCTTGTCTGTCTGGCGGTATCTCGTAGCTGGTCTGCTGTGTCCTGAGTACAGGTTGAGAGTATGGACTCTATCTTGGTTTCGGGGTTGCGGCGTCTGCTGTAGAGTTGGTGTATGAGATGATTGCGGAGTGTGCGAGAGGTACGACGGCAGAGTCTCTCAGCGTAATCCGAGTTGTATGTGGACTTGAGTGGGTTCGTGATCTGTAGTCCTTTCGGGATCTTGTCTGCTTTCTTGCAGCTCTGTAAAAACTTGATGTCTCTGTCTATATGCGCGATCTTCTTGGATATCCTTTCCACTGTGAGCTGGCAGTTTGTGGTGTCGATGGTAGCCATGATGTGGAGATGCCGGTGATGGACTGGGGTTGACAATTGTAAGCAATTTTACAACACCAAGTTATAGTCCAGCAATTTTATTTTAAATTTACAAGCTTTCGGAGGCTTCCTCCTTCCTCAGGTGAATGTTGTGGAAATGAAATCCTCGAAATGAAATCGCATTTATAAATCACAGAACAATGCTTGGTGATTACAGACAGTCTTTTCAACTGCCCGTTGCCAAGGCAATCAGTGTGCAGACAGACAGGTGTTACCTACAAGGTCTCCAAATATACAAATCACCAAAAAAAAACACAGAGATAGAGAGGTAGAAACATAGAAAAGACAGCAACTGACCCGTTATATTAAAAACAGATAACATTTGTTCGCTGGTGGGGTAACGTGTAGCGTGACATGAACCCAAGATCCCGGTTGAGGCCGTCCTCATGGGTGCGGAACTTGGCTATCAATTATATTTACACACTGATGAGTTATGTTAAAACATTGAATAAAGATCTCGCACTACTAAATCCCACATCCTCCAATCTGCACACCAGGCCTCGCCAATCTGCCGATCTGAGTTGGTACCACCAGGCCTGCGAGAGTGCATGCACCAAGGTTCTCTGCTGATGCACTAGAGACCCTGGGTGCAAGAGGTAGATAGAAGGAGGGACATCCTATATCCGGGAGGGGTGGGGGGCGTGGGGGGGTGGTGGGCAAGGGGCCCTCCAGACATATACTCAAAAGGAATTGGGAGGCAGCGGGTGACGAAGTCAATGCCAGACGCACAGCATCATGAACATGGATGCAGTGCAGGAAGAAGTTCAATGCTTTGACATGAGTGGGCAAGGTGAGTGAGGTCAACTGTCAAATGGCATCTCCTACCAACTGCACCACGCACTGTACCCACCATCCCCAACATACCAATAAACTCTTTCCATCAGTACTCAACTCTTCCAATCAGATGCTTCCTCTCACCCTTGCACATTACCACTGTTTCAAGCCGCCCACCCACAACTCACAGGCCACACACACTGGCAGCTATTCAACCATGGCAGGCACATCACCCAGACACACGTCCCGCTTTCTTGCAGGAGAAGGTGGCGCATATCAATAGGCAACAAGTGGCCATGGCATTTAGCCCCTCGAGCCTATTCCACCATTCAATGAGATCATGGTGGACCTGTGACCTCACTCCATATACCCGTCTTAGCCCCATATCCCTAATACCCTCGGTTCACAAAAATCTATCAATCTCAGATCTAACATTCACAAGTGAGCTAGCATCAACTGCCGTCTGCAGAAGAGCGTTCCACACGTCTCCCACCCTTTGCGTGTAGAAGAATTTTCAAACTTCACTCCTGCACGTCCTGGCTCTAAATGTTAGGCTATGTCCCCGCGTCCTAGTATTGAAGTTTAGGAGACTTCCAAAAACAGTTACAAATGTCTCGGCAGCCAAAAGCAATAATCCAGCCACTAACCTGTAAATCCTGCATGGTCCCTTTAAATGGCACCGTGGGGGGGGACCTCCAGGCACTCTAAGGCACGTCCAGATGGTCAGGGTTAAGACTATGCGTTGAGTTGAGCGTTAAGTCCCAAAATGGTGTCTATCACTTTAAATCAGCGTTGCACACTGATTGAAGCCATTTTCTCCCTACTTTACATGATTCCAGCATTCGTTATCTGCGCCTGCGCAATCTCCTATACCAAGATTGCGTCTGGCGCACGTCACGCAGGATGCCATCTTGGATGTTGGAGAGGCCTTGAGGCGACGAAACAATGGGCGCTACACGGCCCAATTTAGCGCCCATAATATCCTCTTCACAACTTACTTTCCTACCTACCTTTGTGTCATCAACAAATTTAGCAACCATACATTTGGACCCTTCATCCAAGTCATTGATATAGATTGTAAATAGTTGGGGCCCTTGCACTGATCCCTGTGGCGCTCCACTCATTACATCTTGCTAACCTGAAAATGACCCATTTATGCCTACTCTCTGTTTCCTGTTAGCTAACCAATCCTTTATCAATGCTAATATGTTACTCCCTACACCATGAGCTCTTATTTTGTGTAGTAGACTTTGATGTGGCACCTTGTCAAATCCCTTCTGGAAATCCAAGTACACCACACCCACAGGATCCCCTTTATCCATGTTGCTTGTTACTTCCTCAAAGAACTCTAATAAATTAGTCAAACATGATTTCCCTTTCACAAAGCCGTCTTTACTCAACCTGATTGCATTGAGATTTTCTAAGTGCCCTATTATAACCTCCTTAATAATAGATTCTAGCATTTTTCCTATGGCAGATGTTAAGCTAACTGGCCTGTAGTTTCCTGCTTTCTGTTTCCCTCCTTTCTTGAATAGAGGAGTTACATTCACTATTTTCCAATCTGATGAGACCCTTCCAAAATCTAGGAAATTTTGGCAAATTTGAAAAATCAATTAGCCTGACATCAGTAGTAGGGAAAATGCTAGAATCTATTATTAAAGACGTAATAACAGGGCACTTAGAAAATCTTAGATAATATGATTAGGCAGAGTTAGCATGGTTTTATGAAAGGGAAATCATGTTTGATAAATCTATTAGAGTTGTTTTTGAGGGTTTAACTAGCAGGGTAGATGAGGGGGAACTAGTGGATGTAGTATATTTGGATTTTCAAAAGGCATTCGATGAGGTGTCACACAAGAGGTTGTTACACATGATTAAGGCTCATGGGATTGGGGGTACTATATTAGCATGGATTGAGT
This sequence comes from Heptranchias perlo, assembly GCF_035084215.1. Lineage (NCBI taxonomy): Eukaryota > Metazoa > Chordata > Chondrichthyes > Hexanchiformes > Hexanchidae > Heptranchias > Heptranchias perlo. The sequence continues at coordinate 30,543,761 of NC_090343.1, forward strand.
ATTGGTTAACGGATAGAAAACAGAGAGTAGGAATAAACGGGTCATTTTCAGGTTGGCAGGTTGTAACTAGTGGGGTGCCGCAAGAATCAGTGCTTGGGCCTCAGCTGTTTACAATATATATCAATGACTTAGATGAGGGGACCGAGTGTAATGTATCCAAGTTTGCTGATGATACAAAGCTAGGTGGGAAAATAAGCTGTGAGGAGGACACAAAGAGGCTGCAAAGGGACATAGACAGGTTAAGTGAGTGGGCAAGAAGGTGCCAGATGGAGTATAATGTGGTAGGAATCTTTTGTAGGAAGAATAGAAAAGCAGAATATTTTTTAAAAGGTGAGAGACTAAGAAATATTAATAGTCAGAGGGATTTGGGTGTCTTTGTACATGAATCACAGAAAGTTAACAAGCAGGAGGGAAAACAAATGATATGTTAGCCTTTATTGCAAGGGGGTTGGAGTATGAGAGTAAGGAGGTCTTGCTGCAATTATGTAGGGCACGGGTGAGACCTCACCTGGAGTACGGTGTACAGTTTTGATCTTCTTACCTAAGGAAGGATATACTTGCCTTAGAGGGTGTGCGACAAAGGTTGACTAGACTGATTCCTGGGATGAGAGGGTTGTCCTATGGGGATAGTGTAGCACCAGCGTTCTTGCCATTTTTAGGAATCAAATTTTAAATCCAATACCTCCAAGAAAGAACTGTACTGTTTGGCAAGCTTGTGGGAGTTGCTTAGGGAACAAGATTGACTGGCAGAAGTTTCGAGCCAGGCTAACCTGACTAAGGTGCATTCATATGCAAACGGACATTTCACACTGACAGGCTGGGTGAAAGGGAACCCAGGCCGATTGACGTCATCACCATTTAACATGACTACTGGAAACAATACCCCGAGAGGTAACTCAGAGACACTCAGTCTCCTGATGGAAGGGAGGAGATGGCCGGGCCCTTGTCTTCCAGGAGAGAAGCCAGTTAAGCAAGCAGGCAACGACAGACACCCAGTAATCAGCATCCATTGTCTCTCCAGGTGCAAGGCCTGGGAGCGGGATAACGAAATAGCATTTTTCACAAAGATTTCAAAGGTTAAGAGTCACTCCAGGCCACAGGAGGGTCCAGACAGATCACCTGAGTCAATACATCGTATAGGATCTGCTGGGCTCCACGCTCTGCGCTTTTCTCTCTGCTTCTCGGCATCAATCTACAGCGAATCTCCCGAGTGGGGTTCGGCTCGATTCAATGGAATACCGCCAGAAGCTGAGTGCTGTTCTTCATCCCTCATCAACGGACCTTGACTCAAACTGAAACTTGGATACTGCATCGGCAGTATGGAACCAGGAGCGAGACGTTCAGGAAGAAGCTGTAAGCAGGTCAACGGGCAATCGGGGTGAGCATATTGCCTGTGCCTACACATCCACAAGACCACTTAGCTGTGTAAGGGGGTGATTGTAAGTCCCAACCAAACCTTAGAGGGTTTTAGTTTATTTCATGGGGCGGAGTGGGGGGGGGGTTCTCTTATTAGTCCGTGGTAATTCAGCATAGTAGGGCTTATTGGACAAGCTGTGCATTGTCCAAACTGTTTATCAGAGACGTTCCTGTGCTAAACGCTGTGGCAGCATCATTGAACACCCCTCTCCTCGGTCTCCTCGAACCAACGCGACTTTTCGTAATTAATGTATATAACCCCTCCCGACTCTCATCCCCGTAACTTAGCTCATAAAGCTGGCAGAACATTTCTTTCAACAAGATCTCATTGCAGCCGTGGGGGAAGGATACCGCGGTGTCTCCTCTCTCCATGTGTCCCGGTCCGACCAGAATTATGCGCACGCTCAGTCTTAGGGTTGTCTCCATTTTACTTCTCCGGTTTCTTCTGATTTCTACCATTAAGACAAACAGATAAAGCAACACCATTCTGTGAGAGGTTTTCCCTCCACAGGTCTGGATTTCATTATTTACATATAGTTACAGTTTGTTCCACGTTATCAAGTGCACCCAGTTAAAACCTTTCCAGCTGGGGCCTCTTGCGGCTCGTGGTCGGTGAGTAAGGAGGGGCGTCCACGGCACCCTAGGCCATGGTATCCGACTGCTTCTCCTTACCGCCTCATCGTCCCATACTGTGGGAGGAAGACCCGCATTCACCAGGCTCATTATCATGCCCTGGTTTTTCTTTGCCTTTGTTTTCCCCTCCTCGGGGTTAAACAACTTGCACTGGTTGATGTGATACCATTTTGTGCATTTCGGGAGTCTCACTGCATATACCATGGGGCTCACCTTATCTACGATGTTATAAGACCCTATGTACAGTGGCTCGAATGCCCCTACGCAGGCATAGTTCCTGACCATTACCTGATCTCCCACCTTCCACTCGTGGATTCTCTGGGGCTCTAGCAGCAATTGATTTTTCCGGTGCTGGCCCCCCAGGTTACTGACTGCCTGCCAGTGAATCTGTTTTAAAGTGTCACAGATTCTGGACAAACCTGTCCCGGTTTACCTCCCTGATCTGAGCTTCTGTGAAGACCGGCGCCAACACGTGGGTTGGGGTGCGCATAATCCTCCCGGTCATGAGCTCATGTGGGGAGTACCCTGTGCTTCTGGAGGGGCTGGCCCGGACATCCATTAAGACTAGAGGCACAACCTCGTCCCATCTCTGCGGGAACGGTCTCAGTCTTTCTTTCAGTGTCCGGTTCATGCGCTCCACAATCCCCGATGACTGGGGGTTGTGAGCCACATGCCACTTCCCTTGTACTCCTAGAAGTTTTAAGGTGGCCTGCATCAACTTCCCCGTGAAATGGCTCCCTTAGTCGGACTCCATAACCTGTGGCAGTCCCCATCGGAAGAACACTTCCCTCACTAGGATCCTATCTGTTGCTAGTGCGGTGGCTGCTCGGCATGGGAAGGCCTCTACCCACTTTGCGAATACGTCCACCAGCACAAAGCAGTACTTGTTACCTGCTTTAGTGGTGGGTAGTGATCCGATGAAATTTACCTGCAGGGACCGCCACAGTCCCGCTACCCTTCTGGTATGTCCGATGGGGGCTTTTCTGCGCTGAGGATCGGGGTTGTTAGCCGCACACACCTAACAATTCGCACAGAATTCCTTGACTTCCTCCCTGAGATGGGGCCACCACCCCACCTCCTCTACCCTTTGCCAGGTAGTTTCTGGCCCTGGGTGTCCCGCTTCCGGGCTCCGGTGGGCCAACTGGAGGAACTCCTCCCGGTGCTGTGCTGGAACTATCCAACGATCCCCCTTGAAAAGCATCCCATCCTTAACCGTGATGTCCGCTGCCCCGAACGGACCCTCTACCGGTTCGCCGTTCTCCCTTTTTACAAGGATGGCCTTAAGTACGGGATCCTGCGCTTGGACTTGTGTTAAGTCCAGGGCCCTGTGCACCTCCCTTGTCCCGGATTGCTGCTATCGGACTTGCTCTGTACGGATCCCAGAATACTCCTTCCCTGGCCCCCTGTTTGGCCAGCTCGTCTGCCTTTTGGTTGCCCTCCCACTTGGGCTCTGTCTTTGAATGGGCTTTGACCTTGTGTATGTAGTAATCTCCCCGAGTGCCTGTGACTTCTAAAATTTGGCAATATTGGAACGGTTCAACAATCGCAGCAAGAGTGCTGACAGGATTGCTTCACGCACCTGTCACCAGTGGAACTCTCTGAAGGGCTGGGTCTGTTGGATTCTGTGAGCCCAGCTCATGAATACAAATTAACCATTACCTGTGCTGCCAAGGCCTCATCTGCCTTTTCAGGTGCATGTAAAACATCCCATGGCACTATGTGAAGAAAGGAATTTCCCCTGGTGTTCTGGCCAGCATTTATTCCTCAATCGACATCATAAAACCAAATTAATTGGTTTGAAAATACATCTGTTTGTGGGACCTTTTACACAAATTGGCTGCCATGTTTGCCTACATGACAACATTGAATAAAAACTTGAAGGGAAAAGTTTTACAGGGCTATCAGGAAAGAGCAGGGGAGAGGGACCAAATTGGATAGCTGTACGAAAGAGCCGGTACAGGCACGATGGGCCAAATGGCCTCCTTCTGTGCTGTATCCTACTATGATACTATAACAACAGTGATTACACTTCAAATGCATTAGATTTAAAGCACTTTGGGTTTCCTGAGTATGTGAAAGAGACTATATAAATGTGGGTTACCTTTAAAGGCTAAACTCTCACATTATAGGAGGAAAAGAAACAGAACAGGTGGTAGGCTGCCCTAGAAGAAATTGATATGCTCATTTGTACTCATAAGATTTCCCATCTGTTCTCTTTACAAAGAAAGCAAAACACACTGGTCTTCAGCATGCAGCCACAGAAGAACAGACACTGGGCATCGCACTGCCATCACACACACTTAAATTAAGCAGCTGTGTAGATACAGACAATTCACAACATGGAGCACTGATGAGAAATGGTGAATAACATGCTGCTCACAATGCACTAACCCTCCACTGGTACACCCTCATTTAGCTGTGGACTCAAGCAAAAGATAACGTACACACGAGTGAGGGCGTATTTCTAAAGATGTTGCCTGGGAAAATTGACCCTCAGGCGAGATTTATTGATGAAAATTTATCACCAGACAAAGAAAATCTTTCAGCCAATCTTAGCTCATTCATACGGAGAGAACCAACACTATACCCATCATGTCATCCAACTATTTCTTAATTGATTCCCAGGTTCTTGCTTCCATTACCCTACCCAGTATATCTTGATGTAGAAATTGATGCCCATGGTGACTTTCATTGCCGTAGGTAGTGCAGTCCAGATGGCCAACTGTGACTGCAGGCTGGTGAAATGAAATTGCATATCTCATTTAGAGACTTCCTAGTGAGCCACTGCTTCTTCACACGCAACTCCTCTTTGAAGTGCAAATAGCTCAGTCTGTCGTAAAACACCCAGGGCAATTTTGGTCCGAGTTAAGCAAAAACTGAGTAGGATCTCCAATCAAGGAACCAGAAAATGAGTTGGAACATTAAAAGCCAAGTCAATGTGACAAAAAGGCATGTTTCCACATCTAGAGCTCAATTTTGAAATGGTGGCGGGTTGGCAGTGCGGGCGGGGGAGGGGGGTGGTGAAGGTGCAGGTGCGTGTGGCAAACCCGAATAAACAAAGCCTGGGAATGTGTTTCTGGAGTCTGTGGAGGCGGTTTCGTCCTCCTCAACTTGCACAATGTCATTGTCCATAAGGCATAAAAGGATTATAGGGACACTGGCATGTACTGTTTTGGTATCCTGTCATTGCCACTTCTTTATCTGCTCAATATGTACCCACGTATCCTTTTTATCAGTCTGAATTTCATACACGTTATTACTCAATTTGTCTATTATAGAGAAGGGTCCTTCAAATTTCTTTGCCCATTTTCCTGTGACATTGCTCAGTTTTACCATGACATTATCCCCCACTTCAAGACCTTTTACATAAGGATCAAACTTGTGCCGGCACTTATTATCGTGGACAATCGATAGGGCGGAACTTGGGTAAACCTGTCCATGATCACACTCCCCTGTTGGCGTCTTGAGAGGGTGCCACCTAGCCTGATTTCATAGAATCATAGAAAGGTTACAGCACATAGAGCCATTCGGCCCTTCGAGTCCGTGCTGGCTCTATGCAAAAGCAATTCAGCTAGTCCCACACTCCCGCCCTTTCCCCATAGCCCAGAATTTTTTTTCCTTTCAAGTACTTATCCAGTTCCCTTTTGAAAACCATGATTGAATCTGCCTCCAACACCCACTCTGGCAGTGCAATCCAGATCCTAACCACTCGCTGTGTAAAAAAGTTTTCCCTCATATCACCTTTGGTTCTTTTGTCAATCACCTTAAATCTATGTCCTTTGGTTCTTGACCATTCCGCCAACGGGAGCAGTTTCTCTCTATCTACTCTGTCTAGACTCTTCATGATTTTGAATACCTCTATCAAATCTTCTCTCAACCGTCTCTGTTCCAAGAAGAACAACCCCAACTTCTCCAGTCTATCCACGTAACTAAAGTCCCTCATCCCTGGAATCATTCTAATAAATCTGTTCTGCACTCTCTCTAAGGCCTTCACATCTTTCCTAAAGTGCGGTGCCCGGAACTGGACACAGTACTCCAGCTGTGGCCGAACTAGTGTTTCATAAAGGCTCACCATGACTTCCATACTTTTGTACTCTATACCTCTATTTATAAAGCTGTTAAAGCTATTTATAAGGATCTCGTATGCTTTTTTAACCGCTTTCTCAACCTGCCGTGCCACCTTCAACAATTGATGTACATATACCCCCAGATCTCTCTGTTCCTGTATCCCTTTTAGAATTATGCCTTTAGTTTATATTTCCTCTCCTCATTCTTCCTACCGAAATGTATCACCTTGCATTTTTCTGCATCAAACTTCATCTGCCATGTGTCCGCCCGTGCCACCAGCCTGTCTACATCCTCTTGAAGTCAATCACTATCCTCCTCACTGTTCACTACACTTCCAAGTTTTGTGTCATATGCAAATTTTGAAATTGTGCCCTGTATACCCAAGTCCAAGTCATTAATATATATATCAAGAAAAGCAGTAGTCTTAGTACCGACCCATGGGGAACTGTACACCTCCCTCCAGTCAGAAAAACAACCGTTCACCACTACTCTCTGTTTCCTGTTATTTAGCCAATTCTGAATCCATGCTGCTACTGCCCCTTTTTTTCCATGGGCTTCAATCTTGTTGACAAGCCTATTAAGCGACACTTTATCAAACGCCTTTTGAAAGTCCATATACACCACATCAACTGCATTGCCCTCATCTACCCTCTCTGTTACTTCATCAAAAAACTCAATCAAGTTAGTTAAACACGATTTGCCTTTAAGAAATCCGTGCTGGCTTTCCCTAATCAATCCACACTTGTCCAAGTGACTGCTAATTCTGTCCCGGATTATAATTTCTAAAAGTTGCCCGACAACTGAGGTTAAACTGATTGGCCTGTAGTTGCCGGGTTTATCCTTACACCCTTTTTTGAACAAGGGTGTAACATTTGCAATTCTCCAGTCCTCTGGCATCAGCCCCACATCTAAGGATGTTTGGAAGATTACGGCTCCGCAATTTCCTCCCTTATTTCCCTCAGCAACCTGGGATGCATCCTATCCGGACCAGGTGACTTATCTACTTTAAGTACAGCTAGCCTTTCCAGTACCTCCTCTTTATCAATTTTTAGCCCATCCAGTATCTCAACTATAATCGTCCTTTACTGAGACTCTGGCAGCATCTTCTTCCTTGGTAAAGACAGATGCAACATACTCATTTAGTACCTTGGCCATGCCCTCTGCCTCCATGAGTAGATCTCCCTTTTGGTCCCTAATTGGCCCAACCCCTCCTCTTACTACCCATTTACTGTTTACATGCCTGTAGAAGACTTTTCGATTTCCTTTTATGTAGGCTGCCAGTCCATTCTCATACTCTCTCTTTGCCCCTCTTATTTCCTTTTTCACTTTCCCTCTGAACTTTCTATATTCAGCCTGGTTCTCACTTGTGATATCAACCTGACATCTGTCATACGCCCCTTTTTCTGCTTCAACTTACTCTCTATCGCTTTTGTCATTCAGGGAGCTCTGGCTTCAGTTGCCCTACCTTTCTTCCTCATGGGAATGTACCTAGACTGCACCCAAACCATCTCCTCCTTAAAGGCTGCCCATTGTTCAATTACAGTTTTGCCTGTCAATCTTTGATTCCAATTTACCCAGGCCAGATCTTTTTTATTTGTTCAAGGGATGTGGGCGTCGCTGGCGAGGCCGGCATTTATTGCCCATCCCTAATTGCCCTTGAGAAGGTGGTGGTGATCTGCCTTCTTGAACCGCTGCAGTCCGTGTGATGAAGGTTCTCCCACAGTGCTGTTAGGAAGGGAGTTCCAGGATTCTGTTCTCATCCCACTGAAATTGGCCCTCCTCCAATTACGAACATAAATACGAACAAACGAATTAAGAGCAGGAATAGGCCGTTCGGTCCCTTGAGCCTGCTCTGCCATTTAATAAGATCATGGCTGATCTGATTGCGACCTCAACCCATCTTTCCTGTCTACCAACTATAATCTTGGACTCCCTTGTTAATCAGGAATCTATCTAACTCCACCTTAAAAATATTCAATGACCCTGCCTCCACCGCTTTCTGGGGGAGGGAGTTCCACAGACTCTCAAACCTCTGAGAAAGGAGACCCCTTATTTTTGAACCGTGGCCCCTAATTCTAGTCTCTCCCACAAGGCGAAACATCCTCTCAGCATCTACCCCTTCTAGTCCCCTCAGGATCTTATGTTTCAATAACATTACCTCTCATTCTTCTAAACTCCAGTGTATACAGGCCCAACTTGTCCAATCTTTCTTCATAAGATAACCCCCTCATCCCAGGAATCAGTCAAGTGAACCTTCTCTGAACCGTCTCTAAAGCAATTATGTCCTTTCTTAAATAAGGAGACCAAAACTGCACACGGTATTCTAGATGTGGTCTTACTAATGCTTGTACAACTGTAGTAAAACATCTCTACTTTTATATTCCATTCCCCTTGCAATAAATGACAACATTCCATTTGCCTTCCTCATCACTTGCTGTACCTACATACTAAGTTTTTGTGATTCATGTACTAGGACACCCAGATCCCTCTGTACCTCAAAGTACTGCGATCTCTCTCCATTTAAATACACTGCTTTTCTATTCTTCCTGCCAAGTGGACAAGTTCACATTTTCCCACATTATACTCCATCTGCCAAATTTTTGCCCACTCACTTAACCTATCTATATCCCTTTGCAGTCTCCTTATGTCCTCTTCACAACTTACTTTCCGACCTACCTTTGTGTCATCAGCAAATTTAGCAACCATACATTTGGTCCCTTCATCCAAGTCATTGATATAGATTGTAAATAGTTGGGGCCCTTGCACTGATCCCTATGGCACTCCATTCATTACATCCTGCCAACCTGAAAATGACCCATTTATGCCTACTCTCTGTTTCCTGTTAGCTAACCAATCCTTTATCCATGCTAATATGTTACCCCCAATATCATTAGCTATTATTTTGTGTTGTAGCCTTTGATGTGGCACCTTGTTAAATCCCTTCTGGAAATCCAAGTACACCACATCCACAGGATCTCCTTTATCCACATTGCTTGTTACTTCCTCAAAGAACTCTAGTAAACTAGTCAAACATGATTTCCTTTTCATAAAGCCATGTTGACTCTGCCTGATTGCATTGAGATTTTCTAAGTGCCCTATTATAACCTCCTTAATAATAGATTCTAGCATTTTCCCTATGACAGTTGTAAAGCTATCAGGCTTGCAGTTTCTTGCTTTCTGTCTCCCTCCTTTCTTGAATAGAGGAGTTACATTTGCTATTTTCCAATCTGACGCGACCCTTCCAGAATCTAGGGAATTTTGGAAAATTAATACCAATGAATCTACTATCTCTGCAGCCACTTCTTTTAAGACCCTAGGATGAAGTCCGTCAGGATCTGGGGACGTATCAGTTTTTAATTCTAATATTTTTTTCAAAACCCTTTCCCTGGTGATTGTAAATGTTTTAAGTTCCTCCCTCCCTTTCACCTCTTGATTCACAATTATTTCTGGCATGTTATTTGTATCCTCTACAGTGAAGATAGACGCAAAATATCTGTTCAATTCATCCGCCATTTCCTTATTCTCCATTATTAATTCCCCAGACTCACTCTCTAGAGGACCAACACTGACTTTGCTTACTCTTTTTCTTTTTAAATACCTGTAGAAACTCTTAATATCTGTTTTTATATTTATGGCTAGCTTTCTCTCGTACTCTAATTTCTCTCTCCTTATTATTCTTTTAGTCATTCTTTGCTGTTTTTTATATTCTGTCCAATCTTCTGACCTGCCACTAATCTCTGTGGAATTGTATTCTTTTTCTTTCAATTTGATACTATCTTTAACTTCCTTAGTTAGCCACGGATGGTACGTCTTTCCCCTAGAGTCTTTCTTTCTCACTGGAATGTACCTTTGCTGAGTGTTATGAAATATCTCACTAAATGCCTGCCACTGCATCGCTACTGACATATCCCTTAACCTAAGTTCCCAGTTCACTTTAGCCAGCTCTTTAGAGTGGTCCATGTCCTTTTCCATATCCTATTCTAAACCTTATGATTCTATGATCGCTGTTCCTTAAATGTTCCCCCATTGACACTTGTTCCACTTGGCCCGCCTCATTCCTCAAAACCAAATCCAGCAATGCCTCCTTCCTCATTGGGCTGGAAACATACTGATCAAGAAAGTTCTCCTGAAAACACTTCAAAAATTCCTCCCCTTCCTTGCCTTTATATTATTACTATCCCAGTCTATATTAGGATAGTTGAAGTCCCCCGCTATCACTACTCTATGGCTTTTGCGCCTCTCTATAATTTCCCTGCAAATTTGCTCCTCTATATCCTTCCCACTAGTTGGTGGTCCAAAGAATACACCCAGTAGTTTAATGGCACCTCTTTTGTTTCTTAACTCTAACCAAATAGATTCTGTCCTTGACCCCTCCAGGACATCCCCTCTCTCCAGCACTGCAATACTCTCCTTATTGCCACCACCCACCCCCCCCCCCAACCCTCCTTTCTTTCCTTCCCTATCTTTCCTGAACACCTTGTATCCAGGAATATTTAGTACCCAATCCTGCCCTTTTTTGAGCCAGGTCTCCGTTATCACCATGACATCATATTCCCATGTGGCTATTTGCGCCTGCAGCTCATCAACCTTGTTTACCATGCTTTGTACGTTTACGCACATGCACTGTGAACCAATCTTAGACTTTCTTGTACTCTATCTTAATCCGATCCCACCTAATACCGTACTATTTCTTTCTCTAGTGCTATCTTTGTGCACCTTGTCTCTCCTTTCCAATGCTACATCCTGGTGCCCATCTCCCTGCCAAATTAGTTTAAACCCCCCAACAGCACTAGCGAACTTTCCCACGAGGACATTGGTCCAGCTCTGTTGAGGTGCAACCCGTCCGTCCTGTATAGGTTCCACTTCCCCCAGAACTGGTCCCAATGCCTCAGGAATCTAAAGCCCTCCCTCCTGCACCATTATTCCAGCCAAGCATTCATCTACTCTATCCTCCTATTTCTATACTCGCTAGCACGTGGCACCGGGCATAATCCGGTGATTACTACCTTTGAGGTCCTGCTTGTTAATCTCTTTCTGATTTAATCATAGGATCCTCACCATGCACCCCTAAAGAAAGAGGATGTTTCCCTTTGAACTTCACAAAAATCATTGTTTTTATCAAGAGACAATAAAACTGTTTATACATTAACTGCTTTTTCCACTTTCAGAATGCAGTGACTCCAAAGGTGTCAGACCAAATTCTAAGTAACTAGTACAGTCCAAATACTTCAGCAATACAGAAGTAAGGGTTAGTTACTTCTTGCTTGTTAAAACATTAAGGGGTGGGGGAGGAATCAATTACACCACCACAAAGTGCTTCAAAGAAGTTCAAATTAATTTATAACCAAAGACCATCCTGCAACTGTAACTTATAATTCTTTAAAGCTGGACCTTATCTTTTCTTTTACAATTAAATCTCATTTTGTCAATTATTTTAAATAAATGCAAAGGTTGTTGCTTGGTGAATTAAAAACAGATGTCAATGACCTTGGAAGGGGTTAACCATTTTTAGAAACAAAACAATGGAGCCCGATATCAGACGCAAGCAGCATTCTCAATATACATCAATGCAGCTCTCCCGGTAAATTTTTTTTAAAAATTCCTGTCGAGAGTTAGCATTTCCCTTTGTTCATTTTAGTTTTTAGTTAGTCCAGTATTTCCAGATCGTTGTGATTTCCACCTCTAATTTTGTTCCATCAACTTTTGTTGAGGTTGCTCTCAGTTTCCAACTGTTTCTTAGGTTTTATAATTTGCTGTTCTTGCCATAAAACAACAATAGCTTTCCAATTAATTTTTCTCCACATACTTTTTGTGGGTATGTTCTTAACCAACTCTCCGAGCTGTTTTAGGTTTCCTGCTTTTCCTATCAAGAAGATTCCAGATACCCTTTTTTTTAATCTGTTCCATTTTTTGGTCACTTTTTTTTCCTGACCACAGCCAATCACAAGATAAAAGGGTGTGCTGTCAGAGCTAACAGCTCTAACACTTTAGTACAACCAAGATTTATCCCAAAATTATCAAAATCGATGCCCTGTACTAGATAAGAAGATATCATTCTTTGATTTACAGTACACACAGCAATAGCTCCTTACACATCAACTCACACTCACCAATACCATATTCAACACAACTTTAATCAGATTAATTCACACTCACCAATATTCAACACAAGTCAAACTTCAAATCACTCGACATTTACTTCAAATTATTAAGCATTTAAGAAATTCAAAATGCCAATTTTTGTGTGATATCTCATGTCCAGAATTTGAGATGATCACATTTTATAAGAACCAGAATTTTTCTTGGCCACAGCAAAAGTCTGGTTTCCACAATTTAATAGGTCAGTTAACCTCAATAACTCCAATTTTAATTCAGCAATATCAGAATAAAACACAAGACAAACAGATAAAATTATCAACATAGCATATGCTTTCTAAAACCTAGTCCATCACACAAGAGAAAACACTTTTTAAAAAATTCGTTCATGGGATGTGGACGTCGCTGGTGAGGCCAGCATTTATTGCCCATCCCTAATTGCCCTTAGAAGGTGGTGGTGAGCCACCTTGTTGAACCGCTGCAGTCCGTGTGGTGAAGGTTCTCCCCACAGTGCTGATAGGAAAGGAGTTCCATGATTTTGACCCGGCGACGATGAAGGAACAGCGATATATTTCCAAGTCGGGATGGTGTTTGGCTTGGAGGGGAACGTGCAGGTGGTGTTGTTCCCATGTGCCTGCTGCTCTTGTCCTTCTAGGTGGTAGAGGTCACGGGTTTTGGAGGTGCTGTCGAAGAAGCCTTGGCAAGTTGCTGCAGTGCATCCTGTGGATGGTACACACTGCAGCCACTGTGCGCTGGTGGTGGAGGGAGTGAATATTTAGGGTGGTGGTTGGGGTGCCAATCAAGCGGGCTGCTTTTTCCTCGATGGTGTCGAGCTTCTTGAATATTGTTGGAGCTGCACTCATCCAGGCAAGTGGAAAGTATTCCATCATAATGCAGACTTGTGCCTTGTAGATGGTGGAAAGGCTTTGGGGAGTCAGGAGGTGAGTCACTCGCTGCAGAATACCCAGCCTCTGACCTGCTCTTGTAGCCACAGTATTTATATGGCTGGTCCAGTTAAGTTTCTGGTCAATGGTGACCCCCAGGATGTTGATGGTGGGGGATTCAGCGATGGTAACGCCGTTGAATGTCAAGGGGAGGTGGTTAGACTCTCTCTTGTTGGAGATGGTCATTGCCTGGCACTTGTCTGGCACTAATGTTACTTGCCACTTATCAGCCCAATCCTGGATGTTGTCCAGGTCTTGCTGCATGCGGGCACGGACTACTTCATTATTTGAGGGGTTGCGAATGGAACTGAACACTGTGCAATCATCAGCGAACATCCCCATTTCTGACCTTATGATGGAGAGAAGGTCATTGATGAAGCAGATGAAGATGGTTGGGCCGAGGACACTGCCCTGAGGAACTCCTCCAGCCATTCCTGGGGCTGAGATGATTGGCCTCCATCAACCACTACCATCTTCCTTTGTGCTGGGTATGACTCCAGCCACTGGAGACTTTTCCCCCTGATTCCCATTGACTTCAATTTTACTAGGGCTCCTTGGTGCCACACTCAGTCAAATGCTGCCTTAATGTCAAGGGCAGTCACTCTCACCTCACCTCTGGAATTCAGCTCTTTTGTCCATGTTTGGACCAAGGCTGTAACCGAGCGGTCCTGGTTGGACCCAAACTGAGCATCCGTGAGCAGGTTATTGGTGAGTAAGTGCTGCTTGATAGCACTGTCGACGACACCTTCCATCACTTTGCTGATGACTGACAGTAGACTGATGGGGCGGTAATTGGCCAGGTTGGATTTGTCCTGCTTTTTGTGGACAGGACATACCAGGGCAATTTTCCACATTGTCGGGTAGATGCCAGTGTTGTAGCTGTACTGGAACACCTTGGCTAGAGGTGCAGCTAGTTCTGGAGCACAAGTCTTCAGCTCTACAGCCGGGATGTTGTCGGGGCCCATAGCCTTTGCTGTATCCAGTGCACTCAGCTGTTCCTTGATATCACGTGGAGTGAATCGAATTGGCTGAAGACTGGCTTCTGTGATAGTGGGGATATCGGGAGGAGGCCGAGATGTATCATCCACTCGGCACTTCTGGCCGAAGATGGTTGCAAACGCTTCAGCCTTGTCTTTTGCACTCACGTGCTGGACTCCACCATCGTTGAGGATGGGGATGTTTACAGAGCCTCTTCCTCCCATTAGTTGTTTAATTGTCCACTACCATTCACGACTGGATGTGGCAGGACTGCAGAGCTTTGATCTGATCCGTTGGTTGTGGAATCGCTTAGCTCTGTTTTATAGCATGTTGCTTCTGCTGTTTAGTGTGCATGTAGTCCTGAGTTGTAGCTTCACCAGGTTGGCACCTCATTTTTAGGTACGCCTGTTGCTGCTCCTGGCATGCTCTTCTACACTCCTCATTGAACCAGGGTTGATCCCCTGGCCTGTTGGTAATGGTAGAGTGAGGAACAAGTTGGGCCATGAGGTTACAGATTGTGCTGGAATACAATTCTGCTGCTGCTGATGGCCCACAGCGCCTCATGGATGCCCAGTTTTGAGCTGCTAGATCTGTTCTGAATCTATCCCACTGAGTACGGTGGTAGTGCCACACAACACGTTGGATGGTGTCCTCAGTGCGAAGACGGGATTTCATCTCCACGAGGACTGTGCGGTGGTCACTCCTACCAATATTGTCATGGACAGATGCATTTGCGACAGGTAGATTGGTGAGGATGAGGTCAAGTAGGTTTTTCCCTTGTTTTGATTCACTCACCACCTGCCGCAGACCCAGTCTGGCAGCTATGTCCTTCAGGACTCAGCCAGCTCAGTCAGAAGTGGTGCTACCGAGCCACTCTTGGTGATGGACATTGAAGTCCCCCACCCAGTGTACATTCTGTGCCCTTGCTACCCTCAGTGCTTCCTCCAAGTGGTGCTGAACATGGAGGAGGACTGATTCATTGGCTGAGGGAGGACGGTAGGTGGTAATCAGCAGGAGGTTTCCTTGCCCATGTTTGACCTGATGCCATGAGATTTCATGGGGTCCAGAGACAATGTTGAGGACTCCCAGGGCCACTCCCTCCTGACTGTGTATTACTGTACCGCCACCTCTGGTCAGTCTGTCCTGCCGGTGGGACAGAACATACCCAGGGATGGTAATGGAAGAGTCTGGGACGTTGGCTGAAAGGTATGATTCTGTGAGTATGGCTATGTCAGGCTGTTGCTTGACTAGTCTGTGGGACAGCTCTCCCAATTTTGGCACAAGTCCCCAGATGTTAGTGAGGAGGACATTGCAGGGTCGACTGGACTTGGTTTGCCTTTGTCGTGTCCGGTGCCTAATGGTCCGATGCCGGGTCGTCCATCCGGTTTTATTCTTGATATGACTTTTTTTAGCGAGATTTTACAACTGAGTGGCTTGCTAGACCATTTCAGAGGGCAATTAAGAATCAACCACATTGCTGTGGGTCTGGAGTCACATATAGGCCAGACAGGGTAAGGACGGCAGGTTTCCTCCCCTGAAGGACATTAGTGAAACAGATGGGTTTAACAAGCATTAAAAGGGAGGTGTAGCCCACAACCTCGAAAAGGAAGCACTCATGATTAGGACAGGCTTCTTAAAGAGACATGACAGAAACGGTTCAATTTCTGATGTTTGTGACTTAACCCCATTCTGTACTGACTCAAAGTCTCAAGCTCACAGCCTGTACCTTCACCCAAGTCTGGCGTGGTGACGGTCCCTCCATCTTTCTCTTGCTTTTAAGTTTGCAAAGCGGCCTGATCTTTGCTATCTCCTATCCCCACTGCTTCCCAGACTGCAGCTATTGTATGCACCCATCCCTGCCTGCCTGCTCGTATCCCTGCTGACAAACACTTGAATACCTCGAGGCTACAGGCGTACAGTATCATTTGCACCTTCTCTCTATCGTCACAGTCACTCAATTTAGCAGTTTGATCTATCGCTGCTATTGAGGCTCCTGCATCTTTCCTGACTTTTATTTCAGGAATTGTTGTCACTAGTCCAGCTAATTGCATACCCGTATAGGGAATCTCAATGGTCTGTGTCAAATTCTCTGCAGCATTTTCAATATCTGCAATTTCACCCTCTGGTGGCTGTGCTTTATCTTTGACCCTAACTGTCCCCACCTCTCGTTTGACTGTACATGTGGGGGCCATTCTAGGTATCGAGTCCCTCGGACCTTGATCATGATAATGATCTCAGTTGTCTTCCCCTTTCCAGTCCATACCTTCGTTCCCACTATCATCTCCTTCAATTACACTACACTGACTTACGACATGTACCATATCCCTGTTGGGTTTTAGCTGTTGTTTAAGCTTTTCTGTCTCTTTATTACATTGCATATCGTGATTTGGTCTCTTTTGGGTTGCTTGTTGCCTGTCTTTCTTTCCTCATACTGTCAGCTTTAGGTTTAGTGGCTGCAGTCAATTCATTTGTTTTAACCATTGCTTTTTGGATAGCTCCATGTGTTTTGCTTGCTACCTGTGTTTGCATGTGTGCAACTGATCCCTGCAGCATCTCCATATATTTTCCATTTTCATTGTCAGTCTTGCTACGTTCTTCCTTCATTTCCTGTGCTTTACCTTTCAGCATTTTATTCTCAGTCTGAACTGACTTTCAATACCTCCTGAAGCTGAAATAGCAGCACCCCTGCTTTCCAGCCATCACCTTTTTCTCCTCAGTTAACTCCTTCATTCGACTCTCAACAGCACACAAAGTCTGACAGGTTTTAACTAATACAGCACAAGTTCCTATGTTCCCCTGAATATATTTCTTTGTCTTATCTACCAGAGTTGTTTTTACTGGTGGCTCTACAACTTTAGTGCATTTATTGATCTTTCCTGCCATGGCTAAATTAAAATTCTCAAAAACCCGTGAGCACACTCGCTCACCTCAAAAATCGTGAGCACAACAGCCCACCTCAAAAACCTGTGGGCACACCAGGCCATCGTGAGTCCGTGTGATCAGTGTGTAAACAACTCAACTGTGGGTAAACAATCCACCCCAATACCGCCGCTGGAAAACGGGTCTCCCTTGACCCAACTTTGCCTGTTTATCAATCACAGCAACCCAAATACTTATACCTTGTACAACAACCCGAATACTTAAACAACAACCCAAATCAAATACTTATACTTTGTACCAACAATACCTCACGCCTCACATTGGGCGCCAATATGTAAGTAAAAATATATGTACCAATATGCCTTTTACTTATACTGATCTTGTCCTTGAATAAAGGCCTTGAGGCTGTTGGTGCCAAAGTATAATAGCTTTATTAAGAAGTTATAACAAGTAGCAAAGATGTTTAAAATACAATCGTACAATTAAGTATGCTGGTTAGATTGATACAACCTGGCTAATTGTTCACAAACAGCAGACCCCAAAATGCATCTTTGGCAGTCTGATCTCTCTGGACAGTCCATCTGTGTCCTGAGAACGTTCTGGCTAGTTACCGCAAAGCATCTCACTTACATTTGTTTCAAAGACAAAAAACCCTGTATGTCTGAAGTTCCCATCAATCATGTCCTCTGTCTAGAAAGGGCCTATCAGTCCCACTCCCATACTCCCAACATTAACTCTCACAGTCCTATCCAACTCCCTTTTGCATTCCTTCAATGATACCCCATTAAGATGGCCCAGGTGGTTGTTAATCAAAAGGGCTTTCTCTCTCAAGGTCGTGAGCAGCTTGTTTTGATACAAATGTAAGGAATCTTACAACACCAGGTTATAGTCCAACAGTTTTATTTGAAAATCACAAGCTTTCGGCTCACAGTGGAGAGAAACTGAAAGCTTGTGATTTTCAAATAAAACTGTTGGACTATAACCTGGTGTTGTAAGATTCCTTACATTTGTCCACCCCAGTCCATCACCGGCATCTCCACATCATGTTTTGATACAAGCAGCAAGCCCGTTGTTCACAGCTGACTTAACGTGTATTCTACTTTAACCATAAGATTTATAATAACGTAGCTTATGTTTATAATATAGAAAGCTTGTTTAGTGCTTTTCTTACAGCTCCCAAGGGAATTCTTTTGTTGTGCAACTCTATCCTTAGCCATCCGTTGGCATCCTTTACCCCTTTTCCCCCAATATTCTCTCTTCCACTGGCTCTCATAGTGGGTGCATTTTAACCCTAACTATATGATTAAGCTGCAAGTTTAAAGTTACCTGGATCTACTGCCCATCCCCCGACCATGCCAGCTCTTCATTTTTACCAGTGAGCACTGGAACTTTGCTTAAATTTGGCTTCCAAATTCCTGGACTTCTCTGCCGCAAAGACTACCCTACTCCACTGGAATACACTGCAAGACTCAGCTGCTGTGATTTTGATCTTCTATTCAGTTGCTTAAATGTTAAGGTAACTTTATCCAGCTTACATTCCCCACCACTGCTGTTACGTGCTGAGCTTATATCTGTCCTACTGGCTTTTCAGATTTATTTTGTTACAGTGTTGGTCCTGGCCAGAAATTCACTCTTCTGGGTCAAAGTCCATTTCTCCGCCACTTCCGGATCTTAGTGACATCCAACTTCGCCACCGTTTCCTGCCCCATGATCGATTCTGCATACTGCCTGGCTCTTCATTTCCACAGAAATACCTCCAGCAGTGTGTCCTCCAATATTCTACCCTTCAAATTGCTTCTGGACTCACTCGTCCTCCACATGTGTCTCCCAACCTGGACATCAGTTTGTCGATGCTCCAAGTTGACTTGACTCTATCTACGTCAACTTTATCCCTTCATGGGACCTCTGACTTTAACATTGGACTCCCTCTCTATTCTCTGTTTATCACCAGGACATATCTATCCTAAGCTTGCTATGTAAGCATGCCTTTGTAACTTGAATTTCCCTGTGTCCATATGCATGAGCTTTTTGGCTGCCTCTCTGGACCTGAGCCCATCACTTCTATTTCCCTTTATTCTTCTCTTCTTTTCCCTTTACCCCTCCTAGGTCCCTCTCTCCTGTCATTGCAACTCCTTTAACTTTTCCCCTCTCAGGTACAATGCCACCCCAAATCCCTACCCCAACCCTTCGCCACTCCTCAACCTTCCTACTCTCCTACCACCATCCCAAGCTTGACTCCCTTTTAGATAAGGCTACAGCTTCCCTCTGTGCCTCTCTTGGCCTCCTCCGAAGGGCCCATCAAGGCACTCATTGCTGCTTCCTTACTAGCAGCAACCTCAACTGTCCCACCCTACTCTCTCACTGACCTTCCCGCCCAGCACACTCACTGGGGGCTAATCTTGCCAACTTCCTTCCCATCCCATTCATCTCTCCCAGTGCTGACACTGTGGACTCTGCCAGAAGATCAGCTATCACCACCCCCTCCACATTTCCCTCCAGAATGTCCGTTCAATTACAAACAAGGCCCTTGCCATCCATGAGCTTATTGTGGATGATTGCATCGACATCATGGCCTTGATGGAAACATGGCTGATGGGTGATGACACCTTCCCCCTTAATGAAGCTATGAAGCTTCCCTGCCTGGCTATATCTTGCACCACTTGCCCCGCCCAGATTGCCATGGTGCCGGTGTGGCCCTCATCACCAATTCGCACCTTGGTTTGTCCCCCTACTCCTCTGACACTTTCTCCTTCTTTGAGAATCTCACCTTGTTCCACCCCTCTTGCTTCTCCTTTAAAATCCTCATTCTCTACCGTGCACCCAAGTACCACACCAAGTTTCTCATCGAGATATCTACACTGCTTTCCTCCCTCAACCTCTGCACCGAGCAACTTCTCATCCTTGGTGACTTCAACCTCCATCTCAACTCATCATGCTCTCTCTCCTCTGAGTTCACTGACTTCCTATCCTCCCTTGATCTCTCCCTCTATATAAACTCCCCAACTCATATTCACGGCCACCCCCTCAATTTTGCCATCTCACGTGGCCTCTCTACTCCCATCGGGTCAATCACAGATAAGGTCATCTGTGATCACTTCCTTGTATCCCTCTCCACCCACATCCCCCTTCCCCCTCCCCACCCCACTTCCTTCTGTGTTTGCTACTGGAAAGAACTCTCCCCCAAGTCACTTACAACAACACTTTCAAATTCCCAACTGTCTAGCCTTTGGCCCTCCATTCACCATGACATTTCTGCAGCTATCAATCTGCTCAATCACATCCTCACCTCTACCTTTGAGGCCCTTGTCCCCTTTAAAACCATTACACTCTCTCACCTTGGTCGTTCCTCCTGGTATGGCCCTCATCCCTGCTCCCTTAAGTCCAAGGGACACAGATTGAACATTTATAGTGGACAACTGGTTTAGCCGTTCATCGCCAGATCTGGCTGGACCACATAAAGCACTATCGGGTCCTGCTCTCCTCTGCCAAAACTGCTTACTATTCCAGGATCATCTTGGAATGCAAAGACAACTCTCAATTTCTCTTCTCTGCTACAAACCGTCTACTTAAACATCTCTTCCCTGCCCCCTCCACCCTCACCTCCAACCAGGAGCTCATGGACTTCTTTGTCACTAAGATTGAGGCCATCCATTCAGCTGCCTCTGCCACTTCCGTCCCTTCCCCTAACCCACCAAGCCAAACTTCTCCGAAGGTTCCCCCCTGCCCTAGCCCTGAACTCACATCTTCCTCTAGCTTCTCTTGTATCTCCACTCATGCCCTCTCTGAGCTCAGCTCATTTTGTCCATGAGACCCACCTCCTACTCCTTCAACCCTATTCCCACCAAATTGTCGACCACCCAACTTTCCTTCCTGGCCCCCATGTTAGCTGATATTGTCAAAGGTTCCCGTTCCTCAGGTATTGATCCCCCCCCCTTCAAATCTACCATCATCACCCCCCCCTCCTCAAAAAGGCCACTCGGAGAGAGCATGAGGGGAAGTAGAAGAGAAACTAGAGAAAGATGCGAGTTCAGGGCTAGGGCAGTGGGGGATCCCCTCTGTGCTTGTTAACTACCGCCCCATCTCCAACCTCTCTTTCCTCTCCAAAGTCCTTGAACATGTTTTCACCTCCCAAATCCGTGCCCATTTTTCCAGCAACTCCATGTTTGAACCCCTCCAAACAGGTTTCCACCCCTGCCACATTATTGAAATGTTCCTTATCAAAGCCACAAATGGCATTCTATGTGACTGTGACCATGGTAAACTATCCCTCCTCTTCCTTCTCGACCTGTCTGCAGCCTTTGACACAGCTGGCCACACCGCCCTCCTCCAATGCCTCTCCTCTGTCATCCAGCTGGGTGGTGCTGCCCCCTCCTAATGTTCCACTATCCCTAGCTATGGCTGCCTTTTTGTGTGATATGTGGAACATTCCTTGTTCCAGTCCTATTCAGGTCCCCTCCCTCACCTCTTTTTCTGGTACATTGATGACTGTATGGGTGCCATTTCCTGCTGTCGCCACGAACTGGAGAATTTCATCAACTTCGCTTCCACTTTCCATCCTTCCCTCGCCTTCGCATGGTCAATCTTCCACTCTTCCGTATCTCCATTTCTGGGTATAAGCTGTCTACCAATATCTGTTATAAGTCCACCGACTCCCACAGCTACCTTGATTACACTTGTTCTCACTCCACCTCCTGTAAGGACCCTATTCCATTCTCCCAGTTTCTCTGTCTCCATCGCATCTGTTCCACACCAGTGCTTCCAATATGTCTTCCTTTATCCTCAACCGAGGATTCCCCTCCACTATAGTTGACAGGGCTCTCGATCGCATCCGTCCCATTTCCTGCACTTCTGCCCTCAACCCTTCCCCTCCCTCCTAGAACTATGATTGGGTTCCCCCTTGTCCTCATCTTCCACCCACCAGCCTCCACATTCAACGTATCATCCTCTGCCATTTCCGCCATCTCCAGCGCAATGCCACCACCAAACACATCTTCCCCTCCCCCATCAGCATTCTGAAGGGACCGCTCCCTCCCCGACACCCTGGTCCACTCTTCCATCACCCCCAACACCCGCTCTCCTCCCCATGGCACCTTCCTGTGCGAGCTCAGGAGATGCAACACTTGCCCTTTCACCTTCTCCCTTCCCACGGTTCAGGGCCCCAAACACTCCTTCCAGGTGAAACAGCGATTTACTTGTACCTCTTTCAATTTAGTATACTGTATTCACTGCTCACAATGTGGTCTCCTTTACACTGGGGAGACCAAACGCAGATTGGGTGATCGCTTTGCTGAACACCTCTGCTTAGTCCGCAAGCGTGACCCCGACCTGCCGATCGCTTGCCATTTTAATTCCCCGTCCCACTCCCACTCTGACCTCGGCCTCCTACACTGTTCCACTGTAGCTCGACCGAAGCTCAAGGTACAGCACCTGATCTTTCGATTAGACACTTTACAACCTTCTGGACTCAACATTGATTTCAATAACTTCAGATCATAACCACTGCTCCCATTTTTTCGAAAGCAAGTGGTGGTAATGGTTCAGATGTTGCCATTTACAAGTCCTCTAGACCCATCTTTTGTTTCTTTATTTGTCCCATTACCACCCTCCATCCCTTGCACCATCATCCCTTTTGTCATTTAATCAATCCTGCCCTCCAGAGACCTTCCCTTTTGTTCTTTCCTCCCCTCCACTTCCTTCCCCGCTTTCCCTGGCTCTGTATTTGTTTAAAAATTGTTTAATCTTCAACTTCTTCCAGTTCTAACGAAGGGTCATCGATCTGCAACGTTAACTCTGTTTCTCTCTCCACAGATGCTGCCTGACTTGCTGAGTACTTCCAATATTTTCTGTTTTTATTTCAGATTTCCAGCATCCGCAGTATTTTGCTTCGGTCCCTGCCACAAACTCCATTCCCTAGCCATCGACTCCACCCCTCTCCCTGGCCACAATCTGAGGCTGAACCAGAACGTTCACAACCTTGGCCTACTATTTGACCCTGAAAAGAGCTTCAGACCCCATATCCGGTCCATCACCAACAACTGCCTACTTCCATCTCCGTAACACCATCTCCTCCCCTGCCTCAGCTCATCTGCTGCTAAAATCCTCAGCCATGCCTTTGTTACCTCTAGACTCGACTATTCCAATGCTCTCCTGGCACCCTCCATAAACTTGAGCTCAACAATGCAACCTGTGAGCTGAGCTATACTTCTCTTAAAAACATCACACAGCTTAGAACATTTGACAAACAACTTGTTTTTTCAGCAATCTGTTTAAACGTACAGACTTCACCTTTGATATACAAGATAATAAAAAAACAACTTATGAAATCAAATTGTAATACATATAAATATTTTCTAGCACCCATATTCCCACAAATCTGGTCCTTTTTATACAGTCTATGCATTGTCAACAATTGTTGCCTGCCTGCTTTGGCCATTATGAAAAGCATAAAGCATGAATTAGTCATAACTCTGGGCAACACGCAAAAGGGAGTTGGCAAATAAGCTAAAATGCAAACACTAAACTATTCATTTAGTTGTTGAGATACCACAGTTGGCTCAGGTACTGAAATGAGATCTGGATTTTTCCACAGTATGCCTTTGCTCAGCCACGTTATTGGTACAGATTTTTCTGAAAGTACTTCAACCATTTAAGGGTCAACAGCGATCTAATTATTCTACAGAATTTTTTGAAAATTATATTCCTTTTGCCCTACTCTGCCTAATTATTTTCTTCTCCCTCCTTAGAATTTCCCTCCACCTAAACAGAAATGGTTGCAATATTATGCTGATGCATGTAGTAATATGTGTGTTTATGCCCACAATTTCCCACTCTTAAGTTTTTGATTTCAGCCACATTATTGTATACCCATGGTGGGCTGGGGGGTGGGGGTGCTAAGTAGAGGACAGGTGCTTATTTACATCTTTGGTGTATAGCGACTATGGAATTGGAGGGATTTCTCTTTAAGACAACCTTCAGCTGAAGAACGTAGAAGCTAAAAAAAATCCTCTGGAAATAGACTTCTGAGTAACACAAACTTCTGAGCAACACAGAAAGAGATAATTCTCTCCTATCTCACACCGAGTTACATCGAAACTAAAGCACAAAACAGGCCATTTGGCCCAACTGGTCTATGCCAGCGTTTATGCTCCACACAAGCCTCGTCCCTCCCTAATTCATCTAACCCTATCAGCATACCCTTCTATTCCTTTCTCCCTCATGTGCTTATCTAGTTTCCCCTTAAATGTATCTAGGCTATTTGCCTCAACGACTACTTGTGCTAATGCATTCCACATACCACTCTTAAGGTAAAGAAGTTTCTCCTGCATTACCTATTGGATTTATTAGCTTCTATTTTATATTTATGACCTCTACTTTGGAACTCCCCACAAGCGGAACTATTTTCTCTACATTTACCCTATTATTTTAAAGACCTCTATCAGGTCAATTTCAAAAACTTGGGGGTGCAGTTAATACAAAGGAAGAATGCTTCAAAATGCAAGAGAACATTAATAAACTGTCAGAATGGGCGGGTAATTGGCAAATAAATTTCAATATAGATAAGTGTGAGGTGGTACATTTTGGTAGGAAGAATAAGGAGACCACATACTGCTTGAATAATAAGTCTAAACGGGTTAGAGGAGCAAAGGGATCGAGGGGTACAGATACACAAATCACTAAAAGTAGCGACGCAAGTTAATAAGGCCGTAAAAAAGCCAAATCAAGCACCATATTTCATTTCTAGAGGGATAGAATTGAAAAGCAAAGAAGTAATGTAAAACTTGTATAGAACCTTGGTTAGACCACACTTGGAGTATTGTGCACAGTTCTGGTCTCCATACTATAAAAAGGATATTGTAGAGGGTGCAAAATGATTCACAAGGATGATACCAGAACGGAGACGATATCCTTATCAGGAAAGACTAAACTGGGTGACCTGATAGTTGTCTTTAAGATAATAAAAGGGTAGACATAGAGAAAATGTTTCCACTTGTGGGAGAGTCCAAAACTAGAAGTCATAAATATAAAATAATCACATATAAATCCAATAGGGAATGCAGGAGAAACTTCTTTACCCAGAGAGTGGTAAGAATGTGGAACGCGCTGCCACAAGGAGTAGTTGAAGCAAATAGCATAAATGCATTGAGGGGAGGCTAGATAAGTACATGAGGGAGAATGAAATAGAAGGATATCCTGATGGAGTTAGATGAAGTAGGGAGGGAGGAGGCTTGTGAGGAACATAAATGGCCAGTTGGTCCGAATGGCCTGTTTCTATGCTGTAGTTTCGATAAGTACTGTACTGAAATGTCAACCTAGGTTTATGTGCTCACAATGAGTGGAGCTTGAACCCACTCAGAGGCAAGAGTTCTACCACGGATTCAAGGCCAACCTTCTAAATAATAGTGTGTCATTAGAAGTGACATCAAGCCAAGAGTTGGAACGTTTCTACATCATTGAGTGCAAAACAAAAACAAAAAGGGCTTGTCAACACAAGTGCTCGTCACACATGTAATTTTGGAAAACTGCTCACAAAGCAGCTTTTATTTTTTTAATCTTACAATTAAGAAACAAAGTGATTCTCTCATCTACTCAACCACTTTCCTGGAAAGGATGTCAAATTTAAAAGGTGGGGACGGGTTGGGGGGGTGGGGGGTGCAGGGGGAGGAAGAAAAAATTATGAAGTAGTCAAAGTGAAGCAAGAAAGCACAGATATAAATATGTCGTCAATTGTCCAGTTACTGGTGTTGAATATATTGCTTGTGCTGCATTTTTACTTGTCTTCAGTGTTTGAACGCCATAAAATATGCACTGGTTAACAACCAAGAAATCAATGTTCTCATTATTGGGTCAAGTACTAATTTTTGCTTCTTTATTATGTTTAAATTAAGATGCCAGAAAGGAAATGTGGCTTGACATTTTTCTTGATGATAAAACAAAATCACAGCTACACATAATTCATAATACCAGCCTTTCAATGATCGAATGGCAGAACAGGAGAAACAGTCACGAGCTGTTTTCCTGATATGTGCTACCATCTCGTGACTGATAGATTAATGTATCTTCAAAATTTAAGAACTACCTACTGCAGCTACATATTTAACATTGCCATCAGCTGGGAAGTTGGGCTCCTTAATCGTTGAAAAATGTGCTGTGCCAAACTCGCAGTTTAGGGCTGAGTTTATGTCGTTACGCTCCTGGTGGGGAGACTTGCCTGCTGACCATAAATTGTGCACAATGAACACCTGAATTTCAGATGTGCACTCCCAGTGGGCAAGGTTCGCTACCAGGACCACATGTCAGAAATGCAAGAATTGAGGGTGAGGAATTTCTTCCTCACTGCTCCCTAATCATTTCACCTGGTATACAGTGAGGCACCTTTTGTAGATATCTGATTCAACTCTAGTTTCCTTCATTATCTTTCATTCGGTACAGAGAAGAAATTAGCCCCAATTTTGTAATAACAGGCTTGCACTTGCCTATGCCATAGGCACACTTGTATTGGCAGGCATCTCTGAATTTTACATGGCATTCCTCTCCACTTTAGTTTATGAAGGTAGGTCTGTATTTTTCTTTGCTAGGAATCACCAAATTGGCAAGTCAGCAGCTCTTAAAGGGTAGCTGCTTGCCATCAAGGGAGAGATCATTATTTTTTTGCCTCATACTGAATGGAAATGTGAAAGTTTCATTACGAGAAATGTGTAACAATAACAACAACAATTTGCATTTATATAGTGACTTTAACATAGTATAATGTCCCAAA
Organism: Heptranchias perlo; assembly: GCF_035084215.1. Lineage (NCBI taxonomy): Eukaryota > Metazoa > Chordata > Chondrichthyes > Hexanchiformes > Hexanchidae > Heptranchias > Heptranchias perlo. Next base: position 30,570,533 of record NC_090343.1, read on the forward strand.
AGGCTTCACAAAAGCTATTGTCATGCAAATTTGACACCGAGCCACATATGGAGATAAAATGAGCTCAAGTTTATGGAGGGTGGACGATGGGAGGCTGGCCAGGAGAGCATTGGAATAGTCAAATCTAGAGGTGACAAAGGCATGGATGAGGGTTGCAGCAGCAGATGAGTTGAGGTAGGAGCGGAGACGGGCAATATTATGGATGTTGGTGATGGAGCGGCTATGTGGTCGGAAGCTCATCTCAGGGTCTAATAGGATGCCAAGGTTGCAAACATTCTGCTTCAACCTCAGACAGGGGCCAGGGAGAGGGATGGAGTCGGTGGCTAGGGAACGGTGTTTGTGGCAGGAACCGAAGACAATGGCTTTGGTCTTCCCAATATTCAGTTGGAGGAAATTTTTGCTCATCCAGAACTGGATGTCAGATAAACAGTGTGACAAAATAAAGACTGTGGTGGGATCGAGGGAGGTGGTTGTGAGGTAGAGCTGGGTGTCATCAGCGTACAGGTGGAACCTGACATTGTGCTTTCAGATGATGTCGCTGAGGGGCAACATGTAGATGAGAAATAGGAGGGGGCCAAGGGTAGCTCCTTGGGGGACTCTAGAGGTAAAGGTGTGGGAGTAGGAAGAGAAGCCATTGCAGGTGATTCTCTAGCTACGACTGGATAGATAAGAATGGAACCAGGCGAGGGCAGTCCCACCCAGCTGGACGACGGAGGAGAGGCGTTGGAGGAGGATGGTGTCGTCAACCATGTCAAAGGCTGCAGACAGGTCGAGAAGGATGAGGAGGGATAGTTTACCGCAGTCAGTCACATAGGATATCATTTGTGACTTTGATAAGGGCTGTTTCAGTACTGTGGCAGAAACCTGATTGGAGGGATTCAAACATGTAATTGCAGGAATGATGGGCACGGATTTTGGGAGGCAACAACACGTTCAAGGACTTGATAGAAAAGGGAGATTGGAGATGGGGTAGTAGTTTGCAAGGACATAGGGGTCAAGGGTAGTTTTTTTGAGGAGGGGGGTGATGACAGCAGATGTGAAGGGAAGGGAGACAGTACCTGAGGAGAGGGAACCGTTAACAATATCAGTTAACATGAGGGTCAGGGAGGGAAGTTGGATGATCAAGAGTTTGGTGGTAATAGGGGCGAGAGAGCAGGAGGTGGGTCTCATGGTCAAGATGAGCTCAGAGAGGGTATGAGGGGAGATAGGAGAGAAACTGGAGGAAGATGCGAGTTCAGGGCGAGGGCAGGGGAGGGAAGCGGCAGAGGCGGCTGAATGGATGGTCTCAATCTTAGTGACAAAGAAGTCCATGAGCTCTTCGCACTTGTTGTTGGAGATGAGATTGGAGGAGGCATGGGAGAGGGCTTTAAGAAGACAGTTTGCAATGGAGAAGAGAAGCCCGGGTTATCTTTGCATTCCGGGATGAACCTGGAGTAATAAACAGATTTGGCAGAGGAGAGCGGGACCCGATGGTGCTTTATGTGGTCCAGCCAGATCTGGCGATGATTGGCTAAACCTGCCATAAACATTCAAGTAATTGTCCCTTGGACTTAAGGGGGCGGAGATGAGGGCTTGTAGAAGGGGGAATGACCAGGGTGAGAGAAAGTAATGGTTTAATGGGGACAAGGGTATCAAAGGTGGAGGTGAGAGTGTGATTCAGCAGATCGGTAGCGACAGAAAGGTTGTGGTGAATGGAGGACTAAATGCTAGACAGTTGGGAATTTGAAAGTGCCGTTGTAGGTGACTTGGGGTGGGGGGAAAAAGAGATTTTTTTCAAGGGCGAACACAAAAGTGGGATTGGGAGGGGGAAGGGGGATGTGGGTGGAGAGGGATACAAGGAAGTGATCCGAGATGGCCTTATCCATGAATGACATGATGGGAGAGCCACGTGAGATGGCAAGAGGGGTGGCCATGAATATGGGTAGGGGAGTTTATATGGAGAGAGAGATTAAAGGAGGATAGGAGGGCAGTGAACTCACAGGAGAGAGAGCAATGATGAGTTTAAATGGAGGTTGAAAAGTCAATCGTTGCAGAGGCTGAGGGAGGAAAGCAGTGAAGATATCGCAGTGAGAAACCTGGAGTGGTACTTGGGTGGATGGTGAAGAACGAAGATTTTAAAAGAGAGGTGAAAAGGGTGGAACAAGGAGAGATGCTTAAAGGACGAGAAGGTGCCAGAGGAATAGGGGGACAGACCAAAGTGTGATTTGGTGATAAGGGCCACACTGCCACCGCGGTGGTCTGGGCAGGGCAAGTGGTGGAAGGTGTAGCCAGGCTGGGAGACTTTATTAAGGGGGGGGGGGGGGGGGGCGTGAAGTATTATCGCCTGTCAGCCAGGTTCCCGTTAAGGCCATGATGTCGATGCAGTCATCCACAATAAACTCATGGATGGCGAGGGCATTGTTCACAAGTGATCGGAAATTCTGGAGGAAGATGAGGAGAGGGGTGGTGATAGCTGATCCACTAGCAAAGACCCAGGGTCAATATTGGGAGGGGTGAGTGGAACAGGAAGGAGATTGACAAGATTAGCCCCCAGCGGGCGCGCTGAGTGGGAAGGTCAGTGAGGAATGCTGAAGGGTTGGGGTAAAGATTTGGGGGGTAGGGGGGGCAGAGTATCTGAGAGGGGGAAAAATGAAATGAGGCATGATGACAGGTAAGAGAGGCCTAGGAGGGGTAAAAAAGAAAAGAAGGAAAAAGGGGAAATAGAAGCGATGGGATTGGTTCCGGAGCGACAGCCAAAACGTGCACGCGAATGGGCACAGAAATTCAAGTTACATTGCAAGATTAGGATAGCTATGCCCTGGTAATAAGTCCAGGAGAGGTGACAATAACAATTCACAAGTAAGGAAGAGCAAGTGGAAGTGCCAGGAGAAGACAGATCTGGCCATTCTGATCGCAGATGGCGTATGTCTGTTGTACGAATTACTCAATTTGAATTGGACAGGCTGAGAAATATTGCTTAGAAAAAAAGACCTGGACAAAGAAAATGTAAACATGATTTTTAAACTCAAAGAGCTTCTAATTAAACATGTATACTACCCAAACCCACAAGATTCTTACATTTAAATTGAATGCCATGCCCTTTATTCAGGTACCTGTACGTATAAGGGATCATTTTACAAGTCTGCTCTGCAACGATGAAACCCGCCACCAAAGGGGAACCTCATCCTTCGACAGCACAAATCAGAAACAAATGCTCACAATCTGCAATTTGTAGGCAGTGTATGTCCAAATTTATTGGGTGTATTGCTGGCAGGTGAGGCCCTCTGCTGGCAACACAGATTCATAACATTACCCAATAGGGTTTAAATTCCCTTGGCCATTCTGCTGCATTCTCACCATGATTCCAGTGCAGGTCCCGGAGAACAATGTAATAAAAGATTTTTGGACTTTACCAGGATTAAATACCTGCTAAAGGAGCCGAGTTTAGTAAAAGGAACTATTAAACTGACTGTTCAAAAGGGCATGCTGGGAAGCTTGACCAAACTCGAAAAGTGTTACGCAGACTGTCTGGAAGGTAGCCATGATGTGGAGATGCCGGTGATGGACTGGGGTGGACAAATGTAAGGAATCTTACAACACCAGGTTATAGTCCAACAGTTTTATTTGAAAATCAGGTGACGAAGGAGGTAAGCTCCGAAAGCTTGTGATTTTCAAATAAAACTGTTGGACTTTAACCTGGTGTTATAGAATCATAGAAGTTTAATACATGGAAACAGGCCCTTCGGCCCAACATGTCCATGTCGCCCAGTTTATACCACTAAGCTAGTCCCAATTGCCTGCACTTGGCCCATATCCCTCTATACCCATCTTACCCATGTAACTGTCCAAATGCTTTTTAGAAAACAAAATTGTACCCGCCTCTACTACTGCCTCTGGCAGCTCGTTCCAGACACTCACCACCCTTTGAGTGAAAAAATTGCCCCTCTGGACCCTTTTGTATCTCTCCCCTCTCACCTTAAATCTATGCCCCCTCGTTATAGACTCCCCTACCTTTGGAAAAAGATTTTGACTATCTACCTGATCTATGCCCCTCATTATTTTATAGACTTCTATAAGATCACCCCTAAACCTCCTACTCTCCAGGGAAAAAAGTCTCAGTCTATCCAACCTCTCCCTATAAGTCAAACCATCAAGTCCCGGTAGCATCCTAGTAAATCTTTTCTGCACTCTTTCTAGTTTAATAATATCCTTTCTATAATAGGGTGACCAGAACTGTACACAGTATTCCAAGTGTGGCCTTACTAATGTCTTGTACAACTTCAACAAGACATCCCAACTCCTGTATTCAATGTTCTGACCAATGAAACCAAGCATGTTGAATGCCTTCTTCACCAACCTACCCACCTGTGACTCCACTTTCAAGGAGCTATGAACCTGTACTCCTAGATCTCTTTGTTCTATAACTCTCTCCAATGCCCTACCATTAACGGAGTAGGTCCTGGCCCGATTCGATCTACCAAAATGCATCACCTCACATTTATCTAAATTAAACTCCATCTGCCATTCATCGGCCCACTGGCCCAATTTATCAAGATCCCATTGCAATCCTAGATAACCTTCTTCACTGTCCACAATGCCACCAATCATGGTGTCATCTGCAAACTTACTAACCATGCCTCCTAAATTCTCATCCAAATCATTAATATAAATAACAAATAACAGCAGACCCAGCACCGATCCCTGAGGCACACCACTGGTCACAGGCCTCCAGTCTGAAAAACGACCCTCTACAACCACCCTCTGTCTTCTGTCGTCAAGCCAATTTTGTATCCAATTGGCTACCTCACCTTGGATCCCATGAGATCTTTCTTCTTGGTTATCCCTTCAAAAAACTCAATCAAATTCGTGAGATGTGATTTTCCTCTCACAAAACCATGCTGACTGTTCCTAATCAGTCCCTGCCTCTCCAAATGCCTGTAGATCCTGTCTCTCAGAATACCCTCTATCAACTTACCCACTACAGATGTCAGGCTCACCGGTCTGTAGTTCCCAGGCTTTTCCCTGCCGCCCTTCTTAAACAAAGGCACAACTTTTGCTACCCTCCAATCTTCAGGCACCTCACCTGCAGCTGTCGATGATTCAAATATCTCTGCTAGGGCACCCGCAATTTCCTCCCTAACCTCCCATAACGTCCTGGGATACATTTCATCAGGTCCCGGAGATTTATCTACCTTGATGCGCGTTAAGACTTCCAGCACCTCCCTCTCTGTAATATATACATTCCTCAAGACATCACTATTTATTTCCCCAAGTTCCCTAACATCCATGCCTTTCTCAACCGTAAATACCGATGTGAAATATTCATTTAAGATCTCACCCATCTCTTGTGGTTCCGCACATAGATGTTGTAAGATTCCTTACATTTGTCTGGAAGGTTACAGATAATGAGACCTTGAGAGACTGGGAAACCATTCTAAACACCAAGTGTTGATTGGTATCGTCAGTCTGCGTAACCATGGGAAAGAGACAATGGAAAATTACCGAGGGGTTATGACTGTCAGCAAAAATGGTATAAGAGAGTCCACGAGATCAACTATTGCTCAGTGCATGAGTCAGACCAGAAGAATGCAACACAGGAAGTCACTGGATTATTGATCTCACACCACGCAGGTTGTTGGCGGAGAATTAACCTTTCAGCGTTCATGAAGCAGAAGAATCGGCCATTCTGAGTTTTGAATTGTGTTACTGATTTAAAGGTTGTATGCATCTCCATCTGTAAACTTGTACTGATTTAATGTTAATAAAACCATTAGTTTAGAAAAGTTTAAAGTCTTGGTTGATCTCACCTCTGATCGCCCTAAAGAGTTGAGTAAAAACACCCTTCAGTAGAAAAAGAACAGCACTCAATTCTGCTAAGATCTGACTTAGTTGGGAATTCCCCCTCAACTTTAAGGAGCCTTTTCACACCCTTACAAGACCAATTACATGAGGGAAGGGGACTCCTTACACTGGGAGTCCCATAAGGGACATAATGTAAGATCAGAGGTTTGGACACCCAGTGAGATGGGGAATACCAGCCTCCAGAAGGGCAGAAGTGCGCTCCACTGGGGGAGTCCATGCCAGGGAAGCAGGTCAGACCCCCATAAAAGGGCAAGAATTAATTTTTAAAAGATTTATGGATTGTCCCATTTACACTGGGGGCCGAGGGAGAGGGGGGAGGGGGGAGGGAATGCATTGGGTCTCTTGGAGGTGGGGTAGGGCCTTGTCACCCCTTCCAGATGACAGCCAGGTACTCAAGTTACTGTCAAAATTGCAGCAGGCATTCACCTGAGATCTGTCCTCAGCGGTGTGGGCACCTGCCAACCCATGCATATGAGGCACTGTTGCATTGACCCCACAAACTCTGGAAGGGTAGGTGCTGAAGGACTCTGGTGGGATCAGTATTGGGAGTGCTCTGGCAGACACAATCCTGGTATAACTGCAGAGATTGCAGCCCACAGAGTTCCAGGGTTATAATGTTTATTCTGACCCTTGTGCATCAAAATAAGGTGGGCCATTTTCTAAAAGCGAACCTGGATTTTAACCCCATATGTGAAACAGAAATCAATCCAATGATGTAACATGAACAAAATTCTTCATTTTTGTCACCCCATCTCCTTAAAGTAGATTACATGCCAGCCCCTAATCACCAATAAATTTCTTGTAATTACCATGCCACGAGTACCTGCATCCTTCTCTCCAGTTCCCCTATCCTGCCCTTCACATTTAGTTTGGCATCAAAACAGTACTCTGAATTTCTCAGCCCTGTCAACTGTTCATAAGGAAGAATAAGGATGAAAAGGAGAACAGATCTGGCCAGATTAAGAGCCCATTATAGATATCACTGTTGTATGGGTTACTTAATGTGAACAATATTGTCTGAGAAATATTGTCAACTGTAAACTTTTCACAGTGCACACTGATCACTGGCCTCACTTCCTTCTCCCTTTTTTGTGTGGACTAAAAATATTAGCAAAATTAATATTCTTTTAATATTAATATTTTAAACCTTTGGCAAGTTGACATCCCTCACCTTATTTTATATTAGTCCCAAAAGTCTGTTCAAAATATTGGTGCTGTATCCAAACACAAAGCTTCCACTGCCTGAGCAATTATCTTCTGGATACCAAATTTGAGAAACATTACACAGAATATATCCATGTAATGTCCCCAAATAGAGGATCAACCCAATTCAGTGTTATTTGGAAGATAACTAAAATGACAAAAATATTGTTTCTTTAATCAGTGCCTAAAGAACTGTGGAACAGGACACCATAATCTTAAATAAATGTTAAACTATAATTAAAATGTAATAAGGGCCACCAGTAGGTGGCGCAGTACATCTATTAAAAGTATGGGTTTGTAACATTGGTACACATTGCTTTGCAGCTTTCTAAATACTGTACTACAGATTTACTGTACAACTGAAGTATCACTTCCTCACTTTTGAATTCCAATCCACTTGAGATAAAGGCCAAGATCCCATTAGTCTTTTTGATTACTTTTTGTACCTGTGACTTGCTTTTAGTGATGCGTACATTTACACCAAATCCCTTTGCTCCTCCACGGCTTCAAATCTCTCCCCATTAAGAAAATATTCCAATTTTTCTTTTACAGATCTAAAGTGGATGACCTCACACTTCCCCATTTTGAATTCCATCTGTCATAGTTTTACCCACTCACTTAGTCTATGTCCCTTTGTAACTTGCTGTATCTCCTAACTTAGAGACTTGCATTTATATAGCACTTTTCACGACCTCAGGACATCCTGGCGCTTTACATCCAATGAATTATTTTTGAAGTGTAGTCACTGTTGTAATGTAGGAAATATGGCAACCAATTTGCACACAGCAAGCTCCCACAAACAGCAATGTGATAATGACCAGATCATTTTTTTTAAAAACGTGATGTTGGTTGAGGGATAAATATTGGCCAGCACACCGAGGATAACTCCCTTGCTCATCTTCAAAATAGTGCTGTGGGATCTTTTACGTCCATCTGAGGGGGCAAACGGGGCCTCGTTTTAACATCTCATCCGAAAGACGGCCCCTCTAACAATACAGCATTCCCTCAGTACTGCACTGGAGTGTCAGCTTAGATTTTGTGCTAAAGTCTCTGGAGTGGGATTTGAACTTAGTGTCATCTGCAAACTTGGATATACAAATCTCTATTCCTTCATCCAAGTCATTAATATATATGGTGAAAAGCTGAGATCACCGGGAACATCACTTGTCACATCCCACCAATCAAATACCAAACCCTTTATCCCTACACTTGGTTTACCTCCCAATCAATTACCAACTCATGTCACAAAGTTACCTCCAATTCGATACACTCATATTCTTTGCTAATAATCTCATGTGTGGAACCTTATCAAATGCCTTCTGGACATCCATATAGACTACATCCATAGACATTCCCCTATCCACCATGCTAGCAAGCTCCTCAAAAAATTCAACTAGATTAGTCAGACAAGGCCTACCCTTCACAAATCCATGCTGACTCTCTGATCAATTGACATTTGTCCTTGCGCTCTGTCGCTCTGTTTCTGATGATGGATTCCAGTTTCTTCCCCAATATTGATGTTAAACTAACAGGTCTGTAGTTACCTGTTTTCTTTCTCCCTCCCTTCTTAAATGGTGCAGTGGCAGTTGCAATTTCCCAATCCAATGACAATTCCTGAATCGAGATCACTTTGGAAAATTACGACTAATGATCTGAAATTTCCTCACATTTCTTTTAATATCCTGTGGTAGAAACCATCAGGTCCTGAAGATTTGTCCATCTTACATCCTGTTATTTTCTCTATTACCATTTTTTAAACTTGTTTAAATTCGCTAAGCTCTTCCCCTTGACATTTTAAGTTCCCTTGTACTGCTGGTATTTTGTCCCCTTCCACTGTGAAAGTATTCATTTAAAAATCTATTTTCTTATTATCCATTATAGTCTCGCCTGTATCAGTTTTTAATTGGCCCACATTCCCCTTCTCAATGTATTTATAAAAGCTTTTGCTGTTAGTTTGGATATCCCTATCCCTTGCAATTTTTTTTCATATTCCCTTTTTGTACCTCATTACTTTCTCTGTATCCCTTTGTTGCTTTTTATAGCTCTTCCAGTCTGCTGGATTTTAACTTTTCCTTGCATTTGTGTCAGCCTTTTCTTTTAGCTTGACACTGTCTCTAGTCTCATTTGTTGACCATGGTTGCTGAACTACACAAGTGGAGCCGTTGCCGTTTCGGGGTATGTACTGGTTTTGTATCATGCCAAATACTTCTTTCGATACTTCCCACTGTTTGTAGGTTTACCCACTAACAGTTCAACCAAGTTTACTGTAGTCAATTTATTTCTCATCCCTTTGAAATTTACCTTACTTAAATTTAAAACCTTGGTTTGTGCCACTCACCCTCAAACCTAATATTTAATAGGTGCATATGAACAGGAGTAGGCCATTCAGCCCCTCAAGCCTGTTCCGCCATTCAATTAGATCATGGATGATCTGTACCTTAACTCCATCTACCTGTCTTGGTTCCGTATCCTTGTTCAGCTATATTATGGTCATTATTTACAAGTTACTTCCTTACCATCAGGTTGTTAACTATTTCTGGCTCATTACTCACTAAATCTAGAGCGGCCTGTTCTCTTATCGGCTCTAAAACATTGTTCTAGAAACTGCCCTAAATACATTCTAGAAATGTATTGCCTTTACAACTTGAGCTATTCTGCTTCTCCTCGTCTATGTGAAAATTAAATCTCCCATTATAACCACTATGTTTTTGCTACATGCTTCATCGATCTTGTTTATACATCCCCCTACTACATCACTATCAGGAGGTCTATACACAACTCCTATCAATGTCTTGCAGCCTTTGCTGTTCCTTAACTCTGAGCAGGAACACTATGGGTATTCACTTTTACTGAAATCCCTTCTTTCTACTGTGATAATTGGGTCTTATCTCTACAGCTCCTTCCCTGTCCTTCCAATAGATGCTATAGACTGGAAATACTTAGCTCCCAATCATGGTCAGGTTGTAGACAGGTCTCTAGTGGCTACTACATCATACTCTTTAAGCTGAATTTGTGCTTCTAACTCACTTGTTTTATTTCTTATGCTATCTGCAGTACTTTTATCTGGGTAACTGTCACCCCACCCTGCCTATACGTCCTGCTGCTGGTCTTTTTCTCACACTTCTTCCTCCCACCCCCGACTACTTTAAATCTTTCCCTACTGCCTTATCTACCCTTTCCGCAAGGATTCACATACCTCTCCAGTTTAGGTGAGGTACACCTTCTAAACAGGTTCCTGAAAATCAGGTATTTTCTCAGACTGCTATATCACAAATATTATACTCAAGTCCTGTTCATGTTTTACCCTAGTAAAACCTTATAGAACAGTTTTACCAGCATAAGATTTACTTAAGACACCCAGGAAATCACTTATCTTGGCTTAAGGTCAACTGATATTTTACCTACTTCAGCTGTTTGCAAACTATCAAGACCAGAGACCAATATGATTTTTTTGCTTAACCCTTAAACTACTGGCATATCCAAGGAAATTCCAATATGCTTAGGCTAGCTATTATTTATACCATCAACTCATAAAACGTAATGTTGAAACAAATCCTTGTGTCACAATAATAGTTACTCACACATCAGGAGAGCTGTATTATTGTAATATTAATTCCACACAGTGAAGGACAACTTTAAATAAAAAATAAAACATTTAAACACTTAACCTCTACTTATACTGACTATGCCTTTATAGTCTTCCCTTTTCTGATTTTAAATATATTTTTGCTTAACTTTCTATGTAATGTGACCTGCTCTTCTGTAACTTTTCCTTAAAAATCAGTTGGAAGGAAATATACATAATATATATTGCCATCTTGCAAATGAACTAACTAGAGTAACAATTAATTTTCCACATTTTTTTCTATCTTGAGTTGGAATGTTGAATGAAAGCATGCAAAGTATAAGAATGTACTAAATGACTGTCTAGAGAGAGAAAGAAAGTAATGGCAAAATATTACACCAAAAATGTGCACAGTTGAGGATTCGCTTAAAAGTGTAAAGGGCCAGAGGAGGGGGAAATAATCTGCAATAAATGAGAATCCAGATAAATTATCCAAGAGATTAAAATTATCAAAAAAAGGATGAAAATAGAAGAGCAGAAATGAGGAAGAAGCAACACAGAGCTTAAGGCACAAATGTCCCGAACAAAAGGTTTGAATAAGCAGTTAATCCATGACCAGTAATTCTATCTTGAGTTTAAGGGACTATCACATAACTAACTTAGTTATTACTTTAATTATACCACTTTGGATTGAATTAGAATTCTACATATTTGCTACAAGTTAGCTCTCCATTCTATGCTTGTTCCGGCAACAACTCTTATTGTCTCTGTGCATCCTGTGATATTTATAGTCTGTACTTTGGCACAGTCTGGCCTTGTCTTTGGAGAGCTAACTTGTAGCAAATATGTAGAATTCTAATTCAATCCAAAGTGGTATAATTAAAGTAAATCACAATCCATTTATCATTATTCAATTTATAGAGCAAAGTAGCTAATAAGGAGTCACATTTCATACTAAAAACTTTCTATTAGACCCATAAATTTTCCCTGGGGGGATGGATTTTAATTCACCTTTTGTTAAATTCCTGGCATCCAATTTGATTTTACCTACCCGAGTGCTGTGATAGAATTCTTGATCATTTCAAGCTATCACCTAACCAATAGGACAAAGGGCTGTGTCACATACAGAACAACATTTTATAAATATGGGTGAATTCTCCATTAATCTTGTTACAATCTTAGATTATCATTTCACCCTCTAAGAATGACTTGCCTTTAACACGCCGCAAAGCGCTTCACAGGAGGTTAATCAGGCAAAAATTGACACCAAGCCAAAGAGGAGGCTACTGGAAGAGGGTCAAGAGTAGGTTGTTTGAGAAGGGAGTGATGATGGCAGATTTTTAAAAAGTAAGAGTGCCTGAGGAGAGCGAACTGTTTAGAATGGCAGCCATCATAGGGGCCAGGAAGGGAAGTTGGATGGTGAGCAGCTGAGTGGGAATAGGATTGAGTGAGCAGAAGGTGGGTGCGATGGACAAGATGAGCTCAGAGAGGGCATGAGAGGAGATAGGAGAGAAACTACAGGTTCATGGCTAGGGTGGGGGTGGGGGTGGAAACTTGATGTTGGTGGGCAAGGAAAAGGAAGGCAGAGGAAGCTGAATTGATTGTCTCAAACTTCATGACAAAGAAGTCCATGAGCACCTCACACTTCCTGTTAGAGGTGAGGGTGGAGGAAACCAGGGATAGGGGTTTAACTTCTTTATGCAAAGACTGATCAACATTTCGAATAGACTTCCAGAAAGACAGATTAATTTAAGATTCAGATGGATGACCAGATTAGGAGATGGGAACAACTCCTCGTTTCTTAACAGATGAACTAAGATGGGCCAAATAGCCTCCCTCACATATTTATTTTGTGATATCAAAAATATTATAAGCATTTTCTGCATGCTTGCATCATTCTCGATGTTCTGGACTTGAACAGTAGATGTAATACTACACTACCTAATGTATGACTGGTTCAAGAACAGATTGAAGTTAATCTTTCCATTGTGTGTGAAAATTAACAAAAGAAACTATGGAATGAGAAAAGGCACATGTTATCTAGAATAGAAACATCTTATAGCATCCAAAATCTTCTAATACTGTGTCAAATTTACATCCTCCTATAACAAATCTATCAAGCATTTTTCATAAAAAATTAGGCTCAATGCTTACTATATTGAATCGGAATTTATTTTGCAAGTTCACAAGTGTTAGATGTTCTTAAAAAATTCAATCCTGTCGTGCAGTTACACAATCTATTTAGTATTAGCAGTATACGAGAATAAAGTATAGTTTTGCCTCCAGGTATCAATGGGGAGACCACAAGAGGTAACTTCTCACCAGCAGCATTATACCCTGACTGCAGTGCAACTATACCTTGCGTTATATTGGAAACATTTCTGTCCACTGCACAGTAAGGCGCACACAAGGTTCCCTGATGCATTATTTAATAATTATCCCACCCCCAAATGGTGTAAGGAGTCATACACCATGGTCTTTACCAGCTTTACTCAAACTGCCACTAGTCCTGCAGCACTTAAAAAAAAACGGATTGCCCTCCAACCCTTCATTTGCTTAAATAAATAACCTGAATTCTCAAATAATCTTAGCTCTCTTCCCCATCTGTGCAAAACTCCTCTAACTTTCCTAATGCATCAGTGGTATTGCGACAATAGCAAAATATGTGCATCACGGAGTGTTGTTTACCAGAATGGAATATGAAAGGTGCACGACATAACAGCGAGTGGTTTACTTCAGGTATAGGTCAATTATATCCTCTTTTTTCAGGCCATGTTTCTTAGTGCAATTGTGGAAAGGGGATTGGGGGGGGTGGGGGACTCCTTACCAGAACCATTAGAATCATACAGCAACAGGAGGCTGTCATTTGGGCCTTCGTGCACTTTGAAAGAGCGAGCCAATTGGTCCCATTACCCTGCTCTTTCCCCATAGCCCTGAAAATGTTTCCTTTTTAAGTATATATCTAATTCCCTTTTAGGTGTATTATATGCTGTAAGGTTATTGCAGATTAGTGTAATTTCTTAAGCAATATTCAGGGGCTGGAACATGTGAATCAACAAGTTCTTCAACTCCATAAAAAAGACTAAGGGCCCGATATTAGGAGGGAGGCGGGGTGGCAGCGGGGGGGGGGGGTCAACTGGGTCCGTGGGTAACTCGCCCAGTGAATTCAGGGTGCGCCACACGCAATCGCAGCCTAATTGAAGGCACTTACCTTGGCTTCCGGGTTTCCTGTCCTAGACCTGCGCAGCGGGTGCACTGCGCACCCGCATCACAGGCTATCAGCAGGAGGAGCCCTACTTAAAGGGGCAGTCCACCAATGCTCCTCCTGCAGCAAACAACCAATTTAGGAGCATGGAGCAGCCCAGAGGCAAGGCTGCTCCAAGGTTTTCGGACTCTTCACTCCAGGTGCTGCTCGATGGGGTGAGGCGAAGGAGGGAAATCTTTTTCCCATCGGATGGGAGGAAGTGTCCTCCCTCCACCACCAAGAAGGCCTGGCTGGAGGTGGCCGAGGAGGTCACCAGCAGTGGCAATGTGCCACGAACCTGGGTGTAGTGCAGGAAGAGATTTAATGACCTAACCAGGTCAGCCAAAGTGAGTATACTTACGCATTCCCCCACACTCCATCTTCCACATCACCTCCACCACCACACAACCCCTTCTGCACTGCCACCACAACGCTCTCGCATCACTCCTCACATCCACTCAATCATCATCCTCACCTTGCCTGCACGTACTCACCGCCCCAGTTCCCATTCGAACACAACCACGCAACCTGATCCTCATACAATCTCATGGCTATGTCTCACACACACCCTCCCATGCATCTCCCTCACGCTCAACCCCACACACACCAATGCATGCAGCGGGTCACCATGCAACCATCACTCAATCACACCTCTGTTTTTTGCCTTGATAGGAGAAGAGATGCCAGAATGCCCGGGAGAGGGCACAGACCGGAGGGGGCCCGCCACACCAGGTGGCATTAACAGATGCGGAGTAGCAGGCACACGCTGGAGTGCCTGTCCATGGTGGATGCCGAGACTGGGATTGCACAAGTGGCTGGTGACAGAAAGCTAACACTCAGCACTCATGATAGCGAATGATCTTAGCATCACTTGGCATCTGCAGCACTTTAACATCTGTCCACATGTTTAATATTGCTTTCTATTCTCTTGCAGGGCCATCTGCGACCGCCGTGACTGCGGAGGGCAATTCCTCAGAGGACCTGCCGGCCTCTGAGGGTCCATCCTCACATCTGAGCCAGCCATTCACCAGCACAGATAAACACACCTCTGTGAGTCCCCGTCCTCACTTAGTTGGGCTTGCACATGGTGAGTCACCACGCACGTGAGCACGAGCAGACCCTGGTGGCAGGGGCAGCCGTGGAGAGTCCGCGTCGGTGGGAGCACTCTTCTCCAGGCTCTGCTCAGCTGGACCCAGATGCTGAATCCAGGGGGCCAGCCGTGAAAAGGAGAGTCATCGAGGGGCAGCAGCACATTGCCGAGGTACTGGAAGAGTTGCCACACGCACTCTCCACAATCGCGCAGAGGATGGAGGAGTCCAACTCCTGCATGCGTGGAATACTGTCACAGGGACGTGAAGGCATCTCTGAGATAGTGTCGCGGATAGGTGCGGGAATGTCTGCGATGGAGGAAAGACTAGCCTCCGTCGAGCGTCAAGCACAGCTCAATGAGTCCATTCAGGCCCTGACAACGGCCATTCGGATTCAGGTTGAGCAACATTCTGCCGCCTTAAACAGGCTGACAGACACCTTACAACTGGCCTGCCAAGGCTTCACACAAGTCCTCCAAACTGTCGTCCAGCAGGGTGGAAGGAGTGATGTGGGCCTGGGCCAGGAGAGGGATGATGGTGAAAGGGGACATGGAAGTGGGGATGCCATTCAAAGCGCTCCTACGTCTCACCCGTTGCCCCCCTCTCAACCAGTACCCGCAATGCTGCCCCCTCTCCAGGTGGCCGAATCTGCCCCTGCACAGGTGCAGGTGGAGCAGTCTTTGGAGGGGCCCTCACGGGCACCGAAACCCAGAGGGCGTCCGCGCAAAGCATCTCATCGGTCGGGCATAGACAAGAGCAACCTACCACTACCTCTGCTGAAGCCGCAGGGGTAGCACCACGTAGGGGTTCCTGTAAACGTAAGGCAAAGGATTTGTGAGCACAAAGGGGATGCACAGGGTTGAATGAAGAAATGTCATGTTTTTTTTTGAAAATGACGTTTTTCATTTATTTTCCTTTGTTTTGCAAAACACCATAAAAATTGTTATCACCACTACTGCCACATCTTTGAAAATCTTGTCTGGTTTGCGCAATAATGCCCTTTCTTGAGGATCACCACGAAGACCCACACCTGATGCCATTCATTGCATCACTGCAGAGTGGGTGCAGGTGTATATGCAGGGTTCTTTTGTGCAGACGACAGAGATGCGGGCCATGTCCCTGGTGGCACACTGAAAGGATGCAGAGGAGAAGTTG
This sequence comes from Heptranchias perlo, assembly GCF_035084215.1. Lineage (NCBI taxonomy): Eukaryota > Metazoa > Chordata > Chondrichthyes > Hexanchiformes > Hexanchidae > Heptranchias > Heptranchias perlo. The sequence goes on from NC_090343.1 coordinate 30,586,629, forward strand.
TTGAGGGCAGTGGTGACTTTGACAACGACAGGTAAGATGGTGCTCGAGCCAGCCGGGAGCAGCTCGGCATCAAGGAGGCTGCAGATGTCTACGACTACATGTCGAGTGACTCTGAGCCTCCATGTGCACTGCTGCTCAGAGAGGTCCAGGAAGCTGAGCCTCAGTCTGTCGACCCTGTGGCGAGGGTAGTGCCTTCTGCGATGCATCTCTCTCTGCGGTTGCCTTCCCTCCTGCTGTGCAGGTGGATGTGTCACAGCACTGTGTTGTGGAGCTCCACGTGTTAGAGGTGGATGGCATGGCCGATTAGGTTGGTGATGCTGTTCGTCCTCCGAGATCATGACTGAAGCTATGGCGGCCCCCATCCGCAAGATGTACGTTTGCACACCGGGGTTGAGGTTGCAAGGTTGTGAATTTTATTGTTAGGAGGAGTGTGGTCGAGGCCAAACTTTGTCCAAAGTGACAGAGTGGCCTCCTGCAATGAGTGAGGGTCTCCCCCACCCCACACCTGTCAAATGGACCTTTGCAGCGGCCACAGGCTGGTGGCTGCAACGTGTCCATTTCAACTGGGAGTGTTTCCCCCAGTATGGGAAACAGTCAGAGTTGGAAATCTCACCCCTCCTAAAATATCATGTCAATCAGGTCTGCAAATGTCCTGAAGTACCTACTTAATTAATTTAAGTTGGATCCCACTGGCTTTAATTGCCGGCGGGAGTCCCACATGCGGGGGCTGCGCGCGTATGTAAGCGCGTCACTGGGGAACCCGGAAGTGGGCGAGTTGGAGCCGCCCCGGGAATCCCCGATTTTCAGAGTCCCCCCGCCACAAACCCGCCGGCTCGGAGGTCCGAAAATCGAGCCCTAAATGTCATTAACCAGTTAGATTTGCAACCTAGCAAGTCAGCAAGAATATTTGCTGGAATTGTTGCGGTTGTAATCAGCATGGTCCTGAAAGGTTTTATTGGGTAACTAACCACTTAGTATCATCCCAATTCTTCCTCTACAGAGGATGGCTGTGGCAGCAGAGGCAACAGACATACTGGGACATCAGTTCAAGACAAACATTCTGATCACATGGATAGAACTGGCATCAGCCAACAATGAACCAATTGCTGAACGTGGATTCTTCACAGTCCAGTGATTGATGCTGGAGGAGACTGTCGGTCACAGAGAAGCCAAACACATTTACTCATGTCATGCAAATCAACGTGGCTTGGCTAGTGCACCCTTTTTGGAACATTCTGCACAATTATTCTTAGTTTGATTCACTTCATGAGGACATTTTAAATTGTTTATTTTAAATTGTCTTCAGTGTCATCCATTTCAAAGGAATGAAAATCCTAACTTTGATGAATCATTTGTATTCTACACATCAACTTAGTGCCTTTCACTTTTTATTGAAAAAATCATCCATAAATTAATACAAAAATGTATAAACGAATGATCAAAGGTGTGAAAGATGGGACAGAAGGCTTTGAGGTGAGAACGCTAATACTTTTCAATGCATCTCAGTGCACAGGTCTAGGACTTTGCTGATCTGTCCAGCTCTACGTGGAAACATGCAAAAACTAGATCATACAGCAAATATTTAAATAGGAATCGTCTTCTATAAACAATGCATGCCAACATTTGAGGAAAGGGGCTTATATTGCAGGGTTTTTTTGCGTATCTGCCTGCATCAGTGTTCTGTCGAAAGTTTGATACATTCCGAGTTTCCTGTATCTTTACTAACTTCTTTGTGCAGTGCAATTTGGGTCATATACTGACATATTGTGGGTCTCGCGCACCAACATGGCAGAAGTGATCAAAATGGATAACTAAGAAAATTATCCTTTATTCCCATAACATGGAACAAATTTGAAGTGGACAGGGGACCTTACCGAGTAGATATATTAAAAAGTTAGAAGATATAAACTTCTTGTGGTCTGAATTACTTTAAAATGAAGACTGGAAACTACCATCAGCAAGTGGAGTTGAGTGTGTGCTGCCCTACAGCAGCTTTCCAACTGTAGTGTCTTTCAAAATGTTTTCTATACCATGTTGGGACATGCATATGACAATTTTCTCTTTATACAAATACACAAAACTCAAACAGTTTATAAATCGGCAAAACATGAACAGTACATACTTAAGTGCTTCATCAAAGCCATTTTGGAGAGGGAGTGAGAGAGGAACAGAAGGAAAGAGGAGGGGGGGAAAACAGCACAAAAAATATGGTTTACATATAACTATAATCAAAACAAAATACAATTACAAGTTCATTTTCCGCATTAAAGCAATATACCGGATTCAGAAATAGCAACACAAGTTACCATTTTAAACCACTACCATCAGCAGCTGAAAATAAAACAATCAGCATTCTCTTTATTGCTATACACTCTAACTGCTTCATACTCAATCTTCAGGATAATGCATGTAGTGCTCTTCTGTAAAATATCAGCTTTAAATGCAAACAAAATAAAACTAAATAAGGCTAGCAGCCTTTCAAGGACAGATAAGTCTAGGAGAGTGAAATTCTTCGCCTTGAAAATTTTAGCAAAAAAGTCAGCAGTGACCAAAATAGGAATTCCATTTTGTGTTCAGACCAAACTTTTTGCTAAAAAAAAATATGAACGGGAGACATTTCATCCCTAGATGTCCTCTCATATTGACTGATCATGACCTTGCAACAAAAGCTTCCATGTCTATTCACTTGGGTTGTTCCTCGCTACAAATAGCAGGGCCTGTGTCATGTCACTACCATTCATTGGTGGATGGGATCATAGACCCATAAAAGATGTAAACCAAAGATTGATACAAAAATATACACATCATATATATATATATTTATATATATATATAATATATCTCTCCCACTATATTTTTTTTAAAACTTTCTCTCTTTTGCCCATCCCTTCTCCTGGCATGTAAAACAATGGATCTCCAGAAGTTGTGTTAAAGCAGCACAGGCAGGCTCATCGTTGTCCACCCACATGGAGAAGCACCTCATCAATCCTTGGCAAATTGCTCTGGAGAATCTTGGGTGCAACTCCATATCCTATCATTCTCTGGTGCAGTGTACTGCTACAACATCTAATACTACAAGCCACTTTTATAAAAAAAAGTTAGCAATTTAAACAGGCAATGGGCTTTAGCACCTAGTCGAAAATTGACCTCCACTAATGTTCACAAACATGGTAAGGGGTGAGGGCCAAGGAACTCTTCAATTTACTCAGACAGATAAGCTACAATTATCAGCTAAATGTCATGGACCAGATAAGATATTTGGACCACTAAATACAGAACATTATGGAAGAAAAAAACACACAAATTAAGCAGCTTCATAAGTGCTGGATGTCACCACAAACCCTGTTCGTAACAAAGGTGGAAACTCATTTTCTACACCTCTAGTCTTATGTCTTATGAATTGTTGACAACAAAATGCCACAGTATAATTGGCACATATTTGTTTACTTTTAACAAAATGTTAATAATTCAAATATAATCATTTACACTGAATAAACTGAAGCAACCAAGGTTCAACGTTTTAACTAAGATATTTGTAAAGATGCCAAACTTTCTAGGAACAATCCATGGATTTCAGCAGCATGAGAGTGTAGCAGTAAAGATGGCTAAAACAAAAAATCCCATTAAATCATATGTACAGGAACACATAATAATCAATTCCCCTTACATTTAAAATTAAGGGGACTATATTCAGTGTGTTCTATGCCTTACATATACAACAGTGTCAGACTTATATTTGTTGATCTCAACATGTAAACCTTGTGGTTCAGTAGACTATAAATAAAAAAATATCTGGCAATTCACAGCTTATTTACAAAAACTTCATCCACTAGAAGTGCATTAACAATTGCTAGTGAATAAAAAAAAATTGGTAATGGTATGATTTTCAGCTAATTTAATATTTGATCACAAGTGATTGGAAAGGAAACTGCCCACTTCATTCCTTTTGGCATCCTATGCCAAAATATTACAATTTAATAGCTTCAACTAGTTCTGCAGCCTTGGAATTCAGTTTGATTTATTACTGTGATGTTGTTGCTTGGATTCATCAGTTTATTTTTCCTTCTTGATCAATGATGTACTATTATCCAATTGGAAAAGCGGGAATAAGAGGTTACACTGATGGAGTCCATTATATAATGAATTTCAAGCCTCATATTTCATATCTACCAGCTCTGCTGCATAGTCATTGACCATGACCCATCTTGTTATCAAAGAGTAAAATCAAACGGTTGGCCAATTCCTCAAGACCACGCATTCCTGTTTTGTGTGGTTGCAGATTTTTTTTACCAATAAAAATTTCACAAGTCCATCAACTTTTTCTTGTCAAGGGACCCTAACCTTCTATGTCTATTATAGCTTAATAGTCACTCACTGGAGCCAGCTCCGGTGTCAAGTTTACAGTTATGTTTTTATACAAGGCTTCAACTGTGATATTTGGAAAGTACTTCAAGTTCTGCAGGCCATCAAGCCGTTGCCTCTCTTTAGAATGTCTCAATAATGCATATCTGTAAAAAAAATTAAAACATTCAGTTTACTGCTGATGCATTCATGCCAATTAAAATAATATAGTAAACAACTAAGGAACAATCTCATTTCACAAATGCTATTCGGATCACATTCAAGTAATAATGCAAATTATTCAAAATAGGGTGAATAGGTTCAATTTTGCAGAATTAAAAGTTAGTTAAAATAGAGTAGAAGGACGACTTGTACCAATAGAGCTAGAATTCTAATAGTTGGATTGCAATTGAACTCTAATTTCTAGGAGATTTTATCCTAAATATCTACTTGCACAGAATGAAGACCAGTACAGCTATGTTTGTTGAATAGGTGGATAGCATGTTTTTTTTTTGGGGGGGGGGGGGGGGGGGGGGGAGGAGACGAGGGGTTAAAAGGATATTAAATAAGCTCAAATTCTGAATAAGTTTTGGTTTTTGAATTAACTTTACAACTGCCAATTTTGTACAATCAAATGCATTTCAATCATTTGCCATTAAATGAATACATTAAAGCGACTCAAAAAAAACTACAATCTACTTTTCGTCCAATCTTCCTTTTTTTTCCAATTCGTTCATGGGGGATGTGGGCATCTCTGGCAAGGCCAGCATTTATTGCCCATCCCTAATTGCCCTTGAGAAGGTGGTGGTGAGCCGCCTTCTTGAACCGCTGAGTCCGTGTGGTGAAGGTTCTCCCACGGTGCTGTTAGGTAGAGAGTTCCAGGATTTTGACCCAGCGACGATGAAGGAAAGGCGATATATTTCCAAGTCGGGATGGTGTGTGACTTGGAGGGTAATGTGCGGTTAGTGTTATTCCCATGTGCCTGCTGTCCTTGGCCTTCTAGGTGGTGTCGAAGAAGCCTTGGCGAGTTGCTGCAGGGCATCCTGTGGATGGTATACACTGCAGCCACGATGCGCCGATGATGAAGGGAGTGAATGTTTAGGGTGGTGGATGGGGTGCCAATCAAGCGGGCTGCTTTGTCCTGGATGGTGTCGAGCTTCTTGAGTGTTGTTGGAGCTGCAATCATCCAGGTAAGTGGAGAATATTCCATCACACTCCTGACTTGTGCCTTGTAGATGGTGGAAAGGCTTTGGGGAGTCAGGAGGTGAGTCACCTTTGAATGTAAATTGTTCTTCATTTACCCAATGATAGGCCAAAAACTGAGTCAAGAGATCAATGGGTCAGTGCTATTCTCAGGAGTTTTGTATTTGAATTCACAGCATTCTCCCAAACCACATTCCCCTACAGAAAAGTCAGAGTTCTTTTCGAAGGAAGCACTCTGCAGTGAGGACAAATGTTACACAGCAAAACAATGTCAGATGTTAAATTATATTGAAATACTCCAAGTCATAAAACTGAGGAGGAGGGTGGCAGTATCTGGAGCATAAACTAGAAAACCTTTTGAACACTGGTAGTCTTACATTGTTGCTCACTTATGTTCTGAAGCTGTAGCTTAAGTGCACAATTGTGGGGATACTAGGATTTTTGATGTTAAGGTTACCTTAATGATAAATGCACTGCAAAGAGTACATTATTTACAAAAAGTCAGATAGTAATGTTTGCTCAGTGAAATTACTCCTTCAAGTTTTTACTAATGGAATTTGGAGTGGGTTAACATTGGTACATATAGCACCAATAGTACGAGTTCAATGAATGCTCGCTTTATGCGACAGCTATCAGCTAGCCTATCAGGAAAAAGGTAAACATTCTGCAACCTATCTAACAATATATTGCTTTGTTTTCTCTAAAGGCTCACAGATTTAATGAAGCATCTCACCACTAGTAATGGAACATTTCACACATCCCAGAAAATCTCAGTACTGAAACTTTATCCTTAATGATGTGATGACTATGTGGATCAGTTTGTGTAGTTCACTATGCACTGCCAATTTAATCTGATGTTTAAGAATAATACACATTTAGAACTGTTGTGCTCCAGGCCTGAAGATGTAGAACTGCTCTCAATCACAGTACTAGTTTCTGCACTACATTAATATAAATGTTTTTGTGTGGAATTTGAACCAATGAGGAATAAAATTAGACTAACCCACTGTTGGTATGTTCTTCATTTAATAAAATTAAATCTCAATAGATAGTCTAACATTTTGCATACTTCATATGTATGATGCTAGAAATTCCAATAATGTAATTTATACCTTGTACTTAAAAAAAAAATCTGGGCTGGTCAAAATTGACACCAAGTAATTATATGATCAATATGTATTTTACCTTGGACAAACTATTTTAAGAAAGTTTTCTACCATCTCTTCAGAATCCAACACTCAACAGCATTTTCAAGTATAGTACTGCAAAAGTTTTACTCACCTTCCCAAGAACTGCACTTCCCCACGATGGTGATGAGGGACAGATTTGTATTTTCCTAAATCACCCTCTGGTCTTGTTACTGTAAGGCCAGCAAACTGAACCCTAAAAATAGCCAAATATATTCTTCAGCACAAGTTCTTAGTTCAATGGCTATGTATAAATCATTGCACTTGATTAGAAGCAAATCCAGAGGTTAATTCAAATATTGAAAAGCTTATTCATCTTCATAACCTGGAGTTTTGTTGCAAAGAATTTCAAGAGCAACACATTTGCCAGCTGAGTTTGACAAAAGGTTAGCAAGTACAGCTCAAAGGCATAGAAGGTTACTCACCTTTGGCAGTAGTGCTGTTCGTTCTTCAAATTAAATTATCCTCCACATACCATCAATTTGTGTGAGAATGGGAGGAGAAGAAAGAATAACTAGAGAAACTTGTCCTAAAAAAGGCTTTATCAACTAGACTAGTGAGATTCCATCTTCTCAGGCCTGTACATGTTATTGCCATTAATTTTTATGTTATTTTTGAGTGGAGAACTTTAAAGTAGCCCAAGTATAAGCAAAAGGTGCACTAAGGAAGCTACTTTCTAAAAAATGAGATTTGTTACATAATCATTAACAATTACTAGATAACAATAATGTTTTTGCAAATCTATCTCAAAGACAAGTGAAAACAAATGTACAACATGGCAATAGCATAATTTAAAACCCCAAACTGAAGAACCAAAATTAACCCTACATCTAGGTTCAAGGTAATCTAGCAAAAATAGTGGAGTAACAGCTCTAATATTAGTATCTACAATACACAACCTTGACCAATTACATTATAGAGATGACAATTTGATTGATCCAGTACACTGGATCATGTGTGCTCATAGTATTCCTGTAAACTTTCCAAGTTAATTCTTAGCAAGATATTTCTCCTGACTCTTTAATTAGTTATACTCAATGGCATTAGCTGGCATTGATGGGATTTAGTGGCTACGTAACATATCCACCACTCTGACAGTTCAGTGAAAAATTCAAATGTCAACGCAGTAATTACTCTCCATCTAGTTTCCTCGTCTTGTACGTGGGAAAATCACCTAGCCTTTGCATAGCAGCTTAATCAAAATTAAAAATTCAACACTGTAGGAGACCAAACCTGCTTCACAACCCCTCTCCCTGGCAATTGCTGCATAAAGCAACATATTCCACAACCTTCAATGAAAACCAGCTGAATTTTGTCAAGCTCTTCTCATAACATCAAACTGTGAATGCTAGAAATCTAAAATAAAAAAATTCAGCAAATTCTGTAGATATACAGCAGGATCCTCAGCATCTGAAAAGACACACTAATGTTTCTGGCAAGACCCTCCATCAGAACTCAAAAACTGTTCCAGAGTTCTGTAAAATGTCAGCATGTTCTCCCTTTTCGGAACTTAGTGGATTTTTTTCTAAATTTCAGATTTCTAACTTTCAGTTTTTCTTCATTCACTGAATAGCTTTAATTAATTGCCAATTTATTAAGGTGTGTAACACCAGATCCTCTCGTGAAGCTATAAGATTAACTGGAGGCTTTATCTTCTGGGCTATTATATCAAAATTAAGATAGTGGGGGTGTTCCTAACTGATTTTTTTTTTAATTGGAAGGAAATAGTGATGGGGTTGCTGCAGACACCTTACAGTAATGGGGAGACTATTCATCACAGTTGGCCTGGATTTTGTACAGGTTGCTCACATTCCAGTGGTCCAGGATGGTTTTAAATCCTCCCAGCCTCTTGGGCACTATCAAGTTGTGAAACTGAAATCCATATGTTTGAGCCTTGGCATATGGAACTACATTCCAATTGCTCTGCAAGGTTCTTGAACCGTTTGTTGTCTCTCAGATCCATGCCCACCTTTCTCACAATTCTCTGTTTGAATCCTTGTAATTAGGTTTCCACCCCATCCACAACTCCGTAATCACTCAGGTAACAAAGTTACGAATGACATTCTCAACAATTATGCCATGGCACATTTTCCCTTCTTGTCCTTTCTGCAGCCTTCAACATTGTAAACCACACCATCATCCTCAAATGCCTTTCCTTAACTGTCCAGCTCTCTGATATTTCGCTTGCTTGGTTCTACTCTTAACCATTTGACAGTAGCCAAAGCATCTGCAGCAATAATGTCTCTTCCAACCCCCTCACTGTCACCAGGGAGGACGCATCCTTGGCACCCTCCTATTGTGCATCAGCTTCTACAGGTACACTGCTAACACCACCTCCAGGCCTCAGCAGGATTTTGGTGTTCCATTCTTCACACCACACTTTAGGAAGGATGGCAAGGCCTTAGAGAGGGTGCAGAAGAGATTTACTAGAATGGTATCAGGGATGAGGGACTTCAATTATGTAGAGAGACTGGAGAAGCTGGGATTGTTCTCTTTAGATGCAGAGAAGGTTAAGAGGAGCTTTGATAGAGGTATTCAAAAATCATGAACAGTTTTGATAGAGTTACTAAGGAGAAACTGTTTCCAGTGGCAGAAGGGTCAGTAACCAGAGGACAGATTTAAGATGAATGGCAAAAGAACCAGAGGCAACATGAGGAAACTTTTATTTTACGCAGTTTATGATCTGGAATGCACTGCCTGTAAGGGTGGTCATGATGTGGAGATGCCGGTGATGGACTGGGGTTGACAAATGTAAAGAATCTTACAACACCAGGTTATAGTCCAACAATTTTATTTGAAAATCACAAGCTTTCGGAGGCTTTCTCCTTCGTCAGGTGAACGTGGGAATCCTTGAACGTTTCGCATTTATATTCAGAGAACAATACCTGGTGATTACAGATAGTCTTTCCAACTGCCCGTTGTCAAGGCAATCAAAGTGTTCAGACAGAGAGGTGTTACCTACAGGACCACCGAATATACAAACGGCCAGAACACAAAACAGAGAGAGAGAGGGAGAAACATCTGAAAGGAAGAGAAAGACAGAGAATGACCCGTTGTATTAAAAACAGATAACTTTTATTCGCTGGTGGGGTTACGTGTAGCGTGACATGAACCCAAGATCCCAGTTGAGGCCGTCCTCATGGGTGCGGAACTTGGCTATCAATTTCTGCTTGACGATTTTGCGTTGTCGTGTGTCTCGAAGGCCGCCTTGGAGAACACTTACCCGAAGATCGGAGGCTGAATGTCCTTGACTACTGAAGTGTTCCCCGACCAGACAGGAGGGTTCCCTCCCAGTCGGGCAATACTTCAGCAGTCAAGGACATTCAGCCACCGATCTTCGGGTAAGCGTTCTCCAAGGCGGCCTTCGAGACACACGACAACGCAAAATCGTCAAGCAGAAATTGATAGCCAAGTTCCGCACCCATGAGGTCGGCCTCAACCGGGATCTTGGGTTCATGTCACGCTACACGTAACCCCACCAGCGAATAAAAGTTATCTGTTTTTAATACAACGGGTCATTCTCTGTCTTTCTCTTCCATTCGGATGTTTCTCCCTCTCTCTGTTTTGTGTTCTGGCCGTTTGTATATTCGGTGGTCCTGTAGGTAACACCTCTCTGTCTGAACACTTTGATTGCCTTGACAACGGGCAGTTGGAAAGATTATCTGTAATCACCAGGTATTGTTCTCTGAATATAAATGCGAAACGTTCAAGGATTCCCACGTTCACCTGACTAAGGAGAAAGCCTCCGAAAGCTTGTGATTTTCAAATAAAATTGTTGGACTATAACCTGGTGTTGTAAGATTCTTTACATTTGTAAGGGTGGTGGAAGCAGATTCAATAGTGAATTGGATGAATACTTGGAGGGAAAAAATTTACAGGGCTATGGGGATAGAGCCGGCACAATGGGCTCCTTCTGTGCTGTGCCAGAAACGGTAGGAGGACAAGGAGGGGGAGGGGACAAGGGGTCAAGGAGGGGAGAGAGGAGAGAGAATATTTGTAGATGGTTACTAAGTTGTGTTCTGAACTGTCGAATTTTTTTTTTTTAAATCAGCCTTTCTTCTTGTGTATGAATAAATGTATTAATTTCAGGCAAACATCCAAAAAGCCAGATGCTAATGCCAGGACCTCATGATGATTGGACAAGGACAGCATCCCCTTTTGTGGCCGATGTCTGCATTCTACATGTAATCTTCTTCACATGTAGAAGATGGAATTAACTTGTAGTATATAAGAGTGTTTAGTTAAGTTATGCAGATTCATTGTGAAGTTAAATTGCGTCAATGTATAATTGCGTTTCTCCCTCATCCCATCACCACCCCCCAGTCCCCCCACTCGATAGAAAATTACTGTCACAATTGTAATACCTTAACATTTGTACATTGTAGCAGTAACGGACATCAACACTAACGAAAATCCAGCACTGAAGTTTGTTTCAAAATGTGTAAACAATTAAACCTTTTATTTGCATGACATGTCTTCAATAAAGATATAGGCCACAAAATTCCCAGGTGTGGGAGGGTACTTCAAGATGCAAGTCAGGGTGGGGGAGTTAGAATTTGGAGTGGGACTTGGTACTACAATATCGGGTTTGTCTCTTTTTGCTTTGTTGAGATTTTGTGACAAAAGGAGGACAAACATTTCTAGCACAGCAGTGAGGGGAGCAGGTGCAAATGCTGGAAGAGATTAAAGGGGTGGGGGGTGGGGGAGAAGGTGGTGACATTACCCACTATTAACCACGCCAGTTTGCACTCCTCTGCGCCAAACGCAAAGTGTACTCCCATGATGGAAGCATACTTGCATTGCTCGGTTATCGTCCTGGCACAAATGGGATTCACAATACCGGTTTCTTAACGTGATTGATGGCCATTAGGAAAAGCAGCTACAAAGAGTCTACAAAGGGATATAGGCAGGTTACGTGAGTGGGCAAGAAGGTGGCAGACGGAGTATAATGTGGGGAAATGTGAGGTTATTCACACTGGTAGGAAGAATAGAAAAACAGAATTTTTTTAAATGGTGAGAAACTATTAAAATGTTGATGTTCAGAGACTTCGCAGTCCTCGTACAAGAATCACAAAAAGTTAGCATCAATTAGGAAAGCAAACGGAATGTTGGCCTTTATTTCAAGGGGATTAGAGTACAAAAGTAAGGAAGTCTTACTACAATCGTACAGGGCTTTGGTGAGACCTCACCTAGAGTTGTGTGTACAATTTTTGTCTCCTTATCTAAGGAAGGTTATTCTTGCCTTAGAGGCAGTGCAACGAATGTTCACTAGATTAATTTCTGGATGAGAGGGTTGTCCTATGAAACGAGGTTGAGTAGAATGGGCCTATACTCTCTGAAGTTTGGAAGAATGAGAGGTGATTGCATTGAAACATAAGATTATGTGGGGGCTCGTCAGGGCAAATGCTGAAAGATTGTTTCCCATGGCTGGAGAGTCTAGAACTAGGGGACATAGTCTCAGGATAAGGGGTCGGCCATTTAAGACTGAGATGAGGAGGAATTTCTTCACTCAGGGTTGTGAACCTTTGAAATTCTCTACCCCAAAGGGCTGTGGATGCTGAGTCATTGAATATATTCAAGGTTGAGGTAGACATATTTCTGGACTAGAGGGGAATCAAGGGATATGGGGATCGGGCAGGAAAGTGAAGTTGAGGTCAAAGATCAGCCATGATCTGATTGAATGGTGGAGCAGGCTCGAGGGACAATGTGGCCTTCTCCAATTTTTTATGTACTTTTAATATGGTATTCAGTTGAATATGTACAGCTGTTTTTAAACCAGAAGTGCTTTGTATGAATTGAATTAGTGACATATGAATGAATCTAGATTTAACTAATTATTGCATCAAACCTGACCAACCTGTTCCAGAGATCATCATCTTCACCTCCCCAGCCCCAAAATGCATTTGGGAATCCATTGATTTTCCTAAACTGTTCCACTGTTATTCCACTCACTCCACCAAAAAATTCATTGTAAGGAAGCCTGTAGAAAAAAAGACAGAACTATAATAAATAATTAAAAATTACTTTTAAATCATTTACTATTCCCTCGAGTGGGTGGAAGATGGGGGTGGAAAATAAGATAGGTGACTGTGAAGTTGCGGTAATGCATCAAACGACAGGATGGAAGGACAGGGGTTTATGACCCACGTGGTGAGTATTAATTGGGGGGGTGGGGGGGGGGGCGGCGAGGGGAAGAGAAATTAGGAGAGTCACCACAAACCATTTACGGCCTTTTTGGTAACTTCATATAGTAACATGAAAAAGGATCTTGGAACAAGTCATTTGCTTACTGGTCTTGCTGAAGAATGGTACATAGTACAGGAACTTCAAAAGGAGGGAGGGGTAAAAAGAATGAAATTATTTTGCACACTTCAGTCAAATATAGTTTTACTAGAATTTTGAAAGATACGTTCCTTAATTTCATACAATCTTAAAGCTATACAATACCTCCCTCCCTTAAACAATATTTTTGTCCAAAATTTATGTTTAACCGATCACTTGAGATTAAGTAACAGGACGTACAAGTACATGTATTTATCTAACTTGGCTGCAAAGTGCCTTGGCATCTGCCCACAACCATAGTAGTTGCGATCATTTTCAGGTATGTGATCAACATCATGAAAGATTATGCAGTCCCAGTCAGTGTCTTTCAAAGCCTCCATAAATCCAACATTGAAGAGCATTGCACGGTTAAATGGCTGGAACCCGGCCTGATGAAAGAAAACATATTCCAATCACTTTTCTGAGCACATAAGAATACTCTCTTTTAAGTAACCAAGTTTGGTTGGGGGTGTGGGGGGGGGGGGGGGTGAGGAATGTTCTTCTCTGTGCTACATGCAACAGAATTACAACTGGGCTTATAAGAGGGGTTTGCAATTTTGCTGCACATAAAGCACAATGAAAATCTCTACTATCTAGCACAAATTCTACTCACTGGATCTCCAAATTATGGACCAGAACCACCTGACCTTACTCAGACTTTTGATAAATGGAAATGGAGGCATTGCCCATTATCTGCAGGTACAACATTCATTTCTCAACTTTCAGTTTACCTGCCTTCTTATCCGCCATAGGCTTATGTTTCCATAGACCCATTCCTCATAAAATTATGGCATCTAGAGAAGGGTTTACCAACAATAGGGATTGGTTGTCTACAAGTCACCTACTTGGGAGGAAGAACATTTGTAGAGGGCTGTTGCTGAGCGTCTGCCCTTTTAATATTTTACTGTTTGACGTGGGGACTGGTGGGCTGCTCCCAAATCCATTCTGCCAGAACCATCATAGCACACACTTGATCCTCTGTGGCACATACCTGGGACGTTTCTGTGAGATGAGAGTCCACATTGGCATCAACCCAGAGTCTTAAAAAGGGGACAATTTGTCAGTAGTTTAAATCATTTATGATATAAAGATTCAGGGTCGCAATGATGATGGTTAATTATGGTTAACCTGCATTGGTTATGAAGTTTGTTGATGACAACACATTGCCTAACTGCCAATCCCTGTGGTGATATTTCATCACAGAACAGACTATGCTGGCCTGGAGGGTATCCAGCATTGAAGCATGATTTTACTTTTCTGAAAAGTAGTCATGTATATTGTCAAAAATCTAGTCATACTCAGGGCCTCAAGTTACACACCAGGATAGCTGCAGCCTCCACAAATATAGGATGTACTGGAAGTCAGCATGTGGGATGCTCATGCAAAGTCTTCTTTAGTTCTTCTCCATGCACTAGTTTTAAAAGCTAGCATGGATTGGTATTTCTTAAAATATTTTTGTATTGGACATACATTTCATACATCTATAGATACTCTATTACTAGCTAGATCTCGTGCAGGCAAAGGTGGCAACCCCCTCCTTGTTTTTATCTGACTGGTCTAAACTAAAGGGCATGATAAACCGGGACAGACTTAGTCGTCACTTGGACAAGTGTAGATTGATTAGGGAAAGCCAGCATGGATTTATTAAAGGCAAATCGTGTTTAACTAACTTGATTGAGAAGGCAGATGAGGGCAATGTAGCTGATGTGGTGTATATGGACTCTCAAAAGGTGTTTGATAAAGTGCCACATAATAGGCTGGCCATCAAGGTTGAAGCCAATGGAATAAAAGGGGCAGTAGCAGCATGGATACAGAATTGGCTAAGTAACAGGAAACAGAGAGTAGTGGTGAACAGTTATTTGTCGGACTGGAGGGAGGTGTGCAGTGGTATTCTCCAGGGGTCGGTACAAGGACCACTGCTTTTCTTGATATATATTAATGACTTGGACTTGGGTGTACAGGGCACAATTTCCAAATTTGTAGATGACACAAAATTTTGAATTGTAGTGAACAACGAGGAGGATAGTGATAGACTTCAAGAGGATAGAAACTGGCTAGAAGCATGAGTGGACACGTGGCAGATGAAATTTAACGCAGAAAAATGCAAAATGATACATTTCGGTAGGAAGAATGAGTGAGGCAATATAAACTAAAGGGCACAACTCTAAAAGGCGTACAGAAACAAAGAGATCTGGGGGCATATGTACACAAATTGTTTAAGGTGGCAGTGCAGATTGAGAAAGCGATTACAAACAGGATCCTGGGCTTTATAAATAGAGGCATAAAGTACAAAAGCAAGGAAGTCATGAACCTTTATAAAACACTGGTTCGGCCACAACTGGAGTATTGTGTCCAGTTCTGGGCACCGCACTTCAGGAAAGATGTGAAGGCCTTAGAGAGGGTGCAGAAGAGATTTACTAGAATGGTTCCAGGGATGAGGGACTTTAGTTACGTGGATAGACTGGAGAAGCTGGGGTTGTTCTCCTTGGAACAGAGCAGGTTGAGAGGAGATTTGAGAGAGATATTCAAAACCATCAAGGGTCTAGACAGAGTAGATAGAGAAACTGTTCCCATTGGCAGAAGGGTCAAGAACCAGAGGATATAGATTTAAGGTGATTGGCAAAAGAACCAAAGTTGACAAGAGGAAAAACGTTTTACACAGCGAGTGTTAGGATCTAGAATACACTGCCAGGTGGTGGAAGCAGATTCAATCATGGCCTTCAAAATGGAACAGGATATGTACTTGAAAGGAAAAAAATTGCAGGGCTAAGGGGATAGTGCGGGGGAGTGGGACTAGCTGGATTGCTCTTGTATAGAGCTGGCACAGAATCGATGGGCCGAATGGACTCCTTCCATGCTGTAACCTATGATTCTATGGTTATTTATCAGTGTGTGTAATGAAAATTGTTCACAAGCCATAAAGTTAACAAAAGTAAGATACCACATGCATGTCGCTATTAGAAGAACTTTCTCTACATGGTGCAAAGTTAAAGCCAGATAAAAACAGTTACTAAAATCATAGACTTCTATCAACCCTCTTTATAAAAAAGTGCAGTTATTTTGCAATGTTTACTGATAGAAAATAGCCCAAATTCACATTGCAATTGATGGCAAGAATGGGAAAAAGCAAGGAAGATAATACACAGCAACAATCATGATGCACAGCAATGAAGGAAGTGAACCAATGCATAAGATTTTCTCTTGCAGAGCTAAATTTTACCCATAGCAAATTTAGAGAACAAGGTGCAGTAATTATAATGCAGCTTTAAAACCATAGAATCATAGAAAGGTTACAGCACGGAAGGAGGCCATTCGGCCCGCAGACTTTCTATGAGCTTTCACATGGCAAGTTCCTGGAAGTTAGAGATCCAAAAAGCAGAGCGCCCTGTACAGGGCATCTGGGACCTGTATGAAAAGGGCAAGCAGCTGTGCATCTCCTTAACCAATCAGGTTGAAGGATCATTAATAACAGTACAGTCAGAACCAGGAAGTATAAGTTAGAATAGTGAATTCAATGTCATATCGAGTACAGAAAGCAAAATAAAGAGAGAGGGTAAGGTTGAATTAAGAGACAGTTAAGAGACAAAAAAAGTGAAAAAATTAATAATGTCAAACAATAATTAAAATCTTAGGGGTTTATTGGCAGTAATTAAGACTTACCACGCCGTTAAAAGGGTACTTAGACTTGAAATGATATGACTAACTTCTTTTTGCAGGTTCAGTCCATATCTATCAGGTAAGTGCAGGAACTTCACTCCATTCAATACATTTGAATGGAGAGCTTGACTGCCATTTTCACGCAGCTTTTAGGAGGAGCATCACATCTCGGACAGCAACTTCTGGATTTCCACATTTAACTGTGCATGTGCGGTCGCCAGAAGTTATGGTCCGATTTGCACATGATTAACGGTGAGTGCTGTTAGCCTCACTGTTATTGTTACTGCAAAATCTGGTCCTTTGTTTCAAATATTTACACACTGGTCTTGTTTATTTTTGTCACTCACCTGCTCAATGACATAAAAAGCAAACTGCAAGCGTTGGTGCTGCAGCATTGGAATCAGATGTCTTAACAGGATTGGGAGATGCTCATGACGATTGCGGAACGGGATCAAAATTGCCACCTGAAATGTTACAGTTCAAATTAAGTTACTAATAATAACAGATGATTAATGTGATATTAATTTGGCAGAATTAATACAATTCTGTAGGCTCATTTACAATTTTCAACTGTTCTGAAGATTGGTTATTGCCAATGCTATTTTTAGTACAGAAATGGGTCAGTTCCACAAGTGGAATTATTCCAATGAGTGAACACGATATCTACTGTACATCAAAACAATACTGAGATACAGTCTGAATTTATAAATAGATATTTGGCAGGCAATATTGGAGAATTGGCCTTTAACACTGCTAAAACACTAATATGCAATATCCTTGTATATCAGAACAGTGTGCAACTTAGATTAAAAGGTGCTTAAATGTTTTAGTTCAACATACCATCATTTGAGAAATACAGAACAATGTAAGAGGCGGTAAAGAAATTGTCTGGAGCAAACCTTTTTAAACACTCCTGTAAATTCAAGAGTTGAGAGTAAAATAAATCTTTACAAGTTAACTGCAAAATATGTAAATCTAGGATTTTTTAAACAAATGTTATATTTTACAAATTAACGACAAAGCCAGAATTCTAATTTCTATTGGTCTAAAAAAATGGAATAAATTAGTTTGATTTATTCCGTCAATACTATAGATATTAATTCACCCATCATATGAATGGAAGTAGTGCTCATGCATATAACGTGGGTACGACATTTTCTTCTTAGGGACGTCTCCAATATTAAATAAATAACTGCAGCACCAACTCAATAACCCATGACCTTCAACAACTTTACCCATAAAAAAGGGAGAATGAATTGAGCATGGCTAACCTTGGATAAAGAATTGATTACCAGCAAATTCTATTTAAAGCCTAATCTTTTATTGCTGGCTGTCATGCACCAGGGGTTAAGCACAACTAAAAAGGTATAATCATGAATAAATAAGTGCAATAGTGAACCTGGGTAAGCATGTACAGCAAAAACAGGAGTCAGTGTTAGCTTCTCGGGAACAAAATGCTAGTACTGCCACTTCAAATACATGACAATAGGGACTTTCTTCTGTGGGTAATGTTTAATGAAAATATAAAAATGTGAGCAAGACTGGAATAATGGGAGTTTCCTTCTGTTTTTATGAAAGTAGTCCACAAAAGAAAATTCTAAAAAAGAATGTAACACAAGATTTATGCATAATGATCTCTTATTTTTCAAAAACTCTTCCCACTGCAAGGGCTCCTCACCTAGCATGAGTCATTGCTTTCAGAATGTGGCTTCTACAGGTGCTGGTATCTCTCTGGTTCATTGCTCAAATTATATTTTTCTTATGCAAGTGAATATCAGCATGCTACCACAGCCAAGTAGAACCCTATGCTTACTCAACTACCACAGACATGCACCTTTCATTTGTAATTACTGGAATATGATTAGAAGGGAGATCCTTGGCAACAATTTGTGCAAAAGAATTGGCAACGTCACAAAATTCAGCAGTAAAATTGTCGTCTGATTGCCAGATTGAAACTTAAGTCAACTCCTAACCCATTTGATGCACAAAAGTCACCATTTGCACTCAAGTATCATGACTATTGCTTAACAGAAACATTAAATATAAATTGCCTGGATGGGTGTTGCATAAAGTATGATTCAGAATTCCCAGAGACCATAAAATCAATCTAATTTGTTTTGCATTAACTCTGATAAGTCATTATAAAACACACCCATGTTAATATTTAATTCACATGATAACTTATTGGTGTGTAAATAGTCTTTGCTTGTCAATACATTATGCAGTTTCCAAAATAGGTTAGTGCTGCTACTGTTAATATCTTAATCCTTACAGCATTAATTACATTTACAAATAATCTTAAACTCACAAGTTGAGCTTTGCGAGAATACAGTTCACAACTTTTTAAGCTATTAAAAAAGGCAAAGTAAAGCACCCTTGTTTCATAAGCATGAACCAATTTCTTACCTTCCAACGAGGTATGCAATCTCTTGGCTTCCAGTGACCACCAAGTTGGATATAAGGATCCTTAGTAAATAATTCCTGGATCTCCTCCAATGAAATTTCAGTCATGTTTACATCTATTGGCCCCTCTGTTTGGAAACATTGGGAATGAAAGGTCAAGCTGCTCTAATTGGTTTCAACAGTCTATGTTGATCACATCAAACAATTCTAGAACAGACGATGCACTACACTGTGCTCGGTGGGACAAACTAAGGACAGAACTGCAAGCCCAAAACTTTGCATCTATGGGATGCTGTAGGCCATCAGAAGCAGAAGAGTTGCATACTACCAAAACGTGTAACCTCGTAGCTCAGCATATTCCCCACTCCTCCATCACCATCAACCCTGATTCTATGGGGAGTGTAGAAAAGTGCGGCAAGAGCATTATCAGGCATAAAATGCATCAACCAAGTGAAGCTACAACACAGAGCAACCTACATGCTCAACATCAAAAGACAGGGCTAAGCAGTTCCACAACTAACAGATCAGAGCAAAGCTCTGTAGCCTTACCATATCCACGTGTCAGGTAACTAATGTGAGGAGGAAGCTCCATAAACTGATGGAGCCCAACACATGAATGCAAGAGGCAAGGGTAAAGCATTCTCAAATGTCGTTAGCCAAAAGTTCCAAGTGGATGATCTGACTCCTCATCCTCCCAAGGTCCCCATCATAGATGCCAGTGTCATGCCAATTTACTCCACTCCATGTATTAAAGCGTACTAGACACAAAGATTATAGGCCCTGATGATACCCCAGCTATAGGTGAAGACTTGCACACCCAGAACTAGGTACTCCCATAGTCACATTATTCCAATGCAGCTGTGACACTGGCATCTACCCACCAATGACATTGGAAAATTGCTTAGGTATGACCTGTTCACAAAAAACAGGACAAATCTAACCTGATCAATCACCATCTTATCAGCCTCCTTCCAATAATCAATAAATTGATGGAAGGAGTGAATAATTGTGCCATCAAGCAACACTACTCATTGATAACCTGCTCACCATCAGTTTGCATTCTGCCAGAACCATTTGGCTCCAGACCTCATCGGAGTCCTGATCCAGGGATGCAAGAGCTCAATACCAAAAGGAGTCATGAGCAACTGTCCTTGACATGGAGGCAGCACCAGCACAAAAGGAGCCCGAGAAAAGTTGAGGTAAATGGGGGTCACAGTGGAAGCTCTCAAGCGGCTGGAGATATACCTTCCACAAAAGAATGGTTGCGATTATTAAAGGCTAATCATCACAGCCCCAGGACATCACTGTGGGAGTTCCATAGGGCAGTGTTCTAAGTCCAACCATTTTCAGCTGGGTCAATGATTTTCCCTCCACCATAAGGTTAGAAGTGATACTGCTCATTGACAATTTTACAGTGTTCAAGCTACATTCACAACTCCTCCCATAATGAAGTAGCCCATATGTCAGCCTACAGCAGAAACTGATCATCATCCAGGTTTGGGCAGGCAGGTCGCAGGTGACATTTGCACTACACAAGTGCTGGGCAATGGCCATATCCAACAAGAGGCCACAACCTCCCACCGGCCTTCAACAGCACCAACACTGCTGAGTCCCCCATTAACCACATCACGGAGACTATTAATCAGAAGCTTAACTGGTCTAACCACAACAACATGACAAGAGAAAGGCAAGAGACCATGTACTCTGCAACAAGTGGTGCACCTCCTAACCCATCAAACCATTTACAGGGCTCCACCATCTACAAGTTTCAAATTAGGAGTGTGATGGAATATTGACCACTTGCCTGGGTGAGTGTAGTTGCAACAACTCAAGCAGCTTGATACCATCCTTGGACTGAGGAGTCTACTTGATTGGCACCCCTGCCGTTAGACTCAATATTCATCCCCTCCTATCACCAGCACACTGTGGCTGCAGTATTGATTATCTACAGGATATGTTGCAGTAACTCATCAAGCTTACTTCCACAGCACCTGTCAGTCCTGTGACCTCTACCACCAATAAAGGACAAGAGCAGAAAGATCACGGGAACACCATCAAGTTCCTCTCCAAGTCACACACCATCCGGATTTGGACATAGACCCCTATTAGCATCATTGTTGCAGAGTCAAAATCCTGGAGTACAATACCCGACACCATTGTAGGATCACCAGGGACAGAAGGACTGCAATGGTTCAAGAAGGCCTACCACCTTCTTAGGGCAACTAGAGATAGGCAATAAATGTTGTTTTGCCAGTGTCATCCATAACTCAAGAAAAAAAATGGTAAAAATGGATTTTATAAAATCTTCACTTTGAACCAATTGCCTCATTTTGTGTGAATATAAATTTATCAAAACTAATTTTAAACCAATTATACTCAAATTCTTATTATGATGGTTTGGGTTGATAGCACCTATACCCTTTTCATAGTAAGCCTTTTGTACCACATGTATGCCAATAGTAGCATAAATTTGGTACAAAAATCATAGTATGGAATTATTAAAATTCTGCTGCTTTGCCTCCAGAAAGACCAAGTAGGTAGTTGAATGATTGTGTAGCACCACTGGCTGATGTTTAACAGCTGTAGAATGAACAATGCAGCATCTCAGAAAGCAAATTACATATCTACTTACCAGTAGAAGTACAGCCACTTTGGACCTTTAGAGGTACACCATTAAGTAGATATAAGTGAGAACCTTTGCAATTTTGTTTTTTCTTCCTTCTTAGTCTAGGTATGCTGAGACCAACTGTAGCAACTCACTGATGGTCGAAGACTGTTAGAGCCACAAACTAGACCTCTTCCTGCTCTGTATGGATCGATACCACATGAAGTGGTACATTTATGTCCAGTCCCTTCCAACCAACATCCGCGACTTTCCTGCGCCCTCCGCCACTTTAACAGTTTCCAGTTCCCCGGCCCTAACCGTCTCCTTTTCACCATGGATGTCCAGTCCCTCTACACCTCCCTCCCTCACCACGATGGCCTGCGGGCCCGCCACTGCTTCCTTGAACGAAGGCCCAACCAGTCCTCATCCACCACCACCCTCCTCCGCCTGACTGAACTTGTTCTTACTTTGAACAACTTCTCCTTTGACTCCACTCACTTTCTCCAAATAAAAGGTGTTGCTATGGGAATCCGCATGGGGCCCAGCAATGCCTGCCTTTTTGTGGGATACGTGGAACATTTTTTGTTCCAGTCCTACTCTGGTCCTCTCCCTCACTTCTTTTTCTGGTACATTGATGACTATCGGTGCCATTTACTGCTCTCGCGCCGAACTGGAAAATTTCATCCACTTTGCTTCCAAATTCCACCCTTCCTTCACTTTCATATGGTCCATCTCTGACTCTTCCCTTCCTCGACTTCTCTATCTCCACTTCTAGGGATAGGCTGTCAACCAATATCTATTGTGAGCCCACCAACTCCCACAGCTACCTTGATTACACTTCCTCCCACCCCGCTTTCTGTAAGGATTCTATTCCCTTCTCCCAGTTTCTCTGTCACATCTGTTCTGACGATACCACCTCCTGCACCAGTGCTTCCGATATGTCTTCCTTTTTCCTCAACCGAGGATTCCCCTCCAATCTAGTTGACAGGGCCCTCAACCGTGTCCGTCCTATTTCCCGCACTTCTGCCCTCACCCCTCCCCTTCCCTCCCAGAACCATGATAAGGTCCCCTTTGTCCTCACCTTCCACCCCACCAGCATCCACATTCAACACATCATCCTCCGCCATTTCCGCCACCTCCAGCGCGATCCCACCACCAAACACATCTTCCCCTCCCCTTTCAGCATTCCGAAGGGACCGCTCCCTCTGCGACACCAGAGTGCACTCTTCCATCACCTCCAACACACACACTCCTCCCCACGGCACCTTCCCGTGTGAGCGCAGGAAATGCAACTCCTGCCCCTTCACCTCCTCCCTTCCCACCATCCAGGGCCCCAAACACTCCTTCCAGGTGAAACAGCGGTTTACTTGTACTTTTCAATTTAGTATACTGTATCCGCTGCACATGATGTGGTCTTCTCTACAATCGGGAGACCAAACGCAGACTGGGTGATGACTTTGCTGAACACCTCTGCTCTATCCGCAAGCGTGATCCTGACCTGCCGGTCGCTTGCCATTTTAATTCCCCTTCCCACTCCTACTCGTACTCTGACCTCTCCGTCCTCGGCCTCTTGCACTGTTCCAATGAAGCTCAATGGAAGCTTGAGGAACCACACCTGATCTTTCAATTAAGCACTTTACAACCTTCGAGACTCACTGATTTCAATAGCTTCAGATCATAACCACTGCTCCCTTTTTTTGGTCAGCTAGTGCTGGTAATGGTTTTGCTGCTGCCATTTACAGCTACTCCTGATCAATCTTTTGTTTCTAAACCGGTCCCATCACAATCAATCATCCCTTTGTCATTTCATCACTCATGCCCTCTACCCTATCACAGACCTTCCCTTTTGTTCTTTCCTCCCGTCCCTCCCCCGCCTTTCCCTGGCTCTATACTTGCTCAAAAACTTTAACTCCCTTAACATCTTCCAGTTCTGATGAAAGGTCTTCGACCTGAAATGTTAATTGTTTCTTTCTCCACAGATGCTGCCTGATTTGCTGAGCTTCTCCAGCATTTTCTGTTTTTATTTCAGATTTCCAGCATCCGCAGTATTTTGCTTTAGTACATTTATCTATTGAGTCAAAAGGGAACTCAAAATAGTTCTTTAAAAAGAACAAGCATCTTTGTGATTTCCTTTTCATAGGCAATGCAAACACACAACATAACAATTCTTTTTTGGTTCATGTTTAACATTACATCCAATGTTGTGATCAATTTGTAAATTTCCATTCATGTAATCCATTCTCAGATATTGTGGTATTTCTGTACTAGAGAAAAACCTAGCTATAATTTTGAATGGATTAAAAAAAAAATCTTGTTTAGGTAAACTCTAACAATAATTTAATGTCTTAATATATCTTAAATAGATTTACAATAACTTGACCGGTTCATATACTCACTCATAGAAGGAAGTCTTTCAGGACAGGCGAGGTTTGCATGGTAGGTAAAATCTTCAGGAAGAAATGTTGTGGTTTGTAGAAAGGTTTCACTATGGTTTAAATCATCTGGATAATCTACGAGAAGAAAGTTAGAGTACAATAGATTTGAGATCTTCAGCAGGTACAAGAAAACATGTAGCACATACACAAAGTCAGATTGCATGTATGTGTCCAGCCATGTAATGTTAATTACAAAACATGTTACTTGCCATTAAAAAATATGTTGCGTAATGAAATTAGAAAGGGATAATTCAAACTACTAGATTTTAGGTTACCAAGAGTTTATTTTTCTCTGTCTGCTAGCATTTGCAAGAATTGGTGAGAGTATAAACAATGTTTCCCTGCTGTACATGCATGTTGACTTTTTGCTAACAAGTAGAGAATATACCGCTTTTTTTTTTGGATAGTCTGGAATAATTAGGAACTCTTTCCCCCCCCCCCGCCCACTCTGGATATTGGGCACAGAATAAAATGTAGATATATTTTCAGAATGTGGGGAAGCTGCTAAAGGTATAGCTAGAGGAACTCTGCTCCTCAAGGGATTCTCATCTGAGTGTTTGCTAATGGTGAAATGGTTGTACTGCTGGGTAATCCTATTGTGGCAACGTTACTATTGTCACCCAATTCACAATCTACTGATGAGGCTGAACCACATACATGCTGAAAATGACTGTTCCAAGTCCCTACTGGGCAACAGGAGGGGTGGGGTGGGGGGTAAAATCACAAGCTGGCAAAAAGACCATTTATCTTCTACAAAATTCAAAATCTGAAATATCCTTTCCAGTTTATTTTTTTATCCTTCCACCACTCTTGTACTATGACTTTCAATACTGTGGTAGGAAATAAGGCTAAGTAGATGTCTATTAAGTTCCAGGTTAACGGATTACAATTATCGCCTAGATCTTGTGCCCAGGACCTGATAGTTTCCTCCCCTGGAGTATCAAAAGAAATAGGTGAGAGAATTGCAGATGCGTTAGTAATAATCTTCCAAAGCTCTTGATTTGGGAATTGTGCCATTGGTTTGGAAAATTGTTAATGTCTCTCCATTACAGACAGCTGCAAGAAAAATAGCACATTCCTTATAAAGTGAAGGGCAAGGCTGGTAGAAGGAGGGAACCTTGGATGACTCGGGAGATTGAGGCCCTAGTCAAAAAGAAGGAGGCATATGACATGCATAGACAGCTGGGATCAAGTGGATCCCTTGAAGAGTATAGAGATTGCCAGAGTAGAGTTAAGAGAGAAATCAGGAGGGCAAAAAGGGGACATGAGATTGCTTTGGCAGATAAGGCAAAGGAGAATCCAAAGAGCTTCTACAAATACATAAAGGGCAAAAGAGTAACTACGGAGAGAGTAGGGCCTCTTAAGGGTCAACAAGGTCATCTATGTGCGGAACCACAAGAGATGGGTGAGATCCTGAATGAATATTTCACATTGGTATTTACGGTTGAGAAAGGCATGGATGTTAGGGAACTTGGGGAAATAAATAGTGATGTCTTGAGGAGTGTACATATTACAGAGAGGGAGGTGCTGGAAGTCTTAACGCGCATCAAGGTAGATAAATCTCCGGGACCTGATGAAATGTATCCCAGGACGTTATGGGAGGTTAGGGAGGAAATTGCGGGTGCCCTAGCAGAGATATTTGAATCATCGACAGCTACAGGTAAGGTGCCTGAAGATTGGAGGGTAGCAAAAGTTGTGCCTTTGTTTAAGAAGGGCGGCAGGGAAAAGCCTGGGAACTACAGACTGGTGAGCCTGACATCTGTAGTGGGTAAGTTGTTAGAGGGTATTCTGAGAGACAGGATCTACAGGCATTTGGAGAGGCAGGGACTGATTAGGAACAGTCAGCATGGTTTTGTGAGAGGAAAATCATGTCTCACGAATTTGATTGAGTTTTTTGAAGGGGTAACGAAGAAGATAGATGAGGGCTGTGCAGTAGACGTGGTCTACATGGACTTCAGCAAAGCGTTTGACAAGGTACCGCATGGTAGGCTGTTACGTAAGGTTAAATCTCATGGGATCCAAGGTGAGGTAGCCAATTGGATACAAAATTGGCTTGACGACAGAAGACAGAGGGTGGTTGTAGAGGGTTGTTTTTCAGACTGGAGGCCTGTGACCAGCGGTGTGCCTCAGGGATCGGTGCTGGGTCTGCTGTTATTTGTTATTTATATTAATAATTTGGATGAGAATTTAGGAGGCATGGTTAGTAAGTTTGCAGATGACACCAAGATTGGTGGCATTGTGGACAGTGAAGAAGGTTATCTAGGATTGCAACGGAATCTTGATAAATTGGGCCAGTGGGCCGATGAATGGCAGATGGAGTTTAATTTAGATAAATGTGAGGTGATGCATTTTGGTAGATCGAATCAGACCAGGATCTACTCCGTTAATGGTAGGGCGTTGGGGAGAGCTAAAGAACAAAGAGATCTAGGAGTACAGGTTCATAGCTCCTTGAAAGTGGAGTCACAGGTGGATAGGGTGGTGAAGAAGGCATTCAGCATGCTTGGTTTCATTGGTCAGAACATTGAATACAGGAGTTGGGATGTCTTGTTGAAGTTGTACAAGACATTAGTAAGGCCACACTTGGAATACTGTGTACAGTTCTGGTCACCCTACTATAGAAAGGTTATTATTAAACTAGAAAGAGTGCAGAAAAGATTTACTAGGATGCTACCGGGACTTGATGGTTTGACTCATAGGGAGAGGTTGGATAGACTGAGACTTTTTTCCCTGGAGAGTAGGAGGTTGAGGGGTGATCTTATAGAAGTCTATAAAATAACGAGGGGCATAGATAAGGTAGATAGTCAAAATCTTTTCCCAAAGGTAGGGGAGTCTATAACAAGGGGGCATAGATTTAAGGTGAGAGGGGAGAGATACAAAAGGGTCCAGAGGGGCAATTTTTTCACTCAAAGGGTGGTGAGTGTCTGGAACGAGCTGCCGGAGGCAGTAGTAGAGGCGGGTACAATTTTGTCTTTTAAAAAGCATTTGGACAGTTACATGGGTAAGATGGGTATAAAGGGATATGGGCCAAGTGCAGGCAATTGGGACTAGCTTAGTGGTATAAACTGGGCGACATGGACATGTTGGGCCGAAGGGCCTGTTTCCATGTTGTAAACTTCTATGATTCTATTATCTAAGTAAGGTGGGAAAGAGAAACCAGGTAATTACAGACCTGTCAGTCTAACATCTGTTGTGGGGACTTTACTAGAATCTGTCATTAGGGACAGAGTGACTGAGCAAATACATTTGAGCTGATCAGAGAATCAGCATAGATTTGTGAAGGGCAAGTCATGTCTGACTAACCTAACTGAATTTTTTGAAGAGATTACTAACATGGGGAATAAGGGAGTGTCGATGGATGTTATCTATATGAACTTCATGAGGCATTTGACAAGGTTCTGCACAAGAGTTTGGTAAAAATGAATGCCTCCAATTCTGTGCGCTATCTTGTGACATGGGTTAGAAATTGGTTGGGAGGTAGCAGACAGAGAGATAGAATAAAGGGTATGTACTCTGATTGGCAAGATGTGACAAGTGGTTTTCTCCAGGGATCTGTGCTGAAGCCTCAACTTTTTAACCATAATTGTCAACGACTTGCAAGAAGGAGCAGAGAGTTGTATATCCAAGTTAGCAGATGACACTAAGTTAGGAGGCACAATAAGTAATGCAGATAGGAAGGGACATAAACAGAATAAGTGAGCGGACAAAATTGTAACAAATTAAGTTTCTTGGATCCAAAGTGGATGGCCTATCAGTATTTTCTAAATGGTGAGAAACCATGGAGGAGCAAAGAGATTTGAGTGTCCATGTACACAAATCACTAAAAGCTAGTGGACTGGTACAAAAAGGCTAATTGAATGTTGGTCTTTATCTTAAGGGGACTAGAATACAAAGGGGAGGAAGATGTATTTCATTTGTACAGAGCCTTGGTCAGACTCCATCTGGAGTACTGCGTTCAGTTCTGGGGACCACGCCACAGGAAGGATATATTGGCATTGGAGGGGGTGCAGAGAAGAATCATTAAATTATCGGGACAGGTTGCATAACCCTGGCTTGTTTTCCCTTGAGTATAGAAGAATGTGGGGTGATGTAATCAAGGTGTTTAAAATGAAAAAAGAATTTGATAGGGTAGATGGAGAATCTATTTCCTCTGGTGAGGGAATCTAGAACAAGGAGGCATAATCTTAAAATTAGAGCCAGGCCATTCAGGAGTAAAATTAGGAAGCACTTTGTCACTCAAAGGTTAGTAGAAATCTGGAACTCTCTTCCTCCAAAATGCTGTGGACATTGAGTCAATTGAAGCTTTCAAGACTGGGATCGATACATTTTTGTTAGGTAAGGGTATCAATGGATAAGGGTCAAAGGTGGGTAAATGGAGTTGAGTACCGAGGTACAACAATTTAATGATAGGCTATTAAAATATTGGTTTAGGCTTTCTATAAATTAGCCTCCTGGAAACAGGGGCCCTTTGAACAAAACCCCTTATTTTCATCAACTTGGAACCAACTCAATCAAGCATCAGAATGATCTGATGATCATTCTGCTGTTGACCATGTTGCCACTTGGTGGCGTCCTACATGATAGCAGGAATTCAATGAACAAAAAAAAGCTCCAGCTCCAGATTGGACATGTCAAGTCCACACATTCACAACCCAAAAGGGTCTCACAAATACCTAAGTGAAAAAAAAAATCACAGTAAAATCCAATCTTCTGGGAGGTAAAACACAAAAGCCTATGATGGAAACCTTCTTAGCATGAAAGTTTTGTAAAGAGGCATCTCCTGATCCTGACCCAAGTAAGGTCAGCTATAAACAGGTGATACAAAGAAGAATGGGAGTGCATCTGTTTGACCTTTCATACTCATGTGCTCAAACAATTCTGCAATCCCTCTCAAGTCAACACAGGATTTATTTTTTTTCCTGACTGTTGGAAGTATTGCACCCAGCAGCATAAAAAAGACCAGGGCCTAAGCTGAATAAGGCCTCACTGAACCAAGGACGTATGCAGGCTGTAAGGCAGCAATTACCCAGTCCTAAAGGTGAGCAAGGCACTATTTTATAACTGCACCTCATTCCACTACAAACCACCAAGGTGCATCAAATGCAAACTGCAGGATGACATGCAGTAGTAAGACTGCAATAGATTTCTGTTGGCATGCTCATTTGTACACAGTGTGTTTACTCTATTGTGGTGCCACAGACCTGCACTGTTATATTGTGAGCACATTAAACCCCCTTCTGTACATAAGGAACATGTGTGTTTGTTACTGCTACTTCTTACATTAAATTGCTAGTTAACCAAGGCCCCATTCTGCATACTATATGGTACAGGGGTCATAGTGTTATATTTCAACCACTGAAGTTTCTACACAGACCGAATCCACCAAAATCATCTTGGAGATGGGACAAAATTTGTCCAATGACATAAAAGATTTGATTGCATTGATCTTATCTAGCCTTTATTTGGCTTTTGCAAATGTTTTCTAACAACTCCCTGAACTGGTTATCATAAGGGAGCAACTCCTTGATAGTGGGACAAATGCTCAGTTTTATCTCGGAGACTTTCAACCAGGAGTGCTAACAGAGGAACACAATTACTTTCCTGAAATCTCGTAAACTTCCTTCTGCTGGGCCTGATTAAGAATATTGCACAATGAACAGCATAGCTGCATCTTTATATGGAGTTTGGAGAGCATTACCGATAATTCCCCAATCGTACAATAGTAAGTGGCAGTACACATCACAAGGATACCTTCAAGGTAATTGCAGATACAAGGCATCTTGCCTCCTAGATTTGTACATCATTTCTGGAGAATGGAGGAGTAGTAAGGGGACAGTAGGATTAGGATATGATGTTGGCCCCTGCTGAGGGAAATTACAACCTTAACTAAGCAGGAGACAATCTGCTGTTTACTTTCTCACTGTACCTTGCCCCTATGATTCGGAAGCAGTACCTATATCTTTGCAGAGGTATTTACTCAAAGGATTAACAAGTACTCCACTTGTAGTAATCTGCTTACTGAATATAATGCACTACACTACCAAACTCACTTTGAAAAGGTGGCTATCACGACATCAATTATGATGTGGAGATGCCAGTGATGGACTGGGGTGGACACATGTAAGATTCCTTACATTTGATACATCAATTAGTTTACAAACTAAAGCACCTAATATATTTGCAATTAGCAATATGAGCCACAAGAACGCAATACACTAAAGAAACATTAAAGGTTGTAAACAATCAAGTTCCCTATATAGCATTGTCTTCAATGAGAACAGTTGCTGTTAAACGATTAAATTCCGTTTCTGAACAGTAAATTTAGTCAATTTTCATGCTCTTAAATCATTTACCTTCAAATTGGGTTTTTCTCCGAGAGACCTCATACAATTCAAACAATTGCTTTTTGAAAGACCTTTGTCTCAAAGCCGTTGCTACTTAAATTGCATAGATGCTAAAACCAACATTTCAGTGAATTTTTAAATATTGCCTTTCTCTGACTGCATTAAAGAATCTCAACTTTGATTAATAGAAGACACTGCTTTAGAATTGAATACTTTATATGTGAATCCAATTAATTACAATTGGCAAGTGTGAAACGAGACAGAATTCCCATCTGCAGAGATACGAACACAATTCATTTGTCTCCCAAATAGGTTTGTTAGTTAATTGAATTAAGATCTTCACCATGGAATGTAAGTTCGTTGCGCGACAGGAAATCCCTGTTATATGAAACAAAGCCATCTGATCATAGGATACAGTCAATTCAAATGTTACAACATGGTAAAATGGAATTATGTTGGGCCCATGGGGAACTGGTCCATTCTAGTTGAGGATAACATGGTAGGATTCTTATTTCATCTCAAAGGGGGGTGGGGGTTACCCATTTCTGGAACATTCACAGCTAGCTAGTGACAGCACTTCTAAGTAGGAACAATACCTGAACATTAACTCAAAAGGACATGTTCTTAATTGGTCCTGGTTACCAATTCACTCTCTTGATTTGGAATCCTTGAAGATTGCATCTCCCCCCAAACAGAATAATTTGTGGTGGGGATGAGGACTGGGACAAATACAGTGTCACCAACGGAGAGACCACGTTTGGATTGCCTACTACGATTGAGATAACTTGGCAAAACTCTTCAGTAAGGTTTCCAGTCAGATGCATATGGGCAAAATCTTTAATGAGTACACTTGAAAGGGGGAATTGTGATACACTACATAGAGCTACTGGATCCATTTACAATGATAAAGAGATTCAATAATCAAAAAGTCTAATGGAATGTTGGCCTTTATCTCAAGGGGCTATACTAGAAGTGAGGAAGTGATGCTTCAGTTGTACAGAGCCTTGGTCAGATGCCATCTGGTGAATCTGCGCTGTATCCCTTCCAAGCTAATGCATCTTTCCTAAGGTTCGGTGCCCAATAGAGAAGTTATGGTAAACTTGTACAGAAGCTTGGTTAGACCATACTTGGAATTCCGTGCACAGTTCTGGACTCCATATTATAAAAATGATATAGACGCATTGGAGAAGGTGCAAACAAGATGCACAAGGATGATACCGGAACTGGGGGGATATACTTATCAGGAAAAGCTGAACAGGCTGCGGCTCTTTTCTCTAGAAAAAAGGCTGATGGGTGACCTGATAGAGGTCTTAAAAATAATGAAAGGGTTTGATAGGGTAGATGTAGAGAAAATGTTTCCACTTGTGGGGGAGACCAGAACTAGGGGCCATAAATATAAGATAGTCACTAATAAATGCAATAGGGAATTCAGGAGAAACTTCTTTACCTAAAAAGAGTGGCAAGAATGTGGAACACACTACCACAAGTAGCTGAGGCAATTAGCACAGATGCATTTAAGGGGAAGCTAGATAAGCATGAGAGAGTTAAGGAATAGAAGGGTTTGCTGATAGGGTTAGATGAAATAGGAAAGGAGGAGGCTCACATGGAACATAAATGTCGGCATGGACCAGTTGGGTCGATTGGCCTGTTTCTGTGCTGTAAACTCTGTCACCAATTGGCTGCTTTCCCTTGTGAAGGCCGATGGTAGTACTTATTGACTGGTTCAGTATGACATTAAAGTGCAAGAATCCCCAAGACTGAATCATAGTTTACGTATTTGGACAAAAAATACATCAGTTTACAATGTCGAACTTCGTACACGGTTAGCTGGTGTTGCAACAATAAGCACTTATCCCGGAAACAGATGAGGTGCACTATTGTATTTTACAACAAAGACCATGGGAGTGATTTTAAACCCCAAAAACGGGTGGGTTAGAGTTGAAAATAGTTGTTTTTTTGGATCACAACCGCAAAATTTTCGGACTTTGCATTCCGAGTGCGAAGCCTGTACTTTTCCGCGCCGACGTTAAACCCGGAAATAAAGTCGGGTTGTGATCGCGACCAAAAAACAATTATATTCAACTCCCACCCGCCCCCAACCCACCCGTTCTTGGGGTTTAAAATCACCCCCCATGCATCTGTAGATCCCCCTCCACTATTTGGTTATAATTTTTTTTTTATTCGTTCACGGGATGTGGGCGTCGCTGGCGAGGCCAGCATTTATTGCCCATCCCTAATTGCCCTTGAGAAGGTGGTGGTGAGCCGCCTTCTTGAACCGCTGCAGTCCGTGTGGTGACGGGTTCTCCCACAGTGCTGTTACGAAGGGAGTTCCAGGATTTTGACCCAGCGACAATGAAGGAACGGCGATATATTTCCAAGTCGGGATGGTGTGTGACTTGGAGGGGAACGTGCAGGTGGTGTTGTTCCCATGTGCCTGCTGCTCTTGTCCTTCTAGGTGGTAGAGGTCGCGGGTTTGGGAGGTGCTGTCAAAGAAGCCTTGGCGAGTTGCTGCAGTGCATCCTGTGGATAATGCACACTGCAGCCACGGTGCGCCGGTGGTGAAGGGAGTGAATGTTCAGGGTGGTGGATGGGGTGCCAATCAAGCGGGCTGCTTTATCTTGGATGGTGTCGAGCTTCTTGAGTGTTGTTGGAGCTGCACTCATCCAGGCAAGTGGAGAGTATTCCATCACACTCCTGACTTGTGCCTTGTGGATGGTGGAAAGGCTTTGGGGAGTCAGGAGGTGAGTCACTCGCCGCAGAATACCCAGCCTCTGACCTGCTCCTGTAGCCACAGTATTTATATGGCTGGTCCAGTTAAGTTTCTGGTCAATGGTGACCCCCAGGATGTTGATGGTGGGGGATTCGGCGATGGTAATGCCGTTGAATGTCAAGGGGAGGTGGTTAGACTCTCTCTTGTTGGAGATGGTCATTGCCTGACACTTATCTGGCGCGAATGTTACTTGCCACTTGTGAGCCCAAGCCTGGATGTTGTCCAGGTCTTGCTGCATGCGGGCTCGGACTGCTTCATTATTTGAGGGGTTGCGAATGGAACTGAACACTGTGCAGTCATCAGCGAACATCCCCATTTCTGACCTTATGATGGAGGGAATATGAGCATGTGATATAATAATAGAAAATTGAAACTAACATGCAAATACTCGATGCAGCATTCAAATAGCTTTAAATATCCTCTCTGGATACGTCGAGGGCATCCTGAAACCCATCGTACAGGGAACCCCCAGCTTCTGTCGCAACACTACAGACTTCCTACAAAAACTCAGCACCCACGGACCAGTTGAACCAGGAACACTTCTCACCACGATGGACGTCTCGGCACTATACACCAGTATCCCCCACGATGACGGCATCGCTGCGACAGCCTCAGTACTCAAAACCAACAACAGCCAATCTCCAGACGCCATCCTACAACTCATCCGCTTCATCCTGGATCACAATGTCTTCACCTTCGATAACCAGTTCTTCACCCAAACATACGGAACAGCCATGGGGACAAAATTCGCACCCCAATACGCCAACATTTTCATGCACAAGTTCGAGCAGGACTTCTTCACTGCACAGGACCTCCAACCAACACTATACACCAGATACATCGACAACATTTTCTTCCTATGGACCCACGGCGAAGAATCACTAAAGAGACTACACGATAACATCAACAAGTTCCATCCCACCATCAAACTCACCATGGACTACTCCTCAGAATCAGTTTCATTCTTGGACACATGAATCTCCATCAAAGACGGGCACCTCAGCAGCTCACCCGACCGCAAGCCCACGGACAACCTCACGATGCTCCACTTCTCCAGCTTCCACCCTAACCACGTCAAAGAGGCCATCCCCTATGGACAGGCCCTGCGAATACATAGGATCTGCTCAGACGAGGAGGAAAGCGATGGACACCTACAGACGCTGAAAGACGCCCTCGTAAGAATGGGATATGACGCTTGACTCGTCGATCGACAGTTCCGACGGGCCACAGCGAAAAAACACATGGACCTCCTCAGATGCAAACACGGGACACAACCAGAGTACCCTTCGTCGTCCAGCACTTCCCCGGAGCGGAGAAACTACGCCATGTTCTTCGCAGCCTTCAACTTGTCATCGATGATGACGAACACCTCGCAAAGGCCATCCCCACGCCTCCACTACTCGCCTTCAAACAGCCACCTAACCTCAAACAGACCATCGTTCACAGCAAATTACCCAGCTTTCAGGAGAACAGCGCCCACGACACCACACAACGCTGCCACGGCAACCTCTGCAAGACATGCCAGATCATCGACACAGATACCACCATCACACGAGAGGACACCATCCACCAGGTGCATGGTTCATACTCCTGTGACTCGGCCAACGTTGTCTACCTCATACGTTGTAGGAAAGGATGCCCCGGAGCTTGGTACATCGGCGAGACCATGCAGACACTGCGAAAACGGATGAACGGACACTGCATAACAATCACCAGACAGGAGGGTTCCCTCCCAGTCGGGGAACACTTCAGCAGTCAAGGACATTCAGCCTCCGATCTTCGGGTAGGCGTTTTCCAAGGCGGCCTTCGAGACACACGACAACGCAAAATCGTCGAGCAGAAATTGATAGCCAAGTTCCGCACCCACGAGGACGGCCTCAACCGGGATCTTGGGTTCATGTCACGCAACATGTAACCCCACCTGACGTAGAGTCATCCAGACTCAAGTCGTAGTTGTCTTGTTCTCCGTAAACAAATGTGGCCGGACCTGCTGTGATTTCCAGCAAAAAAAAGTTATCTGTTTTTAATACAAACCCCAGAATCTGCTACATTTGACCCCTTGTGACCCCACCTCAGTATTCTTGGATGTAATGTTTCCCTGACTAACCTGTTTGAACACCATTCACTCCTTTGATTGCTGTGATTATCTCTCTGCCGAGGTGTGATAAAGGGCAGTTAGAAAGATTATCTGTAATCACCAGGCATTGTTCTCTGACTATTTATGCTGTGCCTATATGCATCTCTTCACTTCACCTGACGAAGGAGCAAAGCTCCGAAAGCTTGTGATTTCAAATAAAGCTGTTGGACTATAATCGGGTGTTATGCGTCTCCTTACATTTGCTTTAAAATAGAATATTCGTAAAACAAAATGAACACTTTGATATATTGCTCTTAATTCTAGACTGTAACTTCAAAAACTCCATTGTATGAAAGCAGCAATTCCACATTAGAGTAAACAGATGGCAACCTGAACAAACGATGAAGGAACAGCGATATATTTCCAAGTCGGGATGGTGTGTGACTTGGAGGGGAACATGCAGGTGGTGGTGTTCCCATGTGCCTACTGCTCTTGTCCTTCTAGGTGGTAGAGGTCGCAGGTTTGGGAGGTGCTGTCGAAGAAGCCTTGGCGAGTTGCTGCAGTGCATCCTGTGGATGGTACACACTGCAGCCACTGTGCGCCGGTGGTGAAGGGAATGAATGTTTAGGGTGGTGGATAGGGTGCCAATCAAGCGGGCTGCTTTGTCCTAGATGGTGTTGAGCTTCTTGAGTGTTGTTGGAGCTGCACTCATCCAGGCAGTGGAGAGTATTCCATCACACTCCTGGATATGTGCCTTGCAGATGGTGGAAAGGTTTTGGGGAGTCAGGGGGTGAGTCACTCACCGCAGAATACCCAGCCTCTGTCCTGCTCTTGTCGCCACAGTATTTATATGGCTGATCCAGTTAAGTTTCTTGTCAATGGTGGCCCCCAGGATGTTGATGGTGGGGGATTCGGCAATGGTAATGCCGTTGAATGTCATGGGGAGGTTGTTAGATCCTCTCTAGGCTCTCTACATGCCTTCAGGTTCTTGACTGGAGCAAAGATCACATAGAAGGTAAGTGTCATTATAGATAACACTCTGTCTATGTGATTTCCTGGACTGGTTCAGATAGCCTGAGGGGGCCGGAGAGGAATTTTCCAGAGTATTTTTTTCCCTTATTGGCCCAGGGTTTCTCTGCTTTTTTGCCCAGGAGATTACATGACTGCAGGGGATGGTTGTGGGGAGTGGGGTGCGAAGGGTTTAGCCATAATGCTCCAGCCATCATGAGGTGTGCAGCAGGCTTGATGGAGCAGCCGATCTTCTCCTGCCCGTCAACTTTGTATGTTCGTATGAATCAGCCTGGAAGATAAACTGACTTAAGAGTAGTCTTCAGCAAGAATCCCAAGGACTTGCATTTGGTTGAATCCATCCTCACCCAAACTAAAAGTTTGTCAATCATATAAACAAATAAAAAAGTTATCAATTGGGTATGGTAGCATAGTGGTTATGTTACTGGACTAGTAATCCAGAGGCCTGGACTAATAATCCAGAGTCATGCGTTCAAATCCCGCCACGGCAGCTGGGGAATTTAAATTCAATTAATTAAATAAAAATCTGGAATTAAAATGCTAGTATCAGCAATGGTGGCCATGAAACTACCGGATTGTCGTAAAAACCCATCTGGTTCACGAATGTCCTTTAGGGGAGGAAACCTGCTGTCCTTACCTGGTCTGGCCTACATGTGACTCCAGACCCACAGCAATGTGGTTGATTCTTAATTGCCCTCTGAAATGGCCTAGCAAGCCAATGCAGTTGTAAAATCTCGCTAAAAAAGTCATAAGAATAAAACCGGATGGACCACCCTGCTTCGGACCACTAGGCACCGGACACAACAATGGCAAACCTAGCCCAGTCGACCCTGCAATGTCCTCCTCACTAACATCTGGGGACTTGTGCCAAAATTGGGAGAGCTGTCCCACAGACTAGTCAAGCAACAGTCTGACATAGCCATACTCACAGAATCATACCTTTCAGCCAACGTCCCAGACTCTTCCATCACCATCCCTGGGTGTGTCCTGTCCCACCAGCAGGACAGACCCACCAGAGGTGGTGGTACAGTGATATACAGTCAGGAGGGAGTGGCCCTGGGAGTCCTCAACATTGACTCTGGACTCCATGAAATCTCATGGCATCAGGTCAAACATGGGCAAGGAAACCTCCTGCTGATTACCACCTACCGTCCTCCCTCAGCTGATGAACCAGTCCTCCTCCATGTTGAGCACCACTTGGAGGAAGCACTGAGGGTAGCATGAGCACAAAATGTACTCTGGTTGGGGGATTTCAATGTCCATCACCAAGAGTGGCTCGGTAGCATCACTACTGACCGAGCTGGCCGAGTCCTGAAGGACATAGCTGCCAGACTGGGCCTGCGACAGGTGGTGAGCGAACCAACACGAGGGAAAAACCAATTTGACCTCGTCCTCACCAATCTACCTGTCGCAAATGCATCTGTCCATGACAGTATTGGTAGGAGTGACCACCGCACAATCCTCGTGGAGATGAAGTCCCGTCTTTGCACTGAGGACACCATCCAACGTGTTGTGTGGCACTACCACCGTGGTAAATGGAATAGATTCAGAACAGATCCAGCAGCTCAAAACTGGGCATTCATGAGGCGCTGTGGGCCATCAGCTGCAGCAGAATTGTATTCCAGGACAATCTGTA
The DNA here is from genome assembly GCF_035084215.1 of Heptranchias perlo. Classification (NCBI taxonomy): domain Eukaryota; kingdom Metazoa; phylum Chordata; class Chondrichthyes; order Hexanchiformes; family Hexanchidae; genus Heptranchias; species Heptranchias perlo. Next base: position 30,624,634 of record NC_090343.1, read on the forward strand.
ATCTCATGGCCCGGCATATTCCTCACTCTACCATTACCAACAAGCCAGGGGATCAACCCTCGTTCAATGAGGAGTGTAGAAGAGCATGCCAGGAGCAGCACCAGGCATACATAAAAATGAGGTGCCAACCTGGTGAAGCTACAACTCAGGACTACATGCATGCTAAACAGCGGAAGCAACATGCTATAAGACAGAGCTAAGCGATTCCACAACCAACGGATCAGATCAAAGCTCTGCAGTCCTGCCACATCCAGTTGTGAATGGTGGTGGAAAATTAAACAACTAACGGGAGGAGGCGGCTCTGCAAACATCCCCATCCTCAAAGATGGCGGAGTCCAGCACGAGTGCAAAAGACAAGGCTGAAGCGTTTGCAACCATCTTCAGCCAGAAGTGTCGAGTGGATGATCCATCTCAGCCTCCTCCCGATATCTCCACCATCACAGAAGCCAGTCTTCAGCCAATTCAATTCACTCCACGTGATATCAAGAAATGGCTGAATGCACTGGATACAGCAAAGGCGATGGGCCCAGACAACATCCCAGCTGTACTGCTGAAGACTTGTGCTCCAGAACTAGCTGCGCCTCTAGCCAAGCTGTTCCAGTACAGCTACAACACTGGCAGCTACCCGACAATGTGGAAAATTGCCCAGGTATATCCTGTCCACAAAAAGCAGGACAAATCCAATCTGGCCAATTACCGCCCCATCAGTCTATTCTCAATCATCGGCAAAGTGATGGAAGGTGTCGTCGACAGTGCTATCAAGCGACACTTACTCACCAATAACCTGCTCACCAATGCTCAGTTTGGGTTCCGCCAGGACCACTCGGCTACAGACCTCATTACCGCCTTGGTCCAAACATGGACAAAAGTGCTGAATTCCAGAGGTGATGTGAGAGTGACTGCCCTTGACATCAAGGTAGCATTTGACCGATTGTGGCACCAAGAAGCCCTCGTAAAATTGAAGTCAATGGGAATCAGGAGGAAAACTCTCCAGTGGCTGGAGTCATACCTAGCACAAAGGAAGATGGTAGTGGTTGTTGGAGGCCAATCATCTCAGCCCCAGGACATTGCTGCAGGAGTTCCTCAGGGCAGTGTCCTAGGCCCAACCATCTTCAACTGCTTCATCAATGACCTTCCCTCCATCATAAGGTCAGAAATGGGGATGTTCGCTGATGATTGCACAGTGTTCAGTTCCATTCGTAACCCCTCAAATAACGAAGCAGTCCGAACCCGCATGCAGCAAGACCTGGACAACATCCAGGCTTGGGCTCATAAGTGGCAAGTAACATTCGCGCCAGACAAGTGCCAGGCAATGACCATCTCCAACAAGAGAGAGTCTAACCACCTCCCCTTGACATTCAATGGCATTACCATCGCCGAATCCCCCACCATCAACATCCTGAGGGTCACCATTGACCAGAAACTTAACTGGACCAGCCATATAAATACTGTGGCTACAAGAGCAGGTCAGAGGCTGGGTATTCTGCGGCGAGTGACTCACCTGACTCCCCAAAGCCTTTCCACCATCCACAAGGCACAAGTCAGGAGTGTGATGGAATACTCTCCACTTGCTTGGATGAGTGCAGCTCAACAACACTCAAGAAGCTCGACACCATCCAGGACAAAGCAGCCCGCTTGATTGGCACCCCATCCACCACCCTAAACATTCACTCCCTCCACCACTGCCGCACAGTGGCTGCAGTGCGTACCATCCACAGGATGCACTGCAGCAACTCGCCAAGGCTTCTTCGACAGCACCTCCCAAACCCGCGACCTCTACCACCTAGAAGGACAAGAGCAGCAGGCACATGGGAACACCACCACCTGCACGTTCCTCTCCAAGTCACACACCATCCCGACTTGGAAATATATCACCGCTCCTTCATCGTCGCTGGGTCAAAATCCTGGAACTCCCTTCCTAACAGCACTGTGGGAGAACCTTCACTACACGGACTGCAGCGGTTCAAGGCGGCGGCTCACTACCATCTTCTCAAGGGCAATTAGGGATGGGCAATAAATGCTGGCCTCGCCAGCGACGCCCACATCCCATGAATAATAAAAAAAACAATTGTGACCCTTTTTTATAGAATTACATGTAAAAGACCAAAAACAGATTACTCAGGGAAAATAACGTTCTGTGAAGTGTTGCACATTCTGTCATTACAAAATATTAATGCCATTACATGGTCTGCTGCCCTTCACTACCTGTGCAAGCTTCAGCACATTTCCTCTACACTTTTAGTAGACTACAAATGTATTCAACTCGTCTGCAGAGCAAACAAAATGACTTTGCATTTATTTGCACCTCATCACTTCCTCCAAACATCCCAAAGCAATTCACATCCAATAAATTACTTTTGAAGTGCACTTATACTGGCGAAAACCCAACAGCCATTTGCACACAGCAAGATTCCACAAACAGCCAATGAGATGAATGACTAGTAATCTGTTTTTGCTGGTGCGAGTTGGTCAGGACATAGAGAGCTCTTCTTCAAATAGTGCCAAGGGATCTTTTACATCAGTCTGAACAGGAACACAGAGCTTTGGTTTAACATCATCCAAAAGACAGCACCTCCAACAATGCAGAACTCTGTCAATGCTGCATTGACATATCAGCTTGGATTTGGTGCTCAAGTCCATGAATAGATTTTGAACCACAACCTTACTTATTGACTTGCAGGGGAGAGTACTACCAAATGAGACAAATGGAAAAATTTTAAAAGGTTTAAAATAAGATTAATGAATTGGAAAATTATTGAATTTTACTACAAATACTAGTTCCTAAGATGGGCAAAGAAATATTAAAAATATATACGTTTCGATGCCACATTCTGAATGAATTTTCTTTTTTAGGTGCGTAACATTTATAGATGCTATACAGAAGCCAGTTATTGTTCACTTGTAGAATACATGTCCCCATTTTAATGTATGTTACCATGGTTACTGCATAAATACCTGTACCATTAAGGCTGCTGTTCATCTTGGCATAAGTGCCACGAACCACCTGCTCATACATTTGGGATCCCATCGTTTTCACACTCTCTCTGATCATGATGCCTTGGGCTTGCATCATAAATAGATAGGTGTTTACTGGAAAAGAAAAAATGCACAATTAAAGAGTCCACCAAAATTGCATAACTGGTAATTAACATGATCAGCAAATGCTGGATTTAGAAATAACAGAGTACCTCATTAAAATCAGAAGATGCAAACTAGAGTCCAATGACAGATTAAGAAACAGATAGACTAGCAGGGTGCAAGCTTGAGCTTCAGACTTCCTACACATTATATTCCTCATCTTAGTCAGACTAAATAATTACAGTGGGGGAAGGAATATGTGCATGTTCCAATAGCAGCCATAGAAAAGCAGACACCCAGGAGCAGGTAAGCACAAAGGGAAAGGCAGTGAAAAAGGTACCAATTCTTAAAGCTTCAAGAAGAAATTATGTTTAAAAGGGTACAAAACTGCAAGCACCAAGAAGCACTGTTCTTGCAGTTGCCATAGCAGGTATTTAGAAACGGATGTCCTCTGAGCTGTTCTTGCAGATGTCTTATCACTGCTGGCCTTATGCATTTTCCCTTTCCTCCTCTGGGGCAGGCATCAGGGGCTTCTTTAAACAGAAAAATTACTACTACACAATACAAGACAGTACGCCATAAAAGTGGACTGGCTTCTCATGTTAATGAGTAATCTCCATGGAGAAAGGTTATGTCTTGCCCAGTTCCAGCAAACAATGGATCAGTGACTTGTTTAATGCTTCAGTATACTCAGCAGTATACTGATGCAGTAAACAAGTCAATGAATAAAAAAACAAGGAAATTATGGTAAACCTTTATAAATCATTGGTTCGGCCTCAGTTAGAGTATTGTGTCCGATTCTGGGCACCACACTTTAGAAAGGATGTCAAGGCCTTGGAGAAGGTGCAGAAGAGATGTACTAGAATGGTAACAGGGATGAGGGAATTCAGTTATGTGGTCAGACTAGAGAAGTTGGGATTGTTGTCCTTCGAGCAGAAAAGGATAAGGGGAGATGTGGTCGAGGTGTTCAAAATTATGAGGGGTTTTGATAGAGTAGATGGGGAGAAATTGCTTCCACTGGCAGGAGGGTTAGTAACCAGACCACACAGATTTAAGATAATTGGCAAAAAAATTCAGGGGGGAGGCGAGGAGAATCTTTTTTTTAAAAATGCAGCGAGTTATGATGATCTGGAATGCACTGCCTGAAAACGATGATGGAAGCAGATTCAATTATAACTTTCAAAAGGAAATTGGATATATACTTGAAAAATGAGAAATTTGCAGGGCTATGGGGAAAGACCAGGGGAGTGGGACTAATTGGATCGCTCAAAGAACCGGCACAGACACGATGGGCAGAATGACCTCCTTCTGTTCTGTATGATTCTATGATCCCCAGAGGCAGCTTGAAATGACCCTGTGGCAAAGAAGTTGAGGGTGGTGGCGATTTTCAAAGACACTGGTAATGCAGTGCCTCTGGTGAAGGTGAGCTCTAAGTCAACATCCATGAGCGAAGCACAGTGTTTAGCATTGCTCATTGCACAGGTCAAGATAGGAGAGCCTTGCTTTGTCGATATTGCTGCATGGATAGTTGACAACAATATGCATTCATATACTGCCTCGAGCAAGACAAATGTCCCAAGGTGCTTCACAGAGGCATGTGGAAAAAGGACATTGAATTACAAAAAGGTGACCAAAAACTTGGTCAAAAGAGGTGGGAGGAGAATTTATTAGATGTATTCGTTGGACCGGTCTTTAAATTAGATGCTCATAATTTAGTTCAGAAATCTGAAGACATTCCACAACTTAGTCCTATTTAATAGGCTTTATTGGTTCTGTCAAAGATTCAACAGTGAAACAGACATTAGAATAAAATCCTGTAAACAAGCTAATCTTCATTAGATAAAAAAGAACAGATCACATATTACCGGTCCGAGAGACATAAAAAGTCTGCTAACCTGGACCTATCTTGCATGCAAGCTCCGTGTGCTCACTGGAGTGGCTTATAATCTCTACTTTTAAACCTAGGCATTTAGTACTTGGGTCCCAAATGTATGCAACCACTGGCATGTCTACCCATTGCACCAAAAAGAGTTAACACAAGTCCAAAACTAATGAAAAGACATCTATCTATATTTTAGTTCATGAGATGCATATCATTATTTGTACAAGTATCAGCGACCTTAATACATATCACATTCTTTCAACATCTGGTTCCTGTTCATCCTTGGGTGTTTGTCGACTCCCAAGTCTGTCTTTAATACTGTATCTCTCCAGTATCAGTCTGTTTCATCCTGTATCTTTCCAGTACATTACATTCCAATGTTAACTTCAACTCCTAGTACATCAGTTCTATGTTCCAGTATTAGTACTACATTCTAATGTATTATTCTACATTTTATTAGTATATTAACTATATTCTTCAGATCACAAAAGGAGGAAAGGGAGAACAGTTTGGACAGGGAATTCTAGAGAGTGGGATTGAAGGCATAGTCCCCAATGGTAGCTCGAAAGGAAGGAGTTTGCACAAGAAGTTGGAATTAGATCAATGGGTAATTTGGAGGAGAGAGAGGTTAGAGATAGGGTGGGGTAATACCATGGAGGGATTTGAAGGTAATGACAAGAATATAAAATTTGAGGCAGTGGGGGGCTGGGAGTGGGTGAGCGATGCAGTGTAGATTTTGACTAGCTGGAATTTATGGAAGGCTGGAATGATAAAGGCATTGCATTAAATTGAGTCCAGAGATGACACAGGCATCTATGAGTGTTTTAACAGTGGACAGGCTGAGGCAGGGATGGAGGCAGTCAATGTTCCAGTGGTAGAAGTCGGCAGTCTTTGTGATGAAGTTATTGGTTGCAGTTGAACAGGTCCCCTGAGGTTGTGAACAGTTCAGCCAATGACTATGGAGGGGGAATTGAGTCAGTGTTGAGGGAACAGAGTTTGAAGCAAAGGTTGAAGATGATAGGTTCAGTCTTCCCACTGTTTAACTGAAGGAAATCAAGATTGGATGTTAGACAAGCAGTCTGACATCATAGGAGGAGAGGTTGAAAGAGGTGGCGGAAAGGTACATCTGGGTGCGCACTTGGAAGCTGATCCAATGTCTGAAGATAATGTTGCCAAATGTTAGCATGTAGTTGAGGAAAGGAGGGAGGGCAAGGTTGGATCCTTGACAGGAAATACAGAGGCAACATTGCAGGTGGTAAAGGAAACCATTGCTAGAGATGCTTTGGCTTCCAGATTAGCAAGAGTGGAACTGGTCATCGACAGACTTTCAGAGCTGGACAACAAAATACAAGCATTGCAAGAGATGTTTCCTGTCGTACTCGATAAGACTCACCTCACTGCATTCCTCCTTTCCCTCTAAATAGCACAGAGGGGATTCCCTAATGGATGCACCATTGCCTCCTCAGTTGAATGGCTCACGGTGTAAAAAGTGAGTTGCAGAGCACAAAGAAGAATGTGGAAACTAGCAAAGTTTAAATTAAAAAGTGAACCCAAAATACTCCCATAATCAATCAAAAGCAAATAATATCAATTTAAACATCCAATGAAGATACCATCTAAATGCAGTTCTGCCTGTTGGTAGGCACCCAACAGTGCTGAATGCCTCTTCTATACTAGTATGCATAGCAATGGGTGGACCATAGATAGAAACGGTGGGAAATCATACAGCCGGTGTCACAGCAATATTTAAATACAATTTATATAAAAGGTGGACGATATTTGGGCAGGCACTTCTAGCCGGTCACCTTGTTTCTGGAGTGGGGATTCAGCAGAACACCTCACCCACCCACTTTACTCTTCTGGTCACCCCAAAACTGAGTAGTAAAGATGCAGGAAAATCCAGCCCAGTTTTAAACTTCTACTGAACTGTTACAGCAAGTTGCTACTGAAGAATCGAACATTTTCCATTTTTGATACTCCATCAAAAGAGCACTACTGCACTAATGTGGCATTTATCTGATCAATGTGGCATGGATTTTAATCTAAATCCCAGAGGCAAGAGGACAGAGAAACACATTCACTCCCTTCACCACCAGCGCACTGTACCATCCACAGGATGCACTGCAGCAACTCGCCAAGGCTTCTTCGACAGCACCTCCCAAACCCGCGACCTCTACCATCTAGAAGGACAAGAGCAGCAGGCACATGGGAACAACACCACCTGCACGTTCCCCTCCAAGTCACACACCATCCCGACTTGGAAATATATCGCCGTTCCTTCATTGTCGCTGGGTCAAAATCCTGGAACTCCCTTCCTAACAGCACTGTGGAAGAACCGTCACCACACGGACTGCAGCGGTTCAAGAAGGCAGCTCACCACCACCTTCTCAAGGGCATTTAGGGATGGGCAATAAATGCTGGCCTCGCCAGCGACGCCCACATCCAGTGAACGAATAAAAAAAAAGTATTCAAAATACCTTTCAGTTTTTAGAATCTTGCACATTTACACATTGTAAGCCTAGAAAATTTTGGCCAATAACCACATGACCTGGATAAACATTTTTGCTCTCTCGCCTATCTTATTCCCCTCTCCTAAGGTCATTGATTTCTTGCTGAGTTACAATATCTTCCCCAAATGGTCAATATTCAGCTATTGGGGTGGAAGATGGTGGGATCGCAGCAAAGCCAGATTCTGTCCTCACTTAATAGCCACACATGCATTTCGGAAATGGTTACTAGATAATGTTTGAAGAGGAAACCTTGCAATTTTTCCCTTTCTGTAACCCAGGGCATAGAGGTCAATTGTACTTCCCCTTCTGCTGCCTAGGCAGAGATCATCAAACACAGCACAATTTGGGGATTAAGCTCAGGCCCTAACTTATCTGTCTGACTCAGGGCAATTAGGGATGGGCAATAAATGCCGGCCTTGCCAGCGACGCCCACATCCCATGAACGAATAAAAAAAAAGCTGGAGACTGGATAAACTTGCTGAGCCATTGGAGGAGCTAAAGCAGAATCTGTTCAGCAATTTAGTGTTGTACCCCAACCCTTCAAATACAATGACTACCAATAACTACTTTTATCTGAACATCCTCGTATTATTCCAACACATGCTTAACAGCACAGGGCGCTGACAGGAAATATTTACCACAGTTAGACATCACCAGATACAACTGCTGGCTTTAGTTTTGTCACTTGTGCGTTCACTAGCCCACAATTTCCCTCCAATTCATTTAAATGGATGAGAAATTTGCGAGCTGGCAAGCGCAGAAGTGGAACGCTCTGCACCTAGTGTTCAAAGTCCTTTGTACATATTAACTTGTGGCATTTGCAAATTATATCAAGTATGCTGCAAAACTTCTTAACAGACACTGTTTGAAAATGTCCAAGTATGGTAATCAGATAGAAAAACCTGCTTTAATAAAGCCAATAAAACATAACCAAGCCAGGAAAACTAACTAAGCAATTGCATACACATAAGTACAACTAATATTTTATGGAATTAATTACATTTTCAGTTACACTGAAACATAATATAACATTTTGCAATAGTAAGTATACAATGGTTGGGTTTGATTTAATTTAGTCAGAATGCTTGCTAGTAAAGGTTATGAACAGGCAACACTATTAGCTACATTGGTGGGGGACAGTAAAGGAACTTAGCTCTGACCTAGGAGTATTTGATACTAACATTGGATCTCGACTGGAAAGGTATTTAATTGTTCAGTACTATGATGCCTGACCTTGAAGACCTAAAGTATGAAAAAAATGGATATGTGAACCAAACACATGAATTACTGTTAAACAGGACTTATATTCTAAGAACAAGCTGACCTGATATGAACAAAGTCATGAGTTTAAGTTGCGGTTAGTGCTCTGAACGAATACTGATAACATCCATGAGGAGTTGCAGGATGCAGTTTATAGCACACACTAGACAAATAAAAATTTAAAACATTTTAAATGTAAACTAGAATGACTAGTTTGTGGACTGGTTCTGGTGACTTCATTATGACATTTTATTTCCCCTATAGCTTATTAATTTTCCCCCCAACAATACAGCTTTTCATATGTGACCTATTTCCATGAAATGTGAATTTAGCGATATCACCACATGTGGTACCATTTACAATGTACTCACCCCTCTTACTATATATTTTAAAAGGTTCTGTTCAATTTATTTGTACAATACTGAACAAAAAAAAAAATCGTTTTTTTTTAATCTGGTATATTTCCATCAAATTTTCCAGCTAAGTCCCAAACTCATGCTTTCCTACTTCAATTCAAAATAGCACCAAGCATGACCTTGTGCACGAAAGTTTGCCAACAGTGCACAGTACTGATTTTAATTTGAAACTAGTGAAAGCTAGGATCACAAAAAAAAGGTATATCTCTCTATTGGCTGATACAGGGTTAAACAGGAAAACTAACATGGTGTTTGAAACAGTTTCAGAAACCCTGTTTAAAATACATTTTTAAAGGGTAAAGCATGTCAAAATTGGAAAAGTGAAGCAATTTATCGTTCAGTGTGAACATTTTTGTGTTGTTCTACTATATATTAATATAGCTCTATTTAACTCAGTCTCAATGCAGTCCAGTAACTGTAAACCTAGATTGCAAAAGGTATTCTTCACTATAAAATAGAGGACACATGGGATTCTGGAAAAGGCTGAGGAAAGGCCCTTTCACAACCTGAAGATGTCTTAAACTGCTTATAGGCAATTAAGTATTTTTTTGGAAGTGCCTTCACTTTCCTGTGTAGGGAAATATGGTAGCCAATTTGTGCACTTGGGTGCACATGGTGAGGAAATCTTGCATTCATGTTCTCCACTGTATTCCCTATTTGGTTATATTGCAAATCTACTACTAAGGTACATCTTAGTTTTCCTCCTCACCATTTCCTCCAATCCTTCTGAAAAAGTGTTCGACTCCTTGTTGAGAGTTTGATTCCACAGGTACCAGACAGTCTGAGACTGTACTTCAGTGGTCACAGTTTAATCTGCGAGGCTTGACAGCAAGCATTGGCAGCAAGCATTGGCAGCCTATGTGACCACAAAGCAAAGGGGAGATTTCTCATTCAATTTGGTAACTTTGGTTGACAGCTTAGCAAGCTAATCCTCAACACATGGAGTGGAGGATCAGAAGTCGAGTTTTTGTCTTTCTTCCTCTTTCCGACAAAAGGAAATCTGAGCAGGTTTGTGTCTCAACTAGTGAAAGTGGTAGAGATTTCTAAAGACATGTGTTAGTAAGAGACCGTTAACTTTAAAGTGAGTTAGGTGTCCATATCAAAGGGCAAAGTCATTTTTTATGTTCCATGATATGAGGAGCGATAGGAAACTGATTGAACCTGTGAAAACTGTATTGCATTCATTCATATATGTTGATTTACAATTGGACTTGCTTCACTAAAGTGCATTTCAGTCCATAGTCCTGAAAGATTGGAGGTGTACTATTGTCACGTCCCTGAGTCATGCCATCATTTAACTGGCAACGGAACTACGCTGCCTACATGAAAACCAAGAGCAGGAAGCTTGAGAAACTCGGCATCACCACCAGCAACGACCAAGCTTCCCCTGGTACCACGGTTGCAACCACAGGGAAGTCTATTGTCAATTTATCCGACCACACCCTTCAACCAGACGAAATCGAAGTTCTCAGCCGAGGGCTCAATTTCTGCCCCACTACCAAAATGGACCCCACTAGTCTCGCGGCGGACACAGAGGAATTCATCAGGAGAATGAGGCTCCGGGAATTCTACCACAAACCCCAAGATTTCAGCAGCGAACCCAATGAGACAATCGACGATCCGGAACAGCAGACAGAGGGATCCGCGGTACAGCAACCGAAGAGGAAAGAGTCAAACTGGACTCCTCCGGAGGGTCGCTGCCCTCAGCTGGACATGTATGCTCAAGCTGTCAGGAAATGCGTCAATGCCAGATTCATCAGCCGCACTCAGAAGACAGTCCAGAATATCACCCGAGCACAACGCAACGCCATCAACGCTCTCAAGACCAACCGCAACATCGTCATCAAACCAGCGGACAAAGGAGGAGCCATAGTCATACAGAACAGAACAGACTATTGCAAAGAAGCATACCGACAACTGGACAACCAGGAACACTACAGACGGTTACCCGCAGATCCGACCAAAGAACACACCCACCAGCTCAACAAACTGATCAAGACCTTCGATCCAGACCTTCAAAGCATCCTACGCATTCTCATCCCACGTAATCCCCGCGTGGGAGACTTCTACTGCCTCCCAAAGATACACAAAGCCAACACACCCGGACGTCCCATCGTATCAGGCAACGGAACCCTGTGTGAGAACCTCTCTGGATACATCGAGGGCATCCTGAAACCCATCGTACAGGGAACCCCCAGCTTCTGTCGTGACACTACAGACTTCCTACAAAAACTCAGTACCCACGGACCAGTTGAACCAGGAATACTTCTCACCACGATGGACGTCTCGGCACTATACACCAGTATCCCCCACGATGACGGCATCGCTGCGACAGCATCAATACTCAACACCAACAACAGCCAATCTCCGGAAGCCATCCTACAACTCATCCGCTTCATCCTGGATCACAATGTCTTCACCTTCGATAACCAGTTCTTTACCCAAACACACGGAACAGCCATGGGGACCAAATTCGCACCCCAATACGCCAACATTTTCATGCACAAGTTCGAGCAGGACTTCTTCACTGCACAAGACCTCCAACCAACACTATACACCAGATACATCGACGACATTTTCTTTCTATGGACCCACGGCAAGGAATCACTAAAGAGACCACACGATAACATCAACAAGTTCCATCCCACCATCAAGCTCACCATGGACTACTCCTCAGAATCAGTTTCTTTCTTGGACACACGAATCTCCATCAAAGACGGGCACCTCAGCACCTCACTCTACCGCAAGCCCACGGACAACCTCACGATGCTCCACTTTTCCAGCTTCCACCCTAACCACGTCAAAGAGGCCATCCCCTATGGACAGGCCCTGCGAATACACAGGGTCTGCTCAGACGAGGAGGAACGCGATGGACACCTACAGACGCTGAAAGACGCCCTAGTAAGAACGGGATATGACACTCGACTCATCGATCGACAGTTCCGACGGGCCACAGCAAAAAATCGCATAGACCTCCTCAGGAGACTAACACGGGACGCAACCAACAGAGTACCCTTTGTCGTCCAGTACTTCCCCGGAGCGGAGAAACTACGCCATGTTCTCCGCAGCCTTCAACATGTCATCAATGAGGACAAACACCTCGCTATGGCCATCCCCACACCTCCACTACTCGCCTTTAAACAGCCACCCAACCTCAAACAGACCATCGTTCGCAGCAAACTACCTAGCTTTCAAGAGAACAGCGTCCACGACGCCACACAACCCTGCCACGGTAACCTCTGCAAGACATGCCAGATCATCGACACAGATACCACCATCACACGAGAGGACACCACCCACCAGGTGCATGGTTCATACTCCTGTGACTCGGCCAACGTTGTCTACCTCATACATTGCAGGAAAGGATGCCCCAGAGCATGGTACATTGGCGAGACCATGCAGACGCTGCGACAACGGATGAACGGACACCGCGCAACAATCGCCAAACAGGAGGGTTCCCTCCCAGTCGGGGAACACTTCAGCAGTCATGGACATTCATCCACCGACCTTCGGGTAAGCGTACTCCAAGGCGGCCTTCGAGACACACGACAACGCAAAATCGTCGAGCAGAAATTGATAGCCAAGTTCCGCACCCATGAGGACGGCCTCAACCGGGATCTTGGGTTCATGTCACGCTACACGTTACCCCACCAGCGAACAAATGTTATCTGTTTTTAATATAATGGGTCATTTGCTGGCTCTCTCTGCCTTCCGGATGTTTCTGCCTCTCTCTGTGTTTTTTTTTTCTCTGTTTTTTTTCCCTGTTTGTTTTTTTGTTGAATGTGTATTCGGGGGTTCTGCAGGTGACACCTCTCTGTCTGAACACGGTGATTGCCTTGGCAACGGGCAGTTGCAGGGGCAGTCTGTAAACACCATGTATTGTTCTATATGTATAAATGCGTAGGCTTCAAGGAGTTCTTGAAACATTTGCCTGAGGAAGGAGAAAATCTCCGAAAGCTTGTGAATTTAAAATAAAATTGCTGGACTATAACTTGGTGTTGTAAAATTGTTTACAATCATTTAACTGGATATTGGGTAATAAAAGGTACTGCCCAGATTACAGGGGACATAGATTCAGTGTGAGTGCGAGACTAGTGACGCTGAACTCAAGTGCATATCTAGTGCAGATTCAAAATTTGTAACACAGCCACATTTGCCTCTATAAAAAAGCAAACACTGCATGTCAAAACAAATGATTGTATGGGAAGCATTTTTGAGACAAGTTGGGATAAAATGCCATATAAATCAAAGCCTTTCTTTTTGTTCAATATCTGTAGAATCTTTTTCTAGAGGGAAAGATTAGAACAAAAAAAAAGTATTTTGCGAATGATCATGAATTATTATTATACAAAGAAAGATACAGATGATCAGACTTAAATAAACACGTTATTACTACTCATCAGGTCAAAAAATGGTACCATGTCACTGGCCACATAAAAACCACAATCTGCAATGATCAAGTGCCACAGATTATAGCAGTAATTCTGAAACTATAATTATTTCTATCTATAGCAAGTCATTCTCAAAGAATTTTTCCATTTACCGACTGTTCCGAGCATGAGCTAAATTTAAAATGCAAGTATTTTAGCGATGTGCTAAATTTTACAAATAAGGTGCTGTATTTTATTTTATATAAAAATTCCTGGATTTTAGAATCAGTTTTTAAAAAACAGATCTATCAACCTGCACTATTGCTAATCTCAAAATCTGTTTCTGTATCTTTCAGCTGCACACCATGTCCAGAGTGGTCTGTACAAGATCGCAAGATAGATACAAATGAGGGAGGCCACTGAGCCCATCTCATTTCATTTAATGCATGCAACATTTCCTCGACTCTTCTCCAATACACAATCTAAAAATTTAGACCAATAAAACTACATAGATTAATACCTTTTACTGTTTAATGAAGGATTAGTAATTTTTGTATACATTTCTGCAAAAAAAAATTAATATCTTGCTAATTTTCACCTGGATTTAAATTTCATAAATAAAGACATTTTCCAGGAAATCTAATCATAAATATCTACAAACTCTGGGTTTTGTTTCTGCTTTCTACTAGCAGATAAAATCAACCATAAGGCTTCATAAACGTTGCATTTACTGCTTTCCTATTAACCTAAAACCATTTATGAACTGCTGTGTAACTCAGAAGTATACAATACTAAATGCACTGATTTAAAACTAAGTATTTTAATTGCAAAATAATCACAATTGTACTGCACTTTGTTTAGTATAAACACAGTATGATCCAAGTTTTCAATATTCTAGAGTGAACAAAGTTGCCCTAGTGCAGACCGACTAGCTGGCAAAGTTCAAGTTTCTAATGCTTAATCAAAAGCAAAATACTGCAGATGCTGGAAATCTGAAATAAAAACAGAAAATGCTGGAAACACTCAAGTCAGGCAACATCGGTGGAGAAAAAGAGAGTTAACGTTTCAGGTCGATGACCTTTCGTCAGAACCCAGCTTCTAATGCTTTTTTGATTAAACCAGTCTGAAACTTTTTGCACATCACTGTTATTGCCTTCTCATTTTTACTACTCTTCAAAAACACACTCTGGTTTTGAACCATTAAAGGCACAGCACAGCAAGTAGCAGAGTTTGTAATAATCAGACACTTTTGCATTACAACTACAATATAATACTGTCCTCATTTCAGGTAAGTACATAATTAAAGCTGTCAGCACATTACCAATGCAACATCATTGGTGAAACTGTGTGTTCATAACCAAGTGTAGGAATTGCCATGACTGTTCCTTTTGGCCTGGTTGTGTTTACATGATAGACAGTTGCACATATGGTTGAAGCGGACTGATCAGTAAAAAAAAATCTGAAGTTTTGAAGCCTTTTCTCGTTTATCGACTGAACTCAATAACAAATCACTATAACCGGAACAATTTGCACAAAATTAATTGGAACAACTATAATCAGAACTGGGACTTGTTTACATACAAGCAACATTCATTTAACCAGAAAGTTCTAGTAGGCCCAGTTTCTAATTTTTACATCATTAAAGGCCTCAAGAGGCCAAGCATTGCATGCAATGTCCTTAATTCAACCCCATGGGTGAGAAGGAAATGAAACAAGTATTAGACATTTAATAAAACCAGTTGATTTCCCAAAGCATTTCTCAGAGCAAAATTAAAAGTCTCTGTCTTCCTCCAACACTCTGCTTGTCTTACTTTCCACTTCCTGCTGTCCTCTTTCTTGCTAAGGTTCTGACACGCTTGATCTCAAACTGTTTGAATGCTGTTGGTCTTTATTCCACTCTTTTTCGCCTTTCAGTCTCTCTTTCCCTTGGTATCCTCTCTCCCACTTTGTCTATATACCCCTTGCATACCGCTGCTTTATGCGCAGAGATAATTAAAATGAACTATTTACTCACTGGACACAGATACTTGCATTTCTGTCTTCACATTTTGGTTTCTGTAAGCTATTTTTCTCTCTCCATTTAATGCAATCATAGAATCAAACAACACAGGAGGCCACCATTTAGACCATCATGCCTGCTCTATGAAAGAGCTATCAATTAGTCCCACTGCCCTGCTCTTTCCCCTCTTTCGAGTATTTATCGAATTCCCTTTTGAAAGTTACTATTGAATCTGCTTCCACCACCCTTTCAGGCAGTGCATTCCAGATCACATTGTGTGCTGCATTCATTTGTTCTAGTACTGGGGAGAGGAATTGGCAGTGCAAATACTAAAACTGGAAGAGTGTGAGGGCCAGAAAACTAGGCTTTAGATCCAGGCCAGGATTGTGGAAAAGATTACGACTGGGCTCCATGAGACAGATTGGGCAGCACTAGGCAAGGCCAAGGAATGAGAATACATATAAAGACAGACAGTAGGGTGGAAGAGGGTGACCAAGGCTTATGAAGTGGAGCATGAACAGGCAGCAAGAAAAAGATACTGCCAAGTGTGTTGGGAGAATGTGGTAATTTCATGACATGAAGTAGGCACATAATCTAATTCCGTTCCTTTGTGCATTTTGTGGAATTGAATATCGGGATCTGATTCAATGTAGTCATGTAACTGAAGGTGGTGTTTTCGGATACTTGTCCATTTTACTATGAAAGGGGACTTAGCATAACTTAATTTAAAAACACATTTTAATATAAAGTTTTCTTTCAAGAGGTTAGATTCACAGGACAGTCACATGCCGGGGTTGTGGATCAGAAATCAGACAAAGCAAACAGAGAAAATAAATAGTATATAGGTCAGAGGACACGGATACAAGGTGATTGGCAAAAGAGCCAGAGGCAACATGAGGAAACTTTTTTTTAATGCAGCGAGTTGTAATGATCTAGAATGCACTGCCTGAAAAAAGAGTGCTGGAAGCAGATTCAAGAGTAACTTTCAAAAGGAAATTGGATAATTACTTGATGGGGAAAAAAATTTACAGGGCTACAGGGAAAGGGCAGGGAAATGAGATGAATTGATAGCTCTTTCAAACAGCCGGCACAGGCACGATGGGTCGAATGATCTCCTCCTGTGCTGTATCTTCTATTATGAAAGCATCCGTCCAGATGGCCTCAGACAACTGAGAGATTGTGGGGTGGGGGTGGGGGGATGCGTTGGTTAAAACACATCCCAGGAAACATTCACACACGGGAGTTATTCTTTTCTAAAATAATCCATGAGGGGACACTGGGTTGCCCCAGTATCACCAGACATAAATCAAGCAAAAGTGACCAGTTTTTTTCTTAAAGGGGCACAACTAAAAGAATTTAGCCAGAAAACCAAAAGGAAGCTTATAAAACTTTAATAATGCTATTATAATTATCCACAATGCATTCCAATCCCTGTGGTACCCACTGGTCATGAAAGGCTTTAAGCGTACCAGCGGACACTGCATACTCCTTCTCCAGGGCCACTTTTTTTAAAATTCATTCATGGGATGTGGACATCGCTCTCAAGGTCAGCATTTATTGCCCATCCCTAACTGCCCTTGAAAAGGTGGCGGTGAGCTGGCTTCTTGAACCACTGCAGTCCATGTGGTGAAGATACTACCACAGTGCTCTTAGGAAGAGAGTTCCAGGATTTTGACCCAGCGACGATGAAGGAATGGTGATATCTTTCCAAGTCAGGATGGTGTGTGACTTGGAGGGGAACGTGCAGGTGGTGGTGTTCCCATGAACCTGCTGCCCTTGTCCTTCTAGGTGGTCGAGGTCGCGGGTTTGGGATGTGCTGTCGAAGAAGCTTTGACAAGTTGCTGCAGTGCATCTTGTAGATGGTACACACTGCAGCCACGGTGTGCCGGCGGTGGAGGGAGTGCCAATCGAGTGGGCTGCTTTGTCCTGGATGGTGTCGAGCTTCTTGAGTGTTTTTAGAGCTGCACTCATCCAGACAAGTGGAGAGTATTGCATCAGACTCCTGACTTGTGCCTTGTGGATGGTGGAAAGGCTTTAGGGAGTCAGGAGGTGAGTCACCGCAGAATACCCTGCTCTTGTATCCACAGTATTTATGTGGCTCATCCAGTTAAGTTTATTGTTAATGGCGACCCCCAGGATGTTGATGGTGGGGATTCGGCAATGGTAATGCCGTTGAATGTCAAGGGGAGGTGGTTAGACTCTCTCTTGTTGGAGATGGTCATTGCCTGGCACTTGTGTGGCACGAGTGTTACTTGTCACTTATCCTGGGGCTGAGATGATTGGCCTCCAACAACCACTACCGTCTTCCTTTGTGCTAGGTGTGACTCCAGCCAATGGAGAGTTTTCCCTGATTTCCATTGACTTCAATTTTACTAGGGCTCCTTGATGCCACACTGGGTCAAATGCTGCCTTGATGTCAAGGGTCGTTGCTCTCACCTCACCTCTGGAATTTAGCTCTTTTGTCCATGTTTGGATCATGGCTGTAATGAGGTTTGGAGCAGAGTAATCCTGGCAGAACCCAAACTGAGCATCGTTAAGCAGGTTATTGGTGAGTAAGTGCCGCTTGATAGCTCTGTTGACGTCACCTTCCATCACTTTGCTGATGAGGCAGTAATTGGCCGGATTGGATTTGTCCTGCTTTATATGGACAGGACATACATGGGCAATTTTCCACTTTGTCAGGTAGATGCCAGTGTTGTAGCTGTACTGGAACAGTATGGCTAGAGGTGCGGCTAGTTCTGGAGCACAAGTCTTCAGCACTACAGCCAGGACTCATAGCCTTTACTGTATCCTGAGCATGGACAAGACCACGAAAGAGAGGTAGGCAGCCAGAGCAACTACTCCCACAGGCCACGTCCAACCTGGACCTGTTGATGGCCACCATGGATGGCCAGGCCCAGGAACAGACCCATGAGGGGGTTCTCCAACTTGCCCGCCATAATGTGTGGCCCCTTCAAATAATGAAACTTTGTCTGCAACCTCTCATATTCCATATATGCATGAAACACGGACTCATTAGACCATAAGAGATAGGAGCAGGAGTAGGCCATTTGGCCCTTCGAGCCTGCTCCGCCATTTAATGAAATCATGGCTGATCTGATTTTTACCTCAACTCCACTTTCTTGCCTTTTCCCCATATCTTTTGACTCCCTTGCTGATCAAAAATTTGTCTAACTCAGCCTTGAATGCATTCAGGTTGCAAAAATTACAGGTGGCCTGGGAGTCTGTAAAATAGCTCAAGTACCTCGTGGACGGTAATGTTCCGTGCAACACTCTTCACCCCAGATCGCCAATAGTGCAGGGGAGAACTCTCCACTGGGGCCTCCACCTCCGCCAGGTGTCATGTGTCTGGAGGCAGAATAAGGCAAAGAAATGGAGAGTATGCAAGAGCAGCTCGTACAAGGAATCCCTCCGTGCAGAGTGAAATGACACGGAAGGAATTCACGAGAGACAGGGGTAAGTTCGGACGGAATCACTCCACACGCTTGAGCCTCCAGCACACTGAGCAGGAGTCGGGGCTGAGTGTGACTTTTAGCACTTGGATGGCTTCAGCTGCCAGCCAAACATGGTGCCAGGACATCCGGGCTGCCAATGCCTCTGGCAACATCCAGCACATCCCTGACTCTGGTTACCTTGGCAGCCAGGGCGCTCTCTCTGCCAGCCACGTGTTGCTGAGGCCGACCATGCTGAGGTGCAGGTTCCCAAGCAGCAGCTCCCTTAGGATGGCCACTGCCCCTGACTAAAGAGAGTTTTGCTGCTTTGTTACATCACATTAGCGTCAGCATATAATTAGACGCTGTGTGTGTGTATTGTTGTGGAAGCTGGGCAATGGGAGTCCTAGTGTTTAGCTCACCTGGCTGAGGCCAAAAGTATCAATCAGGGCCAATCAGGAAGTGAAGTAGTGTTGGTGCAGCATAGGAATTTCTCTGCAGGGCAAGCTCAGGAGCTGGCGATGCAAAACTGAAGCACTACAAATAGCAGAGGGTGTAATTACAGCATGACAAGTTTACATAGGCAGGTTGCATTCTAAGTACGGACACAGGAATTTATAATGATAGTGGACTGGAAGTGCATGCAGATAATATATTAGAGTTCATCAAAACTGTCAGTATCAGAATACCATGTGAAGATTTTGAACAGATCGAGAAAATAAATTTGAAAAATGTTCCTATTTACACTGACGTGAAATCATGCATGAACCAGGATTTCTTCCAAGTAAATGTTGGGAAGACTGATACTATCTGTCTGGTTCTCAACAGAACCTCTGCAACTTAGTTCAATTCCATCTTTCCCCTCAGCTGCTTGCTTAGACTTAACATTGTGCAGCCTCAGTGCTGGTTCACTGAGCTGACAAACTCCACTTGTCCAATGTCACCAGGATTATCCATTTGAATCTCTGAACTATCACCCACTTCCATCCATGCCTTTCGTCATCTCTCGGCTCAACTTTGTCACTACTCTTTTTAAATGGTCCCCGTTCCCCAATGTATTGACTTCAATTTCCTGGTCATCATATACAGCTCCCTCCCTGGTCTTTCTGCACCAGTTCAAACTTCTACTCGTGAGACTGGACTACTCTGCGTCCCACCCTCCACTGGCTGAGCCTTTAGCTATCATGCAATGGTCTCCATTTCAATCAATCCGTGTGGCAGAACATTTAATGCTCCATCAATCCATTGTGTAAAGAAATTTCCAACTTCTCTCCTCACACTCAATGGCAAATTTAAATTGAAAACCACTCATCACCGACTCCCCAACCAGAAGAAGTAATTCATCCCTAATTGACTCAAGGTCTCAAGTCTCTCCTCATTACTAGTTTCCTATATCTGGCATTATCCTGGTGAATCTGCAATGCTTCTGGCTCCCACGCCCATGCTATAATGGGGACCCCCAAAACTGTGTACAGAACTCTACTGTGAACTAACTAATGTTTTGTATATTTTTGCTACTCCTTTACTCTTTATAGTCCATGCTATTATTTGAAAAACTGAACAAATGTTGGCCTTTTTAAATGACTATCTACCCACACACGAGAATTATGTATTTGAACCACAGGTATCTCTGTTCATCCATGGCTTTTAGCACCTTTCTATCATGTATATTCCCATTCCTCATTTCCCCCCTCCTCCCAGGATGTATTGCCTCACACTTATTCACATTAAATTACATCTTCTACCTATATGTCTACTGCAATAACCTAAGTCTTCCACAGTCCTCCTCACTGTTTGCCAAACCCCTTACTATTATATCAGCAAATTTCAAAAATGTACTTCCTACATCCAAATCATTTATATACACAGAGTTTTCAGACTGGAGGAACGTGAACACATTCACACCACCCTAGGATCAGTGTTGGGACCACTGTGATCTAGATTTGTGTACAAGGGGCCATCAAAATTTCAAGATGACAAAATGGGAAGTGAGGTTAAGTGTGTAAAGTATTTAGGTGAATTGAGGAGGACCTAGACAGATAGATATCAAATCAACTTTAATGAAGAGAAATGAGGAGATACATTTTGGAAGAAAGAGAGAAAATATACATTGAATGATGAAACTTGAGTAGAAGAGCAGAGATACTTCAGGAATCATTGTTTAAAAAAATTTTTTGGATCTGAGAATAAACTGATAATGCTGAGAAGGGCATAGAACACAAAAGATAGAGGTAATGTTAAACCTATGCAAATCATCGGTTAGGCTGCAGTTAGAAAAATGTGTCCAGTTTTGGGTGCCCTACTTTAGGAAGGATGTCAGGACCAAACAAATCATGAAGATATTTGCTAAGCTGATACCAAAGATGAGGCTTTAATTAAGGCGAGACCAGAAAAGATCTGAGAGTGGTATTCATAATTATGAGGGGTTTTGACAAGATAAATATTTCCATTAATTGATGTCAATAACTAAAGGGCAGAAAGTTATGATCACCAAAAGAAGAGGGAGGCATTGGGAGAACTTTTTTTTAAATGCAGAGGGTTGTGAGGGCATCAAATGCTTTACCATTAACAGTGGTGGAAGCAGAATCCATAATAGCTTTTAAAAGGGAAGTGGATAAATATTTGAAAAAGAAACATTTTAATGGGTATTGGAAAATGGCAGGGGAATGAGACTATGTGGGCTAGCTCTTTCAGACAGCTAGCGCAGGTCCAACGAGCCAAATGGCCTCCTTCTGTTCTATAAAGTTCTCGGATTAAAGGGTTAGAATCAGATGGTCCTGTTTCAAGGATGGCCCACAAAGTACAGTTTGACTTCATTAATAAAGACTGTGCATGTTCACAAATGGAACAATTTTGCATTTGCTTGTGTTGCATCATTGTTTACAGGATATTTAAACTAAATGGCAAGTCACTCATTTCAGCCTTAAAGAGGTTTACAAATGCAAACATCATTTGATTGGATGGCTTACTTTACCACTGGCAGTACAATTAGAGCTGAGAAAATGCAAAATGTTCATTTGGCAATACCACTAAAGCCACCTTAACACTTATTATCCATCCCCTGTATTAGCCAGGCTAGTCACCAAACTAAGCTATAACAGCGATTATGTTTGTTGAGCCATTTGTTTATGTCCTTCAGGCAATCAGACTCAGCAATTCCAAATTGGATTCCCAGGAGCTCATGGGTTTTATGGAAAAAATGTACAAAAAATACAAATCAAATTTCACTTTTTAAAGAAAGGCTGTTGAGGCAGGAAACCATGGCAGTAAAGGTCATTTCAGGCTTGAAGAAAATTAAGCAGATCTAAATGCATTCTACATTTAGTTTTGGTCAAAAATACAGTTCTCGAGAGGGAGGATAAAACCCCAAATGCCATTTTCAAGTAGAATGTTGCCAACTTGAGAACGCAGTGACATGAGCAGTGACCCTTAGAAATGCATACAAAAGGTGGGCCTGGAAGGAGGTAAGAGGGAAATCCCAGATTTTGGCATCATTCACACATTCAGGTGCACAATTGCTATTGGGCCTGGGGAGGAAGGGAAATAAGAACTTGCATTTATATAGCACCTTGAATGTAGTAAAACATCCCAAGGCGCTTCACGGGAGCGTTTTCAAACAAATGACACCGAACCACATAAGGAGATATTAGGACAGGTGACCAAAAGCTTGGTCAAAGAGGTAGGTTTCAAGGAGCTTCTTAAAAGGAGGAGAGAGGGGCAATTCCAGAGCTTAGGGCCTAGGCAACTGAAGGCACGACTGCCAGCGGTGGAGCGATTAAAATTGGGGATGCGCAAGAGGCAAGAATTGGAGAAGTGCCGAGATCGCGGAGGTTGTGGGGCTGGAGGAAGTTACAGAGATTGGGAGGGGTGAGACCATGGAGGGATTTGAAAGCAAGGGTGAAAACTTTAAAAATCGAGGCGTTCCCAGACCAGGAGCTAATGTAGGTCAGCGAACACAGGGGTAATGGGTGAACGGGACTAAGTGCGAATTAGGACATGGGCAGAGTTTTGGATGAGCTCAAGTTTATGGAGGATGGCAGATGGGAGGCCAGCCAGGAGAGCATTGGAATAGTTGAGTCTAGATGTAACAAAGACATGGACGAGAGTTTCAGCAGTAGATGAGCTGAGACAAGGGTAGAGACAGGCAATGTTACAGAGGTGGAAGTTGGCTGCCTTGGTGATGGAGTGGATATGTGGTCCGAAGCTCATCTCAGGGTCAAATAGGATGCCTAGGTAGCGAACAGTCTAGTTCAGCCTCAGACAGCGATAGCAAAGGTAGACATTTGTGATTTTGCAATATTCTGCTGCTCAGGCCCACACAAAATGGCATGTGGTTAAGAAAAATCCTGCTACAGTGTTAATTACACCAGAAAAATGTAGTAATTTTTTGGGGAAATGTAAGAATTGTGGATTTTGGTTGTAGATAAGATCTGTCTGGCCTCATGGCGCACCATTTACAGGAATTTTGGTCATAGTTCCTGTGTGGGGTGGTTAACACTTCCTCCACTGCAAACTTCAACCCACAATTTTAAAACTTTTCTGCAAAGCAAAATAAAGTTTACTGCAATTGCAAAAAATCTAAATGCAGGCTAATTTTAAATTTCCCTACTTGTTACTGGACATGTCTGTATAATAGGATCCCACCCTACCAAGGTTAATCAGACCAAAAAAAATCCCAGAGATCTGTTTTTCTTTAAATTGATTCGGAGTTTTTAAAAAAGGGAGTATTTTTTCAGAAATCTATACAATGCTAAATTTTGCATCAGTCTACAGGATGTGGGAAAGCTATGTGTTAATGGGGGACAAAGCATAATGATTGGGTACAGAGAAGTTTGAGTCAAATACTACTTCACTGTGTCCAAGCACATCTCAGTGGCCATATTGCTTCCCCACCTGCTGCACCATTAACAACAGCTAAGAACATTTGTTGAAAAAAAAATACCAGGAAGCTTACCCATTGCAGTTCAGAATACCCCCATCAATTTTTGTATTCAAAGGCCCTCTCAAAAGTCATGGCTTTGCTTTCTGCTCCATTCTTGAAGCTCATATTCCATAGAATCTACAGTACAGGAACAGGCCATTTGGCTCAACTGGTCTATGCTGACAGTTATTGTACTCCATATGAGCCCCCTCCCACTAATTACTTATTCCCACCCTGTCTCAGTATCCCTCTATTCCCTTCTCCCTCTTGTACGCATCAAACTTCCCGTAAATAAATTAATGCTGTTCACTTCAAACACTCCATGTGGCAGCAAGTTCCACATTCTCACCATCCTGTGTAAAGAAATTTCTCCTAAATTCTTCTTTTGATCGGTTAGTGGCTCTCATAATTATACATTCTTATTCTGGGAATATACTATTATAATGTTTTTTCCATATAACGTGCACTAGTTTTGCAGCCATTTCCGAATGAAAAATAATGTATACCATAACGCACCCCTTCACCACCGCACCCACCCCCCCCCTCCAAAAAATAAGTACAGAACCTTTGACAGTCTATAATAAGTCACTTTGGGAGACTGTTTGAAGCATACTCAAATTTAAACAAGTTTCTATAAGAAAGCCCAGCAAACTAGTCAGCGTGTTAGAACGACATGGGAACAGGAAGTGTGTGCAATTCATCAGATGCTTCCTTCATTTGTCAGTGTCAGGCTGTGGCCTTGCAGAACTGCTCAACAGTGAAATACAGTATGTTGCAGTTATCTGGGAGTGGTGCAGAAAATCCAAATATAAAATGAAATGTGTCTAGGAAATGAAAAAGCACTTAAACTAAAGTTAATTTAGCCATAAAGATCCAACACAAAAGATTAAACTTTTAAATGCCCATAAAAGGAAAATTGAAAGAACAAAAATCAGGAAGTTATCTAAATGCTAATGCTGTATCAGAGCAAAACTCTCTGATATCGCATTAATATTGTACATTAACAGATTTTCTATTGTGTGAAAGGGAACACCTGTCAAGTTTTAAATCACCAGTTTTGTAAGAGCTCTCCCATCATTTCAAAAATTGAATGAAAAAGAACTAAACCAGGTTCAAGGCTGAACCATGAAGATCCTAACAATATTCCCTACCTTAGGCCTTCCCTAAAGAAACATGCCAGAAAGCAGTAAACTGCTGCTACAAAATATGGAATCTTCGATAATGGTACAGACAGTACAGGATTCAAAAAAATACAATTTAGCTGCCAGCATGGAGGCTGGGCACTTTAATAATTTGCTCACAATCATTATCCCTAGCTTTTTGACTTGCATCAATTATCATGTATGGTAGCTTATCCCAATTCAAACTAAACTGAATTAGCTTTTCTGTTTCCAACTCCAGAAATGTTGAATAATATTGCCAGACTTTTAAAATAAATAATTTCAGGGAGCTGCATCAGTGAATGTCTGCCCATTCACAACCACTGAGTGCAAAGTACACCACTGAAAGAACCAGTTATATACACACATTAAGATTTTAGCACACAGCAATCAAATTACAGCAATTCTCAGAGAGCTATACAAATGAGCATTACAGATAGGACATGTAGCCATACCTCATGTGCCCCAAAAGGAATTTGGAATATCCCATTACTGGAGATATGTTCAATGTTCCTTTTCTCCAGCCAGTCCCCCTCCCCAAATCTTCTCCCTTCCACTCCTGAAAGCATTGACTGTTGCTGGGCTTCTTCCAGCACATCGTCAACAGATCAGTCAAGTGTGCGAATTGGCAGCAAGTGTCAGCAGCCTAATTGACCATGTAGGGCAGTAAAGACAAGCTTGCACACTTAACACTTTCCAGCAAGAGTCACTTGATAGTTGATTTCCCCCTCCCTGGTCCAAGGACACCAAGGCCAATTTTACACCTCAAACATCACCCCAAGTTCAGCTAACTTAGCACCAATTGGGATCTTCCATTTCCTAGACACATTTCATTTTATATTTGGATTTTCTGCACCACTCCCAGATAACTGCAACATACTGTATTTCACTGTTGAGCAGTTCTGCAAGGCCACAGCCTGACACTGACAAATGAAGGAAGCATCTGATGAATTGCACACACTTCCTGTTCCCATGTCGTTCTACAGTGCTACACTATGCAATGTATTTACCCACTAAATCTTCAGGGGAGGTTACTTTTAATATTTGGCATGTTTCATCTACACGAGATTGTAATTAAACAGAAAGCCAAGAGCTGCAGATTGTGGAAATCGAGAACAAGAACATAAAATGGTGGAAACACTCAATATGTCAGCCAGCATCTATGGAGAGAACAGACAATTTAACATTTCAGGCATGGATCCTTCATCAAAACTGGAAGATGCAACGGAATTTTAAAAAGCAGAACAAAGTGGGAGGAACACGAACACACACACACATATATAAAGTACTTAAGTGGAAAACATGGGATACAGGAAATGGTTAAATGGCAAATGTGATATTAGCACAAGACAATAGGAGCCACGAGAAAAATTGGGAAACATGGAGATGGCAAAAATGCTCAACAAATATTTTGTTTCAGTCTTTACAGTAGAGGACACTAAGAATATCCCAACACTGGACAAACAGGGGGCTCTAGGGAGGGAGGAGCTAAATACAATTAAAATCACTAAGGAATTGGTACTCAGTAAAATAATGGGACTCAAGGCAGATAAATCCCCTGGACCTGATGGCTTACATCCTAGGGTCTTGAGGGAAGTGGCAGTAGGGATTGTGGATGCTTTGGTAATAATTTTCCAAAATTCTCTGGACTCGGCAAAGGTCCCGGCAGATTGGAAAACTGCTAATGTAACACCCTTATTTAAAAAGGGTAGTAGGCAGAAGGCTGGAAATTATAGACCAGTTAGCCTAACATCTGTGGTGGGTAAAATTTGGGAGTCTATTATTAAGGAGACAGTAGCGGAACATTTGGATAAACATAATTTAATAGGACAAAGTCAGCATGGCTTTATGAAGGGGAAGTCATGTCTGACAAATTTGCTTGAGTTCTTTGAGGACATAACGTACAGGGTGGATAAAGGGGAACCAGTGTACAGAGTGTATTCAGACTTCCAGAAGGCATTCGACAAGGTACCACATAAAAGATTATTGCTCAAGATAAAGAATCACTGGATTGGGATAATATTCTGGCATGGGTGGAGGATTGGTTATCTAACAGGAAGCAGAGAGTTGGGATAAATGGTTCATTCTCGGACTGGCAACCAGTAGCCAGTGGTGTTCCGCAGGGGTCGGTGCTGGGTCCCCAACTCTTTACAATCTATATTAACGATTTGGAGGAGGGGACCGGGTGTAACATATCAAAGTTTGCAGATGATACAAAGATGGGAGGGAAGGTAGAGAGTGAGGAGGACATAAAAAACCTACAAGGGGATCTGGACAGGCTGGGTGAGTGGGCGGAGATTTGGCAGATGCAATACAATATTGGAAAATGTGAGGTTATACACTTTGGCAGGAAAAAAATCAGAGAGCAAGTTATTATCTTAATGGCGAGAAACTGGAAAGTACTGCATTACAAAGGGATCTGGGGGTCCTAGTGCAAGAAAATCAAAAAGTTAGTATGCAGGTGCAGCAGGTGATCAAGGCGGCCAACGCAATATTGGCTTTTATTGCTAGGGGGATAGAATATAAAAACAGGGAGGTATTGCTGCAGTTATATAAGGTATTGGTGAGACCGCACCTGGAATATTGCATACAGTTTTGGTGTCCATACTTAAGAAAAGACATACTTGCTCTCGAGGCAGTACAAAGAAGGTTAACTCGGTTAATCCCGGGGATGAGGAGGCGGACATATGAGGAGAGGTTGAGTAGATTGGGACTCTACTCATTGGAGTTCAGAAGAATGAGAGGCGATCTTATTGAAACATATAAGATTGTGAAGGGGCTTGATCGGGTGGATGCGGTAAGGATGTTCCCGAGGATGGGTGAAACTAGAACTAGGGGGCATAATCTTAGAATAAGGGGCTGCTCTTTCAAAACTGAGATGAGGAGAAACTTCTTCACTCAGAGGGTAGTAGGTCTGTGGAATTTGCTGCCCTAGGAAGCTACATCATAAAATAAATTTAAAACAGAAATAGACAGTTTCCTAGAAATAAAGGGAATTAGGGGTTACGGGGAGTGGGCAGGAAATTGGACATGAATTTAGATTTGAGGTTAGGATCAGATCAGCCATGATCTTATTGAATGGCGGAGCAGGCTCGAGGGGCCGATTGGCCTACTCCTGCTCCTATTTCTTATGTTCTTATGTTCTTAAAGACGTTATGACACACAGAATGCGTCAATGACTGAGGGGGTGGGAGAAGAGGCAGGTTAGAAATGGAAGCACAAAAAGCTGGCCAAGTGGCACACTACTGGGGCCTGGGAGAAGAAAAAAAAGCATGTTGATGCAAAGCGCAGATTTCCACCGCAGCACCATGTTCACATGAAACCCTGCACATGCATTCCACACAGTCAGCACCTCCTGCTGAAGAGGAAGTGCAGACCATAAAGGTTTGAAGGTCAATATGAAGGTCAGACCCTTGCAAAGCACCTAATAGAAAGGTGAAGTGCAATTCCTGGAGCTCTTCATTGGAACAATGTAGAAGGCCAAAGACAGAGCGGTCAGAGTGGGAGAGGGTCAGGGAATTGAAATAGTAAGCAACAGGGAGCTTGGGGTCGTACATGCGGACAGAACCAGAGGTGTTCGGCAGATTTTTACTTCTCTTATTATCCCTCATTCACTTCTGCCATTTAATCATCTCCTCTTCCCTTTGTTTAGTTCCTTTTTAAATGCTTGTCATCTGAAAAATCTTACAGTTCTGGCGAAGGATCCACAACTGAAACATTAATCTCGGTAGAGAAGTTGTGTCCACATTTTTTGAACCTTTACAGAATACTGGGTTGGATTGCGGCAGATTTCAGGTGGAGCATTCAGAAATTTGCATGTAGATTGTATTTACTGGAAACTTATTTAGTCATTCAGCTCAAGATGTCAGTCAGTAATGTGGTTTATTTTGAAAACATGTCTCCTGCCCAAATGAAATCAGTGAGTAATGTGGAGCAAACTCACTGAAGGAAACCAATTTCATGTCAGTTTAGATATCAAATACAAGTGTTAATTTATTTCCAAGTTGGCTTTTTAAAAAATTCTGATTCAAATATTTTAACAGCAACCAGAATTTTCTGGCATCTTCCATTTTACTGGAAACAGGTTGTTTTGCAGATTCAACCACAAGCAAACAAAATCTTCACTAATGCAAGGGACTGTATTAATAGCCTGTTGAATTCTGGGCCAGACTTTCCTGCAAGTTGATTTTTATATTTCCATTATAAATTGCTGCGTCCACATTTATAATGCTGAAGTTATCAGGCGTTAATTAAAACCTATTTGCCAGTGGTGGGGAAGCAGCACCTGCACTGGTAAGAGAGTGACAAGCACATTGTGACAAGCTTACATAGGAAGTCTCCATTATAAATATGGACGCAGGAATTTATAATAGAAAAAGGTGACAAGAAGTGCCAATCTAATTTTTAATATAATATTTATAGATAGTGTAGGTTTCCTCATTGTTGGGAGCAACGTCAGCCACAAGAGAAGTCAGTGATAAGAAAGCATGTGGCAGGTTGGAGCGGCACCCCTTGTTCTTATGTTAGCAACATGCAAATATACAACAGGGAAGGTCTCATGTGTGAGCAAACAACAAGATGTCGAGAACTCTGGGGAGAATGTAAAACAGAGTCAAGTTTCACTATGACAGAAATAGCTCGACAGGAGAAAGTAGTGAAGTATTACTTGACAGTGTATGCAAAATTTTTGATTTAAAAAAAAACACATTTTACATGTGCGGTCTAAAAATATGGTTTCACTGCAATTATGGAGCTATTTCTACTATGAATACATTGTGTCATAGCTGTTTATTTACAGTTGTTGCTTGGGAGAAAATAACCTTGTGGATAATGGTATCGTATAGAGTAGAGCAAACTTTAAGCAGTGTTTCCCTGTGGTATCTGAGAATTATTGACTTAAAAATGCCAGTATAAAGCAAGATATTTTCCAATATTTTTGTTGAGTGTTTAAAATGACCCCCTTCCCTCAGCTCCAAATTTCAGGAGAAAAGGTAAGTTTTTCTCAGCAAAGATTTCCCTCAGTGAATAATTTTCAGTTGTAAAGGCAGCAGAGAGTTTTATTTCTCCCAGATACTTACCACACAGCTTAGAATGATCTTGTATTATATGGGATGCTTTTTAAATTCAAGCTAAAATAAACAGTCTTATACGTTTAAAATATATACGAAGTACAAAAAGATAGGTCATGTAAACTTTTACCACAAAATGCTTGTAAATTAAGAGTAATATTACAGATAATAAAATTGGAATGCTCAGTACATTAGTTACAGCAATAAATTATGGGGTAATTTATTAAAAGCACCGGTCTAAGGAAATCAAAGTACATCTTACCACCTTTTCTCAGCTGAGTGCAGCATAGCACCAGTAAAGCATGCAAGTAATTTGATCTCACTTAAGTGAACAGAGATTTGGGTTTTTTTTTTTACACAGTGCCACAATACCAAACAGCTCAAACTCTCCATATCAGATTAAGAGCAAGATACAATAACTTATCTGCCAGACCACAAAAGATTAAGCAGTTTGTAAATTCATATGCTAGGTTTTCATTCTGCAGAGTCCATAAAAACAAACCAGTATTAATCTTTCAAACTAAAATAGTACACTCATGTAGGATTGATTGTAAAAGTCATACGTCGCGTAAACATAAGCTGTCACTTTACATCTTTGTCAATGGCAAAGTAATGGTCACTCAAATGTTCCAATTAATGTAGCTTCACACATTAACTCCATTTGTATGAAAGCACCATACTAGTTCACATGGCTTTTCATCAAGGCTGAACAATCTCTCATACTTTTGGTGAATTATGTCAGTAAATATAAATACTTTGCCTCAAACTACACCAATAAGTGTTAAGTGTAGTAGCATAGTATTAAGCTGCTGATTTCACACTTTCTTGGAAACCAATCTATGTTACTGCATGCATATTTAAATAGATTAGGTAATGCAAGATGGAGGGCATTTGACTGTTAACACCACCTTGTTGCATTATTATTTAAAAAGGGATCACTATCGAAACCAGTGTCAAATCTACAGGAAAATGTACAAGCAAGGACCTGAGCTGTAGCACCGTACTTCATTAAACAGTCTACTAAAAGTAATAAAATGCTCAATAGACAAATGACTACCCTAGATAACCAAAACTTGTTAAGATATTTAAGGGACCTTAGGAATAAACACTGGAACCCAGCCTCAGACCTAGTAATGGATAGAATTGCATCCAGTAACTGAATTCTGGAGACCGATACACCCAAAATACCTGCCAGTTATTTGTTCAACCGCATAATATGATCTGGCCTAGATCTGTGGTAGAAGACGGTTGGGCTGCCAATTTTCTTAACCAATTCAAATGCTGATTAAAGCAAGACGAAGCACATCAGGATGAAATGACGACAAAGTCACCACCCAAACTGCTAATCTGTCTTTTCGAATGTTGACGCACCTGTATATTCCCAACATTTTATGTTTTTATTTAAAACAAAAAAAATTGCACAATGAAGGTCAATGGGGGTAGGACATATCATCTTCCATTCTATTAAACACTTTCCTGATGTTCACAATGGGAATTGCTAAAGATTTAAAGTAGTTGACAAACCAGCAGAACTTGTAGCCCATTCTGTGTAAATACCAATTATTTGATTACTCTTTCTCCCACTCCTCCCTCCCCTGTACTATTTTTCCCCTCACTTGATTGGTACCAATGCAAAAGACATGGTCAGGACGAAATTACGACAAAGCCTCCACCCAAGATGTTACTCTATCTTTTCAAATGTTGACAGGCCTCTGCATTCCCAATATATTCAGTTGTTATTTAAAACAGAACAAAAAAAAATCAGGACTATGCACAATAAAAGGTCGATAAAGCCCTTTGCTTCAATTGGTTTGCACTGCTGGATGCTGCTGCCTAGCACGGTAGAATTGGGGGGAAAAGGTGCTGAAAGTGACAGGAAACCAGAATATAATTTTTTAGTAATCAGCCCAGCATTATTGAGCACTTTTAAGAATAGAAACTATACAAGGTAGGAGCCCAGAACATTTTGAAAAAGGCAGATGTTCAACATACTTCAAAATGTCTTTCTATGGAATAAAATATCAATGTTTCGAACCAACCTTGCCTCATTTATTGTCAACTTGATCTGTTGTCGGGGAGTTTCAAGAAATACACATGCAAAAGACAGAGATATCCAGTTTGTGTCACAAGGGCACCCACTGTTACACCCCCGGGTCACGTTATCATAAAAGTGGACATAAGGCAGTGAGTCAACTCCCGTGAACATAAGCTACTCAGACCGCTAATGGGAGTGACTGATGTCACTGAACCTGTGAGGGTAACTATGGCAGACTTAAATTTGTAACAAGGGTATTTAACACTTTGCTCTTAATTCAGAGAATCAAATCTTCTTACTAACGTATAGCAGCAAGTAATGATCAAGGTTCTACTTTTATTTAGGAAATTTGGTCAAATTTAACAATCTTTGCAAATCTATCAGATTAATTCTGCAAACTATCTTTTCACACAGAATAGAAACACCTGGCAGTATCTTATTTGAGTTCATTTCAACTGTATCAGTCTTTTAAATTCGACTATTTTTGCTGAATTAGTTCCCCAACCAACCAAAGAACAAGCATCAATTTGCAACCAATTCAGAGCATACAATCAAATAAAAATGCAAATTTTCAATGATATTTCACAGTAATAACTACTTGACCTCAGAATTGGCTAAAACTGAGGGAAAAATCACAATGGACCATTAAAATTGTTTGTAATTCTCCAGCCATTTTTTTTTCTATAAGGGGATATAAAAGCATGCATCAGGCAGGTTCTTTTAAAAACAGCCTTTAGTTTAAGCCTCAGGTGTTGCAAGTGCTGATAGGATATTGGGAACTGGAATTTTTGGAGCAAAGTTTACTTCAGGTGCTATTTTGATAAAATTTGAAAAAGGCAGCAGCCTGATACCCCATTTGATTAGGATGGAAAATATAGGTGCCTTCAGGCAATACTTCTCTCAGGTCATGATGAGGACATACTACACTGAATTATCCAACAGTTACAGGTACAATTTATCAGAAGTAAATTTACATCGGGGCACCCATAAAAGTGATTAAGAGATGACTGATGAGCAGTTAAATTCACTTAGTTCACAAGTGGACATAATTCCAATATCCAGCTCAACAGCAGCATTGGCAGAAGCTAGAGATAGGGTGGCCACTTATTCCTTCTGTCAGCAACTGGTATGCAGCATGGGCAATAATTAATTTGAACATATTTCTGTGGTTAAAGTCAAACTTGTGTTAACTCCGTATAAAATGGTTATTTTTGGACTAAGGTACTGTACTGAATTATTCATTATCTAGCAAATTAAATATTGCAGTTTCTTTACAATAAGTGTCCAGGTTTTTCTACACCCAAATGCTAACTAAACTACTCACAGAATTGTCCTAATGTTATTAATTTGTGTATTGCAATCTTCAAAAGAGATCAGAAGCTCAGATGTACAAAACATTGCTTTTTTAAAAACAAAAAGCCTACAAATTTCTGAATTTTCCTCCTTAGATGAAATTGTTTGTTCATTTGTAAATGTACCCCCACCATATATATGACACTGTGTGCTCAAATTATGGCAATAGAGTACAGCAACAAATTTAAAAACTTGGGCAAATTACTTTGGCCTGAGTGTTAATACAATTGAGTATTAGTACAAGTAAACCTTATGGAATCAACCAATGAACTACCTATATGACAATATTATATGAAGTATATATTTAGCATGTGTTTGTAGCTCTTCATGCTGTACTTCAACTTCACTGGATTGCTTCTAGCTTATTAAATATAGGATACCCTACAACTCACTAACATATAAAGGGTATCTTGTTTACATTATGCATACACCCAATAGCTTCAACTCAAGAGATTCAGTTACTATGCATGACTCAAATGCACCCTTTGTACACAAAAACAAACTAATCATGACAGGTGAATTTGTGTAATGCTTCCATGTTCATGTAAAACCTTGCATGGTGCTCTGCCCTCTGTTGGGAAACTAGTTGACAAACAGATTTCATAATCCATACTGTATAAACAGCAATCTGTCTCTCAACCCTCTCCTATACCATTTCTCTCTCTCTACCTACACAAAATAGTTACTCAGAGCTCTTAGATTCAGAGACACCCAAGTAAATATGGCGGATAAGTGGCACTAATGTAAATAACAGCAGAACAAGAATGTTAGTGAGCTTTACCCTTCCTTTCATCGTTTTCATATTTGCATACTTGTTCTCTATCAACTCTTTTTGTCAATGTTGTCCCCTTTTCTTTTGAAGCTAGTGCCTTATGCTGAAATATAATTTCACACGCTACACCTGCCCTTCTGTGCATTTCCCATGTGGCAATTTTCATAGTGAACCTTGACAATGGGAATGATTAGCCATTTGACCATGGAAATCACCACAGTTTAAGACCACTCCGGTCCTTGCCCACACATTCCAGCAGGCCGCACTGGAACTGGATACACACTGGGTCAGATACCTGGCCAATTTTCCTCCACTAGTCCAGGTCCATGCTATGCACCATTTTAACACTCCCACAGCTCCTGAAATCAGGAACGCATGCTGGCTGTGCGGCCGACACACCAATCACCCAAAGTCGGGCGGAGGTTGCATGTGGGCCTCAGACGAAATGCAGTTAATGAATTGTCACAAATGAGTTTGGTTAATGAGATGCCACGATAACGTTGGTTAATCAGTTGCCAAAATGAGCTTGGTTAATGAGTACCACACCACAGTGTAGTTAGCCATTAGGAAGATTATGTCAACACCAAAAGTTGACCATTGTGGGCAGCTGGTGCCTGTGAAATTATATTTCAGCATAAGGCACCAGCTTCAGGAAAGAAGGGGACAACATTGGAAAGCAGATGAAAAACATTGACAACAGGACTTAATAGTAGAGAACAAGTATACAAATATGAAAATGAAAAGGGATAAAGTTCACGAACATTCTTGTTCTGCTGTCACTTATATCAGTACCACCTACCCACAATATGACCATGAGGGTAGGTCACTTATGTTTTCTGCTGGGGATAGTATTTGATGTAGAAAGATCCACTAGAAAAACATAGCTTAAAGCAGAACTTCCACTTAAAAAAAGTCTATTCACAAATAATTTTCTTCTCACTGTGCAGAACTGATTCATGGAAGGAAATAGGGTGAATGGTGGGAGGTGTAGAGAAAGAAGATAATTAGACTTGATGATTTATAAAAAGGTATCTCAATCTGGAGGAGGAAACTTTGAAAGTTTAAATCAGGAAGTTTTGCAATAGAGAAAAGTCAAGTTATTGGCTTATATATTTCCATAAAAGTCTTGCATCGACTGCAAGTAGCCTCATGTATTATAGCAAGTTGATAAAATGCTAATGGTTGGGCAATATTGATATGTGGTTGTATTTATTTTCAAGGTATATTTTCGTTTATACACAGTCTCTCCACTTTAATGGAATCCTGATTCCCATATCCTTCCCACAGCATGTTTGATTAGGCACTTTATCAATATCCAAATACTTCTTAAGCAACAACCAAACCAATCTCCACACATTGAGTGAAGGACGGTCTAGGTGACAATAGGAAAAACACACTGCATCTGAGCATGTCAAGTGGTGACACACCTATGCAATAAACCATCCTAATCATACTTAAGTGCATTTTATTAACTTGTTGAAACATGAAATCAGGGTACCTGCAGTATATGTACATTCCTGCTTTTACTTATTTTAATTCTTGAAATGTACACCCTGGGAGATATTACGTACAAGTACTTGAAAGCCAGGATTTAATATTAACTGCTTTATTTTTCTCAGGAAAAGCAAAAAAAGGCATTTCAGTAGGAGAGATTTCAAAAAATTAAAACTGCAGATTTCTCAAATCATCTCTGCTTTCAATATCATTCACTGATTTGAAAGATCTTTGATCTAATGAAAAGCAAAAAAGTTGTAGCAAAGACAAAAAACAGAAATAAACATTGCCTTGCAATTTCCAAGCTCAGCTGGTGGTGTTACAGTGCTCCCTGCAGTTTTTATCTCCATGATAAATTAGAGGTTGCAGTGGAAATTTTTCCTTTGATGAACTACTGTAGTTCTTGTTCAACACTGCATTTACAGAAAATAAGACACAAGCTCCAGTTTAGTTCATAATGCTTCAGGTTAATAACTAAGGCATGCAAAAAAAGATTTAACTGAGCTACTAATTGAAAATCAACCACAAGACCTCCACCCTGAAGTATCTAGACAACATTAGACTCAAACAGACATGGTGAATTCCTGGCTCCAGCTAGAATCTTCTGGAAAAGTGCCAAGCTACACCCTTCAGTAAAAGAAAGGAAATTCAGAGCAACACTCATAAGTGCCTCCTACAAATCAATTACATGTTGGCTTGTTACGTCAGAGAATCTAAGTGCTATCCTTTATGTAAAAAGTATTCACAAATTAAAGACACAATCATTAGCTTAACCTTATGGTTAAAAATATAATTCTAAAAGTTAGCCAATTAGAATGGGAGTAACCTTAAAGTTACATTCAGAATTTTCCTGTAAGATCTACATATAGATCAAACTACACGTTTCCCATTTTACATGTGTGAGCCTGGACAATGAGCCTCGGTGGGTTATATTACAATGAGGATCATTCCAGCAAAGCGCAGCTGTATTTTTACTTTACATCAGCAACTCCAGCAGCAGACATTGGAGACTAATCAATGCAGGAACCCCGTTCATTTTTTCCCCTTCCTGGAATGGGGCTGATGAGGCCAGCTGTAGTGTACCCATCATTAAAAGTCCATACCCTTTGAATCAAAAGCTAAATATCACTGACTGAAGATCAATCATATCACAGACAACATATCAACCACTGACAAAACACAGGCATAACCTACATAAATCAAGTAAATAGTCCATTTAAAATCTATGATAAAATTGAACAATGATGAGTGCTAGAGAACACTAATGTCTAAAGCCTATAGTCGTAACAGCCTTTCGGTCACTGTTACATCATGGCAACACTCAGCTTTAAAAGAAAACCTTAAACTTTCAATCTCTTAAAAAAAAATTGCAGAGGAATTTACATTTATTTCTGGCCAACTTACACATTTTCTTCTGCTTTCTTAGAGAACACTGATACACAAGTAAGCCATGGCAGCATCTGAACAGTCAATGATTTAATTAATGGAGACAATGATTTATCTAATTGCTTCATGGGGGGGTACAAAATGAAAAAAAGTGACAGAAGATGTATCCTACCATATATATTATTCCATTTTATCTTTCCCATTAGTGACACCATTCAAGTGATAATGGTAACTTCAAGTGATGAATTCATTTTGTAATAAGTCTAATTCACCTTTGCATAACACATTGACATCATGTGCTAGTCATCTTGGGATATGCTGGCAGATATAGCAGGAGCTGGAAGGTGACGGGGAACATGTTGGCTTGCAGAGAATTGGGTAGAATACGCAACTAATTGCGATGCAATCATCTGCAGGGATATCTCTACATGGTACTGTGGAGAGATAGTCTTGATCAACATGTTACATCACTAGAACCTTTGCATAAAAACTGCTGAATTTAAGAAATCTTCAGCAAATGCTTTTGAAAGTCCATCAAACTTTATAAAATAATATTTTCAGCTCTGGCAGAAACAAAGGTCAGTAAGGGGTAAAAGAGCAAGCTGGTTTCAATTATAGATTGCAGTTTTAAATTTTGCATTTCAATTACTGAAGTTAGGGAGTCTGCAAATAGTATAAAAGCAATTCAAAGGGTAGAGAAATAGTTTAAACAGCTACTTATCCAGTGTTATTGTCAATCCACTTCAGGGTTCATAATCAGCTTTGAATACTTTATGTTTGAAACCATTGAGGGAATTATTTTTTTGAACTTCTAAAGCCATAATAGCTGATAATTTCCCAGGTGATTGGATAGCATTATTACTTTTTCAAAGACTGTAATTTGGGTTGAATCTAGCCCAAAATTTTTCTTTTTCTCTCTTCTCCCATTCTACACTGAATTAGGATTTTACATGAAAAGTCTCAACACAGTTTTCAGTCAATACACAGCAAAAAGCTGTCTGTAATGTAGCATTAGATTTAAAATCTCACTCCGGCCGTATGGATGGCTAATGTGCAAAATAAAATGTGTGTCAGTTTGGCTCAGTTGGTCGCACTATGATCGAAGTCAAAAGGTCATGGGTTCAAGCCCCACTCCAGGACTTGAGCATGTAATCTGGGCTGACAATTCTGTCCAGTGCTGAGATTGCTGAAGCTACCATCTTTTGAATGAGATGTTAAACAGAGGCGCCATCTATTTGACTGTTCAGCTGGATGTAAAAGTTCCCATAGCATTTTTCAAAGAACAGAACGCTCTTCCAGAGTTCTGGCCAACATTTATCCCTCAGTCAACACCACTAGAAAACAGATTAACTGCTCATTTATTCTGTTGGTACAACCTAGCTGCACACTGTCAGCCGCATTTGCTTGTATAACAGCAATGACCACACTTTAAAAAGTAATTAATTGGCAGTGAGGCACTTTGAGATGTCTGGAGGATGTGAACAGTGTTATATAAATGCAAGTTGTTTTTTTGTACTTCACAATAGAGTTGGGACACTGTTCTAAGGTTAAGTTTAAGGCATATTATTGGACCTTAAATGGAGTTTGGCCTATGCCAACCAAGGATGTCAAAAGTCGAAAACTGCTGGATTCCTTTAAGGAGCTCATTTTAAAAGCCATAATTTGTTAAGAACATTGAGGAGTAATAAGGATTTTTTGAAAAAATTCTAAAACAAAATATATGCTGGATTTTAAAAAAACACATACATTACATAGAATTAACAGCACAGAAACAGGCCA
Source organism: Heptranchias perlo (assembly GCF_035084215.1). NCBI lineage: Eukaryota > Metazoa > Chordata > Chondrichthyes > Hexanchiformes > Hexanchidae > Heptranchias > Heptranchias perlo. The sequence goes on from NC_090343.1 coordinate 30,663,549, forward strand.
TTCAGCCCAACTGGTCTGTGCCGGTGTTTATGCTCCAAGCGAGCCTCTTCCCATCCTACCAGCATATCCTTCTATTCCTTTCTTCATGTGCTTATCCAGCTTGGATCAAAGGACAGGTAATTCATACAATCTAAACACAAAAGCACCAACAATTGATTAAAACTTGAGGATGTGTTGAAATGCAAGTGTCATGGGTATAAGTTATGTAAGCATAGAACTAGGTTAGATGTCAGGAGGCTTTCTTTACCAAGATCATCAAAACTTGGAACAAGTTGCCAGCTCGGGTGATGAGTGCTGATTTGCTACAACAGTCCAAAAAGGAGCTGGACAAGCTACTTGTTGTGGCTAATATCACTGCATACTGAAGATAGGTGGGATGGTGGCTATGTATGTCATGCTCGCTGTGATCTCCTGAACTTTTTTTGATTGCCTTGGGGTGGGAGGTGGGGGTCCCAAAGGAATTCCCCAGTTTTTCTTTTCCCTGAATTGGCCTAGGGTACTGATCTGGTTCTTTGCCTCTCCCAGGAGATTACATGACTGCTGGTGGGAGGGAACATTGAGGTTCATGATGTTTAGTTGTGTCATGACAATTTGGGGCAGGGTCAGTAGATCAACCTGTCCATCTTTTTGTATGTTCATATGCATGAGTTCTCTGATGTTCCAATGCATTTTACCATCATCTGTTTATTCCCAGTATGCTTTTGGGACTGCAACTTCACTTTATAAATCAGTCCTATTTACTATAGATTTTCAAAACCAATCCAAATAGCTTCGCACCTTTCAATATCATTTTGTAGGATAATGCATTTCTGCTGGCTCACTTGACTTTTACACAAACCTCTGCTGTAGATTTGATCACTAAGCCAATGGGTGCGGGATGATACTACTACTATCTATGTAGTAACTAGAGATGTACTCCAATTCGCCAACGAATTAAATATTTTTTAAATGTTACCACCAGTACTTCCTGCAACACAAAACAATCTCAATTTAATTACTAGGCCTTCAATCAAGCTTCAGTGTCTTACAAGTTGTAATTAAAAACCTTAGTTTTGTTATCAAGCAAGCTCAAAATACACAGCACAAAGATTAAACACCAGCAACCACACAAGCAACAGGTCTCCTGTCATTGAGTCCTAGCAACAATAAAGTGAGCAGGCCTGGGTATAAATGGCTTTATATATTAGGGTAAGTGATCTTCAGGTCTATTAGATTCTGTACACAAAATTTGGTTAGTTGAATGTATTTTGTGGAAAGGTAAGATAAATAAAAACAGGCATCATAGGAACAGAACAAGAGTAGGCCATTTAGCCTCTCAAGCCTGTTCTACCATTCAATGAGATCATGGCTGATCTGTGACCTAACTCCATATATCTGCTTTAACCCCATATCCCTTAATACCTATGGTTAACAAAAATCTATCTATCTCAGATTTGAAATTAACAATTGAGCTAGCATCAACTGCCATTTGCAGAAGAGAGTTCCAAACTTCTACCACCCTTTGCATGTAGAAGTGTTTCCTAACTTCACTCCTGAAAGTCCTGGCTCTAATTTTTAGGCTATGTCCCCTAGTCCGAGACTCCCCAACCAGCGAAAATAGTTTCTCACTATCTACCCTATCAGTTCCCCTCAATATCTTGAAAACTTTGATCAAATCACCCCTTAATCTTCTAAATTCCAGGGAATACAACCCTAGTTTGTGTAATCTCTCCTTGTAATTTAAACCTTGGAGTCCAGGTATCGTTCTAGTATAGCTAGAGCCAAAAGGAATAGAAAGAAAAATAATCACATGACTAATGTGTAGAAGAGAAGGGGATACATGGTCTACAGTCAAAGACTCCCAGAGGTGACAGTCAGCATGTAATCAAGGGACAGATTCAATCCAAGGATCTAATTACGTGCTTTGTATTACTAATAGCAATTATTTGGTGTTGTGTATTTTTATTTATACATTTTTGTATAATCAATACTATTCAATAGCAATGTTTAGGGGAAAGAAGCTCTCCATTGCAGCAGTCCCAAAAATTGATTTAAATGCAATACACAGTTTCCACCCTTCTTTCTACACTTAAACTGTGGTATAACTGCAAGAATAGTTTATTATGACAGTGGTGAAACTGGGAAGCACCAAGGTATGGTACCCCACTTGCACAGTTCTATGCTCATGTAAAATGGGGCTTTGTGCACGTGAGTTCCAGCAAATCCTTTTAAAAACTTATAAGTATACCCATTGAGCCATTAGGTAGCTGAGCAGCCTTAATTTTAGCAAACATTATTTTAGCTCAGACACTTAAAAAAAGGAAAACATCAGTATTGTCAATGTGCACTTATTTTATAAAAAAAAGGAACATATTTTATTAGGATAACACTGCTCCTTTGGGTGATTCAGAATATATCACCCTTTTGATGAATACATCCTTTTGATGAATACAATCAGTAGGTGGTGTTCTAGGTATGTGGCTTTAATTCAAATAACTCCGTAGCAAATTAAGTCATTAATTGCATAGATCATATAAATACTTCCACTACATAACTCAGCCTTTGTGTCAATATCTAGTGTCAATTTGTTGAGGTGGCTGCCTGAATTTCACATCAACTAGATTAATATTTTGTTTCAGGGAACCTTTACATGATCAATTAGTAAGGCAAATGTTTGCAAACATTAAATCAGTCAGCCTGAAATGGAATATCAAAAACTCACTGAACAGGAATAAATGCTTAGTACAGTAAAGTGAAGTAAATACTACCATCAAAATTCTTTGATCTGCTGTTCAATAGTGACTCTTTCAAACATATCCTTCCAAACTGAAATTGCATTGTTAATGTATTGTACAACATACAAATTAATTTAAAATCTAGAATAGAAAACTATTAAGCAGTTGTAAAATTACAAACTGTGATCTAATGGACCATTCGGATGAATTTGCTTTAACAGAACCTTGAATAAAAGTGTTTTTTTTTTAAAAAAGCTGGTATGACCTCAAGAGAACAGCAATGGAAATTAGAGTCAAAACACAGCCATCAAGGGTAAGAAAGATAAAGATGCAAAGCCAAATCTTGAATATTATGCCAGGTCTCCAAAATGGGTAGGAAGAGAGAAGGAGATATTTGAAACTGCGTAACTTCCTTCCATGTCCTTTTCCCAAAGAATATCCAAAAAAGTGGGATATTGTTTGAGAAGAAAGCAGATGGAAGGGGATCCTATAGTAGGCCTGGCCTTATACTAGATAGCATCAGAATATGGCTGAATGGAGATACCAACTGTTTAAACTATAAATACCATGCTTGGACATTAAAAACACTATTTTCAAGTTAACACACTTCCTTAGTCACTATGGTTAGCAAAGCTACTGGAGTTAAGTAGGAAACAATCAGAGATGGAATATATATGGTATGTCTTAATCCCATAAAACTTTATTCATAATTAAAGGCTTCATTATGTAATAATCCCTGGTTTTGTAGAACTAACGAATCTCAGTGTCCCTAAAGTAGTGTAGGGTAAAAGAAAAAAGGTAAAATCAGCCAGCAGTCTGACTCCAATGTAGAAAGTATGCGAATTTTAGGTGAGGACAAGGTCAAACAGTGATGTTCCAAGGTCAAATATTTTGCTGATAAGGGTCCAGGCTCATATGAAGACTGACCATTTGGAAAAGGTATTGGTGGGCTGCAAGTGCTTATAGAACTGTAGTTTAGTTAGACCCACTGCTTTCAGGAAAGGAGGGAATGGAAAGAGGGGATAAAAATGAGGGGGGGGGGGGAAAGAGGGGGTTTATATTTCTCTGCTTAAACCCTTCCCTGTTATGGTAACTCTTGAAAACATAACTTATGAAAAGTTGGTGCTAAGTTCACCAACTCAGTCATATCATGCCATCAAGCTCTGGGTGGCATCTTTGCAGCCCACACTGTGGACTCAGAATTCACAGCACTTGGCACACTGCCTCTGCTAACTTCACCTGGAGCTGTCCACTCGAATCCCATTTCACACTTCTGTTTCTCTGTATCCTTTGATAGTGTTCCTTTTGAAATACTCAACCAATTCTCTCTTCAATTATGTTACAATGTCTATCTCATTAGTCACTTGTGGTTAAACATTGTATTCCAATGACCCTCTATGAAAAAGCTCTAACTTCCCCAATATTAAAAATGACAAAGCATATGTACAAAGTCATGGAGATCAAAATTTCAAAATGACTACCCATTCAAAAAAGTTAGACACAAAACATTTGGGGAAAAAAAAATACAAAAATTGGAAGATAGACATTTTACAGGATGGATGTTTCTGTAATGGAGTAATAAAGAGCAGGAAAGACAAAGAGGACCTTGACAAAGAATTAGAAAAACTAAAAAAGGGTTATCCGAAACAGAAAAAGTTACCTTATCCTCCTCACCCCCTACTCCCATCATTCGAATCTTTGCTGCTCTCTGCAGCCATGCACTGGTCCCACTAGGATGAGATGATTTTTTTATTCCTCAGTTTATTACTGGATAGCGTTTTCAAAGAAATTAAAGTTTAAATTTTCTTTGGATACAAGACACTTAGTACAAGGAACTACAGGAAAAACTTTGTGGCTGACCTTGATTAGATAGCAACATTTGTCTTAGATACTGCCTCGTTGCCACACACACCCTTCTTGAAAAAGCTCAGAACAGATAGGAGGCAAATAGACAACTCATATCCTACAACTAAAAATGAACGACTTATTGAAAAGCTTATTTATAAGAAGTCGCTCCACTTGACCACATATGGATTTAATTCTTATGAATCAGGGAGTCTCGTATCTTACCCCTTATAAATCAAGAATTCTCGATTATTCTTAATTTTAATAAAACACTGCCTCAGCTTTTCACCTGTTTCCATATCCACAAGAGTTGCTGTATTTAGACCCGCATGCGAGTACATTTTGGATTGGTTTGTACAATTATCCATGTTGTGTCTGGTCAAGCTACTATTCCACTAAAGAACACGTGAGAACTGTAGAACTAGAGGTTACTTTACTGAAAGAAACTACTCCCATCTGGACATGTCTCTGCTCAGCTGACAGGCGAATAGGCTAGTCAGTTTCACGCAGCAACTCAGGGTTTGTGAATGACTCAGTGCACCACCATATCACCCACGCATACACATTTTAAAGGCGTCAATCGTCTGCTGAAAGTTACGAAATTCAACAATGTGATTCAAATGTTTCCAGTCGACAACTTGCGTAAACCAAAAATGCTTGGATACAACGCATGCAGAAGGTAGATACAATGTTCGAAAGATATAGCCACAACTGTGAAAACGCACAAACTCACAGGGGGGAGGGGCGGGGATGGAACTAAATTTTTGATTATAAAACCGGCACGAAACATTTTTTTTTTAAACTGTATATTTTTTATACAACCTCCCCGTCCTCTAAATAAACACATTTAGCAACATGCAAGGCATTTCTTGGGGCGCTTCTTCTCGTTCCATGACCAAACAGTGCAGTACTTCCGCTAAACCTGCACTGGTCTCCACCGTGAAAAAGCTTTACTCAATTCTCATTTCCTATTTCTAAAGAGAGTGAGCTCATTCCCCCCGCCCGCCCGCCCATCGTTTGCCGGTAAAGCCGCAGATACGAGATTGTCTTTTATTTCTCTCCCCATCTCGAAAAGATCCAGCTTCCCCCCTCTCTCTCTCTCTCTCTTCTGGGCCTGAGAATGTGACAGTCAGCTGAACTGTGCAACAGCAAAGCAGTTACTACACCACCTCCCAAATAATACCATCACCTCGGAGACCCAGCAGAAGGCACAGAAAGGACTTATATACACACACACAATGAAAAATTAAACACTCACCTAATCCAGGCGCTACATATATGAAGTAGAGAAATGATGATGACAAAGAGAAGAGAAATAACAAAGCAAACACTGAGCGGTTCGGGATGCGTAAAATTCTCATATTATGCTTTAAAATAAATGTAGAAAAATTGCGGACGCCCCCGTTAGTTAGAGAAAAAAAAACACGCTACAGTGAAGGGGAAAGGGGGGGTGACACACCAACACCAACAGAGATTTTATTCAAGGGAGGGGGGTGGGGGGAGGCAGGAGAGCGTCCGCGATGAAATAGCGGCAAAAAAGGAACCTGCTCTCCGCACTCATGAATAAGGAAGAATCAGCCTGTAAACGGAGGGTGGTGCAGCTCTTGCTCTTTTTTTGCTAACTTCCGGCTGAAGAGTCGGTACCGCCCTCTTATAAAAAGGAAAGGGGAAAATTATTGCTTTCTAACGGAAAAATGCGTTTCCTGTTTCAGGACAATATTGCTGATTTTAAACACACACACAGTTGTTTCCTTCGTTCTGCCCCACCCGCCCGGTTGAATTGCAGCCTTTGTTTCGATATAGATTGCACATTCAAGGTTAAGGACTCAGCATCGCCCTCCGTTCAGTACGATGGACACTACTGCAACCGCAGCAAATTGTTTTGAAAAAAAAATCTACACAGCTTTTGTTTCCAGTCGTGCTTTATTTCACACGGTATTCCTTAAGGTGTTGATTTGCTGATCCTGATCTGTGAGTTCCCGGGTGCCGGGTTTTTTGTGGCACTCCGCTGATAGACTGCCTACAGCAAAAACGTCATGTTTCCAAACCCCGGGTGCGGTCCTCCGTCTTTCGCTCCATGCGCCAGGGCACCCAATATACAATTACAGCCAATGACGTGATTCCTCCTGTTAGTCATTCAGGATGAACATCTACTTTATGAAAGGCGGTACAGATTTTCAGCACGTCCTACTACAATGAGATCAACATCAGCAACCCAGACAGGGAATGTTTGGCCCAGAAAGCATTTTTAGAACAACCGCTGACTTGCTAAAACCTTTCACGAGTTTGCCTCTTGTTATTACTTCACTAGGCCCGTTTTTAATATTTTTGAGTTTTTTCTTTAAAAAAAGATAGGGTTCTAATCACTTGTCTCCTAAGAGCCACCATTGAAACCACATTGAACTAGAAAGTGTAGAAAAACAGCCCAGTGATGCCTATCCCAGTCGTTTCCCCCTCCCTCGCTTAGGATAAAGTTTGGCCTCTGTTCAGCACCAATGCACAAAAAGTATGAGAGGTCGAGAACACAGCAAAACTGGAGGTGCAAGGTCACATCCCACCACTTCGTGATGCTCTGTTTTACTTTAGCAATAAAATTAATATGTTTGAAAGTTCAAAATACCAATCTAGGATCTAAGATAGGCTGGGCAGCAACTCCTTCCAAGAACGTATATCTCTGATGCTTTCTCCCCAAACCCCAACAACACAAGCATTGGACAAAATACCTATGGAACATTGCCAATTGCATGAAGGGAGTGGGGTGGCAATACAGCAAGATTTATTGAGCTTGCCTTAGTTTGGATCTAGGGACTAATTTTAAATATGTAGACGTAACAAATATGAGGCCCCAAATTAAAATACAATTAATAAACAAATATCAAGCTACACTAGTATCTTGACTAGTCTGTAGTTTAAAAGAATGTTAAATATCATAAAAATGTTGAGCATAATGCTGTAAGTTATGAATTTAATGCAATATATTTGGATTTTCAAAAGGCTTTTAATAAGGTGCCACTTAGTAGACTCATGACTACGGTCAGAGCTTGTGGAGTTAAGGGACAAGTCGCAGAATGGATAGCAAGCTGGCTACAAAACAGAAAACAGAGAAGGGGTTAAAAGTAGTTACTCAGACTGGCAAAAGGTGGGAAGTGGTGTTCTACAAGGATCGGTGCTGGGATCACTGTTCCAATCATTTACATAAACAATTTGGACTCGGGAATCGGAAGTACAATTTCAAAATTTGCAGACAAAACCAAATTGGGGGATATAGTTAATACTGAGGAGGACTGTGACAAAATACAGGAAGACATTAATAAACTTGCAGAATGGGCATGTAATTGGCAAATGAATTTCAATATAGATAAGTGTGAGGTGGTACATTTTGGTAGGAATAATAAGGCGGCCACATTGTGCTTGGATAATAAGAGTCTAAATGGGGTGGAGGAGCAGAGGGATCCAGGGGAAATTTCCAGAGAGAGTCCATTAAAAAAAAAGGACCATCTGTTCTAAAGCTAGAAAAGTGGCACCCCTATCTGGGAGTTACAGCACCCTGGGTAACAAACTTAGCACTCAAATGCATCTCAATTGATATCATCATGAGAATCACATAATACAGAATTTATTATTCTGCTGCTAAGGTGAAGCTTTGTCTCTTCAAGGATGCAGAGTCTAATTGCTATTAAGTAAATTCTGAATGAGATCAGAATTTAATTGCTGTTCAGGCAGCAAGTCACAATCCAGGCTTTTATCCTTTTCTATAAGAATGATTGCGAAGGTCATTCAGAAGTTAGACAGTCTGGATTTTGTACATAAGAACATAACATAAGAAACAGGAACAGGAGTAGGCCATACAGCCTGTCGAGCCTGTTCCGCCTTTCAACAAGATCATGGCTGATCTTCTACCTCAACTCCACTTTCGCGCCCTATCCCCATATCCCTTGATTCCCTTAGTATCCAAAAATCTATCAATCTCAGTCTTGCATATACTCAATGACTGAGCATCCACAAATGACTGCTGTTATTTTTTATATTTCTGACACAGAAGTTTGAGCGTGATGCTTCCAAGTGTGAGATATTGGAAATGTGTGTGAGACATACTATTTTTATAAAATTACTAGCGGATCTTCCATGGCATTGCTGACTGTAAGTTGCAGGATATGCTCTCTGTCTTACCTGATGTGATGAGGAGATGGACTGGGGTTGACAATTGTAAACAATTTTACAACACCAAGTTGGACTATAACTTGGTATTGTAAAATTGTTTACAATTACCTGATGTGGAGTTTGTCCAGGAAGCCTCTACTATGAAGAAATTAAATGAAGTGTTGGTTTTGACATGCAAGGGGTTAAAAGCAGAAGCTTCAATCAGACTGTCAGCTATTCCAAAAGCTGCACCTAAATAGGGCAGGCACCAAGAGGCTTGCAAAGAAAATTGAAATAGCTATTAGCCATCTTTTGAATTGATTGGGGGGAGGGGTGGTGGCAGCAAGCTAATGTCAGGACTGTGCTTAAGAACAGACAGGATAATGCAAGTGATCAGGAGCCAAAATACATCATCACAAGGAGTATTAAATGACCTTGTGCACCTTTATGTTCCTAGTCTGGTTTTGGGAGCGCAGCACCATACCAGCGTCTCAGCACTGTTCTCTCCTGTTTACAATGCCATGCAATGCTATTCTGCATTAACCATTGACCAGTAGAGCTGACATATCTGGTGGCAGTTTACAAGATCCATGAAAAAGTAGATATATTTGAGTGAACCCATAGAAAAACACTTTGTTGCCCCAGTGTCTTGAACCCTAATAAACTAACAAAGTGCCACCATAAAAAAATATAATTTTTGGCACATACAATAAAAACCCAAATCACATGAATTAAATAAGGATACTGTTGTCCTTATCCACCATGCACTCCAATCCCTGTCATGCCCATCGGCTGCGGAAAGTCTCAAGCATTGCATGCTCCTTCCCCAGGGCCACCTGAGCACGGAGAAAGGCACAAAAGAGAGGCAGGCAGTCAGAGCGACTGCCCCCACGGGCTGTGTCTAATCTGGACCCGTGGACGGCTGATAGTTAACAGAATACTGATTTGTTGCTTTTTATGAATATAATATTTGAGCCAAATAAAAGTGTGACGGACACTTTGCATATGTGCTATTTTTATGAGTGTTGTACGTTTTGCCTTGAGTTGTAGGTGTGTGTTATACTGAAAAATATAATAATAAAAATAAATATATGGAATTTCAAAAAGTGGTTAAGTAAAGGCATGTGGGGCAACCAGTAATTACAATGCTAAAGGAATCACAGAAACATGGTTAACCTAGGACAATGGGAATTAATATAACTTATAACTACAACTTGCATTTATATAGTGCCTTTAATGTTGTAAAACATCCCAAGGCACTTCACAGAAGCATTATCAAACAAATCTGACACTGAGCCACATTAGGGCAGGTGACCAAAAGCTTGGTCAAAAAGGTAGGTTTTAAGAAGTGTCTTAAAGGAGGAGAGAGAGAGGCAGAGAGGTTTAGGGAGTAAAATGCAGGTGCAGCAGGTGATCAAGAAAGCCAACGGAATGTTGGCTTTTATTGCTAGGGGGATAGAATATAAAAACAAGGAGGTATTGCTGCAGTTATATAAGGTATTGGTGAGACCGCACCTGGAATACTGCATACAGTTTTGGTGTCCATACTTAAGAAAAGACATACTTGCTCTCGAGGCAGTACAAAGAAGGTTCACTCGGTTAATCCCGGGGATGAGGGGGCGGACATATGAGGAGAGGTTGAGTAGATTGGGACTCTACTCATTGGAGTTCAGAAGAATGAGAGGCGATCTTATTGAAACATATAAGATTGTGAAGGGTCTTGATCGGGTGGATGCAGTAAGGATGTTCCCAAAGATGGGTGAAACTAGAACTAGGGGGCATAATCTTAGAATAAGGGGCTGCTCTTTCAAAACTGAGATGAGGAGAAACTTCTTCACTCAGAGGGTGGTGGGTCTGTGGAATTTGCTGCCCCAGGAAGCTGTGGAAGCTACATCATTAGATAAATTTAAAACAGAAATAGACAGTTTCCTAGAAGTAAAGGGAATTAGGGGTTATGGGGAGCGGGCAGGAAATTGGACATGAAGCTGAGTTCGGATCGGTCAATGCCCTGTGGGTGGCGGAGAGGGCCCAGGGGCTATGTGGCCGGGTCCTGCTCCGACTTCTTGTGTTCTTTAGATTTGTGGTTGGGATCAGATCAGCCATGATCTTATTGAATGGCGGAGCAGGCTCGAGGGGCCGATTGGCCTACTCCTGCTCCAATTTCTTATGTTCTTATGTTCTTATGTTCTTTGGGCCTATGCAGCTGAAGGCACGGCCGCCAATGGTGGAGCAATTAAAATCGCAAGAGGCAAGAATTGGAGGAGTGCAGAGACCTCGGAGGGTTGTAGAGCTGGAGGAGGTTACAGAGATAAGGTGGGGCGAGGGCATGGAGGGATTTGAAAACAAGGATGAGAATTTTAAAATCGAGGCGTTGCCGGACTGGGCGGGAGCCAATGTAGGTCAGCGAGCACAGTGGCGATAGGTGAACGAGACTTGGTGCAAGTTAGAATATGGGCAGCAGAGTTTTGGATGAACTCAAGTTTATGGAGGGTAGAAGATGGGAGGCTGGCCAGGAGAACATTGGAATAGTCAAGTCCAGAGGTAACAAAGGCATACATGAAAGTTTCAGCAGCAGATGAGCTGAGGCAGGAGCGGAGATGGGCGCTGTTACGGAGGTGGAAGTAGGCGGTCTTGGTGATGGAGCAGATAGGTGGTCGCAAGCTCATCTCAGGATTAAATAGGACGGCAAGGTTGCGAATGGTCTGGTTTGGTCTCAGACAGTGGCCAGGGAGAAGGATGAAGTCAGTGGCTAGGGAACGGAGTTTGTGGCGGGGACCGAAGGCAATGGCTTAGGTCTTCCCAATATTTAGTTGGAGGAAATTTTTGCTCAACCAGTACTGGATGTCGGACAAGCTGTGTGAAAAATCAGAGACAGTAGAGGGGTCGAGAGAGGTGTTTGTGAGGTAGAGCTGGGTGTTGTCAGCGTACATGCGGAACCTGACCTTGTGCTTTTGGATGATGTCGACGAGGGGCAGCATATAGATGAGAAATAGGAGGGGGTCAAAGATAGATCCTTTGGAGATTCCAGAGGTAGCACTGCGGGAGCGGGAAGAGAAACCATTGCAGGTGATTCTCTGACTATGACTGAATAGATAAGAATGGAACCAGGCGAGCGCAGTCCTACCCAGCTGGACGACAGAGGAGAGGTGTTGGAGGAGGATGGCGTGGTCAACCATGTCAAAGGCTGCCGACAGGATGAGAAGGGATAGTTTACCACAGTCACAGTCACATAGGATGTCATTTGTCACTATTCAGTTAACTGAATACTGGTTTGTTGCTTTTTATGAATTCAGCAAAGGAGGACCAAGAAATTGATAAAGAAAGGGAAAATAGAATATGAGAGTAAACTGGCGAGAAACATAAAAACAGACTGTAAAAGCTTCTACAGGTATGTAAAAAGGAAAAGACTGGTGAAGGCAAATGTGGGTCCCTTACAGAGACGGGAGAATTTTTAATGGGGAATAAGGATATAGCAGAGAAATTAAACAGATATTTTGTGTCTGTCTTCACAGAAGAAAACACAAAAAATCTCCCAGAAATATTAGAGAACCAAGGGTCTAGCAAGAATGAGGAACTGAAGGAAATTAGTATTAGTAAAAAAATAGTATTAGAGAAATTAATGGGACTGAAAGTCAATAAATCCCAAGGACCTGATGATCTACATCCCAGGGTTTTGAAAGAAGTGGCTATAGAGATAGTGGATGCATTGATTGTGATTTTCCAAAATTCTATAGATTCTGGAACAGTTCCTGCAGATTGGACGGCAGCATTTGTAACCCCACTATTTAAGAAAGGAGGGAGAGAAAACAGGGAACTACTGACCTGTTAGCCTGACATCCGGAGTAGGGAAAATGCTAGAATCTATTATAAAGGGATGTGGTAACAGGACACTTAGAAAATAATAGTAGGATTTGGCAGAGTCAACATGGATTTATGAAAGGGAAATCATGTTTGACAAACCTATTGGAGTTCTCTGAGGATGTAACTAGTAGAATAGATAAGGGGGAACCAATGGATGTGGTGTATTTGGATTTTCAGAAGGCTTTCGATGAGGTCCCACACAGGAGGTTGGTGAACAAAGTTAGAGCACATAGAATTAGGGGTAATATACTGGCATGGATTGAGAATTGGTTAACAGACAGAAAACAGAGAGTAGGAATAAACGGGTCTTTTTCAGGTTGGCAGACTGTGACTAGTGGGGTATCGCAGGGACCGGTGCTTGGGCCCCAGCTATTCACAATCTATATCAATGATTTGGATGAGGGGTCCAAATATAATATTTCCACGTTTGCTGATGACACAAAACTAGGTGGGAATGTGAGTTGTGAGGATTGTGCAAAGAGGCTTCAAGGGGATATAGACAGGCTAGGTGAGTGGGTAAGAACATGGCAGATGGAATATAATGTGGAAAAATGTGAAGTTATCTACTTTGGTAGGAAAAACAGAAATGCAGAGTATTTTTTAAATGGTAAGAAATTGGGAAATGTTGATGTTCAAAGGGACCTGGGCGTCCTTGTGCATGAGTCACGGAAAGCTAACATGCAGGTGCAGCAAGCAATTAAGATGGCAAATGGTATGTTGGCCTTTATTACAAGAGGATTTGAGTACAGGAGTAAAGATGTCTTACTGCAATTATATAGGGCCTTGGTGAGACCGCACTTGGAGTACTGTGTACAATTTTGGTCTCCTTACCTAAGAAAGGATATACTTCCAATAGAGGGAGTGCAACGAAGGTTCACCACACTGATTCCTGGGATGGCAGGATTGTCGTATGAGGAGAGATTGAGTAGACTAGGCCTGTATTCTCTAGAGTTTAGAAGAATGAGAGGTGATCTCATTGAAACATACAAAATTCTTACAGGCCTCAACAGGGTAGATGCAAGCCAGATGTTTCACCTGGCTGGGGAATCTAGAACCAGGGGTCACAGTCTCAGAATAAAGGGTAGGCCATTTAGGATTGAGATGAGGAGAAATTTCTTCACTCAGAGGGGGCTGAATCTTTAGAATTCTCTACCCCAGATGGCTGTGGAGGCTCAGTCATTGAGTACATTCAAAACAGAGATCGATAGATTTCTAGATATTAAAGGCATCTACCCAACAATGTGGAAAATTGCCCAGGTATATCCTGTCCACAAAAAGCAGGACAAATCCAATCCGCCAATTACCGCCCCATCAGTCTACTTTCAATCATTAGCAAAGTGATGGAAAGTGTCATCAACAGTGCTATCAAGCGGCACTTACCAATAACCTGCTCAACGATGCTCAGTTTAGGTTCCGCCAGGACAATTCGGCTGCAGACCTCATTACAGCCTTGGTCCAAACATGGACAAAAGAGCTGAATTCCAGAGGTGAGGTGAGAGTGACTGCCCTTGACATCAAGGCAGCATTTGACCAAGTATAGCACCAAGGACCCTAGTAAAATTGAAGTCAATGGGAATCAGGGGGAAAACTCTCCAGTGGCTGGAGTCATACCCAGCACAAAGGAAGATGGTAGTGGTTGTTGGAGGCCAATCATCTCAGCCCCAGGACATTGTTGCAGGAGTTCCTCAGGGCAGTGTCCTAGGCCCAACCATCTTCAATGACCTTCCCTCCATCATAAGGTCAGAGATGGGGATGTTCGCTGACGATTGCACAGTGTTCAGTTCCATTCGCAACCCCTCAGATAATGAAGCAGTCTGTGCCCGCACGCAGCAAGACCTGGACAACATCCAGGCTTGGATTGATAAGTGGCAAGTAACATTCGTGCCGGACAAGTGCCAGGCAATGACCATCTCCAACAAGAGAGAGTCTAACCACCTCCCCTTGACATTCAACGGCATTACCATCACCGAATCCCCCACCATCAACATCCTGGGGGTCACCATTGACCAGAAACTTAACTGGACCAGCCATATAAATACTGTGGCTACAAGAGCAGGTCAGAGGCTGGGTATTCTGCGGCAAGTGACTCACCTCCTGACTCCCCAAAGCCTTTCCACCATCTACAAGGCACAAGTCAGGAGTGTGATGGAATACTCTCCACTTGCCTGGATGAGTGCAGCTCCAACAACACTCAAGAAGCTCGACACCATCCAGGACAAAGCAGCCCGCTTGATTGGCACCCCGTCCACCACCCTAAACATTCACTCCCTTCACCACCGGCGCACCATTGCTGCAGTGTGTACCATCCACAGGATGCACTGCAGCAACTCGCTAAGACTTCTTCAACAGTACCTCCCAAACCTGCGACCTCTACCACCTAGAAGGACAAGGGCAGCAGGCACATGGGAACAACATTACCTGCAAGTTCCCCTCCAAGTCACACACCATCCCGACTTGGAAATATATCGCCGTCTCTTCATCGTCGCTGGGTCAAAATCCTGGAACTCCCTTCCTAACAGCACTGTGGGAGAACCTTCATCACATGGACTGCACCGGTTCAAGAACGCGGCTCACCACCACCTTCTCAAGGGCAATTAGGAATGGGCAATAAATGCCGGCCTTGTCAGCGATGCCCACATCCCGTGAATGAATAAAAAAAATCGAGTCAAATGGGGATGGTGCAGGAAAATGGCGTTGAGGTAGAAGATCTGCCATGATCTTGTTGAATGGCGGAGCAGGCTCAAGGGGCCAGATGGCCTACTCCTGCTCCTATTTTTTACATTCTTGAAACATTCAATCTGACTTTGGAATGGTTTTTTCACCAAGCTGCTTAGAAATTTAGGTAGTTTCTGTTTGCCTATATGGAATGCACACACTTCACTGATTCAACTTCAGTAGCTTAAGAACATCAGGAAAGAGCACTGGTAAGCTTACCACTATTTCTCCATTTAGGAACACCTCACCCACTGGTAAGACGGCTAACGTGCTCATGCATAGCCAAGTGGGAAGCAGAATCCTAGCCCCCTGTGACAAGTTTATCCCTCCAAGTCCAATGAATGGACCGTTGCTGTTTGGATAATCGGCAGTGTCCTGGAGCATGCAGTGGAAGATTAACAGTTCCAATCTTCCAGGACCAGGGATGTTATTTCAGACTGAGTTCTGCAGGTCGATGGATGTGTGGATGCCGCAGGGCACTCTGGGACTTGTAGTTTATTTCTCTGGTCGAACTACAATCTCCCGACATGCAGTGCGAGTAAACAGCAACGAAGCCGGAAGAGGTGACGCAGTCAGCGAGGGGTTGTGTTCGGGTATTTAATGTGGAGAGTGAAGTCTCCTCAATACTTGCAATAAATACTTGAAGGAGGAGATGGTGAGTGGCGCTGCTGCGGGGAGGTTTTGTGCTCACCTTGTGGTGGTCGCTCTGCTACTAACGGCATGTTGCACGAAGTGCGACTCGCTCGCCCGGAGTGAGGATAAAGCTGTAGCCGGGGCCGGGGAGGCAGCCGCGGCTGGTGGGTCCAGTGACAGTCAGCAGCGAGACGGCGGTACACCACAACGGGACGAAATCGTTCATCATCCTTCGGAAGATGGAAATAAAGGATCAAAAGGAGAGCAAGACAGGTGGGGAGAACGGACAAGGCTAAAGGGCCCAAAGTGGCTGCTGCCAGGGATGGTGGAACTACTGGACCTGCATATTTTGTTGTGGTTTGGAAAATCATTCATCATCTTTTAAAATAAGGATATGGAACGAGATGAAAGCTTTTGTTTTTTTTAAAAGAAGTAATGCTTTATCATAACTCGATTTACATTCGCCTTTAAAAATAATGTAATCAGTGTCAATGAACACTTTAAAAACAAATAGCTAGTTTAGCAACGTGGAGTGTTCCAGTTTCTTTATATTAAATTCATATCCAATTTGGGGCCAGTAGCTGTAGTATCAGGACTGTTTATACCAACTGGCTCCAGCAGCAGTATTCTTATCTAGTTTAGGTACATGTGCAATGCTCTACATATGTTTAAAGCTCAAATGGTTGTGTTAGGAGCAGGAGTAAGCCATTCAGCTGCTTGAGCCTGTTCTGCCATTCAGTTAGATCATGGCTGATCTGTATCTTAACTCTATTTACTTGCCTTGGGTCCATATCCCTCAATACTATGTCAGAAAGGTAGTGAATTTCTTGAGTGTGTTCAGGACAGATTTCTGCAACAAAATGTCCTAGAACCAACAAGCGCACAGACCATATTAGATTTAATGAGCCAGATTTAGTTAACAGCCTAATGGTGCGAGAACATTTATCTAATAACGATCATAATATGATCGAGTTCAACATTGTGTTTGAAAGGGAGAAACCCGAATTAGCTACTAAGATTCTAAATTTAGGTAAGGTCGACTTCAACGGGATGAGACCGAGACAGTCCACAGTAAACTGGGAAAATCTGTTAATGGGTAAAACAACAGATCAGTGGGTGGTGTTCAAAAAAGAATATAACATGATACAGAACTAGTTTATACCCCTAAAGGGCAAGAGCTCTATTTGCCAAAAAAGAACAGCCATGGATGACAAAAGAGGTAAGAGACAACATAAACTAAAAGAAAAAGCATACAAAAAGCCAAAAAAGTAGTGCAGATCCTGGTGACTGGGAGAGATACAAAGAACAGCAAAGGGTGGCAAAACAGATAGAGCTACAAAAAGGAAGTATGAAAAGAAACTTGCAAAGCATATCAAAGTCAACATAAATTTTTACAATTATACTAGGAAAAAGAGGATGGTCAAAAGCAATGTGGGCCCCTTAAAAACTGATGATGGTGATATTTAAATGAAAATAAAGAAATGGTGGACATGTTAAATAATTACTTTGCATCAGTATTTACAGTAGAGGAAGAGGATCGTGTGCCGGACACCCCAAGGAAACTAATTTTGAATCAGGGAAGGGGACTCATCATAATTAATGTAAGCAAATTAAAAGTAATGAAGAAAATAATGGCACTAAAGAGTGACGAATCCCCAGGACCAGATGATTTCCATCCCAGTGTTTTAAAGGAAGTAGGTGAGAACATTGCAGAAGCTCTGTCAATTCAGGAACCATTCCTTTAGATTGGAAAATTGCATATATCACTCTGCTATTGGAGAAAAGTGAGAGATGGAAACCAGGGAATTATAGACCAGTTAGCCTTACACCTGTTGCTGTGAAATTACTGGAGTCTATAATTAAGGATAGAGTGACTGAACACCTTGAAAATTTTCAGTTGATCAGAGAGAGCCAGCATGGACTTTAAAAGGTAGGTCATGCCTGACGAACCTGATTGAATTTTTTGAAGAGGTGGCTATAGTAGTAGACGGAGAATGTCTATGCATGTTGTTTATTTGGACTTCTAGAAGGCATTTGAAAAAGTCCCTCATAACAGACTGTTAGCTAAAGTTGAAGCTTGTGGAATTTAGGGCAAATTATTGACCTGGTTAGGAAATTGGCTGAGTGGCAGGAGACAGAGAGTAGGGATATTGGGCAGGTACTCAAATAGGCAGGATGTGACTAGTGGTGACCAACAGGGATCTGTGTTGGGGCCTCAACTATTCACTATATTTATTAACGACTTAAATGACGGGATAGAGAGCTACATATCCAAGTTTTTCCGATGACACAAAGATAGACGGCATTGTAAGCAGTGTAGATAGATGCATAAAATTACAGAGATATTAATAGATAAGTGAATGGGCAAAACTGTGGCAAATGGATTTCAATGTAGGCAAATGTGAGATCATCCACCTTGGACCTAAAAAGATCAGAGTACTTTCTAAATGGTGAAAAGCTCAAAACAGTGGAGGTCCAAAGAGACTTAGGTGTCCATGTACATAGATCATTAAAATGTCATGGATCGGTACAGAAAATATTCAAAAAGGCTAATGTAATGCTGGCCTTTATATCTAGAGGACTAGAATACAAGGGTGTAGAAGTTATGCTTCTATGCACACCTGGATTACTGTGCTCAGTTCTGGACACTGCACCTTAGGAAGGATATATTGGCCTTGGAGAGAATGCAGTGTAGATTTACTAGAATGATACCTGGACTTAAAGGGTTAAATTACAAGGAGAGATTACACAAACAAGAGTTGTATTCTCTGGAATTTAGAAGATCAAGGGGTGATTTGATCAAAGTTTTCAAGATATTAAGGGGAACTGATAGGGTAGATAGAGATAAACTATTTCTGCTGGCTGGGGAGTCTAGGACATGGGGACATGGCTCTAATTTTTAGGCTAGGACTTTCAGGAATGAAGTTAGGTAACACTTCTACATGCAAAGGGTGGTAGAAGTTTGGAACTCTCTTCTGCAAATGGCAGTTGATGCTAGCTCAATTGTTAATTTTAAATCTGAGATTGATAGATTTTTGTTAACCAAAGGTATTAAGGGATATGGGGTTATGGCAGGTAAATGGAGTTCGGTCGCAGATCAGCCATGATCTCGTTGAATGGTGGAACAGGCTCGAGGAGCTAAATGGCCTACTCCTGTTCCTATGTTCCTACTCTTGGCTATAAAATAATTTTATAGATCTCAGTTTTAAGATTATTAATTGAGTTACCATGTACTACTTTTTTGTGGGAGAGAGTTCTACATTTCTACCATCCTTTGTGTGAAGTGTTTCCTAACTTCTCTCCTGTTTACAATGCCACGCCGTGCCATTCTTCATCAGCTGTTGACTGGTAGAGCTGATGTATTTGGGTGTGTGATTTTTTTTTTAATGAAGTTTTTTGTATTTAAATGGGAATAATGAGATGTATAACAATTCATACTCTGGAATAGTACAGAATTGTGCAGACTTTAAGCTCTGACGTGAGTTCAGTCACCAATTCTTGCACATTGTGCCATATTCAAGTTAGTCCAAATCCATTCAATCACGTTTTTACTGTATAGGAATTTTATTCTCGTGATACTGAGGATAATGGTGTCAAATTGTCTCAAGGCCCATTAGGACAAAACCTACTGATGAATTTTTATCAAACTAATCTAATTTTATTGAAGTTGTAACTGTTTGGACAAAATTGGATCACAGATCACTCAATTATAGCCAGAATCATGGCCCATTCCTAAGAGTAATGAGCTAATTAACTCTCTCAATTTTCACATTTTTTTGGTAACTAAATATTACTGTGGATTGCAAGGATTGTAAAATTAGGTGCCAGCCTTGGCTCAGAGGTAGCACTCTATCCTCTGAGTCAGAAGTTTCTGGGTTCAGGCCCCACTCCAGCGATTTAAGCAGATAATCTAGGCTGGCACTTCATTGCAGATGAGATGTTAAATCGAGGCCCAGTCTGCGCCCTCAGCTGGATGTAAAAGATTCCAAGGCACTATTCAAAGAAGAGCAGGGAAGTTCTCCTGGTATTCTGCCCAACATTTATCCCTTGACCAACATTTATCTCTCAACCAACACCTAAAATGGATGATCTTGTCATTTATTTAATTGCTGTTTGTGGGACCTTGCTGTGCACAAGTTGGCTGCCACGATTCCCACATTACAACACTTCAAAAACACTTTCTTGGCTGTAAAGTGCTTTCGGAGACAAGAGGATGTAAAAGGCACCATATAAATGCAAGTTCTTTCTTTAGTGATCAATTTATGAGTCCATTCATGGTGATAGAATGGTTTATCAAATAGTTTCAGTGCACTCCTATCCATACAGGACCAGAAAAGGCCATTGTGGTCTATGAAGCTGTTCCAAGTGTCTGGGAAATATCGCATCCCATGACATTTGTCAAACCCTTCTATCAAACCTTCTAACTCTTGAACTTGCTGATATAATTAGCCCCCACTACCTTCCATGGTTGTCCATTCCATACATTAACCAACCACTGTGTAAAATAAGTCCTGTGTGGCTCAGTGTCAAATTTTGTCTGAAAACACTCCTGTGAAGCACCTTGGGATGTTTTACAACGTTAAAGGCAAGTAGTTGATGTTGTTGTCGTCGTCATCAATCCAACTTGCCTTTTCAACTTCTATCTTCCAAGCCTGAAGCTATCTGTGGTAGAATCTACATCGGAACATAAGGATAGGCGTAGGCTATTCAGCCTCTCTAGTCTGTTCTGGAATTCAAATAGATCATAGCTGATCTGTACCTTAAGTCCATTTACCTGCCTTTGCTCCATATTCCTTGACATCCTTGATCGATCAATTGAAAATTTCAATTGACCCAGCATCCACAGCCTTTTGGGGGAGGAGAGTGAGATTTTCACTACCTTTATGTGTAAAAGTGCTTCCTGATTTCACTCCCAAATGGCCTAGCTCTAATTTTAAGACTGCACCCCTGTTCTGGATTCCCCCACTAGAGAAAAGTGTTTCTCTGTATCTACCTATCAAATCCCTTTATCTTTTTAAAGAACTCTGTTAGATTTCACCTCAAATCTCTAAACTCAAGGGAATGCAAACCAAGTTTATGCACCCTTTCCTCATAATTTAGTCACTATCATTCTGGCGAATCTACGCTGCACCTCTTCTGAAACCAACTTATCTTTCCTGATGTTTAGTGCCCAAAACTGAATGCAGTTCTCCAGATGGGGGTCTGACCAAGGCTGTATACAACTGAAGCATCACTTCCTTACTTTTGTATTCCAGCCCCCTTGTGATAAAGGCCAGCATTCCATTAGCCTTTCTGATTGCTTTTAGAGCCTGTCCACTAGCTTTGTGATTTCTGTTCATAGGCATCTAAATCCATTTGCTCCACAGCTCCTAGCCTTCATAAACAATTTTGATTTGTCTTTCTTGGATCAAAGTGGTTGACCTCACACTACCCCACGTTGAACTTCATCTGCCATAGTTTTGCTCACTCAGTCTTTCTATGTCCCTTTGTAACTTCCTGCTCCCATCCACACAACTTACTGTGGCTCCTAACTTAGTGTCATTGGCAAACTTGGATCTACAACTCTTTTTTTTTTCATCCAAGTCATTTAACATATATGATGAAAACCTGAGGCTTCGGTTCAGATCACTTGGGAACATCACTTGCCACATCCAACAAATCAGAGAACATTCCCTTTATCCCAATTCACTGTCTTCTACCTCCTAATCAACTACCAACCCATATCGCAAGGTTACCTCCAATAATTCGGTGTGCTTTCATTTTTGCTAATAATCTCTTGTGCGGAACCTTATTAAATTCCTGCTGGAAGGCCAGGTAGACAACATCCATAGACACTCCCCTATCCATCATACTAGTGACCTCAAAAAAAAAAACTCAACTGGATTAGTCAGGCATGACCTACCCTTCACCAATCCATTCTGACTCTTGCTTTGATCAGCTCATACTTGTTCAAGTGCCCAACCACTCTGTCTCTAATGATAGATTCCAGTAACTTATCTACAATTGATGTTGAACTGACAGGTCTGGTCTCCTCCTCCCTTGCAATTTTGCAATCCTAAAGGCACAATTCCTGAATCTAGAGAGCTTTGGAAAATAATGACGAATGCATCTGCATTTTTCTCTTTATTTTACTTCTCTGGAGTGGAAACCATCAGGTTCAGGAGATTTGTCTATCATAAGTCGCATTATTTTTACCACTTTTTTTACATTAAATCCACTAAGTTCCTCCTCTTAACTGATGGTATTTCTTTCTCTTCCTCCACTGTGAAAATGGATATAACGTACTCATTTAACAAGTCTGCTATTTCCTAATTGTTCAATTATAGTCTCATCTTTATCTGTCTTTAATGGTCACACATTCCCCTTACCACTCTTTCTTTTAATATATTTATGAAAAATGTTGCTGTATGCTTTGATATCCATTGCAAGTCTTTTTTCTATACTCTCCTTTTGCACCTCTTATTACTATCTTCATATCCCTTTGCTGCTTTTTATAACTCTCCCAGTCAGCTGCATTTCCACTTTACCTTGTATTTGTGTAAGCCTTTTCTTTTATACTTTGATGCTGTCTTAAGCTTTGTTGACTGTGGTTGCTTAACTAAGCAAGTGGAGCTGTAACCTTTTAGGAGTATGTACTTGTTTTGCATTGTACCAAATACATCTTTGAATACTCCCCACTGTTTGCCTGTAGGTTTACCCATTAACAATTCAACCCAGTCCACTATGGTCAATTCATTTCTCATCCCTTTGAAATTTGCCTTAGTTAAATTTAAAACCTTGGTTTTTGACTCTCACTTGTCTCTCTCAAACCTAATATCAAATTCAGTTCTATTATGGCCACCATTTGCAAAATGTTCCCATACTGTTAGATTGTTAACTAATTCTGGTTCGTTACTCATCACTAAATTTAGTGTGGCCTGTTCCCTTGTCTGCTCTAAAACATATTGTTCTAGAAAACTGTCCTGCATATATTCTAGAAATTCATTGCCTTTACTACTCAAGCTGTTCTGGTTCCCCTAGTCTATCTGAAAATTAAAATCTCCCATTATAGCCACATTGTCTTTTTGCTTCCCTGATCCCTGTATTTATACATTCCTCCACTATATCACTACTACCAGGATATTTATACATAGCTCCTACCAGTTTCTTGCATCCTTTGCTGTTCCTTAACTCTACCCATTGCCTGATTGCTCTGCGACTATGTTAAACGTATTAATGTTTATCTTACCTGTATCATTTATGAGCTTATTTACTTCAATACGCTTATCCTGAGTCTTTGCTTTCCCACTGTAAACACTCCCAACTTCTGCAACCTTTCCTTATAAATTAGATGCCTAATTCCAACTTATCAATTTAGCTGCCCTTTGCTGCATCTTTCTCAATATCTGGATGTCTTTCTTGCAATATGGTGATTGCACACAGTAATCCAAGTGGGGCTGGGCCATCTCAATGACTTCATGAGATTTGTGCTCTATTCCTCTGACTGTACAGCCCAGGATCATATTTGCTCTTTTTATTATTGCTGCACACTGTGCTAATGGTTTCACTGACCCATCCACCAGTGTCCACAAATTCCTCTCCTGTGCCATGTCCTGTAGAATAACAACATTTAGCCTATATCGTCACTTTATTATCCTTTGCCAATCACATGACTTTGCATTTGTTTACATAAAATATTAGCTCATTAGTCCAGCTCCTTAATCCATCCAGGCCCTTTTGTATTTGATCAATGTGTTGCCAGTTTGCCGTATCAACTGCAAATTTGAGTTTTGTTTTCATCCCGACTTCTGAGTTACTTGGACATGTTGCAAACATCAACAGCCCCAGCACTGATGCCTGAGGCACCCCACTAATTACCTCCTTATATACTGACCCTCTGCTTCAGCCAATCTTCGATCCATTTCAGAAGCACTCCACCTGAAAGTCTTCCAAACTATATGGGCCAATCCATGTACAATAGCTAAAATATTGGAGTAGCATTTATAATTGTTCAAAGTTTATAACATTCTTATCATTGAATATATTTAGCTTTTTATTATTTCAGATGGGCTTGGCATCTCTATCACGCTTGCTGATCATATATCTGTCTCCTAACATTTCCTGCTGGACCTCAAAACTGTGGAACATATTGCATCCCTCAGTCTTTCCTTCATCCTGTAATCTAAAATCCAAGCTTGGAGTGAACGAATCACCACTTTTTTGATTTACCTCATCTGCTGTTTTACTCTGGTCAACCTTAGCATGTCTTGGCCCTTCACTTTGGTTTCTGTTTTTGTTTAAAAACTTGGTCACTCCGGAAACGCTGTACATCTACTTACTCTTCGGTCCATTTACCAGAAGGATTCTGTGTAGCAAAAGCTTTTTCTAAGATGGGAGAGTTAGGAATGGGTCATTATTGACCTTGAGTTTCCTTATTTGTATATACTGGGTATCCCTCTCTTTTTTGCCTTTGAATGAAAGCGTGCATGTAATGAGCAATACTTTTCAATCTCTATTTGGATTCTCCCCCTGCCTTAGTGCACATAACAAAGTCCCCCTCTGTCCATGAATAAAGTTTTCTAAATTACCTAAAATCTCATGTTTTAAAAAATATTTCCAAAATGGGCATACTTGAACAAATTTGTAAAATGGATTTGTCTCTAACAATTGTTTTCCTTTGGGTTGTTGGTCTAAATGTGTGTACAGAAACACTGAAGCAGTTTATTCCATCACTTTATTATCCCGGACTTGTTAGAAATACACACATTTTGCACATGTTAAGATACTTTCCTATTCATCAGATTATGGTTACTTTCAATGTTTGCAGGATTAGAAACCATAATGTTTGCAATGTCAAAGTACCTGAGATCACATTGCACATTTCACTTTAGATAACTGTTCATATAACTGTGACAGTTACAATACCTCCATTGTATGGAAGTTGAAATGCAAAATGCTTACTTTTGAAAGACAGAAAATTAGGTGACTCCTGTGTGGACCAGTGCGAGGGACTGGAAAAAATATTTGAGATTCTCTGGGTAGCTTTTCCTACATGCCAATGTTTCAGCCAATTAGCATGGTCAATTTAACAGATAATGATTCTTTAAAGCCAATCTGAAAAGTGTGATGGATTTTCTGTGCGATACATTTTTAGTGATGCGTGGTATATGTAGAATATTTAACAAAAGCGTAGCTATTGTGTACTATATTCTTTGGTTTTCTAGTTTATTTTGACAGTTTTAATTTGGGAGTACAGTTGGATGGATGAAAATAACTGATGTGTGTAGTGACAAGTGTATTGTAAATAAGGAGTTAATCATTTTCTAATAGTCTTGCTGTTTCACAAATTTCAGGTTGCCAAATAATACTGCAGAACAAAATGACACGCTGCAAGCCACCACAGTTCCTGTTATCACCACCACCACTCCAATACCGGTTCCGCCAACTCCACCAAAACCGATACTGCCTCTGCAGACAGGGGTTGAAGCACAACAGGAAGAACAGTCAAGTGGAATGACTATATTCTTTAGTCTGCTTATATTAGGTATGTCACTGTGACACAAAAGGCTAATCTGTTCTGAATTTTGACTTCAGATTTTTTTCCTGATGTTTTAATCATTAAACTGTTGGCAGCTCCTGGAAATGTCTAGTGACCCTGAGCTGGCCAGTTTTTAAATTTGCAGCTCACACACTGTTATGCTAAAACAAATGCTAATGTTTAGCAACAAAGCTCCTCAGATATTGGGGTAATTTTATTTCTATAATATTAACTCTGAAATAAAATTGTAACCAATTAATTTTGCTTGTATCATCTCTCCTCCCAACAGCCAAGTCTCTTTCTTTTATTTTTATTAACTGTTCTTTGAACTATAATTCTATTCTAATCTATTTTTCCCCTTTTTTTAAAAACAGCTAACAGTACATGAGTGGCATTATTTTATGTGTTTCTCAGGTTTCATTGCTCATTTAAAGAAGCAAATAACTTTTAGAAAAATGCTGTACATCAACAAACCTGTTCTAAAGGTTGTTTTTCCTGGTTGATCAAATGCTGGAACTATAAAAATTGATGCATTGACTTTATACCTGTAACAAGGTCAATTTTTTTTGCACGAAGGTTGTCCTATGAGGAGAGATTGAGTAGAATAGGCCTATATTCTCGAGTTTAGAAGAATGAGAAATTGAAATGTATAAAATTCTTAGAGAGCTTGACAGGGTAAATTCTGAGGCGGTTGCCCCTTGCTGGAGAGTCTAGAACTAGGAGTCATAGTCTCAAGATGAGGTGTCACTCATTTAGGATCAAGATGAGGAAACATTTCTTCACGCAGTGGGTTATGAATCTTTGGAATTCTCTACCCCAGAGGGCTGTAGATGCTCAGTCATTGAGTATATTCAAGGTTGAGAGAGAGATTTTTGGACTCTAAGGGAATAACGGGTTATGGGATCAGGAGGGAAAGTGGAGTTGAAGTAGAAGATGAGCCATGACCTTACTGAATGGCAGAGCAGGCCTGAGGGGCCATATGGCCTACTCTTGCTCCTATTTCTTATGTTCTTATTTAAAGCATCTTTGAGGGTATTTTTGCAACCATAATTCTTATTTACATTCTAATGTGAAATGGAGAAGTAATTTTTGCCTGTTGCAGTAAACTATTCTGTAGCATAACTATACATTTTGTTTTGTGTTTCAATAAAGGTGCTTTTAATTTTTTTTTCCTTGGGTCATTACCATCTGTAGATTTTCTGCATTAATTCAGAGCTGTGACAATCCATTCAAAAATTCCAAACTATTTATTGAAATAAGTCTGTCACATGGTCACATAATATAATCTATGACAATTAGTGAATGTCATTTGCCAGGTGTGTAAACGAAGTGGTGTTTACTGAAAGATAGTGCAGCTATTGAACAGTTTGCTGGCTGTTCAGTACTGGATGCAAATAGATGGGGTGAGAAAGGAATGTGTAGTCACAAATATTTGCTAAGCTAAACAAGCGCCAAATACTTTTATTTTAAGGATTATTGGAATATATACTATGTTACGACATGCAAACAGGATGTCGAGCTACACTAGGACAGTATTTCAAATTTTAGGATAAAGCCTGCGCATAGATTTCTTTTTGGTTTATTCTTGATATGTTTTATTTGTTTCTAATTGAAGTCTATTAAAATTTACTTGACAAGTTTAGCGAACAACTAGTTTTGGACAATAATCACTAATTAACTGAATTTACCACTTGTTAGTGCTTTATTTCTAGCAACTTTTTCTCTCCCTCCAATTATGTTCTGCATATTTATTCTGTTGGAGTATGGTGTGTTTCTAGTCAGAAACAAATCTTCATATTTGCAGATTTGAAAATTAATATGTATAGATTTTGGTGTCTAGCAATTTTAAAAATTGCTATGTTGCAAAATATGTCTATATTAAAATGGTATCAAGATTTTGGTGTGGTCTAAGATGCTTCTTTGGAGCAGAGAACAACTTTGAACTTCTTGAAAATTGGTGCGCTGAACAATTTTGGGTTTAGAAGATCCAGGTGTCTATTTTAAAAAATATATATATTTTATATAGAAAGTAGAGTTGGGCTTTTGCACCAAAAGATTTTTACTCCTCTGAGATGCCATGACATTGACATGTGTTTTTCATTCCATCTGATTTAATATTCAAAAGTACATATTTTTTCCCTTTGGCTTTGTAACATTATTTATACATAACTGCTTTATATTTCACTTTTCATTTCACAGCTATTTGCATCATATTGGTGCGGCTGCTGATCAAATATAAACTGCATTTTCTGCCAGAAAGTGTGGCCGTTGTGTCGTTGGGTAAGTGTACTGTAATTATTATTTAATGCATTGAGCTAGACCTTATTTATTTTAGAAAGGGATGGTGGGAGCATTTTTAGTTTCAGCTACTCCCCTACCTGAAATGTCATAGTACACAGCAGGACGTATTTGGTATTAATATTGCTTGGATTGGGCATCTCTAGATTGGAATCTGTGCCATTCTAATGCACCAAGGTCCAATTACTCTTTGAACCCACATTCACATTGCACACCTGCAACTGCAACCAGTGTAATTGGAGCATGTCCCCAGTGCAAAAGAATATCCAACACAGTGGGTCTTCATGTAAAGTGACCTAAATAATAACTCTTGACAGCATCTTCAATAAGGCATGACCATTGCTGAAAAATTTGAAATGGTATTGGGTATGGGAAGAAAGAATACTTTATAGTGTAACTATAGATCTGGTCCCTATTATTTAACACCTTTTGGTTAATTTGTAGTTTTTTGATCAAAATATTTGGATTTTCTTTTCAGTAATGATTATTTGTTCAGTGGTCTTTATAATCTATTGATTGTCATTACTGTGAAATAATGGGCTGTGTGGTTTGATGTTACAATATTCAAAATCTGGGTAGAAATGTAGTCTAAGCAGTTGAGACCAAAATTCTTTGTTTAATTTCTCCTAAGGTTATTAGGGTTCGCAACCTAATTGAGCTTGAGGTCCCAATCCAATTATAGTAGACTTGAATCAAGTTATCACCGATTACAGCTTTTTAATTTGAGTTATAAGGCTAGTGTGGGATTAGGATATGTTGGGGCAATAAGCTTGACACTAAGTTTAAATTATGAGCGCTGTATGGGAGAATATTTGGAGTGCATCTAACCTGTGTAATACAAGATTTTAAATTGGTTAAAAAAATTCCAGTTTTTCCATTACTTACTTGGAACTTATAAACCCCATTAATAGAAGGAAAACATAGATGAAAATCAGTTTTGTATTCCTGAAGAACATTTGGTTTTACTTTTTTTTTGGTTTTATCTTTTTAAAAAAAAATTTCCCCTTTTTTTCATTAAGTAGGATGTTCTTAGTCGCTGGAACAGTTTGGGAGAGCTGGAATGGTAGATTTCCACTGGCTAGCAGATATGATATTTGCTATTGGATACTATTCTTGTACTTTTCTCAAATAAATTAAAATTTCAAACAGACTTTAAACAACAACTTGAATTTAATGACAGAAATGAAAGGTATTATTTTCATCTGAAGTACAGACTGATTTATAACAGCAGTGACACTTTAAATAAGTTACTTAAAAATAAATGAAGTGAATTGTGACAGGTTTTAGAAAGCAAGAATTGAACATCCACTTCTAAGTGTATTGCATTTGGTTTTATTATAATTTAGTACTGCCCCTTTGGACCACTAGATGTTTTAGATCCTGTGTCCTGAACCAACTTGCTCATTCATTTGAAAGGGCATTCATCCAACAAGATTGTGTTTAAATGAATGTCAATACATTTTACCATTTTTTTTTGTCCTTTTTTCTCATAGGAATCTTAATGGGAGCTGTGATTAAAATTATAGAATCTCAGCACTGGGCTAACTGGAAGGTAGGTCTTCAAGTGGTTCTGTGACAGAAAAAAATGCATCAAAAGTGGATGATGATGGTTTCCATAATTTGTGAAAATTACATCACAATCCTCTAAGGATGGAAGTGACCTTTTTGATCTATCTATCTATCTATCTATCCTATCTATCTATCTATCTCTTTCTATGTATTTGTAAAACACAAATTGTAGTGAGCATCTACTTTAAACACTAACAGCATTCCAAGTTGTGAGGACAATAGTAAACAGATCTTGCATTGGATGAGACCTGCAGCAACAAATCCCTTCAAGTTTAGTGTTTGTTTTTAAGAAAATAATTGCCTGAAGGAACAGAAGTTGCCTTGAGATATTTTTCAATTTCAGTGGATGGAAGAAGGTAATTTTGTATGAATAACATTTATTTTGTTGCATGGAATTGTAGAATCAAAGAGGAAGATATAGCCATTTACAATCTGCTGCCATGCAGTACCGGAAAGATTTAATTTCTGCAATGTGCATTTCTGAAAATTGTGACATGGTTGTGTTCTTTCTAATGCAGCTGATTTGTGATGTTGCTACACCCAGTTCTAAGATCTTATGGTTAGATATTTTTTAAAAAAACATATTGATGAAAGTAAGATGAAGAATCGTATCTTTACATTGTGACTATATATTAGTATGACTTGAAGTTATATTAAATACTCTTTGACCTAAACATTTGCAGTTTATATAAATTGTTTATATAAACAGATTTGTTGGTGTATGTTAGTACAAACTCTATAAATATTGAATTGAAGTTCCTTTAATTAAAACAAATGTTAACCACCTTAAAAACCAAAGGTCAGATACTGATGGACTCCTTTTATGCTTTCCTTTCTATTTCTTTCTCAAGGAAAAATGGATAGTAAAAGTTTTGTTTGAAGATCAACACTGTTGGGAGTACTATTTGTTATTTCATTTCTATTTGTTTAATCAATGCAAACAAAATATTGTTGCAGTGAGCAGCATAAAACTCCCTTGGGTCAGCAGGTCATATTAATGAAGTGCCTGAATGTGTAATGCATGTGATGTGCTATAGTACCTTTTTAGAAACGTTTATATGCTGATAAAATTACCTTTTTTTCATTTTTAAAAACTCAAACATTTTTAAATGAGTCACCTAAATTATTGCAGTGTTAAATAGTTGCAGTCTCAATCTTTCAAGTTTTGAGGAATTTTGAGGAGCTTTTTTCCCCCAGAAGGTTCTGTGCAAGATTTTTCTTTTTTTTTTAAAAAAAATTCTAACTCACTCGCTTTTACTGTAAAAGTCTTAAGTAATGGTGAGCTGGACATGATTGTGGGACATGTGGATCATGCATTGCACAGAATATTTCTCCCATGTGAGCCCTCACTTTATATGTACAATATTTGTTAATGTAGCATTGCCCAGGGATTAAACAGAACCCTTTGTTACTCATGTGGCCGTCTAGTGTTTCGATAACTGAAGAATAAACACTATCAGATTTTGTGACTTGGGCTATTAAATATGAATCAGATTTATTAAAAGAAAAGGTTAAACAATGGCATACGTGCAGTTGAGATTTCATTTTATTACAGAACATTTAACTTTCACTTCCTTGGATATTCAAAATTAACATAAGACACTTGGCTAAATCTTGACATTAAACCTAAACTAGTGTCCCTAACAGAACACTGAGGTTTTGCCTAACTGCCCCCCCCCCCCCCCCTCTGCCGTCTCAGCTTGGGATATACCTGCCATATACCCTTTCAAGTTCAAAACTGGAAACAAAAGCAAAAAGTGTTGTCCATAGTTGAACCAAGCTTAGCAGATTTTAAAAATCGTGCTTCAAACTCCACCCAGATGTGAGACCCTAGCCTGGTTTTGCATAGGAACAATGCTTTATAAGTGACATTTTGGATACCAGCATCTTTGTGTCCTCTCCAAAAATGCAGAAAATAAATTAGAAGAAAAACACAAACAGCTGATGGTCTCTCCTATCATGCAATAACGAAATTTAAAGTAACCAGCCACATCTTGTATCAGTAATAAAAATAGCCTTTCTAATATATTCAAAGTTTTAGCCTGTAAAATGTGATTCAGATATGCTATTCATCAGTTGAAGAATGATCAAGAAAGAAGATTTGACATAGAAAATAGGAGCAGGAGTAGGCCATTTGGCCCTTCGGGCCTGCTCCGCCATTCAAAATGATCATGGCTGATCATCTAACTCAGTGCCCTGTTTCTGCTTTTTCCCCATATCCCTTGATCCCTTTAGCATTAAAAAATATATCTATCTCCTTCTTGAATACATCTAATGACTTGGCCTCCACTGCCTTCTGTGGTGGAGAATTCCACAGGTTCACCACCCTCTGAGTGAAGAAATTCTCCTCATCTTAGTTCTAAATTGCATACCCCGTATCCTGAGACTGGCCCCTGGTTCTGGACTCCCCAGCCATCGGGAACATCCTTCCTGCATCTAGTCTGTCTAGTCCTGTTAGAATTTTATATGTTTCGATGCGATCACCCCTCATTCTCCTAAACCCGAGTGAATATAGGCCTAGTCGACCCAATCTCTCCTCATACTTCAGTCCTGCCATCCCAGGAATCAGTCTGGTAAATCTTTGTTGCACTCCCTCCATGGCAAGGACATCCTTCCTCAGATAAGGAGACCAAAACTGTACACAATACTCCAGATGTGGTCTCACCAAGGCCCTGTATCACTGCAAGTAAGACATCCTTGCTCCTGTACTCAAATCCTCTTGCAATGAAGGCCAACATACCATTCGCCTTCCTAACTGCTTGCTGCACCTGAGTGCTCGCTTTCAGCGACTGGTGTACAAGGACACCCAGGTCTCGTTGCACCTCCCCTTTTCCCAATCTATCACCATTCAGATGATAATCTGCCTTTCTGTTTTTACAACCAAAGTGGATAACCTCACATTTATCCACGTTATACTGCATCTGCCATGTTCTTGCCCACTCACCCAACTTGTCGAAATCACATTGAAGCCTCTTTGCATCCTCCTCCACAGCTCACATTCCACCTCAGCTTTGTGTCGTCCGCAAACTTGGAAATGTTACATCTAGTTCCCTCATCCAAATCATTGATATATATTGTGAATAGCTGGGGCCCAAGCACTGATCCCTGCGGTACCCTACTAATCACTGCCTGCAACCCGGAAAAAGACCCGTTTATTCCTACTCTCTGTTTCCTGTCTGTCAACCAAGTCTCAATCCATGCCAGTATATTCCCCCCAATCCCATGTGCTTTAATTTTGCACACTAACTGTGTGGGACCTTATCAAAAGCCTTCTGAAAATCCAAATACACCACATCCACTGGTTCTGCCCTATCTATTCTACTAGTTACATCCTCAAAAAAAACTCCAGTAGATTTGTTGAGCATGATTTCCCTTTCATAAACCCATGCTGACTTTGTCCAATCCTGTTAATGCCCTCCAAGTGTTCTGTTATCACATCTTTTATAATAGACTCTAGCTTTTTCCCCACTACTGATGTTAGGCTAACTGGCCTGTAATTCCCTGTTTTTTCTCTCCCTCCTTTTTTAAATAGTGGGGTTACATTTGCCACCCTCCAATCTATAGGAACTGTTCCAGAGTCTATAGAATTTTGGAAGATGATCAATAATGCATCCACTATTTGCAGGGCCATCTCCTTTAGTACTCTGGGATGTAGATTATCAGGCCCTGGGGATTTGTCAGCCTTCAGCCCCATTAATTTCCCAAGCACTTTTTTTTTTACTAATACTGGTTTCCTTCAGTTCCTCCCTCTCACTAGACCCTTGGTTCCCTAACATTTCTGGCAGGTTATTTGTGTCCTCCTTTGTGAAGACAGAACCAAAGTATGTGTTTAATTGTTCTGCCATTTCTTTGTTCCCCATTATAATTTCCCCCATTTCTGACTGTAAGGGACCTACATTTGTCTTCACTAATCTTTTTCTCTTGATATATTTATAGAAGCTTTTACAGTCAGTTTTTATGTTCCCTGCTAGTTTACTCTCATACTCTATTTTTCCTCTCTTAATCAATCTTTGTCCTCCTTTGCTGAATTCTGAACTGTTCCCATTCCTCAGGCTTGCTGCTTTTTCTGGCAATTTTATATTCCTCGTCTTTGGATCTAATACTATCTCTAATTTCTTTTGTAAGCCCGGGTTGAGCCACCTTTCCTGTTTTATTTTTGCACCAGACAGGAATGAATAATTGTTGTCATTCCTGCACACGTTCCTGCACACATTGCCTATCCACTGTCATCCCCTTTAATAAAGCTTCCCAATCTATCATCGCCAACTCACACCTCATACTTTCGTAATTTCCTTTTATTTAGATTCAGGACCCTGGTTTCGGATTCAACTATTTCGCTCTCCATCTTAATGAGGAATTGTATCATGTTATGGTCGCTCTTCCCTAAGGGAACAAGATTGTTAATTAATCCTTTCTCATTGCACAATACTCAGCCTAGGATCGCCTGTTCTCTAGTTGGTTCCTCAACGTATTGGTCTAGAAAACCATCACGTACACACTCCAGGAATTCCTCCCCCACAGTATTATTGCTAATTTTGGTTTGACCAATCTATATGTAGATTAAAGTCACCCATGATTATCGTTGTACCCTTCTTTCATGCGTCTCTAATTTCCTGTTTCATGCCCTCCCCTACATCTCCATTACTGTTTGGGGGACTATAAGACAACCCCCACCAACATTTTCTGCCCCTTGGTGTTTCTTCGCTCCACCCATACAGATTCCACATCATGATTTTCCAAGCCAATCTCCTTCCTCACTATTGCATTGATTTCATCCTTTCCCTTTTTGCTTGTCCTTCCTAAATATTGAATACCCCTAGATGTTCAGTTCCCATCCTTGGTCACGCTGCAACCATGTCTCTGTAATCGCAACTATATCATAACCATTAATATCTATCTGCCCTGTTAATTCATCTACCGTATTGCGAATGCTCCGTGCATTAAGACACATTCTCTTTTTAAGATTGCTAGTCATCTTAGTTTTATTTTGCACTATGGTCTATTTGTTTTTCACCCTTGTTTTCTCTTCCTTCCACTATTGCTTCTTCCCTTTCTGTTTTTTGTTTCTATCCTTGTTTTCCCCCTCCTCTGTCTCCCTGCTCAAGTTCCCATCCCCCTGCCATTCTAGTTTAAACCTTCCCCAACAGCACTAGCAAACACCCCTGCGAGGGTGTAACCCGTCCCGCTTGTACAGGTCCCACCTTCCCAGAACCGGTCCCAATGTTCCGGGAATCTAAATCCCTCGCTCCTACACCATCCCTGCAGCCACGCATTCATCTGGTCTATTCTCCTGTTCCTATACTCACTGACCCGTGGCACTGGTAATAATCCTGAGATCACTACCTTTTGAGGTCCTGCTTTTTAATTTATCTCCTAACTCCTGAAATTCACCTTGCAGGACCTTATCCCTTTTTTTAAACCTATGTCGTTGGTACCAATATGGACCACGACTACTGGCTGTTCACCACCCTCCTCCAGAATGCCCTGCAGCTGCTCCTTGACCCTAGCACCAGGGAGGCAACATACCATCCTGGAGTCATGTTTGCGGCCGCAGAAACGCCTATCTGTTCCCCTTACAATTGGATCCCCTATCACTATCGCCCTGCCACTCTTATTCCTTCCCTCCTGTGCAGCAGAGCCACCTGTGGTGCCATGAACTTGGCTCTTGCTGCTTTCCCCTGATAAGCCATTTCCCCCAACAGTATCCAAAGCGGTATATCTGTTTGAGAGGGAGATGGCCCCAGGGGACTCCTGCTCTACCTGCCTTGTCCTTTTACTCTGCCTGGCGGTCACCCATTTCCTTTCTGCCTGCGTAATCTTTACCTGTGGTGTGACCACCTCACTGAACGTGCTATCCACGATCATCTCAGCATTGCGGATGCTCCACAGTGAATCCACCTGCAGCTCCAGCACTGAAATGCGGTTAGTCAGTAGCTGCAGCTGGACACTTCCTGCACATGTAGTCGCCAAAGACACTGGTAGCATCCATGACTTCCCACATAGTGCAGGAGGAGCATATCACGGGTGCGAGCTCTGCTGCCATGACTTGCCTTAGATTAAGCTTGTTCATTACTGCCTTTTAAGGAGTTTACTCCCTTAACATTCTCTAGATTAAGAGTAATTTAACTACACCAGGGACCTTAATTCACCAAAAAATATTACTTGCTATAAGAGCTGCAGACCTTCCCTTTCTTTTTACTTTAGTTACTGTAGCATAGTACTAATCAGGTGCTTCCCCTGTGTCTCGTCCCTTTCTGATTCCTGACGTCACTTCGAACTCTGTCGCAGCTCCCTCTGCTCTGATCCGCTCCTCTCAACTTGCATTTATGTAGCGCCTGGTTAAACTTTTGAAGACAGAGAAACTGCTTCTTAAATGTGACAAATGATCAGCTTTGCTGTCAAATATTTATCAGTATTTTCCAACCATAATCCTGTAATAGGCATTTGTCATAAAATTGTGCGTGTGCAAACATAAAATAACTACTAACCATAACGTTTTTTAAAAAAGCATGCTAAGGAAAGTTGTCCAGTAAACATCCGATCAACGTTTTGCTGTTTCAAGAGATTATGTACCTGCTACCATCATAAAAGATTTAATGAGTCAAAGCATCTAATTGGATTTCATTTCTGTGTCAAAAATGCCAACATTTTAAATCCCGTTCGTTTTATAACATCACTCACTGCGTATTATATATCTATCTGGAGAAAGGTAAAGGTAACTTCTGTGAGAGGTTGCTAACCTAATCTGAGATGATGCTTTAAATCTTAAATTGTCACATGCTGAGTGGCCAACAGTATTATTTTTAAATATCCCATCGCAATTGTACTTTAATCACAATACTTTTGTACATTTTCCCCTTCCTCTGTTCTGAAACTATTGAAAGTAGATAAATACCTGACTGTACTTCTGTGACATTTTGAAAAGAGCTGATTGTCCCCTCCCCACTCTAATTCCAACAATTAAAAAATTCATTGGCTGTAATTGGAATGCTGTTTCAGTATGCATGCAGAGTGTTCTGGTCTTCATGATTAAAAAGTGATGTAAGCAAAGAAGAAACAGAGTCCTGTCCACTCTTGCTGATCTAAAACTGGTGTTGATAATCTGCAGTAAAATTGGAATATAAGGGACAATTTTGCATTTATGGAGTGCCTTTAATGTAGAAAAACATCCCAAGGTACGAAGGGGGCAAAAAGAGCTACCTTCAGCCAGATTCTTTCAGCATTTACACATCCCCCTCCACAGTCCCCATAGCTTTTGTAAATGATAAACACAGTTATACCGAAATAATTCTTTTAAAGTTAGTGGACCAGGAGAAAAGTGGATTTTCAGTAGCTTCTGATAACCAGAGCTTCCTCTTATCCTGCTGTACATAGAACTGTAAGGCCATTGATCTTGAACCAGTGGGCACCTGCTGTTCATTAAACTTGCCTTTTTCTGTTCAATTTCCATGAGCTTTTGCACAGCGAGTTGCTGTAAGTGGGAGATGGAAACAGTGCGGCGCCCTCTACAGGGCATCTGGGACTTTTGTAAACGGGGCAAGCAACTGTGTATCTCCTTAACCAATCAGATTGAAGAATTGTTAATGAATGGTGCAGATTCTGAACCAGGAAGTGTAAGTTAGAAAACTGAATTCAATGTCAAATTAGGTACAGAAATCAAAATAAGAGGGAAAGAAAGATTGGATTGAGAGAGAGGAAAAAGAGGCAAAGAAAAAGTTTTTTAAAAATTAATTTTATTTTTAAAAAATCTCTGACAACACTTGAAAGCTGAAGGAATGAGACTCCACGCTTGCAAAGGTGCATTTTCAGTGCCAGAGAGGTTGTTTGGCAATAATTAAGACTTATCATGCCATTAAAAGAGTACTTAGACTGAAATGGACAAGCCCTAACTTTCAGTGGCGAGTTTACTTCATATCTACCATGCAAGTACAGGAACATTGTATTTGAATGGTGAGTCAGACAATGAGATGCCATTTTTGGGAAGCTGCCAGCAGAACGGTGCATCTCTGACAGCAAGTTCCGGATTTTCGCTTTTAACTTCGCATCTGCCCTCGCCTGAAGTTGTTCTATTTATGCACAAATTATTTTGACAGTAAATTCTGGCCCATTATATTTTTGATTGCTTTTCTTTGCAGGAAGAAGAAATGTTTCGACCAAACATGTTTTTTCTTTTATT
Source organism: Heptranchias perlo (assembly GCF_035084215.1). Taxonomy (NCBI): domain Eukaryota; kingdom Metazoa; phylum Chordata; class Chondrichthyes; order Hexanchiformes; family Hexanchidae; genus Heptranchias; species Heptranchias perlo. The sequence continues at coordinate 30,701,017 of NC_090343.1, forward strand.
ACTTCCGCCCATTATATTTGAGTCTGGATACTCATTGCACAAGGTAAGTGAGGCAGTGAATGAAGTGGGGGATTGTAAGGACAAGATCATTTGGGGGTGGGGGGGGGGGGAGAAAAGTCAGGAAAGCAATAGTGATAGGGGATTCAATAGTTAGGGGAACAAACAGGCATTTCTGCGGCCGCAGACGTGACTCCAAGATGACATTGCCTCCCTGGTGCCAGGGTCAAGGATGTCACTGAGTGGCTGCAGAACATTCTGAAGGGGGAGGGTGAACAACCAGAGGTTGTGGTCCACATCAGTACCAACGACATAGGTAAAAAGATGGATAAGGTCCTGCAGGCAGAATTTAGGGAGCTAGGAAAAAGATTAAAGAACAGGACCTCAAAGGTAGTAATCTCAGGATTACTCCCGGTGCCACGCACTAGTGAGTATAGAAATAAGAGGATAGAGCAGATGAATGCATGGCTGGAGGGATGATGTTGGAGGGAGGGCTTTAGATTCCTGGGGCATTGGGACCAGTTCTGGGGGAGTTGGGACCTGTACAAGCCGGACGGGTTGCACTTCAACAGAGCTGGAACTGATGTCATCACGGGGAAGTTCCCTAGAGCTGTGGGGGAGGGTTTAAACTAACTTGGCAGGGGGGTGGGCACCAGGGATGCAGCATTAGAAAGGAGAAACTAGGTGCACAAAGGAGTGGGAGAAATAGATAGCACTAGAGTAAGAAGTAGTACAGTATTAAGTGGGGTCAGACTAAGTGAGAATACGAGAAGGTCTTAGATCGGCTTACAGTGCATGTGTAAACGCATGAAGCGTGGTAAACAAGGTTGGTGAGCTGCAGGTGCAAATAGCCACATGGGAATATGATGTTGTGGCAATAACTGAGACCTGGCTCAAAAAATGGCAGGATTGGGTACTAAATATCCCTGGATACAAGGTGTTCAGGAAAGATGGGGGATGGGGGATTGGGGGGATGATGGGGGATTGGGGGGATGATGGGGGATTGGGGGGGGGATGGGGGATTGGGGGGGGGATGGGGGATTGGGGGGGGGATGGGGGATTGGGGGGGGGATGGGGGATTGGGGGGGGGATGGGGGATTAAGGAGAATATTACCGTGCTGGAGAGAGAGGATGCCCTTGAAGGGTCAAGGACAGAATCTATTTGGTTATTGTTAAACAATAGAGGTGCCATTACACTACTGGGTGTATTCTATAGGCCACCAACTAGTGGAAGGATATTTGCAGAGAAATTACATGGAGGTGCAAGAACCATAGAGTAGTGATAATGGGAGACTTCAACTACCCTAATATAGACTGGGACAGCAATAGTGTAAACGGCAAAGAAGGGGAAGAATTTCTGAAGTGTGTTCAGGAGAACTTTTTTGATAGTATGTTTCCAGCCCAACGAGGAAGGAGGCATTGCCGGATCTGGTTCTGGGGAATGAGGTAGAGCAAGTGTCAGTGGGGCAACATTTAGGGAACGGATGGGGAACGAGTATAAGGTTTAGTTTAACTACGGCAAAGGACACACTGCAATCTAGAGTAAAAATACCTAATTGGAGGAGGGCCAATTTCAGTGGGTTGAGAACGGATCTGGCCCAAGTAAATTGGATTCAAAGGTTGGCAGGCAAAACTCTAATCGAACAATGGATGGCCTTTAAAGAAGTAGTGGTTCGGGTACAGTCTAGATACATTCCCATGAGGGGGAAAGGTAGGACAACCAAAACCAGACTTTCCTGGATGACGAAAGAGATACAGCAAGATGAAGCAGAAAAAGGGGGCGTATGACAGATATCAGGTTGTTAGTACAAGTGAGAACCAGGCTGTGTATAGAAAGTTCAGAGGGGAAGTTAAAAAGGAAATAAGAGGAGCAAAGAGAGAGAGTATGAGAATAGACTAGCAGCTAACATAAAAGGGAATCCGAAAGTCTTCTGTTGGCATACAAATAGTAAACGGATAGTAAGAGGAGGGATGTGGCCAAAAGGGAGATATACGCATGGAGGCAGAGGTACTAAATGAGTACTTTGCATTTGTGTTTATCAAGAGAGAAGATACGGCCAAAGCTGTAGTAGAAGAGGAGGTAGTTGAGATGCTGTATGGGATAAAAATTGATAGAGGAGGTACTAGAAAGGCTGGCTGTACTTGAAATACATAAGTCACCAGGTCCGGATGGGATGCATCAAAGGTTGCTGAGGGAAGTAAGGGTGGGAATGGCGGAAGTACAAGCCACAATCTTCCAGTCCTCCTTAGACATAGGGATGGTGCCGAAGGACTGGAGAATTGCAAATGTTACACCTTTATTGAAAACAGGATGTAAAGATAAACCCAGCAACCACAGGTCAGTCAGTTTAACCTCGGTGATGGAGATGCTTTTAGAAACAATAATCCAGGACAAAAATAATAGTCACTTGGACAAGTGTGGATTAAGGGAAAGCCAGCATGGATTTGTTGAAAGCAAATTGTGTTTGACTAACTTGATTGAATTTTTTGATGAGGTAACAGAGAGGATTGTTAAGGGCAATGCAGTTGATGTGTATATGGACTTCCAAAAGACGTTTGATAAAGTGCCACATAATAGGCTTGTCAGTAAAAATTGAAGTCCACAAAATAAAAGGGGCAGTGGCAACATGGATACGAAATTGTCTAAGTAATATGAAACAGAAGGTAGGGTGAATGACTTTTTCAGACTGGAGGAAGGTATGCAGTGGTGTTCCCCAGGGGTCAGTACTGGGATCACTGCTTTTCTTGATACATATTAATGACTTGGACCTGGGTGTTCAGGGCACAATTTCAAAGTTTGCAGATGACACAAAACTTGGAAGTGTAGTGAACAGTGAGGAGGATAATGATAGACTTCAAGAGGACATAGACAGTCTGATGGAATGGGCAGATACGTGGCAGATGAAATTTAACGCTAAGAAGTGTGGGTTATACATTTTGGTAGGAAGAACAAGGAGAGGCAGTATAAATTGAAAGGTACAACTCTAAAGGGGGTGCAGGAACAGAGAGACCTGGGGGTATTAGTACACAGGTTGTTGAAGGTGGTAGGATAGGTTGAGAAAGCAATTAAGGAAACTTGAGGGATCCTGGGCTTTATAAATCGAGGCATAGAGTACAAAAGCGAGGATGTTATGTTGAACCTTTTATAAAACACTGGTTTAGCCACAATTGGAATATTTGTCCAATTCTGGGCACCGCACTTTAGGAAGGATGTGAAGGCTTTAGAGAGGGTGCAGAAAAGATTTACTAGAATGGTTCCAGGGATGAGGGAACTCAGTTGCGTGGATAGACTGGAAAAGCTGGGATTATTCTCCTTAGAGCAGAGAAGGTTGAGAGGGGATTTGATAGAGGTGTGCAAAATCATGAAGGGCCTAGAAATAAAGAAAAACTGTTCCCATTGGTGGAAGGGTTGCGAACCAGAAGACACAGGTTTAAGGTGATTGACAAAGGAACCATAGGCGCATGAGGAAAATTTTTTTTACACAGCGAGTGGTTAGGATCTGGAATGCACTGCCTGAAAGGGTGGTGGAAGCAGGGTCAATTGTGGCTTTCCAAAAGGAATTAGATAGGTACCAGAAGGAGAAAAAATTGCAGGGCTACGGGGAAAGAGCGGGGGAGTGGAACGAGCTAGCTCTTGCAGAGAGCCGGTGCAGGCTCAATGGGCCGAATGGCCTCTTGTGTCATAAGCATTCTATGATTCTACCCTATCGATTCCTTTCAAAATCCTAAAATACTCAATCAAATTACCCTTTAACCTTCTATATTCCAAGAAATACAAGCCTAGTTTAAATAATCTCTCCTCATAATCTAACCCTTGGAGCCCTGGTAACATTCTGGTGAATCTGCACTGCACTCCTTCTAAGGCCAATATATCATTTCTAAGGTGCGGTGCCCAGAACTACACAGTACTCCAGATGTGGTCTAACCAGGGCTTTGTACAGCTTTAGCAAATTTTCCTCCCCTTTTTATATTCTAGCCTTCTAGTTACAAAGGCTGATGTTCCATTTGCCTTTTTGATTACTTTTTGTACCTGACTACTACATTTTAGTGATCTGTGTACATGGACCTCCACTGTTTTTGGATTTTCACCATTTAAAAAATGCTCCGATCTATCCTTTTTCGGTCCAAAATCACCCTTCCCTGCCTTGAAATCCATCTACCACAGTTTTGCCACCCACTTAATCTCTGTGTCTCTTTGTAATTTTATACTCCCATCTACACTACTGACTATGCTGCCAACCTTTGTGTCATTGGTAAACTTGGATATGTGACTGTGTCTATTGTGTTATTTAAGTCATTAATAAATATAGTGAATAGTTGAGGCCCCAGCACAGACCCTTGTGGGACACCACTAGTCACTTCCTTCCAATTGAAGTACATACCTGTTAGCCATACTCTTCTTCCACCTACCCAATCTCCTAACCAGTTCAATAATTTGCCTTTAATTTTAGCTAGTAGTCTCTTATGTGGAACCTTATTGAATGCCTTCTGAAGTCCATATAAACTACACCCATAGACATTCCCCTGCCTACTACTTTAGTTCCTCAAAAAATTCAGTCCGGTTCGTTGACCTACCCTATACAAATCCATGTTGGCTCTCTAATCAGCTCCGATGTCTCAAGTGCTCAGTCACCTTTCCTTAATTATAGATTCCAATAACTCGCCCACAACAGATGTTAGACTAAAAGGTCTATAATTTCCTGATTTCTCTCTCTCACCTTTCTTAAATAATGGAGTTACATTTGCAATTTTCCAATCTAAAGGGACAATTCTTGAATCGAGAGAGTTTTGGAAGATTATGGGTAAACAAATTTGAAAATGTTTTCTTGATCTACTGATTCCTTTTATATATTTAACATAATTTTACAACAGGTTTAAAAGGCGAAGGTAATTTTGGGGGGAAAGTACTGTGAATGTTTAATATTTAGCCTTAGATCAATGTGTTCTCTTTCCCGCTCCCCCCCCATATAATTAAATCTGAAAATCTTGACAAGCACATCTGCTTATCTGTTTCAAATGTAGTACTGCCAAGACTCTACAGAGAGCCTTCAATTTATGATTGCATTTAGATTTAATTTGCAGATAAAAATACACTGGGCACAGCTCAGAGTTAGTATTTAATTCTGGGCTAAATAATTTTGAATGTTATCCCGTGCTTCCCATGAGCAGATTTCATCCTTCATAATCAGAAAGTTCAATTTTAACTAACTCTATTCTTGCAGTGATAACACAGCTGGGTCTAACAATTAACCCAATTGTGGTGAGTTGGTTACTAAATTTCATGTAACCTTGTACTACCAGCTGAAGCACTTTGGTTAGTGAAATATCCCTGCACAGATCAGACTTGTACGGTTTAAAACTCTAAATTATTTCTTCATAAATTGTAAACAAAGATGCATATATGAAGTACAGTATGTAGCATTTTGTGAAACAGTCTGTTAGGGGTTCTTTTACCCTTTTTAAAGTACTCTGCAGAACTTGAAAACAGACCTCTAGTTTTAAAAAGTTCCTTCACAATATAGATTTTGGGAGTGGTTGTGATTTGGGCTTTACCAGCAATGAATCCAAACTGCAGGAAATTGTGCACTGGAATTAACTGCTACAACTTAATCTATTTGGGTAAATTGAAATAATTAATAATACAAATTAAGTAATACAAAAGTTGAAGAGCTAGGCCATACTCTAAGTACAAAGTGACATTGCCATTCTTGCAACAGAGATAAGTCCTCTTGCTGAACCCATGACGCTCTAATTTTCATCAATAGAAAATGTAATTTTAATAATGTGAACAGTCTAATATGCACTATTCCTGCAAAGTCTTTCAATTTCTTGGTGACTTCCTTATAGAGTGCATAAAGCCTGTTTGGAAATGAAGTTCTCCTTTCTAATAGACTCAGGTTGAGAAATGAACTGCAGACACTGTTTTGCATTGTTTACTGTTCTTTTTGAAGTTGGGATTGTAAATCAAGAATGAACAAATCAATGTAACAGGTGGAGGCTCTTAACATTGCTCTGATTAAAATACAATATTGTAATGTATCACTAGCCAGCAGCAACATCAGTCAGTAGGGATCAACATAGCAATCCTGAACTCTGGGAATGCACTGGCAGTGTTGCTGGGGCTCAACTTAAAGACAATACATTGGATGAAATATGCCCACATATTTTAAGATAGATATATTCTACATTCCCCATCACTTCAAGTGTAAAACCTCGAAAGTGACAGGGCAGCAGGGAGCTGGCAGTCTTTCCTGGACCGGTTTCCAACCCTATTCTGCTGGAGTTGCATTGAAGAACTAGTGTAACTCCAATGCAAAATCCTGACTATGGTGTTCCAATTGTAATAAGGAGTTTATGGAAGGTGGAGGATAGGAGGCTAGCAAGGAGGACATTAGAGAAATTGGGTATGGGGATGACAAAAGTTGGATAAGGGTTTCAGCAACAGTGTAAGTGTGGTGAGAGCAGAGGTGGGCATTGTTGCAGAGCCATTGGTCTTCCCAATATTCAGTTGGGAAATTGTAGAGGTAGAGCTAGTTGTCACCAACATGCATCTGGAAGCTATCTTGTTTCTGAAGATGCCATTGAGGGTTAGATGAGAAAGAGGAGGGAACCAACATTAGATTCTTGAGTAACACTCAAGATGATGGGCTGGGAAGTAAATTCATTTGCCAGAGGTGTGCTGCATTCGAACAGGTAGGACCTACAGCATGTGAGGGCAATCCCACAAAGATGGACCACAGAGGAGAGGCGATGTGGGAGGATGATGTGGACAACCATATCTAATGCTGTGGAGAGGCTGAGTAGGACAAGGGGGTACAATACACCATGGTCACAGTCACAGAGGATGTCACTTGTGACTTTGGCCAGAGTGGTCTTAGTACTATGAGCAGAGCAGAAGCCAAACTGAAGGCATTTGAGCAGAAAGATTGGGAAGAGTTGGGCACAGAATTGGGAGGCTATAACACATTTGGTCTTCTTGGAAAGGAAAGGGAGTTCAGAAATGGGGTAGTAATTGTAGAGGATGATGGATCCAGGTAGGCTTTTTGAGGAAGGTGTGATGGTGAATACGAAAGGAGGGGGTGGCTCCTAAACTGAGAGCAATTTAAAATATTGGTGAGTGTCTGGGCCAGGAGGGGGAGTTGAATGATAAGGAGTTGAGTAGGAAGGGATCAAGGAAGCTGGAGGTGATCACAATCATTTAACCACTTTTGGACAGTGAAGAAAAAAATGACTGACTATTTCAGTTGAAAGGGATACTTGATACTGTAAAAACATCAGAACAGCAATGCATGTTAGTTTCATAGGTCATTTTTTAATAAAATGGAAAGTAGACTTTTTCCTCCCAAAGTTGGGAAATGTGATATCCGAGTGTTGAAAATTCAGGCGTACCTAAAAATGAGGTGCCAACCTGGTGAAGCGACAACTCAGGACTACGTGCATGCTAAACAGCGGAAGCAACATGCTATAGACAGAGCTAAGCGATTCCACAACCAACGGATCAGATCAAAGCTCTGCAGTCCTGCCACATCCAGTCGTGAATGGTGGTGGACAATTAAACAACTAACGGGAGGAGGAGGCTCTGCAAACATCCCCATTCTCAATGATGGCGGAGTCCAGCACGTGAGTGCAAAAGACAAGGCTGAAGCGTTTGCAACCATCTTCAGCCAGAAGTGCCGAGTGGATAATCCATCTCAGCCTCCTCCCGATATCCCCACCATCACGGAAGCCAGTCTTCGGCCAATTCGATTCACTCCACGTGATATCAAGAAACGGCTGAGTGCACTGGATACAGCAAAGGCTATGGGCCCCGACAACATCCCAGCTGTAGTGCTGAAGACTTGTGCTCCAGAACTAGCTGCGCCTCTAGCCAAGCTGTTCCAGTACAGCTACAACACTGGCATCCACCCGACAATGTGGAAAATTGCCCAGGTATGTCCTGTCCACAAAAAGCAGGACAAATCCAATCCGGCCAATTACCGCCCCATCAGTCTACTCTCAATCATCAGCAAAGTGATGGAAGGTGTCGTCGACAGTGCTATCAAGCGGCACTTACTCACCAATAACCTGCTCACCGATGCTCAGTTTGGGTTCCGCCAGGACCACTCTGCTCCAGACCTCATTACAGCCTTGGTCCAAACATGGACAAAAGAGCTGAATTCCAGAGGTGAGGTGAGAGTGACTGCCCTTGACATCAAGGCAGCATTTGACCGAGTGTGGCACCAAGGAGCCCTAGTAAAATTGAAGTCAATGGGAATCAGGGGGAAAACTCTCCAGTGGCTGGAGTCATACCTAGCACAAAGGTTTGCTAGCACTGTTGGGGGGGGGTTTAAACTAACTTGACAGGAGGATGGGATACAGAGTGGAGCTACAATAGGGGGTGATGTGCAGCCAAATATAGAGAAAAAAACAAGTCAGCTTGGAAGACAGGGCAAATATGTAAGGGCAAGGCTGGATGGCATCTATTTTAATGCAAGGAGTCTTGCGAATAAGGTGGATGAACTGAAGGTGTTGAGCACATGGGAGTATGATATTGTTGCTGTCACAGAGACATGGTTGAGGGAGGGGCAAGACTGGCAGCTCAATATTCCGGGGTACAGAATCTTCAGGCGAGACAGAGGGGGAGGTATAAGAGGAGGGGGGGTCGCAATATTAATTAAAGAATCAATTACTGCCATAAGGAGGGATGATATATTAGCAGGTTCCTCTAATGAGGCCATATGGGTGGAGCTTAAAAACAAAAAGGGGGCAAGCACTTTGATGGGAGTGTACTATAGGCCCCCAAACAGGCAGGGGGAGATAGAGGAACAGATATGTAGGCAAATCTCAGAAAATTGTGCAAATAATAGGGTAATAATAGTGGGGGATTTCAACTTCCCCAATATTAACTGGGATACTCAGTGTAAAAGGCTTAGAGGGTACAAAATTCTTAACGTGCATCCAGGAGAGCTTTTTGAGCCAGCATGTAGAAAGTCCTACAAGAGAGGGGGCGGTACTGGACCTAATTCTAGGGAATGTGGCCGGCCAAGTGGAAGAAGTGCTAGTAGGTGAGCACTTTGGTGACAGTGACCATAATTTGGTGAGATTTAAGGTGGTCATGGAAAAGGACAGGGAGGGGCCGGAAATAAAGGTTCTAAATTGGGGGAAGGCCGATTTTAATAGGATAAGGCAGGATCTGGCCAAAATGGACTGGGATCAGCTGCTTGTAGGAAAATCCGCATCGGAGCAATGGGAGTCTTTCAGAAGGGAGATTGAGACCATACAATGGCAACATGTTCCCGTAAAGGTCAAGGGTGGTTCCAAGAACTCCAGGGAACCTTGGATGTCAGGGGATATACGAGAATGGATTAGGAAAAAAAGGAGGGCTTTTGGCAGATACAAAAGGCTAAAGACGGAGGAAGCCCTAGAGGAGTACAAAAAGTGCAGGGGGATACTTAAAAAAGAAATTAGGAGATCAAGGAGGGGCCATGAAATAACACTGGCGAGCAAAATAAAGGAAAATCCTAAGATGTTTTATAAGTATATTAAGGGTAAGAGGATGACTAGGGAAAAAATAGGGCCCATTAGGGACAAAAATGGCAATCTGTGTGTGGAGCCGGCAGATGTAGGAGGGGTTCTAAATGAATTTTTTGCATCTGTTTTCACTATGGAGAAGGACGATGTAGACATAGAAATACGGCAGGGGGACTGTGATATACTCGAACATATTAACATCGAGCGGGAGGAGGTATTGGCGGTTTTAGCAGGCCTAAAAATGGATAAATCCCCAGGCCCGGACGAAATGTATCCCAGGCTACTGTGTGAGGCAAAGGAGGAGATTGCGGGGGCTCTGACACATATATTCAGAACCTCTCTGGCCACAGGGGATGTGCCAGAGGACTGGAGAACCGCTAATGTAATACCATTATTCAAGAAGGGGAGTAGGGAAAAACCGGGGAACTACAGGCCAGTGAGCCTAACATCAGTGGTAGGAAAATTATTGGAAAAAATTCTGAAGGACAAAATTAGTCTCCACTTGGAGAAGCAAGGATTAATCAGGGATAGTCAACATGGCTTTGTCAAGGGAAGATCATGTCTGACTAATTTGATTGAATTTTTTGAGGGGGTGACTAGGCGTGTGGATGAGGGTAACGCAGTGGATGTGGTATACATGGATTTCAGTAAGGCCTTCGATAAAGTCCCCCACAGGAGACTGGTCAAGAAGGTACGAGCCCATGGAATCCAGGGTGCCTTGGCACTTTGGATACAAAACTGGCTTAGTGGCAGAAGGCAGAGGGTGATGGTCGAAGGTTGTTTTTGTGACTGGAAGCCTGTGGCCAGTGGGGTACCACAGGGATCGGTGCTGGGTCCCTTGCTGTTTGTGGCCTACATTAATGACTTGGATATGAATGTAAAAGGTATGATCAGTAAGTTCGCTGATGATACAAAAATTGGTAGGGTGGTAAATAGCGAGGAGGATGGCCTCAGTCTGCAGGACGATATAGATGGGTTGGTCAGATGGGCGGAACAGTGGCAAATGGAATTTAACCCGGAAAAGTGCGAGGTGATGCACTTTGGAGGGACTAACAAGGCAAGGGAATACACAATGAATGGGAGGACCCTAGGCAAGACAGAGGGTCAGAGGGATCTTGGTGTGCAAGTTCACAGATCCCTGAAGGCGGCGGAACAGGTAGATAAGGTGGTAAAGAAGGCATATGGGATACTTGCCTTTATTAGCCGAGGCATAGAATATAAGAGCAAGGAGGTTATGATGGAGCTGTATAAAACACTGGTTAGGCCACAGCTGGAGTACTGTGTGCAGTTCTGGTCGCCACACTACAGGAAGGATGTGATCGCTTTGGAGAGGGTGCAGAGGAGATTCACCAGGATGTTACCAGGGCTGGAGCGCTTCAGCTATGAAGAGAGACTGGGAAGATTGGGTTTGTTTTCCTTGGAGCAGAGGAGGCTGAGGGGGGACATGATTGAGGTGTACAAAATTATGAGGGGCACAGATAGGATGGATACGAAGGAGCTTTTTCCCTTCGTTGAGGGTTCTATAACAAGGGGACATAGATTCAAGGTAAAAGGCGGGAGGTTTAGAGGGGATTTGAGAGAGAACTTTTTCACCCAGAGGGTGGTTGGAGTCTGGAACTCACTGCCTGAAAGGGTTGTGGAGGCAGGAACCCTCACAACATTCAAGAAGCATTTGGATGAGCACTTGAAATGCCATAGCATACAAGGCTACGGACCAAATGCTGGAATATGGGATTAGAGTAGACAGGGCTGATGGCCGGCGTGGACACGATGGGCCGAAGGGCCTCTATCCGTGCTGTATGACTCTATGACTCGAAAGGAAGATGGTAGTGGTTGTTGGAGGCCAATCATCTCAGCCCCAGGGCATTGCTGCAGGAGTTCCTCAAGGCAGTGTCCTAGGCCCAACCATCTTCAGCTGCTTCATCAATGACCTTCCCTCCATCATAAGGTCAGAAATGGGGATGTTCGCTGATGACTGCACAGTGTTCAGTTCCATTCGCAACCCCTCAGATAATGAAGCAGTCTGAGCCCGCATGCAGCAAGACCTGGACAACATCCAGGCTTGGGCTGATAAGTGGCAAGTAACATTCGCGCCAGATAAGTGCCAGGCAATGACCATCTCCAACAAGAGAGTCTAACCACCTCCCCTTGACATTCAATGGCATTACCATCGCCGAATCCCCCACCATCAACATCCTGGGGGTCACCATTGACCAGAAACTGAACTGGACCAGCCATATAAATACTGTGGCTACGAGAGCAGGTCAGAGGCTGGGTATTCTGCGGCGAGTGACTCACCTCCTGACTCCCCAAAGCCTTTCCACCATCTACAAGGCACAAGTCAGGAGTGTGATGGAATACTCTCCACTTGCCTGGATGAGTGCAGCTCCAACAACACTCAAGAAGCTCGACACCATCCAAGATAAAGCAGCCCGCTTGATTGGCACCCCATCCACCACCCTAAACATTCACTCCCTTCACCACCAGCGCACTGTGGCTGCAGTGTGCACCATCCACAGGATGCACTGCAGCAACTCGCCAAGGCTTCTTCGACAGCACCTCCCAAACCCGCGACCTCTACCAACTAGAAGGACAAGGGCAGCAGGCACATGGGAACAACACCACCTGCACGTTCCCCTCCAAGTCACACACCATCCCGACTTGGAAATATATCGCCGTTCCTTCATTGTCGCTGGGTCAAAATCCTGGAACTCCCTTCCTAACAGCACTGTGGGAGAACCGTCACCACACGGACTGCAGCGGTTCAAGAAGGTGGCTCATCACCACCACCTTCTCAAGGGCAATTAGGGATGGGCAATAAATGCCGGCCTTGCCAGCGACGCCCACATCCCGTGAACGAATTTTAAAAAAAAATTATTAAGGAGTACTGTCTTCAACTACTATGCTTTGATGTTAGAAATAGAAAAATGAAAAACTATTCATTTATTCAGCAGAACTATTACTTACTGTCCGTTCATTATTTACATTTGAAACATAGTGCACGTATGATGTGGGTGGGTGGGGACAGGATCAGATTCTGTTGTAATGCCAACTTTTGAATACCTTGCCAATATTTGCTACCTAGGCTCACCTGAAGAATGGCAACATGGCAAGGAACCAGAGCACTGCTCTCATCTCTAGATCTTTATTGTAGGATAAGTCACTGCCTTGAGAAGAGTGGAGAAAATTGGAAAAGATTTTATTTGTAATACATTGTATATTCTATAGTTCATTAAAACTGCATTTTGGTGCAATTTATATTATTTCTAACTTCTGTTTTCATTTTCAGGGTAACTTCTTCCAAAATATTGGATCCATTACACTTTTTGCTGTGTTTGGCACAGCAATATCAGCGTTCATTGTAGGTGGTGGAGTGTACTTTCTTGGTAAGGTGAGTAGTAACTACAATAGTAAATTTATGATCCTGGTTATAACTCCATTTTCTGCTTTAATTTATGGTTTTAGTAGAAACTCAGAACATCATGAATGCACACATATACATGACTCATGACATGCATGCCTACACATACCCAGTGTCCTTGAAATTTCAGAGAAAACTACAACATGCAACTGCAGATAGCTAGTATGACCTGAACAGTGGTAATAAAGCAGCATTAATTGTTTTTCACTCCTGCTGGTCAAATTAATTTAACAAAGGCATTACTTATTCAGAGTTTATACCTTGATATAATAACTGTTTCAACAAAAAGGATATAAGGGGAAAATTTCTGATGATAGGTACAGGCCGTGCATGTGTGCCCCCAGCAATTGGAGGGGGGAACGTTTGACCTCAATTTAATGTCACATCCGAAAGATGCCACTTCCACTGCAGTACCAATGGAGCATTGTTGAAGTGTCGGCCTGGATTATATGTTGAAGTTGTGGAGTAAGACGTAAGACTTAAGTCAGAAGTGAGAGCTTGGCTCAGTAGTGGCAAACTCTTGTCTCAAGCATCCTAGATAGGCACTTCATCTCCACTCTAATCCAGGTCTCTTAGCACTGCTTTCCTGGGAATTTAATATCGTGAAAGCTAAATTTAAAAGTAATATTTTAATATAAATCATACCAATATCCTGCTGCAGCAAAACAGTCAAAACTTTAAAAAGTTAAGTATACTTCTGAAGTCAACCTTCATTTATTTGAATATTAACACTTTTTTTTTCCTCATTTTAGGCTGAAGTTATCTATAAACTCACAGTGACAGACAGGTAATTATTTTATAAATTATTGTTTTTCTAAATGGATCATTCTGTACTTTGTGAAATAATGTTTGAAATTGTGAACTTGGAATTTTAAAAAATTTCCAGGCCTTAACATTGCCCACTTGAGTGTTTTTAGAAACAAGTTAGTAAGATGTAACATTTAGTTTCTAGGTGAGGGGGCAGTTAATGGGAGTTCTTCATTAACCTGAAGATGACCCTGCAGAAGCTAAAAACACATTTGAGAATTTTCACAATTTCTGTGGCTCTGTCGTAAAAGTTTTAAGCATTTCATGTATGACCATGACCATATACTACATCAAAGACCTTGATTACATGTAGATGTTTATTTTTCCTTTTCATTATTCCTCCTCTCCTGAAGGCACTGATTGATGCTGGGGTATGATTCTACGAGTGCTGGCTGCCCTCTAGTACCTCGCCCGAGTCCATTCTCCTTGTGAGCCTAGATACTATGTCGGCAGCTTTTTGACTGTGAAAGCATCAGAGCTGAGTCAGACCCTCTTCTCATCTTTTGTGCATATGCATGCACTTTCTAGTAGGCATCATTGGTTAACCTTTTTCCCCTTCTAAGGACATTTGAGTCTAACTGTATGCCGCATTGAGAACAGCTAACTCAATCCAGATCTGGGATCAAAGCTGAGAACTGCCTAATCCATATAGCTCAGCATGTCGTCGTCAACAACGAACAACAATTACTTGCATTTATATAGCATTGGAATGGTCAAGACTGGAGGTAACAAAACCATGGATAAGGGTTTCAGCAGCAAGCAGTGCATTTACCCACTGAGTGAGAAAGGAGCCCATTGAAATTTTTTGGATACTTTTTATTCAGGGTCTACATAATGGTCAACTATTGCCTGTTAATATTTGTCCTTTTACATCCACAAGTAAAGTGAGAGAACTTCATGCTCTAATAGTGGTCTCTATTTGACACTTGGATAAATCACGTGAAATGTTTTCCCTAAATTTGTTGTTACCAATATCATATGGTGTTCTGGAGAGAAATTATCAGTCTGTTCCTAGCTTTGAGATTTTGCATTGTTCAGTGATATCAAGAATATTTATCAGCTCTAGCAGCAATATTTTGTTTGGAAATAAAACTATACTTATTACAAAATAGCATGTAGCGCAGTGGGTAATAGAATGTATTACTTTGTATTACATTTTAACTAGGCACGACCCACTCATTGAGCCTACCTGCAAGGCAGCTATGAACAGTAATAACAGCCTTCAACAAGCATTGCTATCTGTATGCATAGGATGATGCACCTTTTGTGCTGTGCTGTTCTGCTCAGCTGGTTTTGAAATGAAGTTCTAGTTGACTACCATGGTTATTGTAATACTTTGGAAAAATTCATCTGTACCTAGAGGTTGAAGAAATTAGAGAATGTTCAGTAACCTGCGATCGATATATATTTCCTTGTTCTCTGAATGTAGTTAAAATTCAAATCAAAAGCTCTTCCTACATCTTAGTTATCGACTGCAGTGCAAACCTCTAATGAGGCCTTGTATGCCTCACATTCAGGCTGAGAGCACGCACGTGGCTTACAAGGGTCTTACATGGATTTAGTAGTCTTTAAATCTTGTATCTCCCTTATTTTGGGTGACGTACAGCTTTTGAAGATTAAGTTACATTCTGGATGTTTGTGTATTTTTAGGAATATAGGAACAAGAGTAGGCCATTCAGCCCCTCATGCGTGCTCTGCCATTTGATAAGATCTTGGCTGATCTGTGATCTAACTCCATATACCTGCCTTTGGTTGCCAAAACGCTATCTATCTCGGATTTAAATTTAGCAATTGAGCTAGTATCAGTTGCCGTTTGCAGAAGAGAGTTCCAAACTTCGACCACCCTTTGTGTGTAGAAATGTTTTCTAATCTCGCTCCTGAAAGGTCTGGCTCTAATTTTTAGACTCTGCCCCCTACTCCTAGAATCCCCAACCAGCGGAAATAGTTTCTCTC
The DNA here is from genome assembly GCF_035084215.1 of Heptranchias perlo. Taxonomy (NCBI): domain Eukaryota; kingdom Metazoa; phylum Chordata; class Chondrichthyes; order Hexanchiformes; family Hexanchidae; genus Heptranchias; species Heptranchias perlo. Next base: position 30,716,705 of record NC_090343.1, read on the forward strand.
TATCCACCCTATCCGTTCCCCTTAATATCTTATAAACTTCGATCAGATCACCCCTTAACCTTCGCAACTCGAGAATACAACCCCAATTTGTGTAATCTCTCCTCGTAACTTAACCCTTGAAGTCCGGGTATCATTCTAGTAAACCTACGCTGCACTCCCTCCTAGGCCAATATGTCCTTCCGAAGGTGCGGTGCCCAGAACTGCTCACAGTACTCCAGGTACGGTCTAACCAGGGTTTTGTATAGCTGCAGCATAACTTCTGCCCCCTTGTACTCTCGTCCTCTAGATATAAAGGCCAGCATTCTATTAGCCTTATTGATTATTTTCTGCACCTGTTCATGACACTTCAATGATCTATGTACTTGAACTGCTAAGTCCCTTTGGACATCCACTGTTTTTAACTTTTTACCATTTAGAAAGTACCCTGTTCTATCCTTTTTTGATCCAAAGTGGATGACCTCACATTTGCCACAGTTTTGCCCATTCACCTAATCTTCCAATATCCCTTTGTAATTTTATGTTTTCATCTACACTGCTTACAATGCCACCAATCTGTGTCATCGGCAAACTTAGATATGAGACTTTCAATGCCTTCATCTAAGTCGTTAATAAATATTGTGAATAATTGAGGCCCCAAGATGGATCCCTGTGGGACTCCACTAGTCACATCCTGCCAATGTGAGTACCTTCCCATTATCCCTACTCTCTGTCGCCTTTCGCTCAGCCAACTTCCTAACCAAGTCCGTACTTTACCCTCAATTCCATGGACTTCTATCTCAGCTAACAGTCTCTTATGTGGGACTTTATCAAATGCCTTCTGGAAGTCCATATAAATAACATCCATTGACATTCCCCTGTCCACTACTTTAGTCACCTCTTCAAAAACTTCAATCAGGTTTGTCAGGCACGACCTACCTTTTCACAAATCCATGCTGGCTCTCCCTGATTAACTGAAAATTCTCGGTGTTCAGTCACCCTATCCTTAATTATAGACTCCAGCATTTTCCCCACAACAGATGTTAGGCTAACTGGTCTATAATTCCCCGGTTTCCCTCTCTCTCCTTTCTTAAAAAGCGAAGTGACGTGCAATTTTCCAATCTAGAGGGACAGTTCCTGAATCTAGAGAACTTTGAAAGATTATAGTCAGGGCATCTGCAATGTGTTCACCTACTTAATTACTGTTGTTTTACTTATGTTAATTTTATTGAGTCCCTGTCCCCGATTCAACATTAGTTTTCTTGGGATTTCCGGCATGCTGTCCTCTTTCTACTGTAAATACTGATGCAAAGTAATTATTCAACATGTCCGTCATTTCCCCATTGTCAATGACAATATCCCCACTTTCAGTTTTTAAGGGGCCAACACTGCTCCTGACCACCCTTTTTTTCGTAATATAACTATAAAAGTTCTTCGTATTCGTTTTGATATCCCTTGCAAGTTTCTTTTCCTACACTCTTTTTGTAGCTCTTACTATCTGTTTTGTGACCTTTGTTGATCTTTGTATCTGTGCCATTTTTTGCCTTTTTGTATGCCCTTTCTTTGTCTTTTACTGTCCCTTACCTCTTTAGTTGTCCATGGTTGTGTTTTTTTGGCAAGTAGACTTCTTGCCCCTCTGGTATAAACCGATTCTGTATCTCATTAAATGTTTCTTTAAACATTTCCCACTGATAATCAGTCGTTTTACCCATTAACAGATTTGCCCAGTTTACTGTGGACAGTCTCTGTCTCATCCCATTGAAGTCGGCCTTACCCAAGTCCAGAATCTTAGCAGCTGATTCACTTTTTTCCCTTTCAAACACTACCTTGAACTCGATCATGTTATGATCGCTATTGGATAGATGTTCACGCGCAGTTAAGCTATCAGCTGTTACCCTGACTCATCTCCTGTCAAGTCGTCAACACATTTCTTTCTTTACTGGACTTCTTCAAAGACTACCTCAAACCTGCATCCAACAATGGAGCTGATTCCCCCTTCTGGCAGCCATTTTTCCCCTCTCTGCCCAACAACAATTAACTTTACGAGTTGCAGCTGCATGCTATTTCCCTCCCACAGCAAGGTCTCGCAGGCAGACTCACTCTGGCCTGGGAGCTGGTCTTGAATATCTAAATATCCAGTCTCAGGAAATCTTGAAAGATTGGCCAGCAAGATTTTGAAGGGCATATGCTTTAGTGTCATGACTGGAATATTTTCCATAATATGTTAGCAGATTATAGCAATATTTGTACATGTATAGAACTCCCTGTCCAAGGTTGAAATTAGATGGCATTTTTTAATTTTGTTTTTTGTGTTGAAAAAGGTAGCTGAAATTCAAAGGAAATTTACCTATATCTGCACATATGTCTCAACGAACATGGCATTTTTACAGTTCTAGAATATATATTTCTTGTATGAAAAATCTTGAACAAGTAATGAATGATGTTTGAACTTTTTATGGCTTCTTATCTGTGGTTTTGAACTGTTTATATTTTGCAGTTTTGCATTTGGTTCCCTAATATCTGCTGTTGACCCAGTAGCTACAATTGCCATTTTTAATGCTCTGAATGTGGATCCTGTTCTGAACATGTTGGTATTTGGGGAAAGCATACTTAATGATGCAGTTTCCATAGTCCTTACAAAGTAAGCCTTTATTTCCTCTCCCTCTATGTTGTATACCCCTCTTATAATGTATTGAATGTTAGGTTTAGCAGTTGAGTTGTTGCTAAATTTGCAATATCCTTCCAGCAGAAACTTATTCTCGAATTTTACTGGTCAAATAATTTCACGATCTATCTGATGCAGTAATACTTATATTGTTTCTGTTAATTTTGTATTTCCACTTACATTTTACACGTAACTTGCATGACTGGTGATATGTCACGTTATGTTTAACTGATTCTGACATAACTATTGGTTAGCATGTAAAACTATGGAAATAATGAATAACTTCACGTGTTTTAACAATGTATGTTCAAATGCTGTATTCTAGCACAGCAGAAGGCTTAGCCAGAGAGAATGCACCTAATGTGAGTGGATGGCAAACTTTCCTACAGGCATTGGGCTACTTCCTCAAGATGTTTTTTGGATCTGCAGCACTTGGAACACTCACTGGTCTCATCTCTGCATTGATATCTTTTTTGCCTGGGAATATTAACATTCTATTTATATATTCTTGATATTCTAAGAAACATAAGAAATAGGAGCCGGAGTCTGCCAAACGGCCCCTCGAGCCTACCATTGTAGTATTCGAAATTTTTAAAATATCAATATAAGTAACTTGTTAACAGAAATGAACATTTATGCAGGACATTCTTGCCAAACTGCCTTAAGAAATCCCTTAATATTTCTACAGAATCCCAGGGAACTATCCTCTCTTAACCTGTCACTTAAAAAAAATATATTTTAGTCAAGAGACAATACTATAGAAAGCTGTTGCAAGCTCTGTCAATTTTGCTAAATAGATACATGCTATGTTAAAACTCAAATGTCATTCATCTGCTACTGTATGGCTTTTATATGTCAACTCCTGGACCTGTATATTGTAAACTGGGTACAGCTTTCCCACCATACCAGAGGCAGTATTGAACAGCAAAACAGATTTTTTTGATAGAACACCTAGGCCTTGAAATTGAACCATAGAATTCTGGCATATGATTTCTTAAAATATTTGTCTGACGTTCCCCTCGCAAGTGGAGGCTTTAACCTACTTAAAATAAGTAAGTTTACGCTTCCTCTAAAATATTGGAAATGAATTTCAAACTTGTTAAGCATTTATACACGCATCACTGAAGTTCAGAGTCCTGGTATTTGTATAACACCTGTGATAGGTACATCATTATATAAATCTTGCATGTTTAGGCCAATTGTATGTACAATACAGCTTCAGTATAACCATAATATCAAAGGAAAGAGTAACAGCTTTATAAATGTGAACTTTGAAAGATTTATAAACACACAACCCCCTTAGGTTTGGAGTGGTGATTTCAGATATGCAAAACTGCAAAGTGATCAAGATCGAATTGCTTGTTTATAGTGTCTGAATAAGTGAGCATTTGTTTTTCTTAATATTTAAGTATTTACCTGTTAAAGCACATAGACCTCAGAAAGACTCCATCACTGGAGTTCGGGATGATGATAATCTTTGCCTACCTTCCTTATGGACTTGCAGAGGGTATAAAGCTGTCTGGTAAGTGTTCATTATTAAACTTGTATTGAGGGTGATTCCTTAATCTTTGCCCTTTTGAGGAAGCAGTAGATTTATGTTTCAAGCAAAAAAGCCACCGAGCAGGATCAAAAGTTTACTTTTTTTTAATATCATTGTCTTTTGTTTTGCATTGCTCATATTTTATGAGCAGCATTCTGACAGATCATGTCTATAGCATTGCACATTGTGACTTAATTTTAAAGAGGTACATAATTTTATATTTTAAAAAGTAAACAAAACTGAATGTTGAGAGGCTAAAATATTTTTATTAACTTGTGAAATCCTATGATTGTTATGATAAACCTTTTCAACACTTCTATTCCCTTTTTTTTTCTATGCACCAATTTCCCCTTTCTATACACATATTTCATACACACTGTAAACCTGCAGCATATTTTCTGTTCAACCTCCTTGTTGTAGCCGTTAGTTATCTGAATTTACTATCATGTGGCTCTTTTGTCCTTTTTATTAATGTTTTCCAATAGAAAATGACTTGGTTTGTGCCAGTTGAAACCGAAGTAATTTCCACTACTAAAACATTACAGTTGCAAACTTTTGTATATATTCCTAACGCTGCAGTGATAGACAGTAATGCAAATAAATTAGTTAAATATATTAGACAAAGTAGCAATGTTATAAAAATCATCAGCATTGCTTTGTGATTTTATTATGTGGCTATGGTAAAGTTAAAAGATCCACTTTATATGTTACATATTGGGGGGAAAAAAAAAAAAAATTAACTTAGCTGTTGACTGTAACAAAGCCTGTTCCAAGTATTACTTAGAACACCGATGGCATAAAGGGTTCCAAATACCGGAATGTGCAGACTGACTTAAGTTCATTAAATCTGACATCCAGCAGGGAGCAAAACTAGTGTGTTAAATTTGTTCATAGTAAACATTTACCGCTGTTAAATTCATCTGAATATGTAAATTATGTTAAAATGGTTAAAAGTATCTTAACTGGCTCCCCAAGGGTCTGTACTAAGTTAGTTAAAGGCAGTCTGAACAGCAGTAGGGATGCTACAATTGGCTTCACTGCCACTTGCTTCGGAAATGAAAATTGCCAAGTATTCTTATTCCTGATTGCTATCCTTTAACCCCTGCTGGAAGTGCACACGTGCGGACAGCAGGTGAGGATGGGATCAGGCCGGGTGAGGCACCCGTGAAATAATGTCCCAGTGAGGAGTCAAGCCCAAAGGGAGGGAACAAACCAACAATGAACAAAGTACTCTAGCTACCCAGCAGGAACTTTTCAGCCTGAGGATTGGACAGTAAATTCACTGGCAGTTCAAGTAACTGTTCCCTTTTCTTGAGGGGAGGGAAAAGAGGTCTATTTCTTTTATATGGGCCATTGAGCTGCTGACATCAATTATGTAACAACTCCAATAATAAGAGTTAGAGCCAGAAGCATAAAATCTCCCTGCTATATCTAAATGTAAAATCGAAATCTTTAAGAGCAGCTTGCCACTGTACAATGTTGTCCCTGCTATCAACCAATTAAGTACATGCCTTCTGCTGGCATAAATATACAAGCAAATACCTAAGTGTATGCATTATCACAACTGACTAGTAAATCTATGTTGGGTTATTACCGTAGTTAAAATTCCCAGAGTCCTGTCTTTTTGCATTTAGTATTTCAGTGGCTGCATGTTGAATGCAAATCAATTCATATTGGGCTGGGCCAGACCATTCTCTGCTGGTTTTTTTCCTTCCTTTGTAAACTTACTTGTAATTTACTCAGCTGTTCGATTCAGTACATCAGATGATGAGAGCATAATATCATGCTCTCGTTGCAGTTCATTACTTAATAATAATTTTGCAATAGTATAAATCACTTCTACAATCCTGCAAGCTGCATGACAAGTAATGTACTTATGCAGAACTTGTCCTCACAAGATGAAATGTGTGAATTGTTGTCCCCGACAGGGTAGTATGTCCGTGGTCTAAAGGAGGAGTGGGCTTGATTGGCCGAATGGCTTATCTCGTTCCATGCTTTCTCATGTTATTGATAGGGAAGGAATTGCAGAATTTACAGAGGCAGCTTAATTATACAGTGCTCTTAAGTTTTATAACTTTGACTTTCCTCTTCCCCAAACAGAAAAAGTCTATGGATTTTATTTCAAGATTATTATTTTAACTTGGATTGGATACTGTTTTACTGAATTTGTGGTAAACTTAGAAGTAGATGAATGTAAGTAGTCGCACAACACCAGGTCATAGTCCAACAGCTTTATTTGAAATCACAAGCTTTCGGAGCTTTGCTCCTTCGCCACCTGACGAAGGAGCAAAGTTCCGAAAGCTTGTGATTTCAAATAAAGCTGTTGGACTATGACCTGGTGTTGTGCGACTACTTACATTTGTCCACCCCAGTCCATCACCGGCATCTCCACATCATAGAAGTAGATGCTACTTTCAACACAGTTTCTGCAAAGATAGCGAGTGTTAGCTTGGCCCAGCGGTAGCACTCTCACCGCTGAGTTGTAGATTCAAGCCCCACTCCAGGGACTTGAGCACATAATCTAGGCTGGCACTTCCTTCAGTAAACAAAACAATACCCCACATGAGCAACTTAGTGAAATGTTACTAGTTATTTTGCAATCCAGCATTCTCATTACCAGCAGAAAGCTTTCTAGGAAAGTTCAATGCTGCATTATTGGAGGTGCCACCTTTCGGATGAGACGTTAAACTAAATTATAAAGTGCCTCATGACCAGCTTATAAAATGGTGTGAAAGGAAATAAAACCTAGGAAAAAATAGCCGTTGTAGGCATTACACACAAATAACGCCTTTTAATTTTAAGGGTTTAAAAAGATACCAAGAAGATGTTCCTAAAGTTCCAGTATGTCAGCCAACAAGGGATCTGGATGCATTTGTCATTTTGATTGGTAACATTTATGACTGAAGTTAACTTTGTGATTTCCTTGCCAAATGTCAAGTCTTTGATACATGGAACAATTGCCACAAGTTATATTTTCTCTCTTGCAAGACCAATCATAGATATTTGTGTTCTTGTTTTATGAGTTGGCTTTGTGTTTATCTAGGCTCATTTATTAGGAAATCAACTTTAGAAATTCAAGGCCATCTGATTTTTGTAATGGATCTCTTGGACCTTCTTGGCATAAAAGCCATAACTAACTCAAGCCTTCACAGGATATAATTGATAATGAAAAGAAATAGGGCTAATATGCCCTCTTCAAGAATGGCAGTCACAACATTGAACTCTTCAAGTTAGTTGAGCTGTCATTCAATGCTCTAATAGCTTGAACTACTTTAAGAAATATTGTAATGGATTCTTCTTGCAATTAGAAACATTAATAATATCACAAACAAAAAAAAGACTCAAATGAAGCAGCAGCAAATTTAAGATAATGTTCAGTGATGCCAGCTTTGCTGTGTTGGTCATATTGTAAGGAAAGTCTCCATCAACCCAGTTCACGAGTAGGATCGGCTAAGTTCTAGTAATTCAGATATACCTCCAGACTAATGGTGGTTACAGTTGTATCGAGTTTGATGTTTGAAGTGCCACCAAGACCAAGGCAGATGTGGGGCATTTGTAACTGACTGACTGAAAAATGGTTTCCCAATTGTGAAATGTGCACTATGTAAACAAACTGCCAACAAGTACAACTGAACATGAGAATATAGATTATTCTAAAAACCTTGGTCAAATATAGAAACACAGTAAGCAATGAGTTCAACCCAGTTTCTAGTGCATGTGGGCCCACAACACAAAACTGCAAATAACTCCGCACTAATACTCAACCTCACTCAGGGATACCAAAAGGATAGGAAACCGGAAAGTGCACAATGATCCATCTACAAGTGCTGTTCTTCTGAGGTTGGTAGTTCAGGCACACTGTTGGGGTAGAACAAAGAGCCTTACTCCGGATTTGACCAGAATATAATAGACCAATTGGGGGAGGAGGATGGAAAATTGTTCCATTTCCTTGTGTTAACATTTTTTTCACTGCATGTTCTTATCATTTATGTAAGAATCATGTTTGTGAAATCATCACACTTTATCAAATACCATTCTAGTTCAACGAATTGTTAAACTTTTACAATGCTACTATGATATATCAGGCAAGATATTATATAAATGTTCTATTACAATTCACATTGGCAATATCACAACCATTTAAAGTGTTTGTGAAGGGCATGTAGGGGAAGATTTTTAAAAAATATATAAATGAGCTTCAGTCAAGTGGACAAAGGAACACCATCTTGATGAAAAGTGTTTGGCAAGCCATTTTGTATTTAGAGAGGGAGAACAGCTGACTTCAGTAAAGCTGAAGCAAAAATTTCAAATGATCTAGTGGGGGAAGGGGGTTTAATTCTAAAATGCACTGAAAAGTAAAACTGTTTCCTGTTGTGTAGCTTCACATAGGTAAGCGCTTTGTGATTCGTGGAAGGAAAAGAAATGAGCAACCAGTCCAGAGTGAGGCTATGAATCTGTAGAAGATCTGATTGGAAATGTTTTTTTTAAATTTTCACAATATCCCATAGTGACTTTTTTTTCCACATTTCATAGAATGTTACAATACAAAAATGGACTATTTGGCAAATAGTTTAAAGTGATTGGCAAAAGAACCAAAGGTGACATGAGGAAAAACTTTTTTACGCAGCGAGTGGTTGGGATCTGGAATGCACTGCCAGGGTGGGTGGTGGAGGCAGATTCAATCGTGCCTTTTAAAAGGGAACTGGATAAGTACGTGAAAGGAAAAAAATTTGCAGGGCTGTGGGGATAGGATGGGGAGTGGGACTAGCTGGATTGCTCTTGCATAGAGCCAGCACAGACTCGATGGTCCAAATGGCCTCCTTCCATGCTGTAACTGTTCTATGATTCTATAGGTCTGCACCAGTATTTTTCTCCACATGCACCAACTGTCTAATTCTCTTTGAAAGAATTTATGAACTTTGCTTAATAGAAGCTTATGATAGAGAATTCCACATTCTAACAGTCCACTGTGTAGAGAAATATTTTCTAACTTTCAAACTTCCCCTTTAATTTTTGCAATTTGTGCTCTCTCATTATCATTTTGCTGACCAGCTGCAACAGTTGATCACCATTAGCTTGCCGCAACCCATTTTTTTTGTTCGTTCATGGGATCTGGGCGTCGCTGGCGAGGCCGGCATTTATTACCCATCCCTAATTGCCCTTGAGAAGGTGGTGGTGAGCCGCCTTCTTGAACCGCTGCAGTCCATGTGGTGAAAGTTCTCCCACAGTGCTGTTAGGAAGGGAGTTCCAGGATTTTGAAGGAACGGCGATATATTTCCAAGTCGGGATGGTGTGTGACTTGGAATGGAACGTGCAGGTGGTGGTGATCCCATGTGCCTGCTGCTCTTGTCCTTCTAGGTGGTAGAGGTCGCGGGTTTGGGAGGTGCTGTCGAAGAAGCCTTGGCAGTGCATCCTGTGGATGGTACACACAGCAGCCTCTGTGCGCCGGTGGTGAAGGGAGTGAATGTTTAGGGTGGTGGACGGGGTGCCAATCAAACGGGCTGCTTTGTCCTGATGGTTTCGAGCTTCTTGAGTGTTGTTGGAGTTGCACTCATCCAAGCAAGTGGAGAGTATTCCATCACACTCCTGACTTGTGCCTTGTAGATGGTGGCAAGACTTTGGGGAATCAGGAGGTGAGTCACTCGCCACAGAATACCCAGCCTCTGACCTGCTCTTGTAGCCACCGTATTTATATGGCTGGTCCAGTTAAGTTTCTGGTCAATGGTGACCCCCAGGATGTCGATGGTGGGGGATTCAGCAATGGTAATGCCGTTGAATGTCAAGGGGAGGTGGTTAGACACTCTCTCTTGTTGGAGATGGTCATTGCCTGGCACTTGTCTGGCGCGAATGTTACTTGCCACTTATGAGCCCAGCCTGGATGTTGTCCAGGTCTTGCTGCATGCGGGCTCGGACTGCTTCATTATTTGAGGGGTTGTGAATGAAACTGCACACTGTGCAATCATCAGCGAACATCCCCATTTCTGACCTTATGATGGAGGGAAGGTCATTGATGAAGCAGCTGAAGATGGTTGGGCCTAGGACACTGCCTTGAGGAACTCCTGCAACAATGTCCTGGGGCTGAGATGATTGGCCTCCAACAACCACTACCATCTTCCTTTATGCTAGGTATGACTCCAGCCACTGGAGAGTTTTCCCCCTGATTCCCATTGACTTCAATTTTATTAGGGCTCCTTGGTGCCACACTCGGTCAAATGCTACCTTGATGTCAAGGACAGTCACTCTCACCTCACCTCTGGAATTCAGCTCTTTTATCCATGTTTGGACCAAGGCTGTAATGAGGTCTGGAGCCGAGTGGTCTGGCGGAACCCAAACTGAGCATCGTTGAGCAGGTTATTGGTGAGTAAGTGCCGCTTGATAGCACTGTCGACGACACCTTCCATCACTGCTGCTGATTGAGAGTAGACTGATGGGGCGGTAATTGGCCGGATTGGATTTGTCCTCCTTTGTAGTGTTAAAGACTTCCATCACCCTTTAACCTTCTTAACTCTAGTGATAAAGCTCTAACGTCTCAAGTTCCTTTTCATAGCTATAAACACACATCCTTGGTAACAACCCAATGTATCAATCTTGAGCTTTTTCCATTGCATTTATATTGTTCCTATAATAGGGTGTAAAAAGCAGTGCAGAGTACTCCAGCTAATTAAGATCATGTACTAGTTCAAAATTATCTCCTTTTGGTATTCTATGTTGAGATACAAAACCAAGGATTCCCTTTTGCCTTTCTGTGACCTGATCTATTTGTGCTGCCACCTTTTAATACCTGGTGTATCTGCTTCTCCACTATATTATAAATTTATGGTGTATTTTCTTTCCCTATTGTTGCTTCCAAAATGTATCACTTCATTGAACTGCACCTGCCATCTATCTGCCATCCGGTTGGCCTATGTCCTCTGACAATCTTTCACAAAACTTAGCATAATTTGTCTAACTCACTCCCAAATTTTGTGTCAAAAGCAAATTTCTATATATATATATATATATATATATATATATATATATATATATATATATAATAGTAAATCAGAGTGGCTCCAACATGGACTGCTGTGGAACACCGTTTATCACACCTTTCCTTCATTTTCCACTAGAAGCTTGCCTTCTCCACTTCTTAGTGGCTACTAATATGCCTACAGTAAACCTTTTAATAGCCCTTCTGTTTTGCTAATTTTCTCTGCGCTCCTTCTTAGCCTTTCTATTCCTCCTTTTTGTAGCTTTCCTACATAGTTTTTTTTTTGTTATCTGCCCTGTAATCAAGTAATTTTAATACTTCAAAATTTGATCTCCCTTCTCTTCATCCATGGTTCCACAGTCTTCGATGCACTTGGTTTGTACCCTTTCCACCTTCTACATAAATATTTCCCAATGCTGGCCTGCAGTTTATATTGCCTAGTTTTTCTTTACATTTAATCTCAACAAGGTCCCTTTTTTATCTTGCTATAATTTCCTCTCTAGTTGCTTTTGCTTTGTCCTTGACTTTCCATTTCCTTTTCTGTTCATGCACTGATTGTAATTACATTGTGGTCACTGCTACCCAAATATTCTCAACCAAGTAGAAAGATTTGTGTTGTTAGTCTCGCTAGGTCAGTTGATGTATCATTGACCAAGATCCAAATACAATATTGTTCGTAGTTTTCCTGGAGAATGATTGGAATGATGAAAATGTTATAAATAATTCAGCTAAGGGTAGAAAAAGCTTTGGTAGTGACTTTGACGAACAGGCAAAGCCTGTGGAGCTGAGCCAGTACAAAATAATAACAGCCAGCTCAGCGCTCACTGACCCTGAAATAGTAGCCAGGTCCCAGGTTGAAGAAATCCCTACTATTGCAGTAATGCTGAGTCACTTCAGTGCATATGAGGAAGCTGAGATTTCCCCACAAGAAGCTCCAGAGAAATAATTAATCGGGAGAACTTGGGTAGTTTAGATTTCCAAAAATTAGTAAAGGCTCAGTAAAACAACACTGAATTAGAGGACATGTGAGCTCAAGTCACCTGAGATGTTGGGGACAGACAACCGGAACCAGGATGGTATAGTTATGAGGGTGGATTTTTGGTCCAATAGTACAAATCCAGACCGTTTTGAAGAATAGAAACCAGAAGAGTTCCTATATATGGTGATACCACAGGCATACTGAAAACAAGTACGTACCCTTTTGCAGGATATCAAGGGATAAAACGTACAAAAGACAGGTTGCTACACCTCTTTGATTGGCCTAGCATCTTTAAAACCATGGCTGAATTTTGTAGCACTTGTGTCCAATATCAACAAATGGGTAAACAGGGGGACTGTAGCTAAGTTCCATTACATTCCTTACCCATTATTAACAAACTATTCAAAAGAGTGGGTGAAGATGTCATAGGCATGGGACCCAACAGGAGTCAGTTGGGGAAATGGTACATATTATCCATGGTAAACTATGCGTCTAGGTATCCAGATACTAGCTCTCATGTCCTTGAACACAAATATCTTGGCTGATGCGTTGGTAGAAATAAAACAAGAATGTTTTTTCTGTTGTTATTGTGGTAACTGCCTCTTTAAGACTCTGTCATTGTACATTGAGAATTGAACAGCAGCTAAAACTCAAATTGTGTGCCTTGCCTGACCCTGTACAGAGTTGCATGGTTTGTTGTTGTGGTCTCCCTGGAAACAGACTTCAGGGAGTCTAAGACACAATTTTCAAATATATACAGACTTTGTCTTATTTTGTTTGTACTTGACTGACGCCTTTCTAAATTTAAATGGCACTGTATTCAAAATCCTTTATGTCCCAATAAGTCTTCTCCAGGATATGTAAGAGACCATTTTGGTCGAATAAAGGGAAATTTACACCTGACTTGGACATATATCTCCGTTCCTTCATTGCTGCTTAGTCAAAATTCTGAAACTTGTTACCTGACAGCATTGTGGGAGCACCTTCCCCACACGGAATGAAGCGGTTCAAGAAAGCGGCCCACCACTACCCTCTCAAGTCTACAAGGGATGGCCTTGTCCGCAATGCGGAAACCAGAATAATCTCGGATAAGGAGGTTTTAAAAAGACCTCCTTATTTTAACTACAATTTTGGGTGTGTTTTGGGCAGGTGGGTAGCAGAGTGAATGTGAAACTCGCTCCCAGAAAATAGACCTGAGATATTTTAACTCCCAGGCCTCATTATAATCTTACCGATGGGGTTTCTGTCCCCAAGCCCCTCGATTTGCTGACCTGCTGGAAAACCCACCCACTTCCAAACGTAATTTCTGGTGGGTCAGCCAGAGGCCTATTTAAAGTGGAAATGTACCTCCTCTTGTGAGGTTGCACTCCCTCCTGCAAGCATTTGCTGTTGGAATGGTGGAGAAAGAAATTGATTCAGCATAAGTCGCAGGCAAGCCCCAGGTTCCCTGAGGCCTCCCTGGCGGTCCTGCTGGAAGAGGTCAGGGCAAGGAGGGAAGTTCTCTTCCCGGCCAGTGTCAAGAGGATCCCTATAAACCGAATCCACCAGGCATGGAGGGAGATTACTGAGAATGTCAGCCCCAGGAGCATCACGCCTGAACCTGGAATCAGTGCAGAAAGTATTTCATGATGTGGAGATGCCGGTGATGGACTGGGGTGGACAAATGTAAGGAGTCTTACAACACCAGGTTATAGTCCAACAGTTTTATTTAAAATCACAAGCTTTCGGAGGCTTCCTCCTTAGTCAGGTGAGTGTGGGATTCCATAAAAGATACAGCGTATATAGTCAGAGAACAATGTCTGGTGATTACAGATAATCTTTCCAACTGCCCATAAAGCAATCAAAGGAGTTGAATAGTGTTCAGACAGAGAAACATTACATACAAGACTACCGAATACACAAACGGTCACAACACAAAGACAGAGAGAGAGAAACATCCGAAAGGCAGAGAAAGAGAGAGAATGACCAGTTGTATTAAAAACAGATAACTTTTTTTCGTTGGTGGGGTTACATGTAGTGTGACATGAACCCAAGATCCCGGTTGAGGCCGTCCTCATGAGTGCGGAACTTGGCTATCAATTTCTGCTCGATGATTTTGCGTTGTCGTGTGTCTCGAAGGCCGCCTTGGAGAACGCTTACCTGAAGATCGGAGGCTGAATGTCCTTGACTGCTGAAGTGTTCCCCGACTGGGAGGGAACCCTCCTGTCTGGCGATTGTTGCGTGGTGTCCGTTCATCCGTTGATGGTTGGGCCTAGGACACTACCCTGAGGAACTCCTGCAGCAATGTCCTGGGGCTGAGATGATTGGCCTTCAACAACCACTTCCATTTTCCTTTGTGCTAGGTGTGACTCCAGCCACAGGAGAGATTTTCCCCTGGTTGCCATTGACTTCAATTTTACTAGGGCTCCTTGGTGCCACACTCGGTCAAATGTTGCCTTGATGTCAAGGGCAGTCACTCTCGCCTCACCTCTGGAATTCAGCTCTTTTGTCCATGTTTGGACCAAGACTGTAATGAGGTCTGGAGCCGAGTGGTCCTGGTGGAACCCAAACTGAGCATCGGTGAGCAGGTTATTGGTGAGTAAGTGCCGCTTGATAGCACTGTCGACGACACCATCCATCACTTTGCTGATGATTGAGAGTAGACTGATGGGGCGGTAATTGGCCAGATTGGATTTGTCCTGCTTTTTGTGGACAGGACATACCTGGGCAATTTTCCACATTGTCTGGTAGATGCCAGTATTGTAGCTGTACTGGAACAGTTTGGCTAGAGGCACGGCTAGATCTGGAGCACAAGACTTCAGCACTACAGTCGGGATGTTGTCGGGGCCCATAACCTTTGCTGTATCCAGTGCACTCAGCCGTTTCTTGATATCACGTGGAGTGAATCGAATTGGCTGAAGACTGGCTTCTGTGATGGTGGGGATATCGGGAGGAGGCTGAGATGGATCATCCACTCGGCACTTCTGGCTGAAGATCGTTGCAAAAGCTTCAGCCTTGTCTTTTGCACTCACGTGCTGGACTCCGCCATCATTGAGGATGGGGATGTTTACAGTGCCTTCTCCTCCCGTTAGTTGTTTAATTGTCCACCACCATTCACGACTGGATGTGGCAGGACTACAGAGCTTTGATCTGATCGTTTGGTTGTGGAATCGCTAAGCTCTGTCTATAGTATGTTGCTTCTGCTGTTTAACATGCATGTGGTCCTGAGTTGTAGCTTCACCAGGTTGGCACCTCATTTTGAGTGACTATCTTATATTTATGACCTCTAGTTTTGGACTCCCCCACAAGTGTAATCATTTTCTCTACATCTACCCTGTCAAACCCTTTCATTATCTTAAAGATCTCTATCAGTTCACTCCTCAGCCTTTTCTTTTCTAAAGAAAAGATCCCTAGCCTGTTCAGCCTTTCCTGATAAGTATATCCTCTCAGTTCTGGTATCATCTTTGTGAACCTTTTTTTGAACCTTCTCCAATGCCTCCATATCCTTTTTATAATATGGAGACCAGAACTATGCACAGTACTCCAAGTGTGGTCTAAGCAAGGTTCGATACAGATTTAACATAACTTCTCTGCTTTTTAATTCTATCCCTCTAGAAATGAACCCCAGTGCTTGTTTTGCTTTTTTTATGGCCTTATTAACCTGCGTCACTACTTTTAGTGATCTGTTCATCTGTACCCCTAGATCCCGTTGCTCCTCTACCCCAAATGTGAAATTAAAATGGTCTTTGAGTTCTGGGGCTCCAAAGTAACATTAGTAATTGATCTAATTCAAATGGAAGCTCTGAATAAATCTCCCAAATGTTGGAAATAACGAGCAATCTTTTGAACAATTTCAAAATTCTCAGTGCAAATCACTTAGTATTAACCAGGTTCATATTGTAATTCATATTAGAAGTGTTCTTCAATATTTCCAGCTGCTGTCCTGTAATTTCAGGACTCGAGGCACAGAATAGATTAAATAGACTGACAACTTTTGCACTGGCTTCCAACTTTGTTCATGGATGCGATCTTGTAAGTAAAATCAGAGGCCTAGAAATTTGGGTGCTAAGTGGCCTCTTAAGCTTCCACTATAGTGGGCAGGAAGCACACACTTATTACGAGCCGGAAGGATGCCGCCCGCCTTATTGATAAAGGCCAAAAGTTTTGCCTGCTGTGCCCATGCTTAAAACAGGAGGTGGCCCTTTCTTTGCATATTGCAAATAAGGGGCCCAATGCCTGTTTGAGGCCCCCACTACAAGATTGGTTTGACCTGAGGAATCAGGAGCCAGCTGCACTCAGGAAAACCAATCCTATAAGCGGCCCAGCAGGCTGTCCTTAAAGGGTCCATGTGTTAGACGCAACCAACAAGGTAAGTTTTTAAAAATATACTTACCTGAAAGTGGAGCCGGGAGGAGCAGATGTGCTTCTCCCAACCCTTTGTTAAATGAATGTGGGCTGTTACCTGACACCGATCCACAGCTCAGGGATTGTTCCCTGTGCCCCCACCCTGCACACCCAAAAATGGGTGTGCCTGAATTTCTTGGCCAGACTGTTCTTGTCCATATTGTCAACCTTGATTTATCCTATCTCATTTCATTCTAATCATTCCTGCCTTTGACCCTTACCAATTCACACCTTACAAGACACCCAAGTTTATGAAAACTGATTGCACCAACTGGTCAAACGAGCTGTTTTGTTATTTTTTCCATATAATTGGAGAAAAGAAAATCAAAAATACTAAGTGCAATACACAAAACAAAGTTAATTGAAACTGAAATGTAAACTAAATTAAAATTTGAAATTGGGAGGAGCAAGATTGGAGCAGGAAGGGAAACAAACAGGAAACAAAAACTAAAAGAAAAAATAGAAGCGTGGATGACAGGAGAGAGATGAAAGAATCAAGTGGGAAAAGAGGGAGGGAAATGGTTAATGGAATAATGAAAGGAAAATTAACAAACCAAAATTATTAGCCATGGAGGCAAAGTACCTTTTATTAAGGTAGATGTTGACATTTTAAAATTCATCTAAACACAAAACATTGTAGATTGATAAAATCAAAATACTGCAGATGCTGGAAATCTAAAAAAAAACAGAAAATGCTGGAAACATTCAGGCAGCATCTGTGGAGAGAGAAACAGTTAACGTTTCAGGTCAATGACCATTTATCAGAACTGAAAGATGTTGGAGATGAGCAGCTTTTAAATAAATTCCAGACATAGTAAATAAATTCCAGACATAGTAATACCATCTACAGATTTGTGCATTTTACTACTTGGATCACATTTTCAAATTGAAATTTTATCCATCGTTTCTTTTCAATTCAAATTAAATTTCTAGTATTTTAGTCTTAGTGCCTAGAAACTTTGTCATATCTTTTACAATTTCTAAGATCTACTGTATTAGCACATTCTGCAACAGCCATCATTCAGATAAAAGCTGATTTTAATTGGATGATCGAAGTAAAGTTAGTGCTAAAATACATCAATTTAATAAGCCGTTGTAACTAAAACCAATTAGTCTACTTCATCTGCCACATTACTTAATACTGTGACAGATAAAATCTACTCTGTTTTTGATGTCTATCAGTTTTGCCAATCTTTATAGTTAACATACTGAAGCAGTAATGGGCAGCCATGAACAATAAGGAACTCAACTTATGGTTAAAATTTTCAAACCAATCTCATTCCAAACTCTTTCAATCACCTCCAGTGCTAACCTTGGGTTTAGAGCTGTTAAATATTGGGGAAGGGGAGAGGCTGTTGCACATATCTTCCACAGTCAAGTGTTGTGTAGGTAACCTATATTTCCCCTAAATTTAAAGTTTTACTGAAGGAAATCTAGGATTTCCCTGTCTTTTGTGGCTCACCTACTCACAGCCTTAACCAGCTGAACCATTAGGATAGATTCCAGAACCATTACAAAATGGTGTATCATCTCATTTACTGTGAACAAAACTACAAGAGGGCCAGTAATATAGTAGATTAATGTAATAACAAACAGAACACATTTAAATCCTTTACATCTATATTAATTTCATTGAATAGTTATATATTTCCAGCTCAAAGTCCACTTAATGGTAACTCAAAATTGCTTTTTAGACCAGTAGAAACAAGCAAGTTGGATAAAGCTACCTATCACCTTTTTTGCGATATTGCTATTTAAATACTTTTAACTAAGGTTTCTTCCCTTTTGCAAGTTTTACAATGTTGCCTTTCAAATTTTATATTTTATTTTCTGGGAAACTTTCATTCAGTAACCTTTTCAATTATGTATGTCATGCAATTGATTTAGTTCTTCCTTTTACACAAATAGCCTTGTTTCCTTTTATGGAATTATATATACTTTGACCATCTATTCCAAGAATATAGAGATGAAAGGGTATTTTGAAATATGCAGAATACCATAATAAATTGTACTTGTTAGAGCATAACTTATTTTGGTTAATCTTGCTTGAACAGTTAAAGAAAATGCTACATTAGAGAAATTACTATATTTCAGTCTTGAAGTATTCCTTTTCCTGTTGAAATCATAGTAAGTTGGTTAAAAGATGCAATTGATTCCGATAACAGCTTACTAATTTTAATCTGTGGAGGAGCCGGTTCAAACACAAAGTAGGAAAATAAGATCAAGGCCTCTTTTTGCTTGTAGTTTTTGAGGATTACAAGTGACCTGAGTTGTGGCAGACTGCTTAAGTTTTGTAAAACATGAGCCCCACATTGCAGGAATGAGCCTGATTTAATCTTCATTATGATTACATCTTTTTGTAAAGTGCTGTTTAAGAATAGGAGTGAGACTATTTTTGAAGCCATATGAGAAATATGAGTACTTTCACCATATCCATTCTATAGTACATGAAAATGCCAGTGTTCCATACATGAATATTTGTCATTAGTTATACTTATTTATCACAGTTTCAGTAATTCACAAATTTAAGTGACTGACATTTTAGGTTTAATTTAATGAGTAGAACTTCCTGTATCAAAACCTTTTTTTTTCCTTGCTTGTTTGTAGGAATCATGGCGATTCTGTTTTCTGGCATTGTGATGTCACACTATGCTCACCATAACCTCTCCCCAGTTACTCAAATCCTTATGCAGCAGACACTGCGGACTGTTGCTTTTATGTGCGGTACGTATTTTTGGGGGAAGTTTGTATTACTCCAGTCTTTTCAATTACAATGTGGAAATGTTTCTAAAATTAGTTACATGATTTTTAATTTGGCTGAGGAGTTAATGAGGCTTAATATAATTTGAAAAATGACTGAGCACACTATTCAAGAGTCACATGGAAAGTTGGAGTTGTTACTGTCTGGAAAACTTAGTGGTGATAGATAGCAAGGTGGGCAAAAAATAATATGACTGCAGTAGGGTACAGAAAGCTACAAGGGTATTGTAATGTAGTGGATATGTTACTGTGCTAGTAATCCAGAGGCCTGGGCGTGAACATGAGTTCAAATCCCACCATGGCAGATTGAGAATTTGAATTCAGTTTGAAAATAATCTGGATTATCAGTAAAAGTGACTATGAAGCTGTCTGATTATTGTAAAAACCCAACTGGTTCACTAATGTCGTTTAGGAAAGGAAACCTGCTGTCCTTCCCCGTTCTGGTCTTTCTAGAATATATAAATGATTCCAGTCCCACTCTTAACAGCTGGCGGTTCAAGAAGGCAGCCCACAACCACCTTATCGGGGCAATTAGGTATAGGCGATAAATGACGGCGAGGCCCACATCCTGAGAATTATTTTTTTATACAAAAAGATGGCAAGTATTACCTTGTATGTTCTTTTTCTTAGAGGGCAGGTGTTACATTGGCCCCTGATGTTGGGTTTGGATAGCCAGGTGGTGAAGGACAGAATACTAGAGCCTAGTCTTCAGTTGCTTCCAAGCCTTTATTCACAGAGCTCCACATTCTCCCCCCGTCCTATAAATCGATACGAGAGTCCCCAATTGATGCACACCACCTGAATACAATTAACACTAATTGATATAAATCACGGATACATTTAACACCTGATGCAATCCACTTGTGTAGACTGGACATTTGAAATGCACTGGTGGCCAATCTCCATAGCAGAGAAGGCACTTAGAGAAAAAGTTTAGTAATTTGGAGTAACAGAAATTCTCAAAACAGGATTTGGATGTTTGTTTTACCACAAGATAAAGCAAACATACAAATAATCAGAATGTGTAATGATTTGCTTATGCACCGAGCAGTGGCAAATTGGAATCATCATTCACCCAGATAAAATAGAGCAGATCATGAAATCTGACACGTAGAACCAAATTTTGTCATCAAATTTTATCTACCACTAAACTTCCAAGATATTTATATTTTTTAAAAGCAACTTTAAATAAGATAATCAACTTTTATATTTGTGGAATTTGTTGAGAGAAATTTAATTCATATAAAATTGTCACATCCAAAAATAATTCAGAAAAAATGTAAAGATATAGTTTGGTTTACTTCTAGTGAGCTTACATATCAGGAACTTTCAAAATGACTCTCATTTCTTGGAATTTTCTACAACGGAAATTTTATTTACTTCATGCTTCTCAATTATTTTCTGGACCAAATGCTCTTTAAAAAAAAATTTAATGTCAGCAGTAAAGGGAAAGATTTCCACTGTGTGCTAGTTTAGCAAAATTGTACATCTATTTATATAGAAGAGGTCTACGATTTGCTTAACCTTGTGCACACAGATTTTCACCCTAAATTAGTTATTTGGGTCCTGTAAAACTTCAAATCAAGTTTCCACAATATGTGCTGCAGTAATGGTTATTCCAGAAGCAGTTTTTGTTTTACATTTGTGAAATCTTAAGCTAATTGTGTTTTATTACAATAAATAATTGACAACGATGCCCTCATCCCAAGAACGAACAAAAAAAAAACAACTTTGGTCTTAACTCCACATCCTCCACCTCCTACCCACTTCAGACTGATAACATAACTTGATAACTTGTGCTTTTTCTATTATGGTCTGTGCAGACCTTCCCCCAACACCAAACAAGGTGCCAGCATCCTGCAGATTTGGTGCAAAGGGAACCAAAGTTCTGTAATATAAATGGAGTATAAATCAACTAATTACAAAAGTCCTTGCTCTGCCTAATAATTTAAGAGGAAGTAGTTGCTAATTTCATCTACTTTACATAAAACATGAATTCATATCTAACATCTTTCTAGCAGACACCCAAGCATGGAAATAGAAAAATAGACCAGTTCAGCCTGATTTATTTTTAAATAAAAATTGGTTGCTTTTGAAGGAATTATTTTTTCCTTACTTGGAAAAACATAATACTCTGCCTTTTGCACATTGTGATTTCATCATAATTGTTGTAATAATCTGGAGAAATGCATAGAGTTATGCTATTTAAAGTGATGAAAGAATATTTGAACAAAATTGTTTGTATTTTGTACTGTTTTTGCTTTACTGTGTTCTGTTTTGCATCATATTAACCTTTTTGTTAATGTTCTGCTTTGTGGGGGGAAAAAAGATTCTTTTTTAGGTTCTGAAAATAATTTCAATTTTTTAAATCAACATATTGTGGAAAAAATGGAGGTTCCTTTCCATGCTAATTATCTCTTATTTATATGAATATAATGTTCTTTCAATAATTTTTATGTAAAATGTTAAAACTATCATTGAAGCCTTTGTTGGTGTTCACTTTCTTGGGTTTTGCTACACAATGCACCATTTCCCAGCCACTGGGATAGAAGGGGTACTACAAGGCCTGCATCAAAAGCACATTTGAACCACTAAAAGGTCCATAGATGTTTAGTCTCCACTTATGTGCTTCTCTCATTGGCAGGTTCAGGGCCTTGCCATATATGAAATTGCAGACTTCAACACAATACAGCAACATTATGCTTTTGGAATTTTTTAATGTAATTGTTTAAATTTAAAGTTTTTGATGAAAGCTGTGCTACTCAACATAGTGCTGGAAAGGGAACAGCTATTCAATTTTATTTTCTCACCTAGCATCTGTATTAAGCACTTTCAAGTCGGGTACAGCATACCAGGTGCTGAATAAATCTACCATGACTGTGCCCCATCCTCAGAAAAGCATCACCTATTACACAATAAGATTTCACCCCCACATCAATCACCCTTTTGATTTCTCTAAATTAAGTTACCAGTTCATACTGAACTGCACATAGTTTTGTGCTGTGGACCTATGTCCTCTAGGAAGTGGGTTAAGCCTACCCACAATTTTTTCATGTAGGACCCTTACATTTGGCAGAAGAACAAGAGGATTTTCATGCTCTCAATCTGAGCTAGATTCAAATCCAGGTCCCTGTCCCTGGGACAGTGTGCAAAGCCACATTGCTACTTGGTCTCAATGCTGTCTTAAAACCTTAAACAGTATTTTTATCCAATAACATCAAACCATTTTCTTTTCACAGAGACTTGTGTTTTTGCTTATATTGGTCTAGCAATATTCAGCTTTCCTCACAAGTTTGAGATCTCATTTGTTATCTGGTGTATTGTGAGTATATATTTTAATAATTCTTTATAGTGACTTAATTCTTAACCTTTTTAATCCAATATAATTTGTTTCATTCACTACTCAACCATTTGATATAATCCCACTTTAGTCCTTTACTAGAACAGAATAGAGTGGATGTGGGCTGTAGCAATAAAATTAGTGGAAGTGTATGGTGAGTAAATAAAGCAGGCTGAGTTATTCAAAATAAATGAGAAGTAATTTGACAAGCTGATCCATTTTTAAGATTGGTTTACTTGCCAGTATCGGACAAAAACAAAAAATGACGCAATAAAATATTAGAAAATCAACTGTATTCCTTATACACTGATTTCCTCAAAACATTTCAAATAAAATTAGCTCATGTCTTTCCAAGTATTCACTCACTTTATCCCATGTCATGGACTCTAGCTTACCTGCAACAGAGGTAAGAATAATTGGGGCCTAGAATTTCCTGCGTTATCCCTTTTCATTTTCTTGAACAGGGGTGTAATATTTGCCACCCTCAAATATTTTGGCACTAGTTCTGTTTCCAAAGATTTTTGGAATATTACAGTTAATACCCTTTATTGTCATCTCTCAATCTGTCTGAGAATTCCAAGATGTACATCATCTGGGCTGAGTGACTTTTCTACTTTTGTCTTATTAACTTTCTAAATACAGTGTCATTTTGAATATTTATCACCAAAGTAGCTTTTCCACATCCTCCTCAGCTACTCTCACCTCCCTCTATAAACACTAAGTCATATATTTATTATATATCTCTGCCAATTCATCACTGGCAAGTAAATGGTTCCTCCCTTCAACTCTTAAGTAACTATCTCTTACTTTTAAAAAAAAAAAAATGGGGTCAGCTTTGACTCGGTGGTAGCATTCTTGCCTTTGAGTCAGAAGGTTGTGAGTTCAAGCCCCACTCCAGAGATCGGAGCACATAATCTAGGGTGATACTTCAGTGTAGTACCGAGTTCTGTGCTGTTGGAGGTGCCGTCTTTCAGACGAAATATTAAATTGACTCCCAGTCTGTCTTTTCAGGTAGATGTGAGCAGTTCTGGGCACCACACCTTCGGAAGGACATATTGGCCTTGGAGGGAATGCAGCGTAGGTTTACTAGAATGATACCTGGACCTCAAGGGTTAAGTTACGAGGAGAGATTACACAAATTGGGGTTGTATTCTCTGGAGTTTCGAAGGTTAAGGGGTGATCTGATCGAAGTTTATAAGATATTAAGGGGAACAGATAGGGTGGATAGAGAGAAACTATTGGGATTCTAGGAGTAGGGGGCACAGTCTAAAAATTAGAACCAGACCTTTCAGCAGCGAGATTAGAAAACATTTCTACACACAAAGGGTGGTAGAAGTTTGGAACTCTCTTCTGCAAACGGCAATTGATACTAGCTCAATTGCTAAATTTAAATCAGAGATAGATAGCTTTTTGGCAACCAAAGGTGTAAAGGGATATGGGCCAAAGGCAGGTATATGGAGTTAGATCACAGATCAGCCATGATCTTATCAAATGGCAGATCAGGCACGAGGGGCTGAATGGCCTACTCCTGTTCCTATGTAAAAGATCCTATTCGAAGGAGAATAGGGGAGTTCTCCTCGTGTCCTCATTAATATTTATCCCTAAACCAACATCACTTTTTTTTTTAAAAAAAAAACAACAGCTCATCTGGTTATTTATCTCATTGCTGTTGGTGAGACATTGCTGTGCACAAATTGGTTGTCTTATTTCCCACATTACAACAGTGATTACAATTCAAGAGTGCTTCATTGACTGTGAAGTGCTTTGGGGTGTCCTGAAGTCATGAAAGGTGCTATATAAATGCAAAATCTTTCCCTTTCTAAAAGACTATCTAACTTAGATGATGAGCACAGAACTGGAAGATAGGAATGCAAGATTCCTCGTGACTGACAGAAATTTGTTTTTCCTTACAGCGGTAGATATGGGGATATATTCTTAGCAAAAGCAAGCTATGCTTTGTCAATTAACTCCCTTTAAAAAAAATCTGGAGAAATATCTGGTCAAGAATAGAATTGAATGTTTTTATCATTGACATAATAATCAAACTCTGACATACAATGGTATAAAATTGTACTTTGAGATATTAGTGCACAAAGGCTTAAGTTATTGATTCAATCGTATTTGGTCTGCTATTTTAGCAGAGGTGCTGTGATTGGAATTTTGTTAAATCATCTTAGGATTGCTGTTTGAAATTACAAAATTGTATCTACAAAGTTTTACCTGAGTTTATTCAATATCCTCAGAAGATTAAATAAATCAGGTAAAATGCATAATGGGGCAGGTTTTTCATGGTCACTGGAAGTAAAGGGATGATCTTATTTTATAGAAAACTTAACATGTTTAAGTTTAATACGATCTGATTACAGCACTGCCGACAACCAACGCTCAGATATGTAATTTTAGAAAGGCCAACTGCAAGTGTGAGAAAGAATAAATAGTTTATTTTTATGGCACTTTTCAGTATGCCCCGAAGTGTTTTGCAGCCAATGAATTAGTTTTGAAATGTAGAGAAACACGACAGCCAACTTGCATACAAGGTCCCACAAACAGAAATGAGATAAATAAACAGTGATGCTGATTGAAGGATGAATTTTACACTTCGAACACTGCAGCACTCCCTCAGTACTGCACTGAAGTGTCACTGAAGTCCTGGAGTGGAGCTTGAACCCATAACCTCCTGACTTGGAAGCAAGTGTGCTACTAACTAAGCCAAGCTGATGCTGAGAAGAAGTTAAACAGATTGATTGGAAATATTAAACAATTTTCTCCTTTTTAAGGACAAATGGAATACCTTCCCAGGTATATTGGATGGCTTATAAAATAAATACATGCCTAGGACCAAAAATGAGGGCTAATTAAGTGGATTTTAAAGATCATCTGAAGTTAAACATCTAATTCATTCTCTGATACAAAAGGATAGGGAAATGAGAGGGTAAATAGCTCCAGTTGAAGAACTAGCATGGGCCAAATGGCCTGCTTTTCTGCTGTAATTGTTATCATTCTATATGAAGTCTACAAAGCTTGCAGGGAGAAAAATGAGGGGATCCATTGGATACATGAACTTATAAAACGTGTTAATAGAGTGGTCAGGGGGCGAAAAGGAACTTGCAAATAAGAATAGTTAGACATTAAACAACAGTGAAAAATTCTTTCATTAGTATAACAGCAAGAGAAAGGTTAGGGAAGAGGGCATGAGTTATTGAATACTAGAGATGCTGCTGGATTGGAAAGAAGTTAATGTAATACCAATATTCAAGAAAGGTTAAATCTAAACAGGGAAGCTAAAAACCCATTGGTCTTGCATCACTACAATGTAAAATAATGGGATCAATTATTAGGAGATAATTTGAGGATGTTCTGTGGTAACCTAGTAACTATCAGCTACCATTTCAAAAAGAGAGAAGATCCTGTCTGATCAAACTGATCGACTTTTTTGAGAACACATCGCAAGTGAACTGTGATAACCCTGATGATCTGGTGTATCTGGGCTTCCAGAAAATCTTTAACAAAATTCTTACAAACTGTTTAAAGAAGTGAGAACTCAAGGTAAAATCTTGAAATAAATAAAAGCTTGGCTGGAAAAAGAGTGTACATCAACAGCTTGGATTCAGAAATACAAAATGATCAAACCTATAGATGATTCCAAACTGGGGAGCTATACACAATATAGTAAGATATTGGAAGAAAAATGGATGACCTGCATATTCATGTAAAAATAGCTAAACCCCATTCCCCCCAAAAGTGCACAATACTTGTATAAGACAAAGATCAACATTATGCAGCTTCTATCTACCAAAAAGTTTACTTTCGTGTCAGCTGTACCCACAAATGCATCCTCTCTCTACTCATTTTAATTTCTGTCAATGCATTTCTATCAGCTGTTGTTCTGTTTCTCTAGCACTATGATACTTAAATGGCAACTTTCTCTCTTGACTTCAATCCTTTCCCTGTGCTTAACCTGCTAGGCTGTCTCCCTATTTTAAATTAGCAACAGGAGCCTGAACTGAAGGAGGGAATATTGCTATTTAAATATTGCAGTGCTAGGAGAGTGAGCAACAGCTGACAAGAAGGCACTGATGTGGTGCTACTGCAGGGTCCACTAGGAGGTAAATCAATCAGGAGAGAAAATTGAGGAAGCAAATGGCACATAGAAAAGACAACCCCTCTACTTTTAACCCCAAACAAGGATGTATATTTTAAATTTTATACATGTGAGTATATATGGCAACATGTCAAGTCACTATGGACCAGCAATCAATAGAACGAACAAAATGCTCAACCTCATTGCTAAATCAGTAAAATAGAAGATAGAATATATTGTGTTGAAACTGTTCTGATCAGACTACACCTTCAGTTTTGCTCATTGAGACACAAAGGAAATATTCACACTGTGGAGGCAATGCAGATAAGAGTCATGAGGCTGATTCACAGCATTAGGGGATTAAGTTATTTGGGAAGATCAGAGAAACTGGTGCTCTTTAGCTTTACATGAAGATTGAGCTCAGACCTTGTCGAAGTATATATATTAAACAGTATGGAAAAGGTACCTTTGGAATATTGCACCAAGGCTCAAACTGGTGAGAGGTGAATTTAAGACTGATGTCAGGAAGAATTTCTTCACACAAGTAACCAACCTCTGGGATAGACTTCTAGGTAGAATACTGATGCTGAAAACTTTAGATCCATTCAACAGACATTTGGATACTGTAACAGGTGACTAGAGGGCCGATTTTTGAATGGCGGAGCGAGGGCGGGGTGACTTCTAAAATTGAGCAAATCCGGAGCGGGTTCGGAGCCCGGCTCCAATCCGCTGACTTCTGGGTTCCCCAGTGACTTGTTTGGGTGCACGCGCGCCTCCCGAATGTGGGAGTCCCACCGGCAGTTAAAGCCGGCAGGATGATAATTTACATACTTTTACACATAGTTAAAGTACTTGAGATCCTTGATTGAGTAGACATATTGGCAGGGGTGCAATTTTGAAGGATCCTCAGCGTGTTTCCCATGCTGTGGGAAACTCTCCCTGTTGCAACAGACGTGTTTCAGCCAGTGGGAGATGCAAATAATTATTTGACAGGTGGGGAGAAAACCTCATTTATTGCAGCAGGGCACTGTCACTTCAGACAAAGTTTTGGCTGCAAGACCTTTGTGTTTTCACTCAAAATTCTTATTTCTACTGTGGGAACATATTTACCTACTTCGCCGACCCCCTCAACCTCACACCGTCAGGATGGGGGGTGGGGGGGGGGGGGGCGCCATGGCTGCATTCATCACTTCATCCGAGGATGAGCAACATCACCAGCCTCACCAGGCACAGTGTCCACTTCTGCCACATGGAGCTCCACAACACAGTGCTGCGCCATAGGCACCTGCACAAGAGCATGGAGGGCAACAACAGAGAGAGCGATGTCACAGGAGGCACTACCCTCACAACAGGGTCGACAGGCCGAGGCTCAGCTTCCTGGACCTCTGAGGAGCAGTCATCAGGTAGTCGCAGACATCTGCAGCCTGCATCGTGCCGAGCTGCTCCCGGCTGGGCCGAGCAGCATCTCCTTACCTGTCGCTGTCAGTCACCACTGCCCTCAACTTCCCCGCCTCCGGATCATTCCAGAATGCCACCGGGGACATCGCCGGGACTCAGTCGTCTGCACACAAGTGCATAAGGCAGGCCACCGACTGCTTGTTTTGCAGGGCCTCTCACTACGTCAACTTCCCCATGGACGACCTCAGCCAGACGGAGAGAGCAGAGGGATTCCACTCTATGGCTGGCTTCCCACGGGTGCAGGGTGTAACCGATTGCACCCAAAAAGCAATACAAGCACCTCCACACGAGCCAAGACTGTTCATCAACAGGAAGGGCTATCACTCCATCAACACTCAGCTCGTTTGTGACCACCGCAAGAGATTCCTTCACGTGTGCGCCAGATACACTGGCAGCTGCCACGATTCCTTCATCCTCCAGAAGTCCAACATCCCGCCCCTCTTCCACCACCAAACACCCGCAAGGGCTGGCTTCTCGGGGACAAGAGATACCCCCTGCACACATAGCTCATGACGCCTTTGAGGAACGCCACCACCAAGCAACAGCGTCGATATAACGACAGCCACGTTGCTACCATGTCTACAATTGAGCATGCTATAGGGCCGCTCAAGATGCGCTTCAGGTCCCTTGATCATTCTGGGGGAGCGCTTCAATACGCACCAGACAGAGTGGGACGCATTATAGCGCAACAGAGAGGGGTGCCGCTTGAGGAGGCCCTATCCACATCTGCCACGGAGGTGGTGGAGGAGGAGGAGGAGGAGCAACAACAACAACCCATGGGCAGAACAGCGGCTCACCGGGCGGCTTGTGAGGCCAGGTGCGCCTAACATCAGACAGCGTGACGACTCCAGACCTCACCACCTGGATAGATCAGCGGCCACCACCACCCCCCCCCCCCCCACCCCCACCCCCAATCCCTGCACATAACAGTCCTGCAACTACACATCTGCCCACTGTAGAGTGACCCAATGGGTGGCATCAAGTGTGGGCATTCATGGTGAACCTCCGGAAAGGGCCTCATTACAGAAGCCAGTCAAACATGGCCAAGACATGGCAGTAGTTGTGACAATAATTATATTTATTGTGTGTTTAACAAAAAGCAAATATAAATAAAAAACATGACCAACCGTCAGACACCCCTGTGCATCCCCTTTGTGCTTACAAAACTTTTGCCTTTCGCTTCCAACTACTTCAACGTGGTGCATCCCCTGTGGCTGCGGCAGAGGTAGTGGCAGGTTGCTCTTGTTCATGCCCTGACCGATTTAGATGCTTTGGGTCTACGCCCTCTGGGTTTCGGTGCCCATGAGGGCCCCTCCAAAGACTGCTCCACCTGCACCTGTGCAGGGGCAGACTCGGCCACCTGGAAAGGAGGCAGCATTGCGGGTACTAGTTGAGAGGGAGGCAACGAGTGAGATGTGGGGGCGCTTTGAGTGACGTCCCCACTTCCATGTCCCCACTTTCATGTCCCCTTTCGCCATTATCCCTCCCCTGGGCCAGGCCCACACCACTCCTACCACTCTGCTGCTCAGTTTGGAGGACATGTAAAGCCTTGTAAGGCCAGTGCTAGTGTATCTGCCTGCCTGTTTAAGGCACAGAATGTTGTTCACCCTGAGTCCGAATGGCCGTTGTCAGGGCCTGAATGGACTCATTTGTGAGCCATGCTTGAAGCTCCATAGAGGTTAGCCTTCCCTCCATCGCAGATATTCCCGCACTTGCCCGTGACGCTATCTCGGAGATGCCCTCACGTCCCTGTGACGCTATTTCAGAGATGTCGTCCCTTACCTGTGCCACCATTTCACTCATGCAAGAGTTGGACTCCTCCATCCTCTGCACGATTGTGGAGAGTGCGCGTGGCACCTGTTCCAGCACCTCGCAAATGTGCTGCTGCCCCTCGATCATTCTCCTTTTTAATGGATGGCCCCCAGGGTTCAGCATCTGTGTCCAGCTGAGCAGAGCCTGGAGAAGAGTGCTCCCACCGACGCGGACTCTCCACAGCTGCCCCTGCCACCAGTGTCTGATCACCACGTGCGACCCCAATTAACTGCAGACGAGGACCCACTGAGGTGTGTGTGTATCTGCGCTGATGGATGACTCGCTCAGATGTGATCGTGCACCCTCAGAGGCCGGCAGGTCCTCTGAGGAATCGCTCTTCGCCGTTACAGCAGTCGCTGAAGGCCCTATAAGAGAACAGAAGGCAATATTAAGTATGATGACAGATGTTGAGGTGCTGAAGATGGCAAGGCATGTTAACATCAATTCATATTGTGTGCGCTGAATGTTAAAGTTCTGTCACCAAACATTTGTCGGGTGCCAGTCTTGGAGTCCCCGACGGTCAGGCGCTCGAGGGTGCGGCTCAGCTCCAGCGTCTGTGAGCACGACTACCCGTTGTGGACCCCCTCCGGTCCTCTCCCTCTCCCCTGCATTCTGGGATCTCCTCCTAATAAGGGGAGAAAATACAGACGCGTGAGTGAATGATGGTGACGTGGCCAACCAACGAATGCATTGGTTTGGGTGCGGCTGACCATGAAAGCGATGCATCAGAGGGTGAGTATGAGACAGAGCCATGACATTGTATGAGGATTGGGCTGAATGGTAGTGGTGGGATGAGTACCGGGGAGGTGAGGAAGTGCAGGTAAGTTGAGGATGAGCTTTGAGTGGGTGTGAGGAGTGATGTGATAGTGTAGTGTTGGCAGTGCAGAATGAGTTGGGAGGTGGGGGCAGTGATGTGGAAGACGGAATGTAGGAGAATGAGTAAGTGTACTCACTTTAGCTGACCTAGTTAGGTCATTGAAGCGCTTCCTGCACTGGATCCAGGTGTGGGAGATATTGCTGTTGCTGGTGACCTCCTCTACTACCTCGAGCCAGGCCTTCTTGGTGGTAGAGGTAGGCCACTTCTTCCCGTCCGCCGGGTAGAACACATCCCCCCCCCCCCCCCCCCTCCTCCTCACCCCATCCAGTAGCACCTGGAGTGAGGCATCACTGAACCTAGGAGCAGCCTTTCCCCTGGGCTGCTCCATTGTCCTATTTGGGTGTTTGCTCCAAGAGCAGCCATTGGAGGACTGCCCCTTTAAATAGAGTTCCTCCAGCTGACAGCCTGTGATGCGGGTGCGCAGTCCGCCTGCTGCACAGGTTTCGGACGCCAAACCCAGAAGCCACGTTAAGTGGCTCCAATTTACCCGCGATCACGTGGGGAACAGACACATTTTATTGGGCGGGTTACCCACGCACCCAATTGCCCCCCCCTGCTGCCTCCCCCATAATATCGGGGCCCAGGTTTTCCTTTCTGGACAGCTGAAACCAGTGATGACTTGTTATCAGTTTGAAACCATAGCTTATTACTCTTACAGAAGTTAGTTTGTCATTATTCATGTGGTTTCTTTATGCAAGCGAGCTTTTAAAACTTCCTGCACCGTACTTTGTATGGCTGACTAATCAATGAACTCCAGCAGATTAAAGAGACATGATCTATTGCTTCTAAACCTTGCTGACTACTACTTATGACTGCTATGCCCTTTTGATGAACGTTGATAGTATCTTATATAATAAAGATGTCCCTTCTGTAGCAGTAGAACCACATATACTGGTAATCCAGCCCTCAAAGGGTTGCAACTCAGTCTTGTTTGTGCTTGATTTTTATTTGCTGATTTGTCCTGGAAGATTGGAAAGGCATGTTATTCGTGTTGTTGCCTCAATCGTAGATAAATCCCCAACCGGAACATGAGATACGTTTGTATCAGCAATTTGAGATTTATGTAAAATAATGGAAACATTCCCCAGTTACAGCTCCACTGTTCACTGAGCTCTTAAAAATATTTATCAGAACCCAGCCTATTTCCTCACTCAGGAATGCCATATGAGCATTTTAACAATCACCTTCTGATATTGCCAACAGTAATTTCCATGCTTTTGCACTATTGGTGTATTCTTAACCAACCAAATTTACTATGTAAATTAGATCAGTTTGCATAAATACCAGTGACTATTTATCTTGTTAAAAGGCATTGAGGGTAATCTTAACCTAACCCGCTGAGCAGGAAACTGGTGGATTTGGGTGGGACACCTGATTTACACCTCGCCCAATTTTACTCTCCATTGAAGGGAGTAAAATTGGGTGGGGTGTAAAACGGTCGGGGGGTTAGATTAAAATTACCCCCACAATTTGTGGATGAAATATTGGAACATAGGAATTGCTAGATAAAAGACGACACGGTCCATCTAGTTCACCTTCTACCATCCTGTTAGTCGCATGATACAACAATAATGGAGTTGACTAATCATAACCATAAATCTCTAAATATGTCTACAACAGACCCAAACATTCAATGAGGAAAACCCCCAGTGATGGAAAGCTTTGGGAACCTTGGCCTATAAACTTGGCCACACAAGTGCCTGTTTTTTGGGTGCTAAGCAGCCTACGAAGCCCCCAAAATGGCAGGCAGGATGCTCGCACACACTTGTGGCTAGAAGTGCGCTGCCCAGCATATTGGTGAAGGGAAAAAAAAGGCGTACAGACCCAAAGCCTGAAATAGGCATTAGGAACTTGGAACATGCAAATAAGGGGCCTAATACCTGTTTGAGGCCCCCACTGCAAGATTAGTTTGCCCTGAGGCAACCGGCACCAGACCTTGGGACCGCCTGCTACCAAAAATTGTAAGGGACCGTCCCGACCCCACATTTAAAGAACCATATTTCCACCCCACCCCCTGCAGCTTCCTATCTCCTAACCCCCAGGCCTCGCTAGCTGCGGCCCAATATTGGACTACACTTCACCGGCTGGCTGTTCACACTACACCAGGCTCATTAAAATGAGGAGGCAGATTTTTCCAGATTAGTTTTGAATTTATCCCCTTCAAACGTAGGCGGTTTCCTCTGGTTCTACTATTCTGAACAAGTTTGAACAGCTTGTCATGGTCTACATTATCTAACCCTTTTAGAATCCCAAAAAAGCGCAAACATATCACGTCCTCAACCTACTCTTTTATTGTGAGAACATGCCCAATTTACATAATCGATCCTCAAGATCTAATCCCTCCATTCCTGATATAGATTGAATTTCTTTTTCTTTTTCCATAGTACTCCTACACATCATTCTGTGACAAAGTAGAAAAAATATCTATCATATGCCACACTTTAAAAGAGTTAACAAACAAACTAAATTATAAATCAATGAGCTATAGAAGCTTTTTATGATTTCAAAATAACTTGAGAAAAA
Source organism: Heptranchias perlo (assembly GCF_035084215.1). Lineage (NCBI taxonomy): Eukaryota > Metazoa > Chordata > Chondrichthyes > Hexanchiformes > Hexanchidae > Heptranchias > Heptranchias perlo. The sequence continues at coordinate 30,750,069 of NC_090343.1, forward strand.
TTATTTGACCCTTTAATTTTATACAAGTATTGAAAGCATTGATTTTAAGCTATTACAGCTATGCAGTTATTAACTATTACTGTAATCAGCTCAAATTGCTGACTTAATTAAAGAAACACAACTAAACCTAAAAGCACACTGTCATTTCTATGAAATTCAATGTCAGTGGTCTGGAAACGGTCACAAAGTGCATGGCACAGGGAGAATCCAGGAGAGGAAAGGAAATTGACAAAATAATGCAAAAGAAAGTATCTCAGTTGTGAAAAACCAAGTCTTAGAATCTAGTTTGGTAATTCATATTCATTTTTAACATATAAAATATAAATTCTGTATAAAACAGTACATGATAATTGTTTATACATTTGAACTGGAGTTGTATGCGATTAGAAAAAAAAATCTTTACCATATTTGCAGGTTTCAGATGACACATGGTCATAGAATCATAGAATCATAGAAGTTACAACATGGAAACAGGCCCTTCGGCCCAACATGTCCATGTCGCCCAGTTTATACCACTAAGCTAGTCCTAATTGCCTGCACTTGGCCCATATCCCTCTATACCCATCTTACCCATGTAACTGTCCAAATGCTTTTTAAAAGACAAAATTGTACCCGCCTCTACTACTGCCTCTGGCAGCTCGTTCCAGACACTCACCACCCTTTGAGTGAAAAAATTGTATCTCTCCCCTCTCACCTTAAATCTATGCCCCCTCGTTATAGACTCCCCTACCTTTGGGAAAAGATTTTGACTACCTTATCTATGCCCCTCATTATTTTATAGACTTCTATAAGATCACCCCTTAACCTCCTACTCTCCAGGGAAAAAAGTCCCAGTCTATCTAACCTCTCCCTGTAAGTCAAACCATCAAGTCCCGGTAGCATCCTAGTAAATCTTTTCTGCACTCTTTCTAGTTTAATAATATCCTTTCTATAATAGGGTGACCAGAACTGTACACAGTACTCCAAGTGTGGCCTCACCAATGCCCTGTACAACTTCAACAAGACATCCCAACTCCTGCATTCAATGTTCTGACCAATGAAACCAAGCATGCCGAATGCCTTCTTCACCACCCTATCCACCTGTGACTCCACTTTCAAGGAGCTATGAATCTGTACTCCTAGATCTCTTTGTTCTATAACTCTCCCCAACGCCCTACCATTAACGGAGTAGGTCCTGGCCCGATTCGATCTATCAAAATGCATCACCTCACATTTTATCTTGTAACCCCCAATACTTGAAAGATGTCTTGACCATCTACCATCTTGACCATCTGCTGTTCTTAAAACATAGTGGTTGTATCCAGATTACTTCCGTGATTTCTGAAGTTATTTTCAATTAAGTAACTTTTTTGGAACTGTGTTTTAACTTTATAGTCTCACAATGTATAGAGAATTGAAATAATTTATGACCAGTTTTAAGAGTCCAGGGGAGACATTTTCTCCCAAAAGACCATTGCCACAATTATTGATTGGGTACATTGTCTTTTTTCAGTTGTCTAATGACTACTACAAATTAGATTTAACATTATACTTAAAGAAATATTAAATGCAAATCTTCAAAATATATGTTTGAACTTTAGATTAAACTAAAGTTGGACAAGAGTCAAATAATATGAACACAATGGCTTGGAATTATGCTTTTTTTTTGTTCATGGGATGTGGGTGTCACTGGCAAGGCCAGCATTTATTGCCCATCTTTAATTGCCCTTGAGAAGGTGGTGGTGAGCTACCTTCTTGAATGTTCCTATATTCAAAGATTATAGTAGGTAGACGGGAAAGTAGGGCTGAGGTCACAATCAGATCAGCCATGACCTTATCAAATAGAGCAGGTTCAAGGGGCCGAATGTCCTACTCCCGCTCTTAATTCGTATGTTCGTAACCACTGCAGTCCTTGTGGTGAAGGTTCTCCCACAGTGCTGTTAGGTAGGGAGTTCCAGGATTTTGACCCAATGACTATGATGAGCTGTGGGAATATTAGTTTACAAAGGCTTCATGCAATTCCTTTGCTGCTATTTTAATACCAGTATTAACCTATTTAAAGTAAATTGATTAACTCTTCTGTAAAATAGCAAGCAAAGGAATTGTATAGAAATATGTTAAGCGTTTGTGTGTAAGTGCGTTATGCAATTGTGTGTTAATGTTAGCATGACAAAATGTCACGGTCTGTGCACAGTTTAAATGTGCAAACATTGCAGAAATTCCAGTGGAAATACCTTTTTTGTATTACTACTGTCAGTATTTGAGTAGTTAGCATATTCCACTGAGTTTCAATCAGGATTGTTAATACACATACAGGTTATTATAGTATTGGGTCTTTACAGCCTTCGTTATAAGTAGCATAGCTTTAGAAGTGAAGGAGAATCCATAATGCTGTGCACCTGTACGTACATTGTTTTATCTTTTATTCGCCAAACCCCAGTTTAATAGTTGCTGATACCGAAACAAAATTAAACTGCTTTCTCTGTTTGCAGTTGGTAAATCAAATATTAGGGCAAATGCATTGTTGTCTGCTAGTATTTAATAGTGTTTCAAAAATTATAAGCACTGTCTATTTATTATCTATATTTAATTGCACTAATAAGACTTTGCTTTACAGGTTCTTGTCTTATTTGGCAGAGCGGTGAATATTTTCCCCCTCTCCTACCTTCTGAACTTCTTTCGAGATCATAAAATTACCCCCAAGATGATGTTCGTTATGTGGTTTAGTGGTAAGTGGATGACAGATAATGTTCTTCTAAACTGTTGATTTCAACATATCTAAATGTAAATTTCAGTTTTAAAATATTTAATGTAAATAATCATTATAATATGAAGTAATGAAAACTCTTCAGGTGCAGAAATTTTTTTTGTTCTTTGCTTTTGCTGTGCTCTTAAATATAATTGTGCTGTGTTACTCCAGATCGACACAGCTATGATACTAAACTACAGCAAGGATTGATCACATAAATTTGTTAAACCAAATGACAGTGAGTCAGACTTCAACAACCAACAACAACAACTTGCATTTATATAGTGTCTTTAATGTAGAAAAACCATCCCAAGACGCTTCACAGAAGCGTAATCAGACAAAAATGGACGCCAAGCCAAAGAAGGTGATATTAGGAGGGGGAACCAAAGGTTTGGTAAAATAGATGGGTTTTAAGGAGCATCTTAAAGGAGGAAAGGGAAATGGAGAGCCAGAGGTGTTTAGGCTAAACCTTTCCACCTCCCTCTCCGCTTAACTCCGTTAAAATCAACATGTGCTAGTTAGCTACACTGTTTCCTGAACCTTTTCTGCACTAACCTGACCACCTAATTCTCACCTATAGGGGGAATAATATAATCTAAGTGTGAGTCTTGGTTCAGTGGTAGCACTTTCACCTCCTGAGTAAGAATTACATCTGTAGATAACTCCAGTCACATTTTTTAATCCAAATGTCTATCTGTAATTACCATCTACTGTATGACCATATGTTCATTATTACAATTCAGATGTTTGTTTCTATTGCAAAGTATTTAAGTTCTGAAGCTTTAATTCCAAAGCACAGATACTGTTTTTTTATAATAAAGCCTCCCCATACTGTGAGTTGAATCCTCAATTGAGGTCAAATTAGCTCTAATCAAAATCAAAAGATACAATGACCAATATGATTTTAGCATCTAGTTCCTCCACAAAGTCTTGGGATTAATTTACTCTTTTTAATATTAGGTCTACGTGGTGCCATTCCTTATGCATTGAGTCTACATTTGGAGATGGAGCCAATAGAGAAGCGTCAGCTTATTGGAACAACCACCATAGTCATTGTGCTTTTCACAATTCTGGTTTTGGGTGGAGGAACAATGCCTCTCACCAGACTGATGGATATTGAAGATCCCAAAACCCGTAGAAGAAACAAGAAAGATATTACCCTCAGCAAAACTGAGAAGATGGTATTTGATTTGGCTTATTTCTCTTATCTTTTTTACACTTTGTATTTTGACATAGGCATCAGACCAGATAATTGAAGGCAACAAAAACTTAGATAGGATGCCCTAATAAAAACAGAATTTGGAAAAGAAAACCTGAATGCTTGGTTTGTATCTGAAACAACAAGCTGAAATACAACATTTTCTGAGCCACTGTTTGTTATGAGCTAATTTTCTGTGGTTATCATTTTCACTTAATTAATCTTGAATTTGTTATTAAATCTAACTAAAAGGAAGATATCTATGTACAAAGCTCTGAGTAACACAATTTAGAAATAAAAATTGCAGTCCTAGTTTCCAGAATGTATAAATAATTTGTAACTGACAATCCAACTCACTAAGTCATTTTTACATGTATATAGACTGTTCTAATTGGTTGCTGTTGTTTCCAGGGTAACACTATTGAATCTGAACACTTATCAGAGCTAACAGAAGAGGAGTATGAGGCACAGTACATCAAACGTGATCTGAAGGGTTTCATGTGGCTGGATGCTAAATATTTGAATCCTTTCTTTACACGAAGGCTTACTCCAGAGGTTGGCCATCCTAATTTTCTCAGAATAATCAATAAACTAATATTTTACATCATGTAATACAGGAACCGTTAGTATTGCGTGGCAAGTACAAGAATTTACTATTTGTTTAACAGTGGAATAGAAAGTTATAAATTATGTTTAGCGATGTCTAAATTCAGAAAGATCCCTCTTCTCCATGTATTCTGATGGGATGAAACTCAAGGTTCCAAACAATTTCTTTCTTTCTCTTCTAGTTGAATCCCATGTAAAATAACTCATCAATGTCCATTAAACTCAGTGCGATAATAATAGTTGACATTAATATTTTGTCAGTCAGTGGCTGTAATGTTTCGGATTATTGACTGAGGAATTTCGTGTAACTTATATTGCTATTCAGTTAAATTTAGCTCACAAGGGATTAAATGCACAGAACATCCACGTGCTGGGAATGCGAATTAGACCCATTTGAAACATCTGTCTAGAATGGTGTTTCTTGCATACCAAATCAATTTAAGACAGTGAGATGCCTTAACACATTGCAGAGGGAAAATGTTGGGTTTATATAGGATATTGTCATAAATTCTTTACCTCCTAATACAAGTTCAAGGACTAAGAAACATTAAAACTCTGGTTAATATTAAATCAAGTCAGTGAGATAATAAAACACACCCCCTTGCATTCAGTATATATGAGATATAGGTACCAATTATAACATTATAAATTACATACCAGTGACCCCTTCAGGAAATCGAAAACATGTCGTCTTTAATTGCTAACTTGCTACCACACGGAGTAGTTGAGGCAAATAGCACAGATGCATTTAAGGAGAAGCTAGATAAGCACACGAGGGAGAAAGAATAGAAGGTTATGCTGATAGGGTTAGATGAAGTAGAGAGGGAGGAGGCTTGTGTGGAGCATAAACACCGGCATAGACCAGTTGGGCTGAATGGCCTGTTTCTTTGCTGTAGACTTGATGTAACTCAATGTAAAGGGCATTTTGGAGGGATGTGGCGAGGCCGGCATTTATTGCATATCCCTAATTGCCCTTGAGAAGGTGGTGGTGAGCCGCCTTCTTGAACTGCTGCAGTCCATGTGGTGAAGGTTCTCCCACAGTGCTGTTAGGAAGGGAGTTCCAGGATTTTGACCCAACGACGATGAAGAAACGGCGATATATTTCCAGGTCGGGATGGTGTGTGACTTGGAGGGGAACGTGCAGGTGGTGGTGTTCCCATATACCTGCTGCTCTTGTCCTTCTAAGTGGTAGAGGTCGCGGGTTTGGGAGGTGCTGTCGAAGAAGCCTTGGCGAGTTGCTGCAGTGCATCCTGTGGATGGTACACACTGCAGCTACAGTGCGCCGGTGGTGGATGGGGTGCCAATCAAGCGGGCTTCTTTGTCCTGGATGGTGTTGAGCTTCTTGAGTAGTGTTGGAGCTGCACTCATCCGGGCAAGTGGAGAGTAGTCCATCACACTCCTGACTTGTGCCTTGTAGATGGTGGCAAGGCTTTGGGGAGTCAGGAGGTGAGTCACTCGCCACAGAATACCCAGCCTCTGACCTGCTCTTGCAGCTACAATATTTATATGGCTGGTCCAGTTAAGTTTCTGGTCAATGGTGACCCCCAGGATGTTGATGGTGGGGGACTCGGCGATGATAACACTAAATATTGCTGCAGACATATTTAATAAGAAGGAATGCTACAAATTAATTTTAATTTTCTCAACTTTTGTGTTTCTTGGTCATCACTATAAAAATTCAAATCCAAAACATATATGAGATTATTTGCCTTTTTAATTGTCTATGTGGAAAGCTGCTGTAAGGTCTTTCTCAAGAAAATATTTGAAGGGACATATAATACATATTCTTTTTGCTTAAGATGTATTTTATACCTTTAAATATTAAAGAAACATCGAAGCATTAGAATTATAAAATGTGTTTAAAGCTCAATTTGAAATTGGAAATTTCTTAAAACAGGGACCTTTAATGTGGTTCACTACTTTATGTAAAACAGGTCAGATAATGTAGATTTTAATACCGTACATCTGTGACTGGTTTTCTGAGAAAATATCTATTTTCTGAACATTATTATCTGCCCTTTGATTCCATTCTGGCTTCATGAAGTTATCTGTATGTCTCATTAAAACAATTATTTTAACCACACTGAGCTGACTCCTATGCATGATAGAAGAACATGCTTATATACTTAAAGTAAAAACTGCCTGGCAGAATACAGCATGCCAATCTGGAAGGCCAAGCACCCAGTTTCATAACACGGAATCTGAAGTGCCTCCTCCCTTTTGACAAATCGGTAACACTTCAGACCTCTTTGCACGTATAGCCTCACTGCCCAATGGAATACTGCCCTTACAGCCAGCTATTTCAGCTCAAGTTGATAAAAATGTTCAGATTCTTTCTCAGAGCTCTCCTGAGTAGAACAGCACATGGAAATAGCTTAAGCTTTCTATATAAGGCCAGGATGTATTCAGTAAAGAAAGCAAGATATGTAAGTTCACATCAATCTGCATGTGGATGAATCTTATCACTAAAGATAATCACTGCTCTATGAAAAATCTAACAAAATGCAACTAAGTTCTACATTTCTAAATCTCTATGAATTGTAAGTAGAGAACAAGAAAACTTCCTAAAAAGCCAAACTTATTTTAAATCTATATGCATACCCTTATATTTGTAACTTTATGTATGTACTCTAGGACCTCCATCATGGACGAATACAGATGAAAACATTAACGAACAAGTGGTATGAGGAGGTGCGTCAGGGACCGTCAGGCTCTGAAGATGAAGAACAGGAGTTGCTTTAGCATATGGATTGATCAAACATCTGGGCTTTACTCCAGATTTTGCACTAGAACACTGAGTTCCATAAAGATTGAGGAGAAGGGCTGGCATCGGTTAGATTCAATTCCATTGCATTCTGAGCCTCTTGGAGTGAACCTTCTGCCAACTGTTGGCTGTTCTAGTATTGAGAAAAACAAAAGCCAATAAAATGTGTGCACTTAATTCTTCTAGATAATATTTTGCATGTTCAGATTATCATAATGAAGGTGAGCATTTAAGCCTAACCTAAGGAATATCTATTTGTTAAAAAAACTGTAGATTGCACAGAGGACATGCACTTTATTTTCTTGTAAATAAGATCAAAAGTTTAATTTATCCCCACTTTCTCTGAGCATTCTGATACTGCAGAGATTTACACAGTCCCTGTGTGGTCAGTCCATAAGACTACTGAATCAGAAACCCTGCTGTTTTTTGCTTCCTTCCTATTGTCGGATATTTTGTTTATTTTTTGCTTCGTAATTCATCTTAAGAACTTGCTAACATCAATAATTTGACAAGTGAAGCTCCGATGTAAATTTTAACTCCAGTACGTATCAAAACCCAGTTCTCCCAGATTGTAATGGATATGCTAGTTCGTTGCGTCACCAGATTGTCCACATAACTTTTGTTTGACATGTAGAACTGGATACTTGGTAGAAGGCTCAAACATTAAATTCCAGTTTCGTACAGATTTCAATTTGAAATTTTGAGCTAGTTTTTTAAAAAATCATCAATGTATGGAACTTAAATCATTGAGTTTTGAAAGTATAATTAGAAAAATATGTCAGTTCAGTTTAGAAAAATACAGACTGTGAACCAAATGTAATTATTGATGCAGGCTTATTGTAAATTTATCATAGTTTTGTCATCATTTGTGCATTATTGAGACAGTTTAATGCTTCATATTTAAGCATTAAATAGTGAATTATATAACAGTATGACAAACAAAAAATTTCATATTTTCCTTTCATCTGCTGTTGACATAACTGATGTGCAGTCTGCTTACTTCAGCTTAATTTCTTTTGTAATCAAGTGTGGCATTTTGGAGTGAAACCTGAATTCCTGACACTATCTTGAATTTCAGTTCCCTTCTGCCACTTTTACTCCATGGGGCTAATTATCCAAATGCATGCTGCTATGGGGAGCCTTGCATGTTTCAGCCCGTATCGGAAAATTATGGGCACACTCCCCATGAATTTCCCATCCATTATTGGAAAGAAAGTCATGCAGAAATGCCCTTTATTTCCTGATGACACGCTGTCGACTGATGAGGTTCCCAATCAACAGTGCGTATTCGGAAAATCAACATTTTATGTTTATAGCAGCAAGGCTGTTTTGTAGGTGAGACCGCTGACAAGAACTGACCTGGTTGAAATGTGACTTTAACATCATATTATCCATTTTCAGTATGTTAAAAACAGTACATCTAATGCATCTAGCCATCACACTCCTCAATCTTAAAATGTTAGGAAAGGCACATTCCAATCTTCAAAGTTTTCTGACCAAATAACCACTAAACTATTTGACCTCAGCCTGTGTTTACTTAACAACAATTCAAATTTTGTGGCTTTAAAGGGACACAGCACCACTGTAGCAAAATAATAGTGTGCATTGCATTGTAAACATTCCTGTCTTTACAAAATAGCATATCATCTGACTCATTGTGAGTCATGCCTTGGGAGATCTGCTAGTTATTAATACATTTTTGATACTGCATCATGTCTGTGTCCATTGCACTCCAAAATGTTACACTTTGTTAAGGATACAAAAGAATTTTTGAAAAAAAATGGAAAGAAAGCCAGACATTTTATTACAAGTTCTTCTGACCTGGAGCCAGAAATTACTAACAGTTACAATTACACCCTGACCTCAGGAGTTTACAAGCAGGTAAAATTACTTGTCATGTCTTTTTAAACCACACTTTAAAGGGACAGTCTAGCTTAGCAGCTAAACATCACAATTGTGCTAAAAAAACAGATGACCTGTGAGCAGTGCCACAGAGAACCACTAGCATATAATATGTATGTAAATTTTCTGAACTTTGTTCACAAAATAGAATGCAAAGCCTGGCAGGATATCAGTGTCTAAAGGTTTACACTGGGCATTTGAAACTGAGCGCATAAATTTCAGACCAGTATTTTTGGTTTGATCGGGTTTATAGTGACAGCTTTATATCAAATTAGCCTTAATACAAGTTTCATACCAGTCTAAAGATGGTGAAAAGTTTATTAGCAGAAGCTGACATAGCAGTGGTATCCATCTGTGTTTTGCATTCAAGTTTGACTTAGAAATATTTCACCAAGTAAGGATTACATAGCCCAGCTGTTCATATGGACCGTATATCAAACAATGTGTTTTGTGTAACAATTAATGGAGCAGGCAGGTTTTCAAAACTGCTTTTAAAAAGTGTATGCTTAATCTGATCTAACTAAAGGTCCAGAATGATGGCGACACACCATGAAGAAAAAAAGTTATTCTCCCAAATAAAAAAAAACTTTAATAAAAAGGAGAGGAACATTTAGTTCATGCGCTATATTCGGTCATATTGGAAATCAAGATAAATTACGTACTTCATTTCAATCATTTATGTCATTAGCCGTCACTCTTTCAACCTCTGCCCCAAATTATTGTGCTTCTCATAGAATCTACCAGCTTTTGGCATTAGATTTTCAAATGTTCCCACCTCTTACTGTTTGAAATCATTTGCTGTTTGTTTCATTTTAAATGAAAATAGTATATTTAAATGAAAATGTTAAATACTGTAGCCCCTTTCATTTGTATGAGAATTTTAACAATTTCAAAATTCCAGAAGGCTGCAGTGTTGCATAATTCCTGTTAGTGGTGCTGCTGAGCTATTGGACATTATCTTTCTTCACTGTGCTACTGACTCCGGAATACCACAGTTGTTTCGAATGCCCATAATTTTTGGCATAATTTCATAAATGTGAAAACAGAAATTTTTGGTGAATGAAGTTTTTGGGATCTTGAGTAGACAAATTTCAATATTATACTATGCTCTCTAGGAATATACTGATAGTGTTATTAACCACACAACATTCTATAAACTAGTTAGGGGTTGCTGAAGCATTCCCTAAAACAGCTCAAACTCTTCCAACAGAAAAATATATTTATCAAATGCTATGATACATATTAAGCCATTTTTTAAAAAAGCTTTTGTTTACTGGTTTCCAATTCAGAGTCTTAGACAATAAAGTTTTAACTTCCCGTTAATACAAGTTCACTTGGTTTATATTTTCTCATCCTGACTGAAAGATTGGAAAATCTGTCTTTCTCACAGGATGCCTCCCTAAACAGTGTACACCTCCTTATAATAAAATTGATTCCAAGAGCAATGTAATTTCTCTTTCTGAATTTTCCTCATTGCTTCATTGAACATTTCTATTTAGAGACACAGCTTTCCCACCTCCTCCTTTGTTGCTCTGGACAACTTCTGCATCAGATTTTGTATTGTATCTTTGTTCAGCCATGCCTGTTCAAGACTCATTACACAGTCTCTCCTCAACTTACTCTTTCCCAGAAATGTAGAACTCATTACCTGCTTCAGTCTTTCCTCCCTCCTGCAATCTTCAGGCTTCAAAACCCAAGGCACCACTTAACCACTGCTTTCTGATTTACCTTAATTTTTCTCGCCTTTTTCAACATTGCTGGTTTTGTGCACTGTGGGCCTTGACCCACCGCCTTGGTTTCTCAATTTTAAATTGTTTAAGAGGGATACAATGCAATGAGGCCTCACGGGAACAACACAAGATTTTCAGCTTTCCAGTCAGTTGCTGCTCATATTGAACTCAGCTGTGAATAATGCCACAATGAATAATAATGCATTACCATAAATTAGCAAGAATCTAAATGGCCAAATTAGTTGTGTATAATTCTATATCATGTCACTATTGAGTGTCTGTGATGAGTAGATTTAGTTTTCTGTTGATTGCATTTTTAATTTGCAAAGCTTTTATGTACATATATTAAAACCATTGTTTAACAAAAGGGCATAATCTGTTGAAATGTAAATATTATTCATGAAGGGCATGCACTCTAAATATTAGCTCAAACTCTGAAAATATATTTTTAGAACAGCATTATTGAAGTAATTAAAACTCATTTACTGAAGCATGCTGAGAACTGGACAATAAATATCTATGGAATTCCTGGGGTTTTTATGAATGTGACACCTTATTTGTGGAATACCAACATAAGCATGTGTTGATAATAGACAATGAGTGTGATTTGGTAATTTTTTTTACTTTTGAAACCATATTTGCAAAAGTATAAGTTTACTATTTAAAGCTTTTTGGTGTCATAATAGAAATACAGAAATCCTTTCACACTGCCAAACCTCCAATATCAATGTGAATTTTCACAGTTTCGAGAACACAAAAGAGGGGAAAAGGTCTCCTGTAGAAATGTAGAGCATTTAGGTAATTTAAGTGGTTAATTTTTACCACACCTAGCAAAAATCTGGAAGAAATAACTTCAAAGTTATAAATCTGCATCACTTAAGATGAAATGAAGAGCTAGCATAAGAGCAGATGGTTGCAGGTTTGAGTCTCCAGGTATATAGCACTTTTTTGCTTACCAAGGTTGCCGTGTATTTCCTCAGTGTTTGGCCATGTTTAATGTTGGAACATTTATGATAGTGAAGGCTATTAGGCTTTTACAGGGGTGGAAAAAGTTAGATAATTCCACTGCCTCAGCTATAAACAACTAGTGTTGAGTGTTTACAGGCAAGCACTGCCATAGAGAATTTTATATTTGAACTTCCTGGCATCTTTTTGTGACTTAAAGCAAATACACAGAAGCAAGAGGTCCCATATATAAAAAAGTGAAAAGGAATTAAAGATTTGACATTGAAGTAATAACTGGGAGATATCACAAGATAAAACAAATTGCCGTTTATTTATGAATATCTGAATGAAATATGTATTCTGAATAATGCAGCATATCCCATGCATGACCCCTCCCATGCTTGTGTTTCTAGAATGTCCCCTTCTCCCTGCTGTAGATATTGAGATTGCATTGTCCCTTCTAAGAATTATTTTTGGTGCCAGTTCCAAAGAATCTTTTGCATGTATTGTGCATGATTCAAACGTGCAGAAGTTGTAGAAATGTACTTAACACTAATCACAAATGAAAAGAAGAAAACCCAGCAAATGCTGGAAACCTAAAACAAAACCAGGAAATGCTTGAAATACATAGCAGATCAGTCAGAACTGTCACAAAGGGGTACACTTGGCACATTATCTTGTCTTTTCTCTTTACAGATGCTGACTGAACTGCTGTGCATTTGCAGCATTTTCTGTTTTTGTTACTGACCACCATTTGGTTTAAATATGCTGGATCATTTCATGCTGAATTAATCCAAAGTTTGTGATCAGTCATTTCATATTGTATTTATGTCCACACTATTGAAAATAATTTTTGGTGAACTGGAAAAATAATGTGGAAAAATAATTTATAATCCAATGTTCAGGGGCTTATGAAAGGAATGTAGATGCTGAACTTTAAAGTTGTTTTATGAAGATGCCCATCAGAAGGCAGGCTTACTGTGTTTTTGGCTACTTTATGGAGTTTTACATTTCTTACGTGGATGATTGTGAACTAGTCACTTTGTTTCCTAGCACGTCTAATGGTAATAGTATGGTGTTACTTTGAGAAATATTGATTTAAGCATTAGCACATAATATCAAAAGGACAAACTCCCTTAGAGAACCATCTACAAAAATTCAGTGGATTATTGGTTAACAAATTATGTGAACTTTTAGGTATTCCACCTCCCCTATACAGATTGAATATTTTTTAAAGAAATTTTTTTTTTGATGAATAAGAAAAATATCTTTGGTCTTTGCATAAAATGAATTTGTAGCTTGGGGCATTTACAAGTGTAAAGTTACTAGACTTCCTTTTTGTTTGTTTTGAAGTACAACCTCTAATCACTGATTTGCTTGCTTTATATCTGAGATGGAGTGCTCTATCTAGTCCATTTGGAGATCAGACAAAGCTCCTTTCAGCATTAAACTTTGGGAAAAGCCGGAGACACTCAGCTGTAATTGTGAAATTGGCACCAATGCTCCATCTGGTTGATATTTTTCCTATTAAATTTGCACAACAATTGCAATAATATGAATTAATCGGTAATTTGTAATAAAGATGCTGGGTTGATTTTTTTTTAAAGTCTTTTACTTTCTACATACAGCATTATGGCTAGTTCATACTTTTGACTAATGTGCACCTCCAGAAGATTTAGGCAGTGTGAATGCAAACTTTTACAGTCAAACATATATATAGGCTGTTTTGTCAATACAAGAAATGTTTCCTTTCATGTTTTTTGTATATTTATAAAGTATTTTCATATTTCACGTGATGTTGAAAATGGGAATATACAATTTAAAATAAATCTTTGCATTACTAATTCAGTGTGTTTCTGATTTTCCTTTGTATAGATCCATAGAATGCTGCAGCACAGAAACAGGCTATTCGGCCCATCAGTTCTTTACCAGTTTTGTTTTCCACATGATTCATCTGTCCTAATTCTACTCTTTTGATTTCCGAAAGTTATGATTAAAAATTGGTGTGTCACTATATTTAAATTCTCTTAAAGTTAAACAGGTAAAACAATACTATTTACAATAGTGAAGAATAAAACTCTTTTAGCAAAATCAAACTATTCTTTCAGCTAGCCAACAGCCAGAACAGCTGATCATAGGAATAGGAATAGATCATTCAGCCCTTCGAGCCTGTTCCGCCATTTTCTTATATCATGGCAGATCTGTACCTCAACTCCATTTACCCGCCTTTCCTCCATATCCCTTGATAACCTTACCTAACAAACATCTATCGATCTCAGTTGAAAATTTCAATTGACTCAGCATCCACAGCCTTTTGGAGGAGAGAGTTCCAGATTTCTACTACCCTTTGTGTGTAAAAATTCTTCCTGATTTCACCCCTAAATGGCCCAGCGCTGATTTTAAGATTATGCCCCCTTGTTCTGGGTTCCCCTACCAGAGGAAATAGTTTATCTACCCTATCGAATCCCTTTATCATTTTAGATCACCCCTGAACCTTCTAAACTCAAAGGAATACAAACCAAGTTTATGCAACCTGTCCTCATAATTTAACCCTTTAAGCCCTGGCATAATTCTGGTGAATCTGCACTGTACTCCCTCCAAGTCCAATATCTTTCCTGAGGTGTACAAACTGGGGGCTTAGTTGGGAGGAGGAAGGAATGGCACATGGGAAGTTGGCAAATCTACAGTGCTTGCTTGCCATAGTGGTCTTGTGCAATTTTCTGTCAAAATAACGATGAGGCTAATGGCGCTCGCTGTTATTTATGCGTAAATGGTGCAGCAACTTCAGGCAAAGAGCAGATGCGCAGTTAAATGTTAATATCTAAAAGTTGCTGTCTGATTTGCAGCACGGTACGCCACCATTTCACTGTGTACCTCACCATTGACATGCATTGAATGTCGTGAAGTTGCTGTATTTGCACAGTGGATATGAACTAAACTCTCCACAGAAAGTTAAGTCTTGTCATTTCAAGCACAAGTACCCTTTTAACGATGTGATAATTGTTAATTACTGCCAATTAACCTCTGGTACTTTCTTTGTGTGCCTAATTTGACATTGAATTCACCCACTCTAATTTACACTTCCTTCTCAGTCTTTCCGCTGTTTATTTCTCAATCCTTCAATCTGATTGATTAAAGAGATACACAGTTGGTTGTCCAGTTCACTCAGGTCCCAGATGCCCTGTTTCCCTCACTGCACCATTAGCAGCTCACACTTTCAGCAATTTAATAGGCAAAAATGTTTTGAAATGAAGGCTGCAGGGGCAAGTCTAACTAATGGCAGATGCAGTTAGATGCCGTGCTACAGCAAAATGGCCCAAAATTAAATCCCTAATTTTGGTTTACTCTTTTCCACCAGTTGTCTTCCTCTTTTCCCCCATCAAAATGTTTACTCCTTGCTGATGTACATTTCTTTGAGCACCAATCACCCTCCAGGATATTGCCCAGGCAATCTTATCTCATGTACAAGCCTAGATGGTGAGTTATGGCAGGCTATTTTTCTCCAGGAACATCATAGCTGGGCATAATCCTGATCTTACCTGATATCCACATGCACACTTTTTCAGCAGGGGTCACTGAATTGTAATCAAGAGCAGGAACCCTGGCTGATTTTTTTCCTCCCACCTTCCTAAACTTGCTCTAAGACCAATTATAGCAACTCTACTGCCACTCCAGATGAGACCAGCTAACTCAACAAAGGCCAGAAATTGAACCTAGAACCTCCTCAGCATCATGGTCAGTGTCTAGTTCTTCCCTTGGCAGCAAGTTGATGTTCTCCTTACTCCAAGCTGCTTCCTGCCTGGATGATAAAATTGTGTAACATGCAGCAATGATGACCTTGGAGACCCTACGGGCCCTGTACTGTAATACACCCTCTGATCTGTACATTAATCAGAATTATTGTTTCAAGTTGCCTATAGTATGCTCAAGTTTAGAAGTCTTCCATATCAACCATCTGTATCAGTGAATTGTCAAAAATATAATTAACTTTAAAAATGTAAAGGTGAGATTTCTGCCTGTACCCTGCAGGCAAGGAGCCTCACCCACTGGGAGTGCACACTGAGAAATTACATGTGCAATTATACACCTGTCCCAATAACTTCTCTGAAATCTTCATTTAATTAAGGATAACTTTGAGTAGTAGAATTATCTCATTAATAATGACTTATTAAAGCCAACTCCTTCTTGCACAAAATGAACATCAGCCTGTGCATTCATGTTGTTTAGGGCTTAAAGCCATTCACTAATATGTATACATTCTGTGCCCCATATCCATCCTGTGACTACATCTATGAGGAGGCAGTAACATTCGCAGCTTTTAAAGGAACTTTTTGATTGTAAGTAAGTACAAGATTAATACTGTTTTACAAAAAAATACTCTTTCTGCAACCACAAAGCACCAAGATAACTGCATTCTATAGTGTTGTAAGTAAATTATACTATTACACTATTAAACTTGAATACCAAAACTCTATTCAAAAAGTAAAATTGACTTAATTTAATGCTGACTGGTCTTTAGTTGAACTTTGATAGTATGTCTTAAAATGGTCATTTCCTCACTCTGATGCCAATTGGTCTATAATTCACAGGTTCATAACTCACTCCATTCTTAGCTATCAGAATTACATTAGCTATTGTCCAATCCTCAGGCACAACTTTAGTATTTATGTGGCTCCTAATGATAGTAACCACAGCCTTGTCTTATTCCTCACTCATATCGCATTGATTTAACACCTGGTACCATCTTTAGTGCCTTGTTTAGACACTTTACAAATGCTTCTGTGTCTTTTTGTAAATACTGTATACTCCCAAGTATTCTCTCACCAGCAAATAATGTCAGTATAATTTCCCTGGATTTAGATTCTGCAAACCAATTTCATACTTGAATGTACCATTTTCATTGTGACATTTTCAATAATTGTTCAACTAACACAACATTTTTTTTTCTCTTGCACCTATAACATTTAATGCTATACCATTCCTTGTGCAATACTTGCAATTCTATCACTTTAAATTTCTCTTTATTGTGTTCCATTAATTTACTTATGTGTATGTAGATCTCATTGATGATGTCCAACTGGTTTAGATAGGTGTCAGCCTTGGCTTAGCGTTGGCACTCTCACCTCTGAGTTTGAAGGTCGTGGGTTCAAGCCCTACTCCAGAGATTTGAGCACATATTCTAAGCTGGTACTTCAGTGCAGTACTGAGGGAGTACTGCACTGTTGAAGGTGCCATCTTTTCAATAGATGTAAAAGATCCCATGATATTTTAAGAAGAGCAGGAGAGTTCTCCTGGTGCCAAGACCAACATTTATCCCTCAACCAACATCACTAAAACAGATTATCTAGTCATTAATCTCAGTGTTTGTGGGACCTTGCTGTGTGCAAATTGGCTGCCACATTTCCCTACATTACAATAGTGACTACACTTCAAAAGTACTTCCTTGGCTATGAAGCACTTTGGGATGAGGACATGCAGGTTCATTCTTTCTATCAATATCAAGTATTTTATTTGAAGAATAATCCAAAGCACAGCAGAGATCCTCACATAATGCATCTGTTAGCTTTGCATAGTTCTAAAATAATTGGTTTGTTCACACACTCTTCTCTCATCTCCAGTGCACTTTGCTGTGATAATAGGAGAATTGTCCAACCAATACAGTCTGCAGAAGTAAACAGCTATTAAATATTTAGCATAGTTAACAAGTACCACCTGATTGCTAAGTTGCCTCCTTTTCTACTTTGTTTTTGTCTGACTGGTGCAAAGTGGGAAGAAAATTTATTTTTTTCACCAGCAGATGGCAGTATTTAGGCATTATTTTTAGCTTTAAACTAAAAGACAGATGCAACAAATTATTCAGCTAATAAGCATATGACTGTATGAAGTATTACAAATTACTATTTATTATGTAATGACATAATTAGTTCCTTAAAAGTGAAGGACATTCTTGGGGATAATATTTTATTCAAAGTAGTTCCCAACATCATCTGCTAATGAGGCCCCCTACAGCTGAACTTGCTTAATCAGTGGTAAGTAATCCTTTCTCAGCTAGTAAGGAGCAGTGGGGCCTTAGTCCTGGATATCTCATAGTGGCACAAGAGTGGAATGTTTTGTAGGTGACTCCCCTTACAGCAGCCTCCTCTGCAGCCAATGATAGCAACAGACCCAACTCTGTGAGGATGGGGTGCTCATCTGCAGTGGTATGTACTCTGAGCAAATGAATTAGGGAACAGTCCACCTAGCATATCAACCAGTTGGGAAATGAGGCAGCAAGTTTGGTTCTGAAACATCTCCAGACTATAGTACAAGGTAAATCAGCATGCATATGGGCAAACAACACTACATAGTCTGACCATCTGGCTCACTGATGATTGGACCCAAGATAGTACTTGTAGCTCAACACCTTGCTGGAGTAGAGAATGTACCAGCAGATGGTCTCAGTCATCCCACCATTCACCTTTACAAGTGGAAGACCCTTCTAGTGGTGATATTCAGGATATGGGGGTGCCCAATGATAGACTTGCTCACCTCCTCAGACAATCAACATCGCCTTTATTGCTGCTCAAGGAGCATATTCATATTAACCTGGATCGATTCTCCTTTTGGATATGAAGGTTTCTTTGTGTCTCCTCCATTTTTTTCTGAACCTATGTGTAATAATAAAGACACAAGAAGAAATGAACAAACACTATCCTAATAATTCTTTTATGGTTTCTCAAGGCAAGGTTATTTGAAATCCTGACAATCAGCAAGGACAGAAGAGATCTTCTCTCCCCATTGGGGTAGGAGCTTGTTTGAAATATTATACTTCAAACCTTGTATATTCCATTTGACAGCCTGGCTATTGAAAACCAATGACTATTAAAACTTGATCTCCTGTCTTTGATTGTAGATGCCAGCTCAGTATACACACAGTGCCCACTAATAGGGCTTACAAAACAAAATGGAAAAAGTTCATGCAATGGCAATCTGCAAAGTTGACTAGCCATACCTTATGTGATGTCCTTCACATTTTGGAGTATATCCATTATTTGAAGTTGATTTAAAATGAAATTCTACTTCGATTCATATTTCAACTAATTTGGTCTTTCATAACCTGTATATGTTTGGCTCATCCGAGAACCACTTTTTAGTGACCTGTTTTATGCAACCAATTTAGAAATTATGCCAGGCTGTGCCTTCACTATTTCTCAAATAAGACCTTAATTTTGTCTTCCACAAATTGCTGTGTTCACTGTTTGAATTTGTCAGTGATCTCAATATCCTGGCCATATCTTTGTAACCTCCTGACTCTGCTTAGTTATTTCTTTGCTCCATCATTGTGATATCCTGGCTTCATCTTTATCAATAATTTAAACTTAGCTATTTATTGGCTGTCAGTCAGTTCCCAAATATATGTGTGTGCAGTTCTTACTATTAACACTTGCTAGCCCTACTCTGCTATTTTACACAGATATTAAACTGCTTATTTTAGCTATGTTAAAATGATGGAAAACTGGCAAAATGAATTCCCAATTTTCATTTTTTCAATCCCATTACTGTATGCTCCTAATCAATTGCTTACCCTTTATTTCCTTATAATTTGAATCTGTTAGAGACACATTGCACCACAACTGAGTATCTCATACTAACATAAAACAATGAGTAAAGATCATCGGCTATTTATCTATACTTGAAATGTGTTCATTAAAATCTGAAGCTATAATAATAATAAGTGAACAGTTTAACCTGGCAATATATTTTATATGTCATCAAGCAAATCTGATGCAGGGAATACCTGTTAATCATTAAGCTCTTGAAAGTTATCAGTTTCAGTGTGATTCTACCATGTATGTTCAATCGCGATATTTCATAGCATCATAGTATGGTAATGCGCAGGAGGAGGCCATTGTGCCCGTGCTGGCTCTCTGAAAGAGCTATCTGATAACAAAGTCCATTCCCACATGCAGCAAGCCCTGGACAACATTCAGGCTTGGGCTGATAAGTGGCAAGTAACATCCGGGCAATTACCATCTCCAACAAGAGAGTGTCTAACAACCTGCCCTTAACATTCAACAGCATTATCATTGCCAAATTCCTCACCATCAACATCCTGGGATCACCATTGACCAGAAACTTAACTGGACCAGCCACATAAATACTGTGGCTACAAGAGCAGGTCAGAGGCTGGGTATTCTGCGGCGAGTGACTTACCTCCTGACTTCCCAAAGCCTTGCCACCATCTACAAGGCACAAGTCAGGAGTGTGATGGAATACTCTCCACTTGTCTGGATGAGTGCAGCTCCAACAACACTCAAGAAGCTTGACACCATCCAGGACAAAGCAGCCTGCTTGATTGGCACCCCATCCACCACCTTAAACATTCACTCCCTCCACCAGCACACTGTGGCTGCAGTGTGTACCATCCATAGGATGCACTGCAGCAACTCGCCAAGGCTTCTTCGACAGCACCTCCCAAACCAGCGACCTCTATCACTTAGAACATAGGAACAGGAGTAGGCCATTCAGCCCCTCGTGCCTGC
The DNA here is from genome assembly GCF_035084215.1 of Heptranchias perlo. Taxonomy (NCBI): domain Eukaryota; kingdom Metazoa; phylum Chordata; class Chondrichthyes; order Hexanchiformes; family Hexanchidae; genus Heptranchias; species Heptranchias perlo. The sequence continues at coordinate 30,770,464 of NC_090343.1, forward strand.
TCCGCCATTTAATAAGATCATGGCTGATCTGTGATCTAACTCCATATACCTGCCTTTGGCCCATATCCCTTAATACCTTTGGTTGCCAAATAGCTATCCATCTCAGATTTAAATTTAGCAATTGAGCTAGTATCAATTGCCGTTTACAGAAGAGAGTTCCAAACTTCTACCACCCTTTGTGTGAAGGACAAGGGCAGCGGGTGCATGGGAACACCAACACCTGCACGTTTCCCTCCAAGTCACACACCATCCTGACTTGGAAATGTATCGCCTTTCCTTCATCGTCGCTGGGTCAAAATCCTGGAACTCCCTACCTAACAGCACTGTGGGAGAACCTTCACCACACGGACTGCAGTGGTTCAAGAAGGCCACTCACCAATACCTTTTCAAGGACAATTAGCGATGGGCAATAAATGCTGGCCTTGCCAGCGATGCCCAAATCCCATGAATGAATTTTTAAAAAAATCCTACTCCCCTGCTCTTTCAGGCAGTGCATTCCAGATTATTAACAACTCGCTGCATAAAAAAAATGTTTCCTCGTGTCGCCTCTGGTTCTTTAACCAATCACCTTAAATCTGCGTTCGCTGGTTATAAACCCTTCTGCCGCTGGAAACCCTTTGGAATAACTCTAGCAAATCTCCTCTTAACCTTCTTTGCTCTAAGGACAATGATGCCAGTTTCTCCACATAACTGAAGTCCCTTATCCCTGGTACCATTCCAGTAAATCTCTTGTGCAGCCTGTCTAAGGCCTTGAAATCTTCCTAAAGTGTGGTGCCCAGCATTGAACATAATACTCCATCTGAGGCCTAACCAATAGAGGTTTCTTCATAAAAATTTAGCATAACTTCCTTGCTTTTGTAGTATATGCCTCTAATAATAAAACCAAATATCCCATGTGCTTTTTTAACAGCCTTCTCAACTTGTCCTGCCACTTTCAAAGATTTGTGTACATACACCCCCAAGTCTCTCTCTTCCTGCACTCCCTTTAAAATTGTACCATTTAGTTTATTTTGCCTCTCCTCATTCTTTCTACCAAAATGTATCACTTCACACTTCTCTGCACTAAATATTATCTGCCATGTGTCTGCCTATTTCACCATTCTATGCCCTCCCGAAGTCTGTTGAATGAATAAAATACAGATCACAGACATATCGCTGCGTCTAACCTTTTCTGTACTATACGGGAATATTGCTGCTGAAATTCTTGATGCTTTTGACAGCTTTTCTGAAATGTACATGTGACTTTCATTATTCCTCATTTCCAATGACCCCTGTAAGACACCTCCCAGTAATCCCATTTTTAAACAGATTTCATTTTTAAAAGTATTTGAAGAGGACAATACGAATCTAACTTACTCAATCTCATTCATAGCACCTATGTAATAGGGTTCTAAGTAGTCATAGGTATGGCTATCCTATCAACTTCCTTTCCTTTAACCTATCCAATATTGGTTCTTCCCTCTGACCTTCTCTGTCTGGGTCTCCTCCATGTTCTGGCTTGCATTGCTGCACTTTGGTTCTATGGGGACCATGTTTTCAGAACAAAAGAAAAAGGAGCAGCCATTCAATAAGATCATGGCTGATCTTTGACCTCGACTAGACTTAAATGTAAGGGGCATGATCAAGAAGTTTGCAGATGATACAAAAATTGGGTGTGTGGTTGATAGTGAGGAAGGAAGCTGTAGTCTGCAGGACGATGTCAATGGACTGGTCAGGTGGGCAGAAAAGTGGCAGATGGAATTCAATCTGGAGAACTGTGAGGTAATGTATTTGAAGAGGGCAAACAAGGCAAGGGAATACACAATAAATGGTAGGATACTGAGAAGTGTAGAGGATAAGAGTGACCTTGGAGTGCATGTCCATAGATCCCTGAAGGTAGCAGAACAGGTAGATAAGGTGGTTAAGAAGGCATACAGGATACTTTCCTTTATTAGCTGAGGCATAGAATATAAGAGCAGGGAGGTTATGCTAGAACTATATAAAACTCTAGTTAGGCCACAGTTAGAGTACTGCAAACAGTTCTGGTCACCACATTACAGGAAAGATGTGATTGCACTACAGAGGAAATTTACGAGGATGTTGCCTGGACTGAAGAATTTCAGCTATAGGGAAAGATTGCATAGGCTGGGGTTGTTTTCTTTGGAACATTGGACGAGGAGGGGAGATTTAATTGAGGTGTATAAAATTATGAGGGGATAGGAAGGACCTATTTCCCTTAGCAGAGAGGTCAAAAACCAGGGGGCATAGATTTAACATAATTGGTAGAAGGATTAGAGGGGAGTTGAAGAGAAATTTTTTCACCCAGAGAGTGGTGGGGGTCTGGATCACACTGCCTGAAAGGGTGATAGAGGCAGAAACCTTCATCGCATTTACAGGGTACTTGGATGTGCACTTGAGGTGCCGTAACCTACAAGGACTGGGATTAGGCTTGATAGCTCTTTATCAGCCGGCACAGACACAATGGGCCTTCTGTGCCGTAAATTTCTATGATTCTATGAACTCCACAATTCCGCCCGATCCCCATATCCCTTGATTCCCCAAGAGTCCAAAAATCCATCTATCTCAGCCTTGAACATATTCAATGACTCAGCATCCACAGCATTCTGGGGTAAAGAATTTCAAAGATTCACAACCCTCTGAGTGAAGAAATTCATCCTCATCTCAGTCTTAAATGGTGGACCCCTTATTCTGAGACTATGACCCCTAATTCTAGACTCTCCAGCTAGAGGAAGCAACCTCTCAGCATCTACCCTATCAAGCCTTCTCAGAATCTTGTATGTTTCAATGCGATTATCTCTCATTCTTTTAAATTCCAGAGAATATAGGCCCATTCTACTTAATCTTTCCTCATTGGACAATCCTCTCATCCCAGGAATCAATCTGGTGAACCTTCATTGCATGGCCTCTAAGGCATGTATATCCTTCCTTAGATAAGGAGACCAAAACTGTACACAGTACTCCAGGTGAGGTCTCAACAAAGCCCTGTACAACTGTAGTAAGACTTCCTTACTCTTGTACTCCAACCCCATTGCAATAAAGGCCAACATACCATTTGCCTTCCAAATTTCTTGCTGTACCTGCATGTTAACTTTTTGTGTTTCTTGTAGGAGGACACCTAAATCTCTCTGAATACCAACATTTAATAGTTTCTCACCATTTAAAAAATATTCTGTTTTTCTATTTTTCCTACCAAAGTGAATAACCTCACATTTCCCCACATTATACCCCATCTGCCATCTTCTTGCCCACTCACTTAACCTGTCTATATCCCTCTGCAGACTCTTTGTGTCCTCCTCACAGCTTACTTTCCCACCTAGCTCTGTATCATCAGCAAACTTATTATTAATATAGATTGTAAATAGCTGAGGCCCAAGCACTGATCCTTGCAGCACCCCACTAGTTATAGCCTGCCAACCTGAAAATCACCCGTTCATCCCTACTCTCTGTTTTCTGTCCGTTAACCAATCCTCTATCCATGCTAATATATTACCCCCGACCCCATGAGCCCTTATCCTCTGTAACAACCTTTTATGTGGCACCTTATCGAATGTCTTTTGAATATCCAAATATACCACATCCACTGGTTCTCCTTTATCAACCCTGCTAGTTACATCTTCAAAAAACTCTAATGAATTTGTCAAACACGAATTCCCTTTCATAAAACCCTGTTGACTCTCCCCAATCATATTATGATTTTCTAAATGCCCTGTTACTTCTTCCTTAATAATGGATTCCAGCATTTTCCTGTTATTTTCCAGAGGTCAGACCACTCTGTTGGATCAGCTTACAAGAAAGAGCTTTCTGCTGCTCTATCTTTTTAACTTCCATAAACATGCTCCCTATTGTTTTAGCAATGGAGGATTTTAATATTAAAGATATTTCTGCAGGAGAGTGGCCAGAATCCAAAGGTTGCTTAAGCTTTTTCCTGATCTTGCTTATGTCACTTCAGGGCAACCTGACCTAGATGTACCAATCCCCTACTCTTGAGTTATCTATTCTTTATTTTTACTTTTGAACTCAGGAGGTGTTTTGCCCTGAACCCTTATAACTTTCCCCAGTCCTTAACAATGGAAGGCTAACATACTTATGCAGCCTCCCATTATATTATGGGGTACTAATACTGCTATGTATCTATGGTCAAATCCAGCTGACCGCTGTGTTTCATAGTGGTGACCAGGTTGGGGGAAGGAATCCCCTTTATTCTGCATCTCCTCTCACACTATGTGAGAAACGTCTGATCACCCTTGGCTGTGTTTAAAAGCATGGGTCCAGTTAGCATCAACCTCTGATGGGAACAGTTGTTTTTAACTGGAACTGGAAAACCCAGTCCTGGCTACTATCGATTACATAGTGTATGCACTGGAGTCTATTTCTGGCCCCAGTCAAGCAGGGTACAGTTTGATGGCAGAAAAACACTGACAGATGAACCAAAATTCCCAGTTCTTGTAATTAACATTTGCGTGGCATATGCTGATGATAAGTTTAGTAAATCAGAATCCAAAAGTTAAATGAATAAAATTGCCAGCTTTTCTGGGCACAGTTAATTAATTACAAGTTATCACATGAAAGTGATCAAAAGAGAAATGTCAATTTCCTAATTGTAAAGTATAACAAAGGATGTATAATTTGAGCTCAACACTATTGATCAAGTGTGATGAGTTCTCCTGTTATTGAACTTTTGTGAAGTGAATCTTCACCAAAAAGTATTCTTTAGGAAGGACTTTGATGTTGTGCCATGATTTTAAATCTAGAAGAAAATGGAATCTACTGGAATGTCTGTTTATTATGATAAAGGGCTGAGTTTAAAAAAGGACATTTAAAAATGGAGGGGCTGGTGATTCCAGTGGCTGTATGGTGAGTGTATTTGGACATTAATTCACGATGCTATTGGCAATTTACCAGCGATATGTGAATGTGATATTTTTTGTTTCCCTGAATGCAATAATAGCAGTGGCATAACTGTATGCCTTTCAAACTGAAATGAGCCACTTGATAATTATTAATAATAATGGAATTGTTACAGTTAGCAATAATATGGCAAAGCCATGTTTGAGAGTGGCAAAATGAGACCTGCATGTCAAGGAAGTAGAAAGGGGCTATCTTGGCAAGAAAAACCATACAACAGCAGTGTCTAGGGTAAAATTGCCCCCAGCAAAAAATAGAGGAAAGCTGAGGAGTGCTTAAAACAACTGAACTATTTAAAATAGGCTCCAAGGAAGATCACCCACAAAAATGGTTAATAATTAGTAGCAAAGGGGCATCAGCGAACATGAAAATACCATTATACACAGACAGAAAGATAGCCCAACTGTACAACAGAGAAAAGGTCACGGCCACTGTCAGTGAATCATTCAGCTCTGTTGTGTAATTTCTTGAATTGAATGAGCGGTAGATTTTAAAATTGCCAGCACTTTTTTCCTGATGCAGATATATAATTAGTACCCTTGACCACATAATGACCTGACCACTTGGCATCACCTGTGTGAAAGCCAGCTGGTGGCTGAAGGTTGAATGAATTGACGCTCTTGACATTACGCTAACATAGAATCATAGAATGGTTACAGCATAGAAGGAGGCCATTCGGCCCGTTGAGCTCTGCAAGAGCAATCCAGCTAATCCCACTCCCCTGCCCTTTCCCCATAGCACTGCAATTTTTTTTCCTTCATGTACAACATAAGCAACCTGTCATCTACTTTTGGCCTCAGCTGTGTTACCTGGAAGATTTCTCTCAAGGCCTGCAACTTCTGAAATTACAGGATTGTTGAGGCACCCTCATGTACTGCTCCACTCCAGAGGTTCCAAGTAGTAATAATGTCTTTAACTAAGCAGATTAAAGTTTCCCATCACAGTCAGTTAGTTGAAAAGTTGATTTGTTTAATAATAATGTAACTCATTGAATACATTTTTTTTCCACTTTGTGTTTTGTTTTTCATTTGTACCAAATAATTTACCATCAAAAAAGTTGAGAAAAATATCATTTCAGTGTGTAAGTGTCATGTTGTGAGAAACTCCTTGGTGCATAGGATGTTTACTTTTTCTCCTCCTCAGACATTACATGGTTTTTTTTGTGTATTCTTCAAGTGCTTTGTGACCGTAGGTAACGGCTGCGCATGTGTTGTGCCTGAATAATGCTCAGATTGAGCAGTGACAGTGCCAGTAGCACAAACATTTATTTGGTCCAGTCATTTTAGGACACCAATCTACATGGAACAATGTGCAATCATTTGTAGTAGCTGATGCTTTTAAAGCATGGTTTGTATAAACATCCAATGAGTTATTGACTTTTGTCTGTGGACAAATGAATTAGATGCTGAAGTATTTACTGCACAAGACTCAACCTAGTAACCCTCCCCAACTGGCACTTGCAATCCATTGTAGTATGTAGTTTAAAGGCAGGGCACATGTTACTTTCTTACTTAATTTCCTCTGTTATCTACCTCTCATATGGCTAGTGGCTCATTGCCAGCTCTGTTTTTACTGCTACTCCTGCTTCCCTGGCTCTCCTAGCAGTCTGCATCTTCTTCCTCCTCACAGGCTGCAGCCTCCTCAAAACACAGGAAGACATTAATAAACTTGCAGAATGGACATGTAAATGGCAAATGAATTTCAATATAGATAAGTGTGAGGTAGTGCATTTTTGATAGGAAGAATAAGGAAGCCACATACTGCTTGGATAGTAAGAGTCCAAATGGGGTAGCGGAACAAAGACAACTAGGGGTACAGATACACAAATCACTAAAAGTAGTGAAACAGGTTAATAAGGCTATTTAAAAAAAAGCATTGGGGTTCATTTCTAGAGGGATAGAATTAAAAAGCAGAGAAGTTATGTTAAACATGTATAGAACTTTGGTTAGATCACATTTGGAATAATGTGCACAGTTCTGGTCTCCATATCATAGAAAGGATATAGAGACATTGGAGAAGGTGCAAAAAAGATTCACAAGGATGATACCAGAACTGAAAGGATATACTGATATACTTATCAGGAAAGATTGAACAGGCTTGGGGCTCTTTTCCCCAGAAAAGAGAAGGCTGAGAGGTGGCCTGATGGAGATCTTTAAGATAATGAAAGGGTTTGATAGGGTAGACGTAGAGAAAATGTTTCACCTTGTGCGGGTGTCCAGAACTGGAGGTCATAAATATAAGATAGTCACTAAAAAATCCAACAGGGAATTCAGGAGAAATTTCTTTACCCAAAGAGTGATAAGACTGTAAAATGTGCTACCACAATGAATAGTTGAGGCAAATAGCATAGATGCATTTAAGGGGAAGCTAGACAGGCACATGAGGGAGAAAGGAATCGAAGAATATCCTGATAGGATTAGATGAAGAAGGGTGGGAGGAGGCTCGTGTGGAGCACAAACGCCAGCATAGACCAGATGGGCCAATTGGCCTTTTTCTGTGCTGTAGACTCGATATAACTCCTCGTTACAGCCTTGTCGTCTGTAGCTTATGTGGATCTTATTGGCAGCCGTAACTGTTTCTGACCTCTTGCCATCCATAGTCATCACTGACCTTTTCGTCAACCACAGCCTACAACCTTCCAGCTGACCATAGCATCCTCTGACCTGCTTGCCATCCACAGCCATTGCCTATTTCCTTGCCAAATCACAGTCTTCTCCAACTTCCTTTTCACTGACTTTGTACTTTTCTAACCTTCCTTGCAACTTTCTTCACTGACTCTGGACACCTCTGACCCTTTTTGTAGACTCTGGACTTCTCTGAGCTTCTTTGCAGACCTCAGGCTTCTATCATCTTCTTGCAGACACTTAACTTGTTTGACCTGCTTCACTGACCCTGGACTAGCCACTTATTGCCTCTGCTATCCATCCCTCCGCTACAGAATTCATCGCTACATCTAACTTTCTGCCTCTTTCCCGATGTCTACCTGCATGCGTATATTGGCTGCCACCCAGACCTGAACCCTTTGTTTCTCCCTTGGTATTCTCTGGTATACTGGCTCTCCCTGAGTAGTAAGCCCGAAAGCCTTATCCCTGTTCCCAGTGACCAGACCACCGAGCTCATTTCTAATCCCTCTCTTATCCTCCAATCCTCTGACTTTAGCTTTTTGTGCACCCCAATCCCTTTGCTCCACCTTCAGAGTCTTCAACTGCCTTGACCTTATCCTCCAAAATTCCATCCTTAATCGCTGCACTTCTATACCCCCCTCCTGACCTTCAAAATATCCCTCAAAACTTAACTCTTCAGCCAAGCATTTGATCAGCTCTCCTAACCCTCCCACAAAGGCTCTTCATCCATTCCTTGTCTCCTCTGTTAAGTTACTTTGGGATGGTTTTCTACATGAAGTTATTGTTATGTGCAGTTCTTTCTGCATGAGACTTCAGTGCTGGATTGTGTTTAAACCTAGAATAAACAAATTTTAATACCCTCACTGTTCAACAGTAGAATTTGTGATGGAAAACATAATTGGATGAATTTCAAATTGTTCTTCTTTCCTTTTTTAAATGTTATTTTAACTAGGTGATGAATGTCGCCTTGCTGACTATTGACGGCCAGTGGACCTCAGGCATTTCCTGATCAAGGATAGCATGTTTGAATTACAGAGTAAAGACTCCTTTACTCTGCTCCAAAACTGCTCCAACCTCAGAGGAAGAACTTCCACTACGCCAGCAAAAATTTTAATTTTCATAACAGACATGAACATCTCCAAGTGAAAGTTCTAATTTGTTGAGGTCAGGCAATGCAAAACTTGGTGCAATTTCTACAGTATGGAAGATAACAGGAAATCGATAGGAATGACGATGCAGAACAAACTTTAAATTGATAAAGGAGACAAATCTGCGAGTTGAGCTGTGCACCGAGGCGAATCGGCCATGATATTCAACATCAACAGCGCAGATGTTGGGCCATTCATTAGGTGAAGCGGCAGATGGGAGACATTAGAAAGGAAGCTTAGAGGGCATAAGAGGTACAGCCAATCACCACTGAGCGAGTCGCTACTAGCCAGATATAATTGCCTTGACTTCACAGAGAAGCAGTACCTCATGAGGTTGCAGCTCTTAAAGGACACAATGGGAGTAATATTAACCCAACTCACCGGGTGAGAAACTCATGGGATCAGGTGGAATGCCGATTTTACACCCCGCTGAATATTACTCTCCGTTGACTTGGAGAGGTTAGGTTAAAATTGTCCCCATCTGAGCTGTGTTACCTGCTTCATCCACACTGCAGGATCAGTCCATCATTGCTGCTGTCCTTTCAGGTGAAGTCAAGATCACTACACCACTAAAATGTTACACTTTTATTTGTTTCAGGCAATATCACAAGATAAAACATTTGAAGAAAGATAAAGGGGTATTGGGAGAGAATAGGGCAGTGGTACAGCTGGCACAGACATGATTTGCTGAATGGCCTCTTTCTGTGCCGTTAACCCCTATCATTCTTCGGTTCAGTTGCTATGCTGCATTCCTGAAGATATTGATGCTCTGTACAGCAGCATTAAAAGGCTCATCATACTCAGCAGGCAATAGCAGTAGCAACATTGGCAGAGACTCTGCAGTTTTAGATTACAATATTCCATGGAGCGATTGACTGTACGCATGTGGTAATCACTGACTCTCTGCAAACCTTCAAAAGAGATTTGGACCATTCCTGGCTGGGATCATGTCTTATAAAAGGTAGTTGAAATATCAGGTAATATAAGTATGGTCAAGGTGATGTCCTAGACTAGTGTTTTTGACTGTCTAAGGCGGGGGGGGGGGGGGGTCGGAGAGGAATTTTCCAGATTTTTTTTCCCTAATTGGCCTTGGATTATATCAGGTTGTTTTCCTCTCCCAGAAGATTATATGGCTGCTGTTGGATAGGGAGGAGTCTAATCATGATGTTGCACGCATCACAACTGTGTGGAGCAGACTTAATAGACCAGATGGTCTTTTCCTGCCCTTCATTTTCGTATGTTTATATGTTCATAGAAATTGGTGCTCCTGACCTCAATCAGATATGTGAATCACAAAGGATTTCATCCCATCAAAGTACAGATAAGGTGTGAAAGCCATTTCAGATTTTACATATTAATGTAAGCTTCCCTGGAAGTATTCACAATGCCTTCACAGCAAAATAATCAGATTTGAACAATATATGGAGATTTTCTGTATGTCAGGAAATTGCACATTCCGACTCATGATTTTCATCCAGAAAACTCCCCCCAATGTTTGAAAAGGGGAAAGAAGGATTGCTAGCTGGTTCCTGAGAGATATTGGCTTCCCAGTTCAACCTTGGCCTATAACTCCTCTATGCAACCCCTGCAATGAACAGGGGTGAAGATATAATGAAGTCCATGTTGAAACAGGATGGTCATAGAACAAACCTCTGAACTTTTAAAACAAAGTTCCAGATGGTTTGACCAATTTGGGTGGTTGGGTGTATTTTATTATACTTACCTGTCAATGTTGTAAAATTGTGATTGCTTACTGCACTTTCTACAATAGATAGAAGTCTCTCAAAAGACATAACAGTACAGGCTTAGGAGACACAGAATACAAAAAGGATAAAAGTGAGCAACAGCAACCATTAGAAGACTAGTTATTACAGCCAGGCAAAGATATGTGTGTTGGTCTGTGTGCTGTTTTTCATTAGGCCTACCAATTGAAACAGTGATTTATAAACTTTATGATAGACATATGCATCCAGATTCTGTGTACACTAATTTGGGTTTGGCAATTATATTGCCATATTATTGTTAATGTAATTTGGGTCAAATAAATATGTCACGCTACTTTCAATAGGCAGAGAACATTTTTATTTTCATTTATAGGATATATGGTACAATGAATCATGCAGTCTTTCACTGTATGTACTTAGATAATCTGTCTTAGGTATTTGTCTACTGTGCTTAAGATTCATTGGCCCCGAAATTCCTCAGGTTGAGATCCCTGGAGTTACACTGGGAATGTGCCCGATAGTGCACTCCAACACTGACCTGTCGCAGTTGGCAGCGGCTGTGGGAGTGCACCTCATTAACATGGGGCATGCAGGCACAAGTGCCACATCAGGCACATCTCTGGTGCTTGCCTGTCCCATAATGACAGAAACCTCAGCCTCCACCCGTCATCTCCCAACCAACCACCATTCCCCCCCACCCCCCACTTTGCAAGGGACTAAATCTATGACATTTATTTAAAACTGGTCCATGTATGCTGTGGAGGCTGGGACGCCTCCACTCACTCAGCACACCAGCTGACATACAAACACCAGGTTTTGATGGAGGAGTAGGAATGGGAACTCCCAGCTTAGAAAGTTCTGTCCCTTACAAGTTAATGAGGTCGCACCCAGAAATGGCAGAGACACGGCAAAACTGGGTGTCAGGGGTTCCACTGGAGTTACCCACCTGGGGAATTTCAGCCCCATAAACTTTATGCTGCATGTTTGTGAAACTAACACAGTACCAGTTACATTGCTTCCACATGCCTGAGTTGAAGCCACTTTTGTAAGTATTCATGTTGGCACAGAACTGCTGCTGAGCTTAGTATCTCTGGTTGATCACTGAGTGGGATTCGTTTGTTTTGGGGATCTGGGCGACATTGGCAATGCTGCACATTGGCAATGTGGGACTGGAGTCAAATGTCGGTCAGCCCAAGCAACTTTCCCGACCTGAAGGAGATTAATTAAAGACTGAGTTTTTCAATAATCCAACAGCTTTTGTGGTCAGTTTTCTGGTATTAGCCCACAAATTAGTAGATTAATTCAGGTTCATAACTTGCCACAGTCAGACTTGAACCTCTGGGTTGCTAGTCCAGTACCATACCTACTACACTACTATGCCCACAGATCTAGAAATCCCTCGTTGATGTTTGTCTGTAAAAGATAATCAGTGGTTTCTATCCTCTAAATTACACCAGGAGTCATTGCCGTTTCCATTGATGCTGCTCCCTGATTTGGTAGTAGACTGCAGTTCGGATAAACAACCATTCTTCATCTGAAGAACAGTGGCTATATGCCCAAATGACTTCTCAACATGGTTGTAATGTTTTGGCATTCTCAGTTGGAAAGCAGGAGCAGCTAACATTACAGGAGAAAGCACCACAGGGGAGCAGGCAGCTGGCACAATTTCTGCCTTGCACCTGCGGTCCCCTCGTTAACTATCAACTCTGTTTCCCTTTGTCAATAATGCTATGTGGCGTGTACAACAATATCTCATCCTTTTCACTATATGTATGTTTATATATATATGTATTTATGAATTTGTATCTATTTGAACTGTTGCTGATTAATGATTTGAGGTGCTCTTGTCACTGGCTGCAGATTACAGTTTTCTCCTACTCCGATGAAGAGAGCTCAGGACCAACTTGTAAGTACGTAAATTATATTACAGTATTTATAGATTACAAAAGTATTACTGGTTTTGTACTACTGGTTGCTATGACAATACACATGTAACATTTAATTTGCTTTGTTAAAGATAGGATAAAAGTCCTCGGAAGCTCATAACTCACTCTTAAAATTCACTAAGCAGCTCCTTCCATAGACATGAGGCTGATGAAGGCTGCTGTCCGCTCTTATATTTGGCTGAATATTTTCTTTGTGTAAGGAGAGATAGAGAGGAGAAAGAGGTGAAAAGTGAAGTGCCATTGTGTTCTAGCTTGGGCCACAGATACTGTTTATTATTAATCTGTTTAATTCCTTTTTTAAAAGAATTTATAGACTCTGCTTCAACAGTGGTTTGTGGAAGAGATTTCAAATTCTAGCCATCCTCTGTGTAAAGAATTCTTTTGTAATGTCCCCTTTAATTCTTTTTGCAATTGTCGTAAGTTTGTGCACTCTTGTTATCCTCTTAAAAATCAATACAGTTCTTCAAAAGTCATACGACATGCCATATCAATTTCAATGCAATAGACAAGACTGAAATAACACTTAAGCAGGAAAGGAAGTACAGTGCAAGTATAGAGCTTCAACTCATTATTATAGGCTAGATTCACAATTAGATCCCAAAGGTTAAAAAAGCACTATGAATGACAAATTCACCTAATTATCATAGAATCATAGAAGTTTACAACATGGAAACAGGCCCTTCGGCCCAACATCTCCATGTCGCCCAGTTTATACCACTAAGCTAGTCCCAATTGCCTGCACTTGGCCCATATCCCTCTATACCCATCTTACCCATGTAACTGTCCAAATGCTTTTTAAAAGACAAAATTGTACCCGCCTCTACTACTGCCTCTGGCAGCTCGTTCCAGACACTCACCACCCTTTGAGTGAAAAAATTGCCCCTCTGGACCCTTTTGTATCTCTCCCCTCTCACCTTAAATCTATGCCCCCTCATTATAGACTCCCCTACCTTTGGGAAAAGATTTTGACTATCTACCTTATCTATGCCCCTCATTATTTTATAGACTTCTATAAGATCACCCCTAAACCTCCTACTCTCCAGGGAAAAAAGTCTCAGTCTATCCAACCTCTCCCTATAAGTCAAACCATCAAGTCCCGGTAGCATCCTAGTAAATCTTTTCTGCACTCTTTCTAGTTTAATAATATCCTTTCTATAATAGGGTGACCAGAACTGTACACAGTATTCCAAGTGTGGCCTTACTAATGTCTTGTACAACTTCAACAAGACATCCCAACTCCTGCATTCAATGTTCTGACCAATGAAACCAAGCATGTTGAATGCCTTCTTCACCACCCTATCCACCTGTGACTCCACTTTCAAGGAGTTATGAACCTGTACTCCTAGATCTCTTTGTTCTATAACTCTCCCCAACGCCCTACCATTAACGGAGTAGGTCCTGGCCCGATTCGATCTACCAGAACCTTGAGAATTTTTCAAAAGGCCTGATAATAAGACAAAGATAATGTGAATCAGATGCTTTACAGAAGCAGTTAATGTTGTCATGATGAATTAATTCTTTAAAAAAAATTAACTTTGGTTAGGATTGGAATTGGTAGTGATCAAACCTCGCCGGCCACGCCGTCCACCTTTGACACGTGGAGCTCCACAACACAGTGCTGTGACACATCCACCTGCACAGCAGGAGGGAGGGCAACCGCAGAGAGAGATGTGTCGCAGAGGGCACTACCCTCGCCACAGGGTCCACAGACCGAGGCTCAACTCCCTGGACCTCTCTGAATCCAATGGTTCCTGTGTTCCTGGGACCATGGTATTACCTTCCGTGGAAATCAATCAGCCAGTTATCATAATGGATCAGTAAGGGCAGTTAGATACAGACAAGGTTCATTCAGTTATCTCTAGGATCAGGGAGAAATTTTACAGGACCTTCCCTTAGGAATTTAAATAATTGGGGTAGGGTCTACAATAGCATAGACTCTGTATGACTGGTAGAAGGAATGGCTTGATTGGCTGAAAGAACTTTTCTTACGCCATGCATTTTTTACTTTTCTGTGTTCTTCAGGTAAGAAAGTGTAAGCCATTTATAACACCTTGGTTTATGCATGGGTGTTTTAAGTGGTTGGTCCATTTATCACTTAGAGATTGGAAGGTCTGAAACAATGGAAGAAGGTGGCAAATTAGAGCTTTCCATATCTGGCGCTTGATTTTAAAAAAACATTATAGAATCTCCCAATATGACCGCAGCCTGACTTTAAATATGCTCCTGGTGAGTGGATGATATGTTGAATGAAACTAGCACTAACTGCTATAGCAGTCAGCTCCATGGGTGGGTCTGTAATGGCTTTAAAATCAAATCTGAGGTAAAACAGTTACTGGCTGGATTAGAAAGTAGTTTTGTTCATTAAAAGAGATTTCAATGTCCACTAGAAACAAAAGATCTAAGGTTACAGTAATAAGTTTTGGTTTGAGGATTTGTTTATTATATCTGTATCTGGTTTAAGCAGAGCTTAGTAAGTATTTGGACATTCAGCTTATGAAAGCTATTCCCAGACCATGTACAATTTATCATGTACTCCACCACATTTGTTTTATTTCCTGAGGGGAAGTTATGCAAAATTTCTACCTAAACTATGAAGATAATTTGATCAAAAACACCAGAAGAATAATCTACCCTTACATCTCATATTATGCAATTCTCAGCCATGTGGTTTCCATAGATGAAATCTCCATCTTCCCAGCACCACAGGAATAACCATGTTCCACAAAATATTCCATATTCTCTCTACACATGTATCGTTATAGTATGTCTCCAAGGTAATTTCAGTATAATCTATAGAAAGATATCACTATACAAGAACAAGAGATCTGCAGAACTCTAGGCTATCAGAATGGAGAAACATTGGAGTCCATGGTAAATAGAGCAAAATAAAAAGGGGAAAATTTGCAATATTTTTATTACAGTCAAGATGAAACCCACTGGTGTCTCATTGAGAATGGCCGCTTAGGCCTGTATGCAAGATAAACCTGAGGCTATGCAAATGCTTCATATAAGTCAGCATTCCATACCCTTTTCTATTCATATTTTTCTAAAATGAATCTCAAAGAAATGATTAATCTGGAGCGGTCCTTCCAGCCACCAACAAAAATTTGGTACTATTTTACAGCAGTATGATTCCACACTGTAACAGCAGTACAATTCCACACTACAATAGTAGTATGTGTCCACTTTCTAACAGCACTGCTCACAAGAAGTTTACTCTTGTATCACATGGCCAAGTTTGATATTATTGCAATCTCCCTCCTTTTCAATTAGACCATTAAAAGATGCAAAAATCAGTTAAAGATACAAAAGGAAGAGGCATTTCAAGACATTTTAACCATGTTACAAATGGGAAAATAGCACATTAAAAAGTAACAGAAATGAAAGCTAATGGGAAAAAGCCTGCATGGAATATAATGAAGCCAATAACCCATAGATTTCAGTGCCTTATGGGAATGTCAGATTGCTATTTCTATAGCAAGCACATTCCAAAGTAAAACAAATAGGCTTCATTCACTGGCATGATGATTTCTGTGATCAAGAACCACAACCATTCATCAAGTCAAACGGAGAAAATAAATGTTCCTTTATTTAACATAAAGTAACAGAGAAGTTGAAATGCTTGTTCTTGTATTCTACAATGTGTGTAGGCCAATGATGTATTCCTTTGTCCATCAAACCCTCAGCACTACAATACTGACTGGCAGTATACCTCTCTCACAATTAATTGCCCTGTTCAAAACACACAAGATCAGGTGCCTTTATGTTGTGCCAGGCTTGTGTTAGCACCACTGGCTCCTGATTCAAGGGTCTTGCACAGCTGATGGCAACTCCAATGTAAATTTGCCAGATTTATTAAGGTCAGTTACCAGAAGAACCTAGCAAAAAAAATCTTCCCATTAAGCGATTTGAGCAAACCCGGCAAGTTTATTTTGGTGTTGCTCCTGGCTGCTCAAGCCCCACCTATTAGGAGTTGGCAGCACCAGTACAGTACATGGACCAGCAGAAAGCAACTATTGATTAAGGCTGAAGGAGTCAGGTGTTGATCTGGTAACTTGACAGTCATCAGGAGGATCATGTCCTTGCTCAGTGTCTGTACTGCCATTGTACATCTTAGAGCTGGGCCTACATTAATAAAAATTGATCTCTCTTTAGCTAAAAACTGGTCCCAAAGGCCATTTTTTCAGCAAATTGATAACCAGTTATTGAAGTTTAACATGGTTATGTCATTTGGAGCAACCAACTCAAATTTCTGACACCTATTTACAGGTGAGTGTGGGAATCACATAAACACCAAACATAATAACTCAGCAGGCAGCATTACCAGAATGAATTAATTTGTTTTGGATGAATAATGAATCAGGAGGAAAATAATTTGCAATGTAAAATAGGTTTCAAAATTAGATATTCAAAGCAATATCACATTCCCCATCTGTATGTGTTCTCAGTGAACTCTACTTTCCGTACTGTGATGCTAATTGACTATTTGTGCACAAGCTCATTCTTATTCTTGAATTCAAAGATTGCCGTTAGCCTTACATCAAATTGATATTTGATCATAGCTGATTTGAATGCTAAATTCTCATTTACTGAACAGTACCCTCGATTTTCAATTCAGGAATGTTATTCTCAGTGATGATACTATAAGCCATCAAACATTGATAGTCACTGGGCATTAGACAACTGATGAGTGTGGCTTTGGGCCATCGCTAAGTGAACAGCAGGTATTAGGAGATTGTCAATGAGCAGTAAGCAGTACAATGTGTGAGTGAAACAGAAACAAACAGCTAGTTAGACACAGCATCCATGGAGAGAAGTGACAAGTCAACTTTTCAGGCATTACCCTTCATCAGAACCAAAAAACATTACAGATGAACAGCTTATCAGAAAGAATAGAGCAAGGGACTGGGGAGGGGGAGAAACATGTACACAAGAAAAGAAAAAGATAAGCTGTAAAGTGATTTGGTGGAGAAAAGGAGATGGTTAACTGACAGAAGTGATTGTAGCATGAGACCAAAGGAGGCATGATTAGAGAAATTAGAAAAATAGAGATATATGAGACCCAGAGAGTGTGTGAATAGTTAAAGCAGGTTAGTTACGTTGGAGAGGAGGAACATGAAAATCTGGCAAAGTGGAGCAGGCTCTTGTGGCCCGGGATTCTGGTGGAAAAAAAAGGCAAGTCAACACTAAGAGTGCAGACCACCCCACTGGTGGTGAACCTGTAACTCTCTGTTCCACTCTCGCGATATAGATTAAGATAATTTTATGAATTTATCTTTTTCGTACCTCTTATGATCTTATATAGCTCTATATGGTCATCTTCCAGGTGCCTCCTTTCAAGGCAGAAGAGCCCAGGTTTTATCATTGTTTCCTCATAACCCAATCTCTAAGACTAGGGATTGACCTTGTGGCTCTTCTTTTCACCGCCTTCAATGAATGATTCCCTTGTGTCTTGGTGACCAGAACTGGATACATTACACAAGGTGAGTGTCTATAATGTGTAGTAAAGTTCATAGAGATTACATGAAAAGGTTTGTATCTCAACAGCAGTTATCATAACAGATGTCTATGGTTAATGTGTTCAATGTCATTGGAATGTGATGACACACACACTGAAGGATTGAAACTGAAACACCTTGTTGGTGTTTTGCTACTGTTTGTATATGATTGCTTAATATGACCTTTTTCCCCATTAAAATACAAGGTAGAAGAGCTGAGCTCCATGAAAGCAATACCCATGTTAAGGAATGTGTATTTTACCTTAATTCAATTTAACTCGTGATAATTCAAGCACACTCATTGCAAGAAAGGAACCCAACATGATGTGTAAGTGAATTTCTTTTTAGGGACAATGATCATGGAGTGTTTCATCATATTTCTACATACATGGGGTGAAACTATGCTATGTGATAATAACATACAAACACAACAACACATTCATAAATCCTATATGTTTTGAATGGTTAAAATATCGGTCAGAGAAATTTCATGTGATGTGTCAATACATTACTGTATAAAGTTATTCCAAATATACAGAACTAAAGTAGTACTAAAAATTGCAAACTTTCTGACATAACAATTTATACCATCTCTTGACTTTCATAAATATCTTATACATCTTCGCCATAATTAATATTCTATTTTGTCACCCTACGTGGATCTGCACAAAGCTTTCATGGTTCACCGTGATACATGATGTAACACAATTTTATGATATAGTTATATTCGATCCTTTGTGAGCTTCGTGGGCAGTGTCTATTGCAACCTCAATACTTTCAATTGAAGATGTCATGCTTCCAGTTAGCATCACAAGTGTAGTTCTTTTCATGGGTCCAGGTGCTGTACTATCACTTGAAATATCAGTACTGGCTTTTGATGTGGATCCTCCTGAACTCTGAGTTTTTGGATAGTTATTGAAATATTCAAATGTATCTGTGCATACGTTGTAGGCAACATCCATATCCACAAATCCATTTGGAAGTTTGGAAGAATTCAAAGTGGTCTGATCACAAACTGATTTTAAAGTAATGACTGGTCCACGGCTGCAGGGCTCACGCTGCCATCTGCAGGGCTCACGCTGCCATCTGCAGGGCTCACGCTGCCATCTGCACAGATTGAATAAATGTGCCATGTCTTTGCTTAGAAACTTTCGAAAGTTTGGTTTGAACAGCAGATGGATGACAGGATTATACAATGTGGATGATTTTGCAAATGTTGCTGACAGAGCAAACACTAGTGGTGGAACCTTGTCAGCGTTCCCAAGTGCTGCCCACATTGCTGCAATAGCATACGGTGTCCATGCTGTTAAGAATCCAATGCACACAGCAACACTCAACTGTAAAATAATGAAAAGAGAATGGTCACATTATTTTAGTTTGCAGTAGTAATGATTGTGACAAAAATGAAGCATTTCTGTCTAAGATTTAGCTTGGTATTGGCTTCTTTAACTTGGTCACGGTACACAACCAGCTTCATTCATAGAAATCTTCTCCCAACTTAATTTGGTACAATTGTTACAGACTTTTGTCAATTTAAAAAAAAATAACTGTAATTTAAATCTGATCCTGGTCACTTTTTTAAAGGTATTTATCAAGCCATCTTGTTCGAACCATAGTCTGTCTTAAGCCTTCAATGATAGTCAAGCCAGATAGCTTCCTTAGATGGTGAGAAAAAGCAAGGAACTGATACATTACAATATTTCTTATATAATAGTGCTCACCTATAAGAATAGTCTGAAACATGGTGAGGGTGGATTTTGCATTTAATGCCTGGGTGTTAAGTATCACGTAGAAAGAAAAATCTGTCAGGGAGGATTACATGCTGGTAATAGAACCCGCCAGATTTTCCATTCTGCACTCTGCTCAGATGATGCTTAACAATTGGCAACAAAGATGATAATCTACTCCATGGAATAGCGCCAAAAATATTTTCCATAAGAAGAGTAAAGAAAACACAAAAAAGTAACAATGATAATATCTGAATTCATATTTTATGTGGAGGATGAATGATAGGCTTCATTATGGCTGAGTACATTCTGGTCACAGATGGAACATGCACTAAAATTATTCTCCGATCAATGAATCTATAATCACAAAAATTATGGCTTTGTTTAACATTCATTCATTTCTAATTTTATATTTTCAGATATGGCAGTAAATTGCTTTTGACACCTTTTTACCTAAATCCTCCTTTTTGAATATATTTCCTGCAGTGATGTTGGGAAGAAGATACTACACTATCATCTTAAGACTATTAACTTTTTTACTTTTGTTAAAGTTAACAGAGAGGATTCTTCTCCTTTGTCTTTACAGAGGAAAAGCGTATAGGCAGCATTAAAAAAAAAGCAGCAGAGACAGCCAATTGTCAGCATCAGTTTAGAGTGTTGAAATAAAGCTTCATACTCTCATTTCCTTGTAATAGAAGTGTTACAAATTTTGGATCTGCACCAGTTTTCTTATGAGTTCAGCATCTTCGGTCTCTCCCATAAATGAATCCTGTGTCCCTTACCATGACAGTGTGAAGCAAAAACAAGAGTAGAATGAAGAAGACAAGGGTCTCAATGGTGCTGTCAGGCCACTGTGATGTCAGTCATGTGATGGGGCAAGACGTTGACATTTGCAGACCTCTGAATGGCAATTGATTGCTCTTTGATTGTTGTTCAGAAACCAGTTATGTGGGATGCATTTCCACCAGTACGTAATGCCAGTCTGTTCTAGCACTGACCTCATCCCAAATCCCCAGAACAGGTTCACTGGCATAAAGGGAGTGGGCACCCATGCCATTATGTGCCCTATGGGGGAAGCAAGGAATTTTTGGGGGAGGCACCTTGCACTTCATGAGAAGGCAGGGCATTCTGGTTGAAGATCTTGATTTTTTTTTTGTAAGCTGAGCAAATTGACATTTGCAGACCTCTGAATGGCAATTGATTGCTCTTTGATTGTTGTTCAGAAACCAGTTATGTGGGATGCATTCCCACCAGTACATAATGCAAGAAAGGGAACTTTGCCTGCAGTGGGGGAAAAGGGGGCAGAGTCGATGGGATTTCTGATGGGTGATAGTATCCTGCTAGTCACACTTCCTCTTTAGATGGGAGCACCGTGGGGGTGGGGGTGGGGCAGATGTAAGAAGCACCCATCTGATCTCCCATCAGAATTCTGCAAAAGGACAGAAAACAGAGATTCTGAGCTCAACCTGGTCCTGCCCCTAATTACTCCCCTACACGTCCACATAATGTCGACTTTATGTCACTAGAGGCTACGAATTTCTAGCCAAGTTGTTCACACCCAAAATGTTATAACCTGTTTTTTCTCTTTACAGATGCTGACTGACCTGCTCTGTATTTCCAGAATTCGCTATTTTTGTATCCGATTTCCAGCATTTGCAGTTTTTTCCTTTTATTTTAAGGTACTTTTTCACATTTGTTTCCATTTTATCATCAGAATATTTTGCTTTCTGTATCATCTCACTATGTAAAAGCTGGGAGTCCATTAAAGAACAACATATGTCTTCATAATTTCACAGCCAGCACAGTTCATCTTAGTCTGGTTGATTGTACAGTTAAGTGCTTGAGACACAACAAGAAGCCTGTGAGTTTGAGCTCCATGGAGTTTGTTACACAATGTGTCTATGTAAGTCCGGTGGTTTTTATCGGTTGCCTGCAAGGCTGTTAAATAGAAGATGGAGCAAAGGCAAAGAATTCTGTCTGGCAAAGAGGAAACTGACATCATCCAACTTACCCTGTGTGAATTAAGCCTCCAGCTGGATGCCATGCAGCAGCACAAGTGCGTGTTCATGACCCAAATTTATTTCTGCCAGGTTGGGGGAGGATATTTGATGGCAAGCAATTAATGTCGGGAAAAAATAGGGAGGACATAGAAATTAATTAATTTTGCTCCATTTTCAGCCAAGAGGAGGCATGCTTGCTGCCAACAGGATTTTCAATGCCAATTTTCTTTTTTGCCTTAGATAAAATGTTGCATTATGGGAGACCCTATTTGTGAGGTGGCCAAAGTGGCAAAACTTATCACAGGTGTCTGGCAGATAACAGTATCTGGCAGCTCTGAAGCTCAAATGTACAACTGTTGGGTGATGGATTGAGCATGTAAACTATATTGGCTGACTATTCGATAACAAAACCAAACCTTGTGCTGTGGTATTTAACAACCAAAGTAAAACTTTATTGCTGTAGTCATTATAATGAACAAAGTGTGATGCTGGTTGGCCAACAGAAATGGTTATTTTATGCCCTGATGGCTCAGTGGTATTATGCAGTGTGGGGTGTCGTGCTGAGCCATACAGATCAGGAAGGCTCTGGGTTTTACCCTTTGATCTTCCCGAGCTGCTCCACTCTACAATTGGCTTCAGTGTTCCTTGGTTGGAGGGAGGAGTCTGAAATCAGCCAAGGTTCAGCTGTGGTGGTGCCAAATCATAGTAAAATACAAAATTGGAATGAAATATTGTAAAAATCTACAATTAAATAATTTATAATTCAAGCAATATTGAATGTGACGGAGTTCAGGTTTTCCTGAGGACAGGAGAATGCAGTCTGATCCTTAAGCAAACTAATCAAGCTGTTGATTGATTTACAACTTACCATGTGACCACAGATTCTTCTTATTGATTATACTTACAAAAGAATATATTTTATAGGCCTGCTATTTACACAAAATAAATAGTAATGCTTCCTCCACATTGTAGACTCTGGTGGTATCTGAATAGGGACAAAGGTAAAATAATACCTTTTAATAATGTTTTATTAAACTCTGATTTTAGTTGTTTTTTTAAATGCAACAGGTCCTGAATGAACCTAGATGATAAATGTACCATGTCAATTTACTGTCTCACCCCATTATATATTAAGTAGTTTTGTGAGGATATCCTCAATTTGCCGAAGGTATTAATAGAAAAATACCTTCATAACCAATGGAACGTTAGAAAAAAAATCATCTGATTATCCTTTAAGAAAGAATTATATTTTTAGTTTCTGTGAATGAAGCTGTTTTGGTTCATGTTTTGTAGAGCAATTCTGTAAATATGGATTGTTCAAATCAGCAAACAAATCAGCATTAATATGTATCAAACAGCCAATGTCTTGGTTTATGTCAAGTCTGTACAAAATGGAAAATTCTGGTCTTGGAGTATCTTTGGACAGTAAACTAAAACATTATTCCAAGGACATTAATACCATATCTGCTAGTTTATTTTTGAACTGTAATTTACTTTTTGATATTTGCAGACTTACCTTTACAATTAAATTGTGAGCATTGCTTGAGTTTGTTTGTGGGGACACATGCTTTTGCACTGCTCTTCTTGATCCTTTTACAGTTAACAGGATGAGAGTGTATGATGTAGTGATCATACCACAGGGGAAGATGTAGCAAAACACAAAGAGTGCAAGGATGTAGGACATTGCATTGGATTCTGTATTTGGTGCTCTCCAATCTATGCAGCAGGCAGTCCCATAAGGCTCTGGTCCATAATGACCCCAATTTGCCAGAGGAGAAATGGCAAATGTAGAAGCATATGCCCAAGCACAGGCGATCAGGAGACATGCATGTTCTGAAGTAAATCTGTTGCCTGTCATAGAATATAAATGTAAAAATACTTGATTATAATCAAACCAGAAGTTCCAATACAACATGATGCACAAGAACACTAAGGAGCATGGAATGGCCCATCAAAACCCAATCCTTTCACAGACCCCATGCAATCTACTCAATTATGGACTGTATCCCACCTATTTAATTTCCTGAGGGAATGTTTTACATCAATGTTCCATCATCCCCCAAAAAAATAAAACTTCTGAATATTTATCATTACCAAATTTCAGCCCTGGCCTGTTCTAATCTACAAGCAACACCACAATTCTTCCACCCACCCCCACAACCATCACAATGAGGCTGATTTACAGTTCAGGTGGACATTGGGTGATGGGCACTGTTGAGAGGCCCGACCAATTTTCATGGTCCGCCTCGTTGCATGCCTTCAATTTTTTGAAAGAAAATGTGCACTGAAGCTAGGTGCAGCCGCCGCAAAGGCTCTGTGGGGAAAGGCAACCATTTAGAGCCCTCCCGCCATTGTATACAGAGGGACTACAATCAGGGAAACCCCACCCACGGGCAGAATGTAAAATTCAAATTGCTGTAATGAATCTGTAATGTACCTGTAATGAATCTGTAATCAGTAATCTGTATTGAGTATAATGCAATGAGACACTCCAGAGTGTCATGAACTGTAATTATGTACAATGTGTTCATTGAACTGTACTTGATGTAACCTGCAAACTGTATAATCTGTATTGTGTACGTTTGGAATGTGATATGACAACTGTATTTTATGTATTGCTACAAATTTTATGAATAAAGTATATTTTTGGAAAAAAAATACCTTCAATAAGGTGGCCATGTGTTTGGAGCAAGGGCAGGCAAGCAATGAGTGGGGGGGGGGGGGGGTGCGTGCTGGGTGCAGAGGGACTGGCAGCAGACAGGATCATTCAAAAAAGTTACCATTTCCATTTATGGAGCAGCCTCCAACATTCCCTTTTAAGAATTACTGGTTAGGCCACTCCATGTACTATTCCACTGGGCAGGGTGCACTCAGCCCAGTGGAAATCCAAAATTGCATTGGGTTCCTATGTTCAGTAATGAGGCACCAATCTATATGAAGGACCTGGCAAAATCCTACTCCTCCTGATCCCACAAAGGAAGTTTTAAACTTTCCTGTAAAGGCCTCTTTGGCTGTTAGACCAGGTTGTAGCTGCTGGGGATGCCACTGCAGACACCCTGCTCTCTTCCAGGTTAAGATGGCGCCAGGGTCCCATTGGCATAATAGGACCCAGATTTGCATAAATGTATGAGGCTCCCGCCTGACTCAAGCTGGCACCTCATACGCCTTAAAAATCAAGTATTTTAAAATCGTAATGGAGTGGGCCCACTCCATTTCAACTGCCTAGCTGCCCGGGTGGGGGATATTCAAATTCTGAGAAGGGAACAAAAGAACAGGAGTAGGCCATTCAGCCCCTCAAGATAGTTCCACCAAAGGAATTTTTAATTTAATTAATTTTACTTATGCAATATTTCAAAACCACTATTTTGTAAATCACAGAATCTCAAGGACAAATTATCAGGAGCACTTAAAAAAAAAATTGCATTGCCGGTCATGCAAATAATTGGCTGCATTACTGTCTGCTGTATTTCTTGATTTTTGTAAATGTATTCATCTAGGGTAGTGTGATGAAATGAATTAATTTTTGCCTTCCATCTAGCTGCAGGCTGTAACATTGGCCCAGAAATTGCTGGAGCGGTCCATCTCAAGTGAATTGGAGTTCTTACCTCAACCTTCAGATTGTATTATTTTTGAGCACAAATTTCTGGAAATGCGATTTGATAACGGGGCAATTGGGACCTCATGAGCATTGGGTCCAATTGTCTATCTCCTAAACCAATGAAATTTAAGGATTGAGAAAGAAACGAGGAAATAGAGTGAATTAGAATCAAATTAGATACGGAAAAAAATAGAGAGGGAAAGAATTTGCTACCTGCGGGAATGAGACTCCACAGTTTCATTGTTCTCTTTCTGGGCCTCCAAGGATGAGTGGCATGTCAGGACCATAAATCACGTCATTAACAGGATCCTAATGACATGAATTACCAGCCCTAAATGGCTGTGGCGAGATTAATTCGTATTAACGGTGCAAATCCCGCAATTTCATAACACACAATGGGGAGGCTCGTGGCGAGATGGTAATTCTTTCGGTTTCGGTGAGGCTAACGGCGGAGCAGTGGAAATCGTCAAGCAATTTGTGGCGAATTGGAATTCATGCGTATCTCTGCCTCACCACAAATTGCTGGGGTTTTTATGCACTAATAATGGCAGGTGCCGTGAACTCGCCATTATTTTTGCAGCAATTTCTGGGCCATTCTTATCTTGAGTAAAACACTGGTTAGTTTTCTTAATTCCTTATAATTTTCTTAATTCTGTTTGAATAATGCACAAAATTAGAAAAGTTTGTTGGATTGATATGACATTTTAACCATTTACACTAATGCTACAGCCTTTTTGAGCTTGACTGTCCAATTGGTACCAAAATATTGGCATTCTTGTGTGATTTATGTTGTCACACACTTGCACAGCAGATGTTGTAGAGGAGCTGGAAAAAAACTACAGAATATAGATGCATTTAAGGGCAAACTAAGATAGGGGATCAGCCATGATCATGTTGAATGACCTACTCTTGCTTCTATTTTCTATGTCTATGTCTATGCTATGTACAGGAGGGAGAAAGGAATAGAAGGATATGCTGATAGGGTTAGATGAAGTAAGGTGGGAGGAGGCTCTTATGGAGCGTAAAACCAGCATAGGCCAGTTGGGCCGAATGGCTTGTTTCTGTGCTGTAAATTCTATGTAATTCTATGTAGATGAAGCAATCTAGGATTGCTGTATTATTGCAAATATTCCCTAAGTTACATTTGAAATTCAACATGCATTGTAAAACTGTCCAACTACTATAACACAAGATTTTAGAACCTACCATATGCAGGGTAACAGACCTTCATACAGCAGACAATGCTCAACATTGTCAGATTAGTAAGGCTGCAGATACCAAACAACACACCACAGAATGCATAATAGATGCACCACCCTTGACTAAACAACCACCTGGAAGAGAGATCACTCTGTTAGTCATTTTGTAAGAGTATGTAGACAAAAGTTAAAGTAGGTCTACTGTACTTCAATGCTGGATAAAAGTTGACTGGACTTATTTAAATGCTTCACACTGCTGAAATATATATGCTAATTTTTCAAATCTTAGAGTTGTCAAATTTCCTTCTCGCATCTGTTTGTCTGATCTCAAGATGGAGATGCATTGTGCTGCTTTCACAATATGTCAAAAATGTTGAACTCAACTTGACAATTGATCCTTAACATGAAGCCCTGAAGCATATGTTTGTACTAGAAGATATTATTTGCTATTCAGAGCCAAAATATATTGATACAGTTTTCCTGCTCCTGTGTGTGCTTTTCACTTGCATCTTAACTGTTGTTAAGCATTTCTGTAAACTGATGTCACTCAGTATTTTGCCTTGCCTCCATTCCATTGTCATTTCTTTCCTACAGCTATACTTCACTTTAATAAGTTTAGTTGTAGCCCAATTCACATCTCTCTTACTCATCCACTTATATACAGATTTTTTTTTTAAATTTCCACAAGTAGCCACATATGGAGTGTTTCAGAAAAATCACTTTGTGGAAAATGTATAAATAAATAATTTTTCATCAGATAACTTTGTGAATTGGCTCCTATAGCACAATTTTGCAATGCTCAGTTCTTTTCTTATCTCTTGAAAATGAGCTATAGGATGTTTGCAAAATAGTATAAAAATATTTACCAGAATGATACAGTGGCAATTGTATGACAGTAATAAAAAAATCATAAAATATTGACCAAGTATGAACAAGCCATTTCTCCCAGTTTCCCAAAACTTCAAATTTAAAATGATCATCCTTATGCTTAAATCCTTTCATGGCTTTACCCCTCCCTATCTCTATAACTTCCTCCAGCTCTACAACAGCCCCTTCGCCCCCATGAATGCTCTGTTCCTCTGGCTTTGGCCTCTTGTGCATCCACCCCTCCCTTCCCATTGTAGCTTCATCTACCCAGGTCCCACTCTCTGGAATTTACTTCCCAAATCCCTCTGCCTCTTCCGTTTCCTCTCTTCCTTTAAAACATTCCTTAAAACCCACCTCTTTGACCAGCTTTTCATCACCCCATCTAATTCATTCTTCTTTGGCTCAACATTTGTTTTATTTTCCTTCAAACTCATGTGAAGCATCTTGACATATTTTCCAAACTGAAGTCTACAATGGAGTCACACAGAAATAACTTACACACAGTTTCCAGAATCGGTAATATTTCACAGCCAGCCACAAGCAAAAGCAATATGAATCCTTTCAATTTACAGGAGGGTTAGGATTTATTCTGAGTTTCACTTTAAAAACATAAGCAAAATAAAAAACTATTTTCAAAATTATCCTCAAAAGCATTTTATTCAAACTCTGATTAATTTTTCAACATGCTGAAAACTGTTGTTTAGGCAAGGCCTTTACAGTCAGAAATGGATAAACAGGGCTTTGGTTCAGTCAGCCTGGTCTATTCAGTACACAGGAACAGGAATCGGCCATTCAGCCCCTCAAACCTGCTCTGCCATTCTAATAGATCATGGCTGATCTGTACAACTGAATTTACCTACCTTTTCTCCATATCCCTTGATACCCTTACCAAACAAAAATCTGTCACTCTCAGTCTTAATAATTTCAATTGACCCAGCACCCACAGCCTTTTGAGGGTGGGAGTTCCAGATTTTGGAAAAAATGCTTTCTGATTTCACTCCAAACAGTCCTAGTTCTAATTTTAAGATTATGCCCTCTTGTTCTGGATTCCCCCATCAGAGGAAACAGTTTCTCTGTATCGACCCTATCAAATCCCTTTAAAATTTTAAACACCTTGATTAGATCACCCCTCAATCTTATAAACCCAAGGGGATACAAACCAACTTTATGCAATTTGTCCTCATAATTTAACTCTTTAAGCCCCAGTATCATTCTGATGAATCTGCGTTGCACCCTCTCCAAGGCCAATATTTTTCCTGAGGTGAGGTGCCCAAAACTTAACGCAGTACTCTAGATGGGAACTGACCAAGGCTTTATCCAACTGAAGCATCACTTCCTCACTTTTGTATTCTAACCCCCTTGAGATAAATGCCAACATTGCTTTGCCTTTTGATTGCTTTTTGTACCTATGCATTAGCTTTCAGTGATTTGTATACATGGGTACCTAAATCCCTTTGCTCCACAGCTCCTAATCTTTCCCCATTAAGAAATAATTCCGATTTGTCTTTCTTGGATCCAAAGTAGATGACTTCACACTTTCCCGCATCTGCCATAGTTTTACCCATTCACTTAGTTTGTCTATGTCCCTTGTAACCTCCTGCTCCCAGCCACACAATTTGCTATGCCTCCTAACTTAGTGTCATCTGCAAACTTGGATTCACAACTCTCTAATCCTTCATCCAAATCATTAACATATATTTTGAAAAGCTGAGGCTCCAGTACAGATCCTTGGGGAACAATATTTGTCACACCCCACCAATCAGAACTGGCCAGTACCCAAATCCAGGGCCAATTTTGTTCCATTCTTATACTCACTGCTACTATTATCTTATGATGTGGAGATGCCGGTGATGGACTGGGGTTGACAATTGTAAACAATTTTACAACACCAAGTTATAGTCCAGCAATTTTATTTTAAATTCACAAGCTTTCGGAGGCTTCCTCCTTCCTCAGGTAAATGTTCAGGCTGAACATTTACCTGAGGAAGGAGGAAGCCTCCGAAAGCTTGTGAATTTAAAATAAAATTGCTGGACTATAACTTGGTGTTGTAAAATTGTTTACAACTATTATCTTAAACACTGCTAAAACACAACCATTTAGATTAATCTCAGTGTAATACACCAAGGCATGTAACTCATACTATAGCTCTAAACATTATCTGATTCTCCACATAACCTCCCTTCATGCATTGAAAAAAATAAATCTTTTCTTTACAGATGACTTTTTAATTCAGGCTCATCTGGGGATACTTTCCCTTAAGGTTTGGTTTTTCCTTATGAATGCTGGAGGCTTCTCGATAAAGATATTACTTTTCCTGAAAACAGATCCAATACGCCCCTCGGGTAACAGTTGCAGATTCCTCGATTGATGCTTAGGTGTAGCATATGCAATGTAACAAGCTCCCCAGGTTCATACTTCAAATTACTATTGGTGTAAACTTTTTTCCTTGATGAAAAGTCCAAATCTCAACTGTGTTTAGTGATGTATCCTTTATTATGGTGTGATTACATCAGGGCTAACATTAGATTACTAACATAATTTTGTGAAATGACTAGGCTTGAGTTAGAATTGCCTATTCCTCCATAACATACCATGTTGGAGAATTTTGTATTATATATGTGGAACTGAGGTAAAGTTTAATTGAACTGGACAAATCTGGACTAGCAATTTTTTCTGACCTAATTCCTTACATCGTCCATGACTACAATTCTTGAAATGCTCGTGAAAATCGGTAAGGCTTCATTTGTGTGTTTTAATTACCTGTTTGCAAAACATGATGGTATGGCCAGTGGTAATAGAGTTAATATCATTGCAAGGTCACTGATGGCTAAGTTTACAATGAAATATTCTGCAGGTTTAAGCGTGTGTCTTTTCCTGAATGCTACAAATAAGAGAATACTGTTCCCAACCACTGATAAAATACCTGTGAAAACACAATCATTAATTTTCTACAGTTAATGTTAAAAGCATTTTGCAGTAGGAATATCTCTTCTTCATACATGCATAATTCCAAGCAAAGATATTTATTTTTAAACCTTTTAAAACCATAATTGTCCATAAATCAAATTTTTCTTAACAAATATAAATTTCAAAAGCCTCGACTGCTAGTGAAAGCGTAGACTTTCATTTATAAGGCAAAAGTTTGAAATCCAACCTGACTGATATTTGAACTCAGTTATGTGCAATGTGTGAATTGTGGTAATTCTTGGTTTGTCCACCAGATAAACACTATGTGATGGGGGGCTGAATCTCAGGGGAGGAAAAGACAATGAGGGAGCAACAGGAAAGAATATCTGTTGCCACTAAATCATGGAACAATATTGAAAGAGTTTGAGGGGAAGTGTGTCAAGCCGGTTCAGTAGTTCTGCTGTCCTGCATCACAGAATGGTAGGACATGTATTTGTATCCATTATTACTCACATGGTGAACTTTCTGACTTTGGCTATCTCCCCCAGAAGGGAGGGGTAATCACCATCTAACAACTGGCAACAGTGGCATAGGCCGAAGCCAGGGTGAGTGTCTGATGAAAGGTCTTTGCCCTGAAACGTTAACTCTGTTTCTTTGTCCACAGATGCTGCCTGACTTGCTGAGCTTCTCCAGCATATTTTGATTTTATTTCAGATTTCCAGCATCCGCAGTATTTTGCTTTTGATTTTGTGAGAGTATCCTTCTTGGTCTCTCAGAGGTGGTTAATGTAAATGCAGGGAGATCAAAGAAAGAAGAAAAAGAAAACTTGAAATATTACAAATACAATTATTTTTCCCTTTCCAAATGAAGTAAGTGTGTATGTGTCTTCAGCATTTATTGAAGCATGATTATTTAAGGTCATTTTGCACTATTAATTTGAACCTTCAGAAACCGTACTAAAATTAAAAAAAATATCAATTTCGATTCTCCTGGGCTTTCCATTCCATTGTATATTCTTGAGAGGTGGGAGATAAATCCTTGATTGAAAGTTGGAATTGTTAACCTGTCAATTAATGGCATAACTTAATCAGGGTGTTTGGTTCACATTCACGGTGCCAGTTATAACACTTTCACCATCAGTTTTTTTGTTTAGATAAAACTCTTGTCAAGTGTCAAAAATACCCTACCACAATGTAAAACATACTGAAATGAGTACAATTCAATTAACACCAAAGGCAAGAAATAATACTTTACTTTCATCAATTTTGACTGTCCCATCCCACTTCATTACATCTCCTTTCATATGTAAATATTACTAAATTGATTGAACTCTATGAAAATAGTTTTGTAAGAAAATAAATAATTGTTTTTCATCTCATCCAGGCTTATTTATAATAGGTACTATTCAATTAAAATTTCAATTTGTAAAGAAAACAGCTTTCATTTCTTAAATATAGCTAATAGATTTCAGAAGACTGAAAATACATACTAATAAGACAACATAACACATTTATTATAATAACTGTGAAGTAATCAATAGTATATAAACTGCAATCCTTCAGAGTTTTCTTTCTTATTCCTTGCAAATGTTTCAGTTAATTGGTTGAGTGCAATACACCTTAACAGTTCCTTGGATTTTCCTAGTAACCTACAGTTTTCAAAGTGTTAGGACAATCTTTATCTTTGAGCAATTAATCAAATGTATTGACATAAACTGTATGAGAGGATACTTCAGCTAGGTCACAGAATACTAGGTATGGCTTTATCACTAGGATTCCCATTGAATTAACATTTAAGACCTTCATTATAATACTGATAGCAGTCTTTCACCCTATGTCTGTATAGAAAGACGTAGGGCCGGCAGATCCAATTAACACTGCTGGTCCTTGTAATCATCTCTTCCTAGGGAGAATGGAACTCTGATTCAAAGTAATTACAACTAAGACTGCTAGGAGGGAAGAAAGCTTTTTTCCTCCGTTGTAAATTTCATAATGGATCCTGACAGTGCATATAGTGATGAATGAAAAATAGAAAATGCTGGAAACACTCAGCACGTCAGGTAGCACCTGCTGAGAGAACAGTTCATTTAACGTTTCAGGTGTGGACTCTTCATACACACAATTTTTATGAACAGTCCACGCCTGAAACGTTAAATCATCTGTTCCCTCAACAGATGCTGCTTGACTGGAATGTTTTCAGCAGTTTCTGTTTCTATTTCAGATTTCCAGCATCTGTAGTCTTCTGTTTTAATATAATAATGGAACCTCTATATTCAATGCTGTCAGAATTAGAAACAAAGAACATGCATTTATAGAGTGCCTTTCAGATCCTCAGGACATCCCAAAGTGATTTGCAACCAATTCAATACTTTTTACTTGCAGTCACTGTTGTAGGCAAACATGACAGCCAAATGAGATAAATGACCAGTCACTCTGTTTTGGTGGTGTTGGTTGAGGGATGAATAATGGCCAGGACCCTAGGAAACCCACTGCTCTTCTTCCAGTGGTGCCATGGAATCTATTCCGTCCACCTAAAGAAACAGGACCTCTGCAAAACTGAGTCGGAAGTTGTATCTTAAAAGAGGGAGGCAATCACGGTGGGGAATGTTCACTGGATCGGAAGATTTTTGGGGGCCAGGAGGAGCAATCACTTGGGCTGTCTTCCAAGTGGCCTGCAGTAGTCCCTTTAACACCTGGGACCAATGGGGGAGCATGTTACCCCATTGGAACCTCAAAATTGTTCTTGGTTCCTATGTACATCATAGGATCCTGATTAGCACCTTACAAAGGCTCCCATCTGAAACAGGCAAACATCTGGGCCACCCATGTGAAGGCTCCAATGAAAATGGTGACTGCCATACTGGGAGCAGGAACGGCGCAGTAAGTGGCAAACTGATATTTTTGGCCAACTACAGCCCTGTTCCCACCAGGCGGTAGCTATGAATATCATAGAAAGGTTACAGCGCAGAAGGAGGCCATTCGGCCCATCAAGTCCGTGCCGGCTCTATGCAAGAGCAGTCCAGCTAGTCCCACTCCCCTATCCCCGTAGCCCTGCAAATTTTTTCCTTTCAAGTACTTATCCAGTTCCCTTTTGAAAGCCGCGATTGAATCTGCCTCCACTACCCACTCAGGCAGTGCATTCCAGATCCTAACCACTCGCTGTGTAAAAAAAAGTTTTCCTCCTGTCACCTTTGGTTCTTTTGCCAGTCACCTTAAATCTATGTCCTCTGGTTCTTGACCCTTCCGCCAATGGGAAAAGTTTCTCTCTATCTATTCTGTCTAGACCTTCATGATTTTGAATACCTCTAACAAATCTCCTCTCAACCTTCTCTGTTTCAAGGAGAACAACCCCAGCTTCTCCAGTCTATCCACGTAACTAAAGTCCCTTGTCCCTGGAATCATTCTCGTAAATCTCTTCTGCACCCTCTCTAAGGCCTTCACTTCTTTCCTAAAGCACGGTGCCCAGAACTGGACGCAATACTCCAGTTGTGGCCAAACCAGTGTTTTATAAAGGTCCGTCATGACTTCCTCTATTTATAAAGCCCAGGATCCCGTATGCTTTTTTAACTGCTTTCTCAACCTGCCCTGCCACCTTCAACGATTTGTGCACTTATACCCTCAAATCTCTCTGTTCCTGTACCCCTTTTAGAATTCAATTATCCTGAATCATACCTTGAGACCAAAAGCATGCTGTGAAATATTAATTTATTAAAATTGTACCAGAGGTTCAGAACCAACTTTGATTTGAAAATTCAATACTTGGTTTAAAAAAAATTCCCAGACACAATTGCCACTTGGGAATATCAGCATCATTTCATTCGTATGTGTGGATTCAATATCATGGTTTATGGTTTTGAAGTGTTCACATAGGTAAAAGAGGTGGCAGGCATAACATACTCCTAATCATCTCTTCCATCACAATAATATTAAATTAAGTGAAGGCAATGCATGAGTGAGGGGATAGGCTCCTCTGCATGCCTA
The DNA here is from genome assembly GCF_035084215.1 of Heptranchias perlo. Classification (NCBI taxonomy): domain Eukaryota; kingdom Metazoa; phylum Chordata; class Chondrichthyes; order Hexanchiformes; family Hexanchidae; genus Heptranchias; species Heptranchias perlo. Next base: position 30,804,587 of record NC_090343.1, read on the forward strand.
ACTAGGAGTAGTGGGGGTGAACTCAGTCTTACATAGTCCTGGCAATGAAATATTTTCAGCACTAGAATGATTCCAGGGATGAGGGACTTTAGTTACGTGGCTAGACGGGAGAAGCTGGGGTTGTTCTCCTTGGAAAGGAGGGGATTCAAAATCATGAAGGGTCTAGACAGAGCAGATAGATAGAAACTGTTCCCATTGGCAGAAGAATCAAGGACTGCAGGACATAGATTTTTAAGATGATTGGCAAAAGAACTAAAGGTGACATGAGGAAAAACTTTTTTACACAGCGAGTGGTTAAGATCTGGAATGCACTGCACGAGGGGGGGATGGAGGCAGATTCAATCATGGCCTTCAAAAGGGAATTGGATAAGTACTTGAAAGAATAATATTTGCAGGGCGGGGGAATGGGACTAGCTGGATTGCTCTTGCATAGAGCCGGCGCGGACTTGATGGGTCGAATGGCCTTCTTTCATGCTGTAACCTTTCTATGATATTCTATGATATAAGGTGAAGGGTAAATGGATCTTGCCAACACTCCCTAGTCTGGGAGTAAAATTTAACCTGGGGAGATTGACCTCATGAGCCTGCGTTGGCCATAAATCTAGGAGGGCCACGACCAATAACTGGACTGAGTATCCAGTCTACAGCGGTGTTGCAGGATTACTACCTGTCATCTGCCCAGTGCTGTAGCAGAGCCTTGGTGCTAGGCTGTGGTCACCTTGGCCGTAAATGGTTCAGTCTATGGACTTCTAGCCCATGCTCTTCACAACTTGCTGCATCCATGCCTACTGGTCCTCTCACTGAGACACTTTCACTATAATCCACTCTATGTGCAGATTCCTCAGTTGTCACACAACCTAGACATCATATGGCACCACCAGACCTATGGCAATGAGTAAGTGTTGACGGGTAAGGGCAGTGAATGTCGCCGAGAATACCTACCGCAAACCTGCACGCAGGCGCTTTGAGAGTGATGGTCATTCAACGTTTATGCTTGTGCAACAGTGTCGTTCGGTATCCTCCTCCAATTAAAAAATAAACAATCCTAATAGCAAACCCACTATAAATAAATTACATTTTTATTCCAGCCCTTCCATTCAATTTTTTTAATTCTCTCTCTTCTGGATTCTCCTTCTCCTTGATTCAAAAAGCATTCTTAATCATAAAATTGCATATTAGTAATTTTCCACTTTTGTTTTACATTTATATAGGCAACTAAGTGATTAAATATAAATTTAAGAAATTGTGACAAAAGCAGGCTTTTTAACCTGTGACAAATGGGTAAATTGTGTATCTCAGATCATTTTCAAAATATCTAGAATTAAAATGAAACTTATCTTCCCTTACCAAAGTTCAACAATCAGGACTGTAGACGGGATGTCTGGGCTAAGCCGCATTAGACTTTAAACCCAACTTAATCAAACTAGTGTCCCTTTGAAGGACAATGGGTATTGTATATGTTAGCTTCAGCTTATGCCAATCAGACTAAATTTGGCATCAATTGCTGTAAAATAACAAGAACAGACTTTGAAATGTTTCTGCAGATTAACAAACTGTGGAGTAGACAAACTGAATTTCTCTGATTGATAAACCAAAGGAAATGTTTGCAGGAAGACATTATAACTATACATTAACACACCACCTGACCAAGGTGTGAGAGCTGAGTTCCAAGGACTGCTTGAAACATGAAAGAATTACCATGACTTAAGTCACTGTACAGGATACTCATGTCTTTAGTTCTGACTGGAGATCTGAATTCCATGAGTATACTGGGAATTTGCATCAGCCATACGCAACATTGCCTTGTGAAGGTCCTGTCATTCATCATGCTGAATAAGAAAGATGTTCCAAAAAGGGTCTTTTAAATCCCTTCATTGTTTTTTTAAATTATTGTATTCTTAGTAAGTTGCTGTGACTCACTGCCTCTATGCATTATTCAACCTGTAATTAAATCTGTTTTAGATTCTACACGTTGCTCTGATGACGTGGTATTTTTTACCTGACCAGTAATACCAGCATGAGAGGGCTGCACATTTCTACAGGTCTGCTCATTTCCCAAGATTCCAGAGAGTCAATGTTTGCACTTATATTATCATTCAGGCCTTTGTGTGTAGTCGAATGTCCTATATGGACCAATAGGGCTTTTATTCCATCAATGCGCAGCTTGTGTGCAGCCACCAGCAATAGCATAGTACAGGTGAATGCCTGCTTCCTCAGACCACCTACAATCCCTTCCTTTTATAGCAATCAACTGTGCCACTCTAATTTGAAGGGTGGAAGAATGGGTCATGATATCCTTGCGCCAACCACAGGCAAAAGCAAAGACTCATGCTACAATCAGAATGATTTTCATGCCATTGAGATCTTGAAGCAGCACTTCAGATATCTTAACCAATTGGGGGTTACAGCATAATCCTCATCTGCTGTATATTATATAACTTTACCCTCCAGAGAGACCTTATATGGAGGGAGAACAACAGAAGACCAAAGCCATGGTAAAACAGAAGAGAAAAGTGACAACAAAGAATTAGCTGCTGAACCACCAGTGTAGCGAGATAGACTAGTGCACCAGGCACTAATCCACGATAACTTCCAATAAGTCCCAGAGCTGCTCCATTTTTAAAAATCTACAACACATAATCTTCCCGCGTCACCGTCTCCTGAACCCTTCTGTATAGTTCCTCATAAACCATCAATTCCCTTGTTTTGCTGTGCTGCTGCTTTATTTTAGCTAATGACATATAAATAATTAGCTCAATTACAAATCAACTGCAGTGCATTCATTTCACCCATTGTGTATTTTGTGAATGCAGTTACAAAATGCATATGACGTGTTACAGTACTTTCTTGTGGTTTGTTTGCAAAGTGAGATGTCTAACTAGCTACTTCCCCTCTATGCTTCCATATCAGAAGGAATAAATATGCTGTCTGGCAGTAGAGTTTCACTACCAGTCTGCTGGTGTTATGGTGGCACTAGACCTCCATGTGGTGTGCACTTTGATGGCCTTGCATTTGAGTCAGCCACATCTGGTGCTGTTGTGGCCGTCTAGTTCTGGCAGACACTGTCATTTGCAGAGGTATACTTAATAGCCTGGATATGGTGTTGTCTTCAGAGCCAGCCACCCAGTTCATGACTACAACAGGTATGCCTCTGCTGCCAAACATTCCTTCAACATGTCCACTGATCTGTCCAAGAGTGAAACTTTGGGCAGCTGTTTTATGCTGGCTTAAGTTTGCACCTATCTGACTTCCAATCATGATGAAGCTGGCAAAGAATGCATCTTTAAAGTTAGAGCCTAAGGCATCTTTAGCAACAGTGAGCTATATTGATTCTCCCACTGTGCTGATTACCTGCACCACTGGGGACTGTGCTGAAGATGCCATAGGAATTGCCAGGTGTTCTATGGCAGACTACAGTTCCTCAAATACTAAGCACATTTGCACAATGTTACTCATGTAGATGATTGTAGTACACCCTGTGAGGTCCAAATCCTTAGTTGCTGCAGCGAAGTCAATTACCCTGCTGGGTTTTCAGCCAATAGGTGCCTGGCCTCAGGAAGCCAACTCACCCTGTGCTTCCTCCTCAGCCTCACTATCTAGATCCTCAGGACTGTATGTAGCTGTGCTGGAAATGGTAGAAGTGGTGATTGAGATTCTGGAATGCTGTGACGTGTGGGCTCACTCAGTGACACTGGTTTTGCCATCACTTTGTTCTTCCATTTCTGTGGGGAAAAAGGACAAAATGTTAATATATCCACATATCAGTGAACCACATTGCAGCATGATACCCTTTAGTGACATTATTCAAGTTCAGAATGCATCTGTGTAGCAGTTACTCAGTAAAGTGTCAGCCTTGGCTCAGTGGTAGCATTTCTACCTGAGTTAGACAGTGTTGGTTTAATCCCCAATCCAGTACTTGAGCCCATAATCTAGGTTTACACTCCAGTGCATTACTGAGGGAGTGCTACATTGTTGGAGGACTGCCTTACAGATGAGACGTTGAACTGAGGACCTACTTGCTTGCTCAAATGGATGTAAAAAATCCCATGATACTTTTTGAAGAAGAACGGGAGAGTTCTCCTGGTGTCCTGGCCAACATTTATCCCTCAACTAATAGCACCAAAACAGATTATCTGGTCATTTATCTCATTGCTGCTTGTGGGACCTTACAGCACACAAAATGGTTGCTGCATTTTCCTACAAAACAATAGTGACTACACTTCAAAGGCAGTTTATTAGGTCATAAGGTACTTTGGGGATCCTGCAGACATGAACAGGACTATACAAATGCAAGTTTTTTCTTTCTTAAAAATAATGTAACAAGACATGCACATCTAGAATACTGTGTGCAGTTTTGGTCTCCTTATTTAAGAAAGGACATAATTGCTTTAGGGACGGTTCAAAGAAAGTTCACTCGATCGATTCCTGGGATGAGGGGGTTATCTTATGAGGAAAGGTTGGACAAGTTGTGCCTGTATACATTGGAGTTTAGAAGAATGAGAGGTAATCTTATTGAAACATGTAGGATCCTGAGGGGATTTGAAGGGGTAGATGCTGAGAGGATGTTTCCCCTTGTGGGAGAGACTAGAACTAGGGGCCACAGTTTAAAAATAAGGGGTCTCCCATTTAAAACGGAGATGAGGAGAAATTTTTTCTCTCAGAGGGTCGTGAGTCTGTGAAACCCCCTCCCCCAGAGAACGGTGGAGGCAGGGTCATTGAATATTTTAAAGGCAGAGTTAGATAGATTCCTGATTAACAAGGGAGTCAAAGGTTATAGTAGGTAGATGGGAAAGTAGGGTTGAGGTCACAATCAAATCAGCCATGATCTTATCAAATGGCAGAGCAGGCTTGAGGGGCTGAATGGCCTACTCCTGCTCTTAATTCGTACGTTCGTATTTGTACATTATTACACTAACAATTAGCTCGCAGGATGCCTCCAACTTTGCTGTTCCCCACACCCTTAATACTCTTTCCCCCCCAGTAATGTCTAGGGTGCACTATTTGAATGGGGTCAGAGGCTAGTACTCTTTGGGATCTTCACCAGCATGGTATTGCTGTTATCGGTTAAGGGCTATCTTGTCCAGCAGGCAGAATAGTATTGAGATATTGAAAGTACATAAAGCACTGACAATATTATACAGCTATACAGTTTCAGTGGCTTACAGATGTTTGGCAGAGTTGACTTTTTTGTCCACTTATAGCAAATATTTTATTATTGTTGACTTACCTCAGCAAATTTCTTAAAATACACTTCAGTAAACAGTACGCTCTGAGTGTCCATCTTATACAGACAGATAAATGCTCAGTGTAAATATCAGGAAATTGTGTAGAAATCTAAAAAACATTACTGGGGCATAATTTTAATATAATTAACTGAAAAAATTGCAGCAGTACAAAAGCAATCCAGAGAATTGGTTTGGATGCTAAATGGGAAGAAATCTGAAGTGAAGGATCTTGACCCATTTTTTTCCAATGGGCTCTACTCACTTTATGCCCAATAATCAGGCCTAACTGTTTAGAAAAATTTATCCTGAAGTATCCAAAATTGGGTTTCATTAGATCCAAATTTGAAATAGTGAGACACCAGTGACCTGGAAAAATGAGATTCTCTAACATACGAAAGACTTGAACATATACCAAAAAACCACTAGAAAGAAAAACTTGCATTTATACAGCGCCTTTCATGACTTCAGGACGTCCCAAAGTGCTTCACAGCCTATGAAGTACTTTAGAAGTGTAGTTACTGTTGTAATGTATTTAGATACATAATGGGCCATATTTTGCTGTGGCACAGCATCTAACGTTGTCTGCCATTAGTCAGACTTCCCCTTGAATGTTTAGGTTTTTACATTTTTGGCGTGGCAAGTTGCTAAAAGTGCAAGCTGATGACATCGAAGCAAGTGAAACAGGGCAAGCGACCGTGTATCTCCTTAACCAGTTAGATTGAAGGATTATGAAGTAAACAGGACAAGGACTGAGAACAAAGTGTAAATTAGAGTGGGTGAATTCAATGTCAAATCAGGTACAGAAAGAGAAATAAAGAGAGGAAAAGAAAGATTCAATTAAGAGAGAAAGAAAAGAGAGGAAAAGCAACATTTTTTTTTTAATTTTGCATTTTACATTTTTATAATCTCCAACAACAATTAATACCTGAAGGAATGAGACTCGACACTTGTAACAGTTAATTTTCAGTGCCAGAGATGTTGATTAGAAGTAATTAATACTTATCACGTTGTTAAAAGGGTACTTAGACTTGAAATGACTTGACTTAACTTTCTATGGTGCGTTTAGTTCATATCTACCGCGTAAATACAGCAACTTCATGCCGTTCGATGCATTTCGATGGTGAGGCAGACAGCGAGATGCCGTTTTCATGAAGCTAATGGTGAAGCAGTGCAACTTGGCCAGCAACTTTTGGATACTTGTGCCCTCGCCTGAAGTTACTGTAGCATTTGCGCATAAATAACTGCAAGCGCCATTATTTTAACTGCAAATTCTGGCCCAAAGAGATACACATCTACCACTGCAGTATTGAGGTTTGTCTGCATTTCTATCATGAAACTCAACTTCCGTTCTATGTCAATGGGGACTGCATACACACTAAGCATATTACCAGAGATGGTAAATGCAAGTTGTTGTTGATGAGATAATCCCACTCAATGACCAGACCACCAGAGACTAGACACAAAGCACTATGACGATGTTGCATAGCCACGCATTAGTTTGGCAGGGATTGGATTGATGCAACTTACAGATAAACATTTCAGAGCATATGAAAGATCTTTGTACTTCTACAGTCCTTTTATATCTTTCCAGTGTTTCCATTTCATCGATCATGGGTCCTTTAGAGGCAGAAACAGGAGAAATTATAATGGGGAATAAGGAAATGGCAGAGACGTTAAATAAATATTTTGTAGCTGTCTTCACAATAGAAGACACAAAAAACATATCGGAAATAGTGGGGAACCAAGGATTTAATGAGAGTGAGGAACCTAAAGTAATTAAGTTTAGTAGAGAAAAAGTACTGGAGAAATTAATGGGACTAAAAGCCGACAAATCTCCTGGACCTGATGGCCTACATCCTAGGGTTTTAATAGGGGTGGCTGCAGAGATAGTGGATGCATTGGTTTTGAACTTCCAGAATTCCCTAGATTCCAGAATGATCCCCGTGGATTGGAAGGTAGCAAATGTAACCCTGCCATTCAAGAAAGGAGGGAGAGAGAAAACAGGGAACTGTAGGCCAGTTAGTCTGACATTAGTAGTAGGGAAAATGCTAGAATCTATTATTAAGGACATAATAACAGGGCACATAGAAAATCTTAGATAACATGATTTGGCAGAGTCAACAGGGTTTTATGAAAGGGAAATCGTGTACGACAAATCTATTCGAGTTTTTTGAGGGTGTAACTAGCATGGTAGATAAGGGGGAACCAGTGGATGGAGTATATTTGGATTTTCAAAAGGCATTCGATAAGATGCCAAACAAGAGGTTGTTACACAAGATAAGGGATCATGAGATTAGGGGTAATATATTAGCATGGATTGAGGATTGGTTAATGGACAGAAAACAGTGAGTAGGAATAAACAGGTCGTTTTCGAGTTGGCAGGTTGTAACTAGTGGGGTGCCGCAAAAGTGCTTGGGCCTCAGCTGTTTACAATACATATCAACGACTTAGATAAGGGGACCTAGTGTAATGTGTCTAAGTTTGCTGATGATACAAAGCTAGGTGGGAAAGTAAGCTGTGAGGAGGACACAAAGATGCTGCAAAGGGACATAGACAGGTTAAGTGAGTGGGCAAGAAGATGGCAGATGGAGTATAATGTGGGGAAATGTGAAATTATCCACTTTGGTAGAAAGAATAGAAAAGCAGAATATTTTTTAAAAGGTGAGAGACTAAGAAATATTGGTATTCAGAAGGATTTGGGTGACCTTATACACGAATCACAGAAAGAAACAGGTACAGTAAGCAATTAGGAAGGCAAATGGTATGTTAGCCTTTATTGCAAGGGGGTTGGAGTATAAGAGTAAGGAGGGATTGCTGCAATTATATAGGGCTCTGTGAGACCACACCTTGGGTACTGTGTACAGTTTTGGACCCTTAACTAAAGAAGGATATACTTGCCTTAGAGGGGATGCTACGAAGGTTCACTAGATTGATTCCTGGGATGAGAGGGTCGACCTATGAGGAGAGACTGAGTAGAATATTCTCTGGAGTTTAGAAGAATGAAGGTGCTCTCATTGAAACATATAAAATTCCTAGAGGGCTTGACAGGGTAGATGCTGAGAGGTTGTTTCCCCTAGCTGGAGAGTCTAGAACTAGGGGACGTGGTCTCAAGATAAGGGGTTGGCCATTTAGGACCGAGATGAAGAAAAATTTCTTCACTCAGAGGGTTGTGAATCTTTGGAATTCTCTACCCCAGAGGGCTGGGAATGCTCAGTCGTTGAATGTGTTCAAGACTGAGATCGATAGATTTTTGGACACTAAGGGAATCAAGGGATATGGGGATAGGGTGGGAAAGTGAAGTTGAGGTAGAAGATCAGCCACGATCTTATTGAATGGCGCAGCAGGCTCGAGGGGCCGTCTGGTCTACTCCTGCTCCTATTTTTTATGTTCTTATGTTCTAACCTTGAATGAACAAAAGTCCAAAGTGGCCAGAAGCAAAAGTTACAGATAGGGAACAGTATTAACAGCTTAAAGCACGGGTTTCATGCTTTTTCAGGCCAGGCCACATCATGCCAAGTGTTTTTGGCCAGACCCTACCAAAAAATTATCATTGCTTTACAAACATCACAAATATTGATACAGGCACGAGGGATTCTGCAAAAAAAATGCAAAGCTTACACTGTAATTCTCCCTTTTCTTCCTTATTCCTGTTTTTTCTCTAACTTTCCTCTTGCGCTTCTTTCTCTGTCTCTCCTATTAACTTTTATTTCTTTCCTCTTCACTCTGGTTCATTCTTTGCTACTCACTTCTCTCCCTTTCCCTGCATTTCATTTTCTCTTCCTTTTCAATTCTGCATCCATCTCTCTCCCTTTAGTTCTGACTCTTTCACTTTTCTTTCCCTTCACTTCTCTCTCTTTCTCCCGTTCACTTCTGTTTCTCTCCCTTTTACTTCCATGTCAATCTCCTTCACTTTTAATTCTCTCTTTTACTGAGACTTTTCCCTTTTTTCTTCCCTTTCTTACAGATACTCTGCTCATTCTGCAAGATCACAAAGCCTGGAGCAGGGATGTAGAACGAGACAAGGTGTGAATTCAAATAGTGCTGGTTTCTCGTGATCTGGCAACTAAAAGTAAAAAAAATCTGGGAGGTATTGGAACTGAGGCTGGGTGCAGAAGTATTCCTGGGCCTGATGTAAGGAATGGAGGCAAAAATAAAACAGCAGGAAATTATGCACCAAGAGCAACGTGGATGCAAATATCCAAACAGCTAAAACAAACATAACTTTGGATGCAATAAAAGTCAAACATACCTTTAAAAAGGAAATTTCTAAAAGCCAGAGAACCAAATCACAGCACAGCCCATTTTAATAAATCGGTGACTTCAGCACAGGATCAATTTATATAAGATTGAATTAAATTAAGGGGTCCAATTAGGCTTTCAAATGTTCCTGGCAACACCTCCAAAAAAGCAGAAAAATTCTTACAGTATTGGATACGACACCTCGTGAATCTGGCACTCAGATCTACAGGTCAATTCAGCGTGCATGATCTTCGATGTGTGGACGTACACACAGAGTGAGGCATCGCTGAATTGACCCTCAGAATCCATGACTTGAACCCCAGTGCTTGGTTTGCCTTTTTTATGGCCTTATTAACCTGCGTCATTACTTTTAGTGATTTGTGTATTTGTACCCCAAAATCCTCTACCACATTTAGACTCTTATTATCCAAGCTATATGTGCCCTCCTTATACTTCCTACCAAAATGCATCACCTCACACTTACCTATACTGAAATTCATTTGCCATTTACACACCCATTCTGCAAATTTATTAATGTCTTCTTTCATTTTGATGCATTCTTCCTTTGTATTAACTACACCCCCCAATTTCATGTCATCCGCAAATTTTTGAAATTGTACCTCTGATTCCCGAGTTCAAATCGTTAATGTAAATAGTGAACAACAGTGGTCCCAGCACTAATCCCTGTGGAACACCACTTCCCACCTTTTGCCAGTATGAGTAGCTACCTTTAACCCCGACTCTCTTTTTTGTTTTGTAGCCAGCTTGCTATCCATTCTGCTACTTGACCCCTGACTCCACATGCTCTGACCTTAGTCATGAGTTTACAATGTGGTACCTTATCGAAGACCTTTTGAAAATCCAAATATATTTCATCTTTTGCATTACTCTTGTCTACTCTTTCTCTTACTTCTTCAAAGAATTCAATAAGGTTGGTCAAGCATAACTTTCCCTTCTGAAATCTGTGCTGACTACCCTTTACTATATTTTTGTTTTCTAAATGGTTTTCTATTGCATCTTTGAATAAAGATTCCATTATCTTTCCTACCACCGACGTCAAGCTAAGTGGTCTATAGTTCCCTGGACTTGTTCTATTTCCCTTTTAAAATGTAGGAATAATATTCGCTGTCTGCCAGTCCTCTGGCACTATTCCCTTTATTAATGAATTTTTATACATATGTAATAGTGCCTCTGCTATCTCTTCCCTAACTTCTTTTAATTATGTGCGGATACAATCCCTCTGGCCTAGGGGTTTTATCCTCTCTAATTTTGATTAGTTTATCACTGTCATTACCTGTGAGTTTATATTATGCATTCCTTAGTGGCCCTATCCCTATCCTAGTTTTTCTTTTGTTATTAATGTGTCTGTAGAATACTTTGCTATTTCTTTTTATATTTCTTGATAATTTAATTTCATAGTTCCTCTTTGCTTTCATAATTGTTTTTTTGACACCCTCCTAACCTCTTCATATTCCCTTTTGTCATCTTCCCCTTTATTGTCTATACACTTAGAGTTTACCTTTTTCTTTAGTTTCAATTTTATCCTTATCTCTTTATTCATCCATTGTGTTTCATTATTGGATAGTGTGTTCTTGTTTTTTTAGAGGAATATGTTTCTCCTGAACTCTATTGATCACCGTTTTAAATATTTCCCACTGCTGTTCTATTTCCTTCCCTAGCCACCAACTTCATCCCTCTCTCTGGCCACTGTCTGAGGCTGAACCAGACCGTTCTCAACCTTAACGCCCTATTTGATGCTGAGATGAGCATCCGACCATGTATCCGCTCCATCACCAAGACCACCTACTTCCACCTCCGTAACATCGCCCGTCTCTGCCCTTGCTTCAGCTCATCTGCTGCTGAAACCCTCATCCATGCCTTTGTTACCTCTGGACTGGACTATTCCAATGTTCTCCTGGCTGGCCTCCCATCTTCCACCGTCCAGCAACTTGAGTTCATACAAAACTCTGCTGTCCATATCCTAACTCACTCCAAGTTCCATTTTTCCATCACTTTTGTGTTCGCTGACCTACATTGGCTCCCGGTCCAGGAACACCTTGATTTTAAAATTCTCCTTGTTTTCAAATCCTCCACGGCCTCGCCCATCCCTATCTCTGTAACCATCTCCAGCCCTACAACCTTCCGAGATCTCTGTGCTCCTCCAATTCTTGCCTCTTGCATATCCTTGATTTTAATTGCTCCACCATTGGCGGCCATGCCTTCCGCTGCCTATGCCCTAAGCTCTGAAATTCCCTCCCTAAACCTCTCCAGCTCTCTCTCCTCCTTTAAGACGCTCCTTAAAACGTACCTCTTTGACCAAGCTTTTGGTCACCTGTCGTACTACCTCCTTATGTGGCTAGGTGTCAAATTTTGCTCGATGATGGTCCTCTGAAGTGTTTTGGGACATTTTGCGACATTAAAGGCACTATATAAATGCAAGTTGTTGTTGTTGTTCGTGAAAAAACCAATTCCAGTTTACTATTCGATGTTTTTTAATCATTTCATAATTCCATTGAAGTCAATGGAAATAAAAATTGGGAGAGATGTAAAATGGGCTGACGATTTGTTATCATCCATTTTCCACTAAGTTGGTGGAAGGGTTGAGAACCAAAGGATGCAGATTTAAGGGATTGGCAAAAGAACCAAAGGAGACGTGAGGAAAAACTTTTTTATGTAGCGAGTAGTTATGATCTGGAATTCGCTGTCTGAAAGGGTGGTGGAAGCAGACTCAATTGTGGCTTTCAAAAGGAATTGGATAAATATTTGTAGATAAAAAATTTGCAGGGCTACGGGGAAAGAGCAGGGGAATGGGACTAACTGGATTGCTCTTACAAAGAGCCGGCCGAATGGCCTCCTTCCGTGCTGTAATGATTCTATGATTCTAAGTCAAAATTACCCCCATTTAATTCATAAGATATCATTCAAAATACTAAAAATTGTAGAGAAGCTATGACATGATTAATCAGTGTACAAATATACTAGTAATTTTGGCTATCCTCTCCAGTCATTATACTGAAGCAGCAGCTTAAGTGACACAGAATAGCTCAAGCCTTGCTATAATTTAATTTGCATGTAACTTTTGGACCACCTTACATCATGTTCACTTTGCTATGATGACCTGTTAACAGAAGTTGAGCAAAACATTATGAGTGACCTTATATAATAAGAGTACTACAAGGTTGCAAATGCCCATATCAAGATTTAATCTATGTCTACCACCAAACAAAGATTTATTTACTAGAGTATTTTAATTTACTCAGCTTTTCCACCAATTTTAAGCAGAAATATAAAGCAATTGGAGCTTAGAAATTAGTGTTGGCAATATTGGTGATCAAACATTTAACATGCTCATGTGGTGTTCCTCTGTTCGCTATCGTAGCAGAGGCATTAACTTGTTTTAAATAAATGGTTAATGTCTGTATTAAAATCACAGATAGAGGAAAGACACACAAACCTATTGAGTGTTCATCCAAAAATATCAAGTTATTTGTAGGTTTAAAAGATATAAGGGTGTGCAAAAATAACAGTGTAACTGTGCATGAAGTACACCTGTAGTGGCTACAGTGTTACAAAAATTAAGTGAAGCCAACTTTGCTTTAAAAAAGACATCAGTTGAATGTTTTCGTAGTTCACGGTAAATTATCAAATTATTTTAACACAAATTTACTTATTGCATTAGGAAATATTCCATTTTGCTTCTCGTAATTATCCAAAAATGCTAAAATCAAAATTGTTTCGTAAAAGCACAGTTAGATTTGAAACAAGCAGTGGGTATCATAAGTATTTTAAAGTCCAAATTTTGGGGGGATGATAAATCCTACATTAAATGTAAGAGGCTTAACTGCAATGATTTGTACATTTCAAATTAAACAAGGGGGTTTCTACAAAAAAATTCAAATTCTTGTGGAAGTTTATATAACTAATTGAAAGTATTGTTTACATCATCGCATCAAAGTTTTTTAACTATAGAAAAGAATCAGGATGGAAAGAAATTTTTCAAAGAAAATAGTGATTAATGTGTGATTAATTCTGTATGTTTCCATCCACTAATGGGTTCTGCACAGATTCATTATACTTCACACCAGAAAGCGTGGTTCCACAGCATTGGGATGTACAAATTATTATATAATTGTTTTTATAAAGAATTCTATACAAATTTTTCTCATTATTATTTTGAACATTGTAATGTTATTAACTGGATATTATTCTTTTAAATTTCCTGCAAAAAAAATCCTGCAAAGTGCTGAGGTAAGTTCATATTCAGTGAGATGTCTGTCCAAATGCTTGAAATTAATTATTTACATTGGAAACAAGGCTAAGTGCTATTTTTCTTAATTATTTTGCATTGCAAAGGTCATTTGGAATTCAGTAATTTAGTAATCTATTGATGTCCCTTCCTATTCTAACCATTTAAAACTCATAATAATAACTTTAACAGAGTATATCAAAATGTCCAATGTAGCTTATTTTGTTATTAACCGGCCCTTACCACATATGGAATAAACTATTCCAAAAAGAATATCTTCCTCCTCTGATATAGATGATAGAAAGATGATAGTGTCGTCACTAGTATTTCCCATCTGCAAAAGAAAGTTGCATATTTTAAAAGTAACCAATTATTCTAATATGGTTTGAATCTCTGAAGAATATATACTAATTTCTCAGATGAAGAGTCATATACACACTTAGTATGTCATTGTATATATAAAGCAGATGGAAAATAATTTTTTTTTCAAATCCTGGACAATTTAATTATCTATTTAAACGGATAAGGGCTTGCTTAGCTTCCACTGGGAACTATCCGAGGCATATTTTCCTATTTTACATTTGAGCATGTAAACTAAGTGCATAGAGGAGAATCAGATGAGGTGGACCGTATGCCTGTAATGGAGCCCAGCCCATTTTCAGCCCATTAAACCCCAGAAATCCTTAGGCAGCATGAATGAGTGGAGATCTGGCATCTCAAATCTCTGGCCCATTTGTTCCCACCTTTGCGCCAAGAAATTGAGCATTCCCTAGGTGCATATGAGAGGAAAATAAGCCTTGTGATGTGTAAAGCTACCTCCACTCATACTCCATGCAGACATTTTGATTTGAGTAATAGAGGACACTGACACCAAGGGGGTGAAATTCAGCTCAGGCAGTAGTAGAAAACAGGTGATGGCAAATCGGCCACCTGTTTTACACTTCCGATTTTCAATGGGAAAGAGAATCAGGCAGAGTGTAAAACAAGCGGCCAATTCACTATTGCACATTTTACACTACCGCCCAAGGTGAATTTCACCTCCAGAATGTGTTAAGAGGTACTTACAGCAGTTTCTTGTTTTCCTGCTGTAAATATCATGGTCTGGCTTAAGAACTTGAAATTTTTGTAGTGATGGTCCTGTCATGATCTTGAAGAGGACTGATAGCCTGGTTACATTTCTTCATTGGTGTAGAGAAAGAGTCTGTGGTGCAGTAGACTATCCTTATCCTTAAAAAAAATTGATATTGCCTTGCCTAGTTTACACATAGTCCATTGTTTACTTTATTCGTTGTCAAATAGTCATGGGAACAATATCATCCTTCACCTATCATTTCCCATTTTTGGATAGGACTGCAATTGCAAGTCTGATCTAAATTCTTCAGCATTACACATCTAAACCAAACAATGTGCCAGCATTACTATTGTCATTTGTTCAATCGGGCCTTTAACAGCTGTTAGTGCCTGTTAACCTGCGACTGCAACCTCAGCACCCTTCTAACACATAATGCATTCTGAACTGGAAGAACCACCAAAGTAATTAAATTGGGTGAACTTGCACTGAGGTGTGAGATCACCTTGTAGGCCCATTGGCACTGCTGGCGTCCTGTATGTAGTGGTTCTGGGGCCGTTGGGCTGGGACTGCATTAAATGCTGCTTGTAATTCACAGTGTCAAACAGAAGAGATTACTATCTATAAATGAGCAGTAGAAGAGATATGGAAACTGCTACCACTGGTTTCCCGGATGTTGTTTTCATATCTTCACACTCTTCTCTTGGACAAAAGTCTGAAATATTGGAAGAATTCGCTGATTAACAGTTTGGTTCACCATACTGGCCTTTGAACTCTGGAACCTGGATTCAAATGATGAGAATGATGGGATGAAAGTCCCCTTTGTGAAATGAGTTTCAGTAATCACAACTCAATTCCTGGTGATCATATGCCCAAACCATTAAACTGGCAATCTCACTCAATGACCATAGCATTAGTGCTGTGAGAATGCCAAATGTGGCACTGGTGTAATATGAGGTGCTCTCTGAACTTGAAGCTGCTGCAGAGTAGCACGAGGTTTACTTTGCATCTAATTCTGCTATAACTACATGGGGTGTGCTTAATGGTAATATTACATCCTGCAAATTGGAAAGTCTTTAATTTCTCACAGCTAAATTTTATGAGCAAAAAATGCACAAAGGGAAAAAATTATCACTACTGATGTGTTGGAAAACTGATTTTCTTTAAGATAATTAAGAAATAGCCACATTTGCACCCCAAGTGTATTAGTATTCTTAGGAATCAGATGTACACACAGTAAGATTTACACGACCCAGCAGATTTTGCAGCTTTTTTATAGTTTTCCATTCCATGGATTTCCATTTTGTGGCTAGCCACTTCACTACTAAAGTCTTTGAAATATTGTTAATTATATTAATTTGTTACAACCTGTGTTAACAATAAGTTTCTTAAAAGCATATGTGTGTGATGCCATGCAACATAACGCTTCGTTCTTCCTCCATAACATATGAAGAAAATATTTATAAAAGATACTAAACGCATGATAGTCCTCATATAGATTGGAATTGCACAATGCAATATTATTAACAAATTTGTTAATGAGTTCCTATTGCATCCCTCTGTCTGCTACTTTAATCTATATAAAATAAAAGGGTTTATATATTTGTTAAAATAGCGACAGAGAACTTTCATACCAATCCATTAATGTTAGTTACTAATATCACACTGTGATTTCAACAAAATTGTGTATTTTTCAAAAAAACTTGTGGAGTACGTCGCACCAGACAATGACCATCTCCAACAAGAGAGAGTCTAACCACCTCCCTTTGACATTCAACGGCATTACCATCGCCGAATCCCCCACCATCAACATCCTGGGGGTCACCATTGACCAGAAACTTAACTGGACCAGCCACATAAACACTGTGGCTACAAAAGCAGGTCAGAGGCTGGGCATTCTGTGGTGAGTGACTCACCTCCTGACCACTTTCCACCATCTACAAGGCACAAGTCAGGAGTGTGATGGAATATTTTCCACTTGCCTGAAAGAGTGTAGCTCCAACAACACTCAAGAAGCTCGACACCATCCAGGACAAAGCAGCCCGCTTGATTGGTACCCCATCCACCACCCCAAACATTCACACCCTTCACCAGCGGCGCACTGTGGCTGCAGTGTGTACCATCCACAGGATGCACTGCAGCAACTCGCCAAAGCTTCTTCGACAACACCTCCCAAACCCGCGACCTCTACCACCTAGAAGGACAAGGGCAGCAGGTACATGGGAACAACACCACCTGCACGTTCCCCTCCAAGTCACACACCATCCCGACTTGGAAATATATCGCCATTCCTTCATCCTCGCTGGGTCAAAATCCTGAAACTCCCTTCCTAACAGCACTGTGGGAGAATCTTCACCACACGGACTGCAGCGGATCAAGAAGGCGGCTCACCACCACCTTCTCAAGGGCAATTAGAGATGGACAATAAATGCCGGCCTCGCCAGCGACGCCCACATCCCATGAACGAATAAAAAAAAACATGCAATCAAACCCACACAGCTAAATTAAATTTCTTTCTCCACAGATGCTGCCTGACTTGCTGAGTTTCTCCAGCATTTTCTGTTTTTATTTCAGATTTCCAGCATCCGTAGTATTTTGCTTTTAAATTAAATGTAAACAACTTTCCAATATCAAAAGTTTCCATAATATTTCAATTTGTTTCTACTGTTGCCCTCTCTTTACAAAACTGTAACAGATGTGCCCAAAATGTGTTTTTCAAAGTTGTTTCCACAAATGGAATAGATTAGAATTCTCTGCTACATCATTTATATGGACCCATGGGATTTTGTGAATCAAAAATAGATATCAAGTAAAAGGCTCAAAGCCAAAGGTTCTTACTCCAATTGCTTGTCCAATTTAATGGACCAGAGTAAGGAATAAAGATAACATAAACGGTCAAGGAACAAATACAGTTATAAAACAGAAGTATAAGAGGACGTTAAAAATAAAGTAAAAGGAACAACTATTAAAGATGAATTAGACTGCCTGTACAGCAATGTACAGTGTCCATTGGTGGCAATAATCCGTAGCGTGCAACCAGATGTAGTAGGAATAACTGAAACATGGCTTTGTAAAGAACAGGACTGGCAACTAAATATTGCAGATTATAACATAATCAGAAAGGACAGGGAAAGAAGAAGGGGTGGAGTAACTGTACTAATTAGAGATAACATAATGGCAGTAGAAAAAAAAGGGACCTTACTAACAGAATGATAGACACAGAAACTATATGGATTGAAATAAAAGATAAGAAGGGATCAATCATGCTAATAGGGGTATACTATAGATCACCTAATAGTGGAAAGGAGGTGGAGGAAGAAATATGTAAGCAAATATGTGAAATGAGTAAAGGATTCAGAATAATAATCATGGGAGATTTTAACTATCCTCAAATAAACTGGCAAGAAGAGGTAGGTAAAGTAATACAGGGAGTAGAGTTTTTAACCATGTGTGCAGGACTCCTTTCTTACCCAGTATGTAAAAAGCCCAACAAGAGAGGAAGCACTGCTGGATCTATGGAAATGAATCAGAACAGATAAGAGAAGTAAGCTTAGGGGAACAACTAGACAACAGCAATCACAACATAATAAGGTTTAAGATAACGATTGAGAAGGACATAAGTTTGGACAATAATTTTGCTAATAGGCTTATCAGCAAAATTGAAGCCCATGGAATAAAAGGGGCAGTAGCAGCATGGACATGAAATTGGCTAAGTGACAGGAAACAGAAAGTAGTGGTGAACGGTTGAGACTGGAGGAAGGGATACAGTGGTGTTCTCTGGGGGTCGGTAGTAGGACCACTGCTTTTTTTGACATATATTAATGACTTGGACTTAGGTGTACAGGGCACAATTTCAAAATTTGCAAATGACACAAAAGAAGTGTAGTAACAGTGAGGAGGATAGTAATAGACTTCAAGAGGACATAGACAGGCTGGTGGAAAGGGTGGAAACATGGCAGATGAAATTTAACACAGAGAAATGCGAAGTAATACATTTTGGCAGAAAGAATGAGGAGAGGCAAGAGAAATGCGAAGTAATACATTTTGGCAGAAAGAATGAGGAGAGGCAATATAAACTAAATGGTACAATTCTAAAGTGGGTGCAGGAACAGAGAGACCTGGGGTATATATGCACAAATCTTTGACGGTGGCAGGACAGGTTGAGAAAGTGGTTAAAAATGCATACAGGATCCTGGGCTTTATAAATAGAGGCATAGAGTACAAAAGCAAAGAAGTTATGTTGAACCTTTATAAAACACTGGTTTGGCCACAGCTGGAGTATTGTGTCCAGTTCTGGGCACCGCACTTTAGGAAGGATAAGAAGGCTTTAGCGAGGGTACAGGAAAGATTTACTAGAATGGTTCCAGGAATGAGGGACTTCAGTTACATGGATAGACTGGAGAAGCTGGGGTTGTTCTCCTTAGAATAGAGAAGTTTAAGAGGAGATATGATAGAAGTGTTGAAAATCATGAAGGGTTTAGATAAAGTAAATAAAGAGAAACTGTTCCCATTGGTGGAAGGGACGAGAACCAAAGGACACAATTTAAGGTGATTGGCAAAAGAACCAAAGGCGACATGAGGAGAAACTTTTTTACCCAGCGAGAATTTATGATCTGGAATGAGCTGCTTGAATGGGTGGCAGAAGCAAATTCAATCATGGTTTTCAAAAGGAATTGGATAAATACTTGAAGGAAAAAAATTTGCAGTTCTACGAGGAATAAGCAGGGGAATGGGACTAACAGGATTGCTCTTACAAAGAGCCGGCACGGGCTCAATGGGCCAAATGGCCTCCGTCTGTGCTGTAACCATTCTATGATTCTAAGTAAGCCAAAGACCAAAGTAATAAATTGGACAAAAGTTGATTTTCAGGGGATGGCAATGGAACTAGGGAAAATAAACTGAAAAAAAATTACTGATAAACAAAGAAATAGAACATCAATGGGGAACATTTAAAACAGTGATCAGTGGAGTCCAGGAGAAATATATCCCACTAAAAAGCAAGAACAAACCAGCCAGTAATTATACGCCATGGATGAATAAAGAAATAAGGGCAAAATTGAAACTTAAGAAAAAGGTACATACTAAGCACATAGACAACAAAGGAGAGGATGACAAAAGGGAATATGAAAAGGTTAGGAAAGAAGTTAAAAAGAACAATAAGGAAGGCAAAGACAAACTAAAAAATTAAATTATCAAGGAATATAAAAAGTGAGGTATTGTACGACACATAAATAACAAAAGAAAAATCAGTTTAGGGATAGGGCCACTAAAGGATACACACAATAAACTCACAAATAATGACAGTGAAATGGCAGAAATATTAAATAATTACTTTGCCTCAGTATTTACCAGGGAGACTAACATGGTGGGCATAACATTAGAAGAGGAGATCAAAATAGATACAAAGACATTTAAGATAGAAATGGGGGAGATAATTGATAGACTAATCAAACTTAGAGAGGATAAAACCCTTGGTCCGGATGGATTGCATCCCCGCATATTAAAAGAAGTTAGGGAAGAGATAGCAGAGACATTATTACATATATAAAAAAATCATTGGAAAAGGGAATAGTGCCAAAGGTCTGGCAGACAGCAAATGTGATTCTTATATTTAAAAAGGGAGAGAAAACCAGTCCAGGGAACGACAGACCAATTAGCTTAACTTTGGTGGTAGGAAAGATAATGGAATCCTTACTCAAGGATAAAATAGAAAAACATCTAGAAACCGAAAATAGAATAGTCACCACGGATTTCAAAAGGGAAGGTCATGCTTGACTAAATTTATTGAATTCTTTAAAAAAGTAGCAGATAGGTAGGCAAGGGTAATGTAATATATTTGGATAAGGCCTTTGATAAGGTACCGCATGGTAGACTCATGACTAAGGTCAGAGTATGTGGAGTTAGGGGACAAGTAGCAGAAGGGATAGCAAGCTGGCCACAAAACAGAAAAGAGAGACCAGGGGTTAAAGGTAGTTACTCAGACTGGCAAAAGGTGGGAAGTGGTATTCCACAAGGATCAGTGCTGGTATCACTGTTGTTCATCATTTACATAAATGATTTGGACTCGGGAATCAGAAGTACAATTTCAAAATTTGTGAATGACACCAAATTGGGAGTATAGGAGGACTGCGACAAAATACAGGAAGACATTAATAAACTTGCAGAATGGGTGCGTAATTGGCAAATTAATTTCAATTTAGAGAAGTGTGAGGTATTACATTTTGATAGGAAGAATAAGGGGGCTACATACTGCCTGGATGATAAGAGTCTAAATGGGGCAGAGGAGCAGAGGGATCTGGAGGTACTGATACACAAATCATTAAAAGTAGCGCTGCAGGTTAATAAGGACATTTTAAAAAGCAAACGAAGCAATGGAGTTCATTTCTAGAGTGATAGAATTGAAAAGCAGAGAATATGGGACCGATATTAGGAGGGAGGCGGGTTGGCAGCGGGGGGTCGACTGGGCAACGTGCCCAGTGAATTCGGGGTGCTCCGCACACGATTGCAGCCTAATTGAATGTACTTTTGCGTGCTTCCGGGTTTCCCGTTCCAGACCTGCGCAAAGAGCACACTGCGCACCCGCATCACAGGCTGTCAGCAGGAGGAGCCCTATTTAAAGGAGCAGTCATCCAATGCTCCACCCGCAGCAAACAACCAATTTTGGAGTATGGAGCAGGCCAGAGGCAAGGCTGCTCCAAGGTTCTCTGACTCCTCACTCCAGGTGCTGCTCGAAGGGGTGAGGAGGAGGAGGGAAATTCTGTTCCCATCGGATGGGAGGAGGTGCCCTCCCCCTGCCACCAAGAAGGCCTGGCTGGAGCTGGCCGAGAAGGTCAGCAGCAGCGACAATGTGTGCAGAACCTGGGTCCAGTGCAGGAAGCGCTTTAATGACCTAACCAGGTCAGCCAAAGTGAGTATACTTACGCATTCCCCCACACTCCGTCTTCCACATCACCTCCACCACCACACAACCCCTTCTGCACTGCCACCACAACGCTCTCGCATCACTCCTCACATCCACTCAATCATCATCCTCACCTTGCCTGCACTTACTCACCGCCCCAGTTCCCATTCGAACACTACCACGCAACCCAATCCTCATACAATCTCATGGCTATGTCTCACACACACCCTCCCATGCATCTCCCTCACGCTCAACCCCATCCACACCAATGCATGCAGCGGCTCACTATGCAACCATCACTCAATCACACCTCTGTGTTTTGCCTTGATAGGAGAAGAGATGCCAGAATGCCCGGGAGAGGGCAAGGACCGGAGGGGGCCCGCCACACCAGCTGGTCTTAACAGACACAGAGCAGCAGGCATTGGAAGTAAGCCGGACGCTGGACTTCCTGTCCGTGGCGGACGCAAGACTGGGAGTGCACAAGCGGCTGGTGACAGAAATCTAACATTCAGCATTCATGATAGCGAATGATCTTAGCATCATTTGGCATCTGCAGCACCTCAACATCTGTCCACATGCTTAATCTTGCTTTCTATTCTCTTGCAGGGCCATCTGCGACCTCCGTGACTGCGGAGGGCGATTCCTCAGAGGACCTGCCGGCCTCTGAGGGCGCATCGTCACATCTGAGTCAGCCATCCACCAGCGCAGATAACACACCTCAGTGGGTCCCCATCCTCACTTAGTTGGGCTTGCACATGGTGAGTCACCACGCACATGTGAGCACGAACAGACCCTGGTGGCAGGGGCAGCCGTGGAGAGTCCACGTCGGTGGGAGCACTCTTCTCCAGGCTTTGCTCAGCTGGACCCAGATGCTGAACCCTGGGGGCCAGCCATGAAAAGGAGAGTCACCAAGAGCCAGCAGCACATTGCCGAGGTACTGGAACAGTTGCCACGCGCACTCTCCACAATCGCGCAGAGGATGAAGGAGTCCAACTCCTGCACAGGTACAGCAGGGTATCCCAGAGATACTGTCACAGGGACATGAAGGCATCTCTGAGATAGTGTCACGGGTAGGTGCGGGTACAGGTACAGGAGGGTATCTCCGAGATACTGTCACAGGGACGTGAAGGCATCTCTGAGATAGTGTCGCGGATAGGTGCAGGAATGTCTGCGATGGAGGAAAGGCTAGCCTCCATCGAGCTTCAGGCACAGCTCAACAATGAGTCCATTCAGGCCCTAAAAACGGCCGTTCGGATTCAGGGTGAACAAAATTCTGCCACCTTAAACAGGCTGACAGATACCTTACAACTGGCCTTCCAAGGCTTCACATAAGTCCTCCAAACTGTTGTCCAGCAGGGTGAAAGGAGTGATGTGGGCCTGGGCCAGGAGAGGGATGATGGTGAAAGGGGACATGGAAGTGGGGATGCCACTCAAAGCGCTCCCACGTCTCATCCGTTACCCCCCTCTCAACCAGTACCCGCAATGCTGCCCCCTCTCCAGCTGGCCGAGTCTGCCCCTGCACAGGTGCAGGTGGAGCAGTCTTTGGAGGGGCCCTCATCAGCACCGAAACCCAGAGGGCGTCCGCACAAAGCAACTCATCGGTCAGAGCATGGACAAGAGCAACCTGCCACTATCTCTGCTGAAGCCACAGGGGTAGCATCATGTAGGGGTTCCTGTAAACGTAAGGCAAAGGATTTGTGAGCACAAAGGGGATGCACAAGGGCGTAAGGCAAAATGTCATGTTTTTGATTTACTTTTGTTTGTTTTGCAAAAAAAATAACAATTTGTTATCACCACTACCGCCACGTCTTTGGCAAATCTTGTCTGGTTTGTGCAATAATGCCCTTTCCTGAGGATCACCATGAAGACCCACATCTGATGCCACCCATTGTGTCACTGAAGAGTAGGTGCAGGTGTATTTGCAGGGCTCTTTTGTGCAGACGGCTGAGAGATGCCGGCAATGTCCCCGGTGGCACACTGGAATGATCCGGAGGAGAAGTTGTTGAGGGCAGTGGTGACTTTGACAGCGACAGGTAAGAAGATGGTGCTCAGGCCAGCCAGGAGCAGCTCGGCATCAAGGAGGCTGCAGATGTCCACGACTGCATGTCGAGTGACTCTGAGCCTCTGTGTGCACTGCTCCTCAGAGAGGTCCATGAAGCTGAGCCTCGGTCTGTAGACCTTGTGGCGAGGGTAGTGCCTTCTGCGATGCATCTCTCTCTGCGGTTGCCCTCCCTCCTGCTGGGCAGGTGGATGCGTCACAGGACTGTGTTGTGGAGCTCTATGTGTCAGAGGTGGACAGCGTGGCCGGCAAGGCTGTTCGTCCTCCGAGGAGGTCATGACTGCAGCTATGGCGGTCCCCATCCGGAAGATATACGTTTGAGGGGGTCTGCAAGGTGTCTGCACACCGGAGTTGAGGTTGCAAGTTTGTGATTTTTTGTGTTAGAAGGAGGGTGGGGGAGGTCAAACTTTGTCCAAAGTGACAGAGTGGCCTCCTGCAATGAGTGAGGGTCTCCCCCACCCCCCACCACCTGTCAAATGGACCTTTGCAGCTGCCACTAGTACGGGAAACACACTAAGTTGACCTGAAAATCTAACCCCTCCTAAAATATCCTTCAAATCAGGTCTCCTAACGACCTGAACTATCAAATTAATTGCCTTAAGTGGGATCGGCGTGAGTCCCACATGCGCGGGCTACTCCCGGATTTAAGCCCGTCATTGGGGAACCTGGAAGTGGGCGGGTTGGAGCTGGGCTCCGGACCCGCCCCGGGAATCCCCAATTTTCAGAGCCCCCCCCGCCACGAATGCACCCGCTCGGCCATCCTAAAATCGACCCCTTTATGTTAAACTTGTATAGAACCTTGGTTAGACCACACTTGGAGTATTGTGAACAGTTCTGGTCTTTCATATTATATAAAGGATATGGAGGCACTGGAGAAGGTGCAAAAAAGATTTACAAGGATGATAACAGAACTGAGAGGTTATACCTATCAGCAGAGATTGAGCAGGCTGGTGCTCTTTTCTCTAGTAAAGAGAAGACTGAGGGGTGACCTGATAGAGGCCTTTAAGGTTATGAAAGATTTTGATAGGGTAGACGTACTTGTGGGGGAGACCAGAACTAGTGGCCATAAATATAAGATAGTCACTAATGAATCTATTAGGGAATTCAGGAGAAACTTCTTTACCCAGAGAGTGGTTAGAATGTGGAACTCGCTACCACAAGAAGTAATTGAGGCGACTAGCGTAGATGAATTTAAGGGGAAGCTGGATAAACACATGACAAACACAAGCAATGGAGGGATATGCTGATAAGGTAGTAGGGAGGGAGGAGGCTCGTGTGCAGCATAAACACCGCTTGGACCTGTTGGGCCGAATGGCCTTTTACTGTGCTGTACATTCTATGTAATTTTCCCAGTGAACTCTGACATCGGGCTATGGTAACCAGAAAACAAAATTCTAACTATACGGTAAACTGTCTATGGTACTACCAGTTAGTTATCTTAATTTCTCCTGTTAGTTTGTATTAATTGGGGGAATGTGGTGCATGGGCTTGGTGCAGAGAAGCTACTCCAATTCACCAGAGCATTGTATTTTGAACAAGGTGACAAGCCCGGAAAGTTACTCGCAAATACCGTTCAGCAGCAGGTGCAGAGTAGAACTGCTGCACCCATTAGAAAAGCTGATGGCAGCTCACCACTGACCCCAATGAAATCAACAGTAAGTTTGGAGAATTTTATACTTTGCTGCATTTCTCAGAACCTCAAGCCTCCCAATAACAAGCCAAAGCTTATTTAGTGAATTTCCCTCTTCCTCAACAATCCCAGTTACTGGACTGCCCAGTATAGGCCATGGAGTTGGGTTGCAGTCTGGCAAAGAATTGGGGGTAAATTTTAACCCCAAAAATAGGGTGGGTTGGGGGCGGGGTGAGCAGTGAAAATAGTCTGTTTTTGGAGCGTCCCAGCTCTGAGAAATCCCCAATGGGTCGATATTTAAAGGGTCAATTTAGGTATTTAAAGCACTTAATGCAGTTAACACTTTGCGTATTGAGTTACACAAACCATTTTAACTTCTCCTGAACGTGTCTCCCCGTGGCCTTTGAGAGATGCCATGGAAAGGGAGGTGTATTGCTGCCGACTCTCATTTGGACCTTTAAACCAGTGATTGAATCATGTGGAAAAAAGGTGAGTTTTTGTAGCAGGGCAATCAGTTCTCAGACAAACCCTTGGCTGGGAGTTCTTTATATTTAGAAACATTTTTAGAAACACTTCTTAAGTTTATAAAGTTCCAACACTTTTAAACCTGGCCTGACACAGTATTGGACTTATACTCCATGTCAAAACCCAAGAGGTGTGAAATGTCCTCCCTACATAGGGTTTTAATCCATACCATGCTGAATAAGCTTGAACTCAATAGAGTTAGCACCATGAATGCAGTCATTTGTGAAATAAACTTTTTATCCCCTTCTCTTCTGAAGGTATTGACTGGTGCCAGTCACTCTTCAGGTATTTCCCCACACACTGCTGCAGTTCAGTACCATTAGCAAGTGGTTGTTAAAATAAAGTTGGGGCGTGATCCGTGTATAGTGCACGCTGCATACACCTATAGAGGCAGGTGACCATGGGAAATTATTCCACCGGCCTCATTGTATAGACCTGGATTAGCTGCGGTCACCAGTCGCAGCCCTGGAGGCAACTTGGCAGTTGCGGGGTGGAGGAGGCAGGATTAGCCTCTGGGATGTCGGCAGAGGGCAACAGGTGAGTCCTTGTGGGAGGCAATTGGAAGGCAAGCAAGTGATGGCCGACAATGGGTGCCAGTTATACTGTTGAGACAGGAGGAGCACTCCTGTTCCTCATGGCTCGACATTCAGGTAATTGAAAAATGTTTTACTTACCTTTTAGGCAGCTGCCTCCTGCGATTCCATCCGTGGCACAAGTTGTGGTCAGTCGCGAACCAATTTCGTAAAGGGGCCTGTAACAGGTGTTAGGCCCATTTCCTATGGGAGCGTAATGAAAGTTTCAGGCAGGCGTCCATTTAATGACTACAGGGTGGCCTAAACAATATGTCATGCAGCACACTCCTGGCACGGAATGAGCGCCGCGTTCAAAAAATAGCTCAGATCCTGGCGACTGGGAGAGATACAAAGAACAGCAAAGGATGACAAAAGCGATAGTAAGCGCTAGAAAAAAGGAGTATGAAAAGAAACTTGCAAGGGATATCAAAGTCAACACAAAAAAATTTTACAATTATATTAGGAAAAAGAGGGTGGTCAAGATCAATGTGGACTCCTTAAAAACTGATAAAGGTGATATTGTAAATGAAAATAGGGAAATAGCAGACATGTTAAATAATTAATTACTTTGCTTAAGTATTTACAATAGAGGAAGAGGATAGCATGCCGGACACCCCAAAGAAACTAATTTTGAATCAGGGACGTGGACTCACCATAATTAAAATAAGCAAATTAATAGTAATGAAGAAAATAATGGCACTAAAGAGTGACAAATCCCCAGGACCAGATGGTTTCCATCCCAGGGTTTTAAAGGAAGTAGGTGAGAACATTGCAGAACCCCAAGTGTAATCTTCCAAAGTTCTCTCGATTCAGGAACCGTTCCTTTAGATTGGAAAAATGTACATGTCAGGTACAGTATAGTAGCATAGTGGTTATGTTACTGGACTAGTAATCCAGAGGCCTGGACTAATATTCCAGAGTCATGAGTTCAAATCCCACCACAGCAGCTGGGGAATTTAAATTCAATTAATTAATTAAAAATCTGGAATATAAAAAAACTAGTATCAGTAATGGTGGCCATGAAACTACTGGATTGTCGTAAAAACCCATCTGGTTCACTAATGTCCTTTAGGGAAGGAAATCTGCTGTCCTTACCCGGTCTGGCCTATATGTGACTCCAGACCCACAGCAATGTGGTTGATTCTCAATCGCCCTCTGAAATGGCCTAGCAAGCCACTCAGTTGTTCAAGAAGGTGGCTCACCACCACCTTCTCAAGGGCAATTAGGGATGGGCAATAAATACTGGCCCTGCCAGCATTGCCCACATCCCATGAATGAATTAAAAAAAACTCTGCTATTTAAGAAAGGTGAGAGCAGGAAGCCAGGGGATTATAGATCAGTTAGCCTAACATCTGTTGTTGGGAAGTTACTAGAGCCTATAATTAAGGATAGAGTGACGGAACACCTTGAAAATTTTCAGCTGATCAGAGACAGCCAGCATGGATTTGTAAAGGATAGGTCATGCCTAACAAACCTGATTGTATTTTTTTGAAGCGGTGACTAAAGTAGTGGACAGGGGAATGTCTATGGATGTTGTTTATATGGACTTCTAGAAGGCATTCGATAAAGTCCCTCATAACAGACTGTTAACTAGTTGAAGCTCATGAAATTGAGGGCAAATTATTGACCTGGTTCGGAAATGGGCTGAACGGCAGGAGACAGAGAGTAGGGATAATGGACAGGTACTCAAATTGGCAGGATGTAACTAATGGTGTCCCACAGGGATCTGTGTTGGGGCCTAAAGTATTCTCTGTATTTATTAACGACGATTAGATGACGGGAAAGGGAGCCACATATCCAAGTTTGCCAATGACACAAAGATAGGCAGCACTGTAAGCAGTGTAGATGGAAGCATAAAATTACAGAGAGATATTAATAGATTAAGTGAATGGGCAAAACTGTAACAAATGGATTTCAATGTAGGCAAGTGTGAAGTCATCCACTTTGGACCTAAAAAGGATAGATCAGAGTACTTTCTAAATGGTGAAAAGCTCGAAACAGTGGGGGTCCAAAGAGACTTAGGAGTCCATGTACATAGATCATTAAAATGTCATGGACAGGTACAGAAAATAATCAAAAAGGCTAATGGAATGCTGGCCTTTATATCTAAGAGGACTAGGCTATAAGGGGGTAGAAGTTGTGCTACAGCTTTACAAAGCCCTGGTTAGACCACACCTGGAGTACTGTGTTCATTTCTGGGCACTGTACCTTAGGAAGGATATATTGGCCTTGTGCAGCGTAGATTTACTAGAATGATACCTGGACTCCAAGGGTTAAGTTATGAGAAGAGATTACACAAACTAGAGTTATATTCTCTGGAATTTAGAAGATTAAGGGGTGATTTGATCGAAGTTTTCAAGATATTAAGGGGAACTGATAGGGGAGGTAGAGAGAAACTATTTCTGCTGGTTGGGGAGTTTAGGACTTGGGGGCATAGCCTAAAAATTAGAGCCAGGACTTTCAGGAGTGAAGTTAGGAAACACTTCTACATGTAAAGGGCGATAGAAATTTGGAAGTCTCTCCTGCAAATGGCAGTTGATGCTCAATCGTTAATTTTAAATCTGAGATTGATAGATTTTTGTTAATCAAAGGTATTAAGGGATATGGGACTAAGGCGGGTATATGGAGTTAGGTCACGGATCAGCCATGATCTCATTGAATGGTGGTACAGGCTCAAGGGGCTAAATGGCCTACTCATGTTCCTATGTCCCTATGCTGCATGCCATATTGAGCCCTTCAATACCTGTTTTTCACCTGAAAAATGGGGACTGTGCAAATGAATCTCTAGGCCAGGGGCTCAGATTTGTGCTTAAATGATATCCACTGTGAATAGTCCCTACTTAGTTTTGAAAAAGCTCAAACACTAATCCACAACAATTTTAATGATACAGTGACTGCATAATTGGGCCACGTAATGAACAGCAAGTCGAGAAATGATTTAAATGTAACAAGAGGAATGATTGTCGCGTGTTTTGAATAAATTGAGTTGCTAGAGTTACATTCCTACATAGTCAAAATAAATCTGCAACACAGAACTGTAATATTTTCAAAAGCTAATTCATTATTCTTGGACTTCAGAAGTATAAAACTGCTGGAATTTTCATCTGTATGAATTGGAGTTTCTGCTACACCTAACCTACCCTACTGGTTTGACAAGAAATGTAATGTTTGGGTTAAACATGTTATTGATGAGACACAGCATGGTTCAATGGTTTTGTCTAAAAGGTCTGCAAGGCTACATTGAGGTTGGTGTATTCGGCACTCATTCAATTCACTGTGAGGGACCTAAGCTATCATTTTCACATCTAAAAATGCATCATTTGGTTTTAAAAGTTTTGTATATTCACTCTTTCAAAACATTTAAAATGAAGATAAAAATTATATGTGGTATGCACACCTGAGTGATACAATAATGGTGAATAGAGCTACATTGTTAGTTTCCCAATGGTTATCTTTCCATGGAAGATCAACCAGGGTCAGGCTTGCATCTCTGGCTGGAGATGCGTCTCAATCCAGCTAACACTGGGACAAAATTGCTGCTCCCAGACTGCTTCTAACTAGTAGTTCTACAGTATAAAACATAGCATTAAGAGGTGACTGGGAGATGCCAACAAGTGTATTACAATTCAGAGTGGCACACAGAATTATTGAGCACTTTACATCCATAGCATGAATGGAGGTAGCCTGGGGTTTTTCCTCTTCAGTGCTCCTGGCACAGGGCAGAAATACAAGTCTGGAAATTCTGAACCCTCAGCCCATTAATTTTATTGGTTTGGCAAACCATGAGCTGGAAATATGGAATTTTAGGTGCCAAGCAGAAAAATCAGGGCTGAAGTGTCACTAGAAGTAAAGGCATTATTACTACAATTGATTAATACCTGGAGAAAAGATTTGCCACCTTCCTATTGTTCAGATAAAAGTATGATCTGGCAGATGATCAGCTTTTGCAATACATGCAATGAAAGATTTTTGACTAAAACATAGAAGATGTAAATATACCAATGACATTTTTTGTATGGATGTAAAACAGTCATTCCAAAACAGATGCAAAATCCTATGCCAAGTTAGGGGAAGGTGAATACCCACAGGTTCATTCCCTGAGGCACCTGTAGGCAACAGGTTTTAAGCAGACCTAGATTCTGTTCAATGAAAATGGATGTGGGAGAAAATCCCTAGAGCTATGGCTTTATATCTATCCCTGCAACCAACTTCAGTCCTGCTGGGAGATCACCATGTATGTGTGGCCCTGCTCATTAATTCAGGTGTTTATATCATTGTTTGTTGTTAGCAGAAAAACAAAATATCATGCACTTGGAAGATAATTGAGGGCTCCGGGATAGGGGAAGGAGGAAATACTTCAGAAATCAAACTTTAAGAGGGTAATAACCAAAGCAGGATATCAAAAATAAGGCCCCGAAGCTGAAATGTCTTATTAATTATATACTAGCCTCAGGAGAACAAGGGCAAGTGAGAATGTATCTGACAGGTAAGATTTGCCACAACTGACAAAGCCAATGTTCCAACTATAAGCATAATAGAATTTTGGGACCACAGCCAATATATAAAAGACCAATGTTTTTGTTGTACATTATATCCAAACAAAAACATATAAGAATTTTAATCATGTTCTTGCCCTTGCGAATACAGAAGAGATTGTAATGCTGTTACATAATTGCATGATTTATATAGTAACTCACCTAATGTAATATACATGATTTATTCTTGAATTCTTTTACAATTTAAAGTGAAACATGAAATAAAGACAACATTAAAGTAGAAGAGCAAGTCCCAACATTCTCTGCAAGTATTGGAACATTTGTACGTAGTGAAAAACAATTTTAAGCCCCCAAAATTGCCTGAAACAGAGCAGTCTCCAAAACTACTGTGCACGTTTAGGTCAAAATAAATTAGTTCTTTACTTTTACCACAAATGCAAATTGACTCAGCCAATGTATAGGAAAACGTAAAGTTTACTTATAGGCTAATTTCATATAAAAACAATGAACCTCTTAAGGGCAACGAAGTGGAAAATTCTTTGACTTGATGCATCCAGCTAATATCTATATTGTGTGTTTGAGTAAGCTTTGGTGTAAACTAGGGGACTTTTGAGCTGATTAAAAAGATTTGGCTGTTGCCTCATGTTTTAATCATGTCTCTATTTTCCATTCTATTATAGAGTCCACCAGTCAAATGAGAAATGAAGATCTTGGATGATGGATGGAGCTTAAGAGGCTGCTTTCTTATTCCTACGTTCTTATGTTCTAAATATATTTTGTTTGGATGTCTTTTACAATGAACTTGATGTCCATGAGTAGTGATTGGCAATTTGGCTTTACTTTATGGATGATTTTTGGCAAAGGATTGATGAACTTACAAGGGTAAATTTTACAAAAGCACGCTTCCAGCAAGGAATCTCACCTGCCAGGAGTGCATAATTGGAAAATGGTGGGAACATTCACCATGATTTTTTCATTAATTAATTTATTTCTATGGTAATATTTAATCTCTACTGTGCTGTGTCCATGTTATCTCAGCCGGGCAAGATCAGGTGGCTACTGAGACAACTCATTCAGTAATAGTTGCCAAGTACTTGATGTTCAAAAATCCTGTTAGACATTGATTAGGTTTCATCAATGATGCCTTGATCAGCCAGCAAAACAGCCATTGGAGTTGGCTGTCAGCCGAACAGTGGGCATTTTATTTCTATGTGTTTTCTGTCTTGAAAATGAACAGTGGGAGCTATGAGGCACTAAATAAAAGGTAAATAAAGGATACTAGATGAGAATAAGGTAAAGTATTAAAATAATAAAAAAAGAACAGAGAGAATGGGGAAGAAGAGTAAATGGGGGAAAGCAGAATTAAAATGTTTATATTTTATATTACTTTAGCAGCATGAGGATAATAGTACAGCAATAAAACTGTGAATGGATTTATTGCTGTATTTTAGAATTTGTTTCAACATCATAGAATGCCAGGTGAACTTATATAAAAAAAAATGGTTGGCCCAGGAGACTAAAGTTTCCCTGGGTTTGCAGGTAATCGGAGGGCAATATTTTCTGAGATCCTATGCCATGGTGAGGCCATACATACAGCAAGTGGCAAATCCTGGTGCACTGCATCCATCATTTTCTGATAAGTTGTCCACTACATGCGAATTCCCGCTGATGGTATGGGATATTCAAAAGTTTTGCTGAAGGTTAATTTGACATGCGCCTTTCGACTCTACTGTTTCATAATGCATAAATATGTGGTGGATTATAACATTTTTCATGCCAATGTTTTTCTTCAATATTCTTGGTTGTTGTCACTTAAAATTGCTATTATAGAAAGAAAACTCTGTTCCTGTACAGCTCTAAGTTTAAGGGATCATTTTCTGACTTTGTGCTTCCCATTGGGGGACTCAGCCACTTGGACAACAATTTGAAAATTCTAGCATGCGCTATACATGATTTTTCAAACAAAATGATCAGAATATGATGCCTAGTGAACAACTGAATTTCCGATGTGCACTCTCAACGGGTGAGGTTCCCCACCAGAAACACAAGTTGGAAATCACCCCTATACAACCCGCACTCACTCACCAACTAACTAGTGCTTATGAACATAAACCACAAAGTCCTGTGACCCAATCCATCTTGAAGAATAAATGTATTAAAATTGGTTGATTTCCATACAGAACATTGTACTGAATGCAAAGGAGAGAAGGTGACCATCAAATGTTTATGTCTGTTTACTCCTTATGCATCCAAATTATATTTCAGCAAATGTAGGGCACGCACTTGTAAAATACAGATCTATGCAACTTTTATGTTCCCCATGTCTTTAAATGTAATTAAAATAAGAATTGCAGTTTTTGATTTATTAATAACAAGGTGACAGAATTTGTGCTGAGAACACTGGTCACAAGATTCCTTTGCTGCATGTACTCCCAAATTTAATATCACACAGCAAATTCAAAGGGTAATCAGGTTCTGTTAAAATCAAAGATTTTATATTTGAATTTGTACCAGTAATTAACAGAAAACTCTAGTATAACAATGTTCAGGCACAATGCAATGGTGCTATGTAAGATACAGATTTTGTCACATTGTCTATTTTAATTTCTTGTATAACATTGTAATCTATCATATCTGAATATATCCATCATCATTGCTACAGTTACTTTAATAATAAAAAATTCCAGCAATTAAATGCTTTACATATTATTACATTGCATGATTTCCTGGAACGTTTGAAGAAGCAGACTATGATTCTTTTTTATTGTAAACAATTTTACAAAACCAAGTTATAGTCCAACGATTTTATTTGAAATTTACAAGCTTTCGGAGGCTTCCTCCTTCCTCAGGTAAATGTTAGGAACTCCTCGAAGCCTACGCATTTATAAATCACAGATTTATAAATGCGTAGGCTTCGAGGAGTTCCTAACATTTACCTGAGGAAGGAGGAAGCCTCCGAAAGCTTGTAAATTTCAAATAAAATCGTTGGACTATAACTTGGTGTTGTAAAATTGTTTACAATTGTCAACCCCAGTCCATCACTGGCATCTCCACATCTTTTTTATTGGGCTAATTAAATAAATTACCTTGAATATTGCAATCTGTGATTAAAAAAGAAAATGTCTCCCAAATGAGCTTCAACTCCCCAGCAACTCATGACGATCTTTAGTTGTGTGCCTCAGAAACAGTATCCGATGTGACAGGAATGTATCAAAGCAAATTAATTTTAAAAGTGTCCTTCTTCACTGATTGAATTGCTGACCAGGTTTAGTTTGTCACAGAGCCTCTTTCCTTACAAATAAATAAGCTGATTCATTGACACTTTACAGAGATATTAGGGCCAATTTTGCGATGCCCCACTGGCAGCACAAAGGTAAAGGGCAGAGGCCAGAAATCGGACACATTATATGGCAGATGAATTGAGGGGAGAAAATAAGGTCAGCGTGTACAAGCCTCACTAAAATATTTAAATTGATGAACGCCAGTCCCACACCAAAACCTCGACTTTGGCCGAGGTTTCACACACAGTATTCTCTTTGTGCATATAAAATGGGTGCATAGACGCTGTCCTGCTCAAGGAAGTTTCTTTAAAGGACATCATAATTTGATTTGCTGCTAGAAGCCTCTATTTTTTGCGTTTTTAAAGGACATACATTAGTTGGTTTTACTGGATAGTCAACAGTTTTGCTTTTTTCATGCCAGTGCTTTTCTTCAATATTCTTGGTTGTTGTTACTTAAAATGCACTATACAAAGTGGTGAGGTTGGGTATTCCTTTGGGGCTTCCAAATGCACGGCATAATTTAGATGGAAAAGAAGAAATGTTGAGGGGCCAGTGACACGTTGAGACATTTTGGCCACACACATTGCTCTCCTGGGACCCACATTCATATACCCTCCACACATAGCTGGATATGTCAGAGAAGATCTGACTTCACTGCCTCCACTTCACAAGACACCTGTCCCGGGGTTGTACTAACTGCTGTACAGTGAGCTGCAACATCTGGAATTGGGATAGTTCTATCCCATAGAAGTGAAGGATACCACAGCATGAAGCATTTATGCTGCTAGTTCCTTCTAAGCTACCACAGGGGAAACCTGTCACATCACACAGTCTTAAGTTCACATATATATCAAGCAAGTGGCAAATGCTATGTTTGCAAGGGAAAACACCAATGTCACTATTTTTTTGGAAAGGACGTATCTGCTAGAAAGAGCACTGAGCTTTTGCCAAATGGGAGAGACCCCTCAAGTGCAAGGTGCTGCAGATGGCATCCATATGGGCATCAGGGCTCCTCACATCTATACGATAGCATATGAACACTCAATTAATGTTAGGGTGGTA
The DNA here is from genome assembly GCF_035084215.1 of Heptranchias perlo. Taxonomy (NCBI): domain Eukaryota; kingdom Metazoa; phylum Chordata; class Chondrichthyes; order Hexanchiformes; family Hexanchidae; genus Heptranchias; species Heptranchias perlo. The sequence goes on from NC_090343.1 coordinate 30,839,892, forward strand.
TATGACAATGGAAATATTATTATGCACATCAATGGCCATTATCCAGAAAGCAGCTACGATGGCTTCATTATATGGCAGTCCACGATGCCCATATTTTTGCTCTTGTTCCAATTCCTTTCATCTACTATGAACTTACTGTACACAATGCCAGGAACATTCTCTGTACAATGCTGAAATAAAGTGAAACCAAATTTAATACCCTAACAGTGAGTTGGTGAATGTGACTGTTTTATGGCCTGGTGCTTCTCCTGGGTGACAGTTTATGTTGTGTGTCCACTAAAACCTATCCTAGTGCTCCTTCTAATTGCTACCGCAGCAATAGAAGGAAATTAGGTGAATGGGATTAAATTGGCCCTCTGTTTGCCTGTGCTCAATCATGAGATGGATCTGAAAGTGACTTTGTCACATTTTCTACTGCAATAGCTGCCTGCCTTGTTCACTTTCTGGAACATCTATTTTCATTTGTGCGGGGGAGGGGCGGAGGACTGAATGAACTCTGTGTTGCCTTGCCTTCTCCACGCCTCTGCTGCTAGGTACTGACACAATATGTTTAGTGATTCACATGGGGGAAGATCTTTAGACAATGAATCCTTGGATAATAATTCTCTCCATTTGATCACCCAGCATGATGAAACTGGAGAAGACAGCTAGTTAGAGATTGTAACCCAAAGCCTCAAGAATAGCAGTCTGAGCATTCGAGAGACATATTTTGACAGCGTTTAGGACCTCCGTCAGTGGAGGTACAGGTGGAGTTGACATCCAGAATGTCCGTTCACTTGTAAACAAGGCCCTTGCCTTTCACATCCTTATTGTGGATGATTGCATCGATGTCCTGGTTTTGACTGAAACTTGGCTCTTGGGTGGCGACACCATGACCCTTACCAAAGCCTCCCCATCTGGATATACTTTCCATCACCGACCCTGCCCAAACCACCGTGGTGGTAGTGTGGTCCTTATCACCAAGTCATAGCTTCTGTGTCGCCCCTTGAAAAAACACTTACAAATGCACTTTCAAGCTTCCAACTGCCTAGCCTGTGGTTATCCATTCACAAAACTTGTGCAGCCATCAATTAGCTCAACCATTCCCTCACCTTCACCGCTGATGCCCTTGTCCCTAGCAAAACCTTTACTCTTTCCCCTTCTGGTCATACGCCCTGGTATGGTCCACATCTTTGCTCCCACAAGTCCAAGAGGTGCAGACTTGAGCCTATCTGACATTACAACTGGTTTAGCCATCATCATATCTGACTGAACCACATCAAGCGCTATTAGGCCTCCTCACTCCCCACTGCCAAAACTGCCCACTACTCCAGGATCACCTTGGAGAGAAAGATAATCCCGGGCTTCTTTTCTCCACTGCCAACCATCTACTTAAACTCCTCACCCCTGTCCCTTACACCCTCTCATCCAACAACAAATGCAAGGAGCTCATAGATTTCTTGGTCACTAAGATTGAGTCCATTGATTCAGCTGACTTTGCTGCTTCCCCCTTGTCCACCAAGCCAAACTTCCCCAAGCCTCCCCCTGCCCTAGCCCCAAACCCACACCTCCCTAGTTTCTTTCCCATCACCCCATATGCCCTCTCCAAGCTCATCTTGAACATGAGAAACACCTCCTGCTCCCATGACTCCATTCCCACTAAATTTCTGGCCACCCAACTTCTCTTCCTGGCCCTCATACTAACTGACATTGTAAATGGTTCCCTCTTCTTGGATACTATATTCCTCCCTTGCAAAACCAACATCATCACTCCTCCTCAAAAAAAAACACCCTTGAACCCTCTGTCCTTGCAAACTACCATCCCATCTCCAACCTCCCTTTTCTCTTGAAAGTCCGGGAACATGTTGTCGTTTCCAAAATCCATGCTATTTTTCCTGCAACTCCATTGGAATCTCTCCAATCAGGCTACCATCCAAGTCACAGCACCGAAACGGCCCTAGCCAAATATACAAATGACATCCAGACATGACAGTGGTGCATTACCCTTCCTCATCCTCTCTGCAGCTATTGGCATGCTCAACCATACCATCCTCCTCTAATGCCTCTCCTCTGTTGTCCAGCTCAGTGGGACTGCTCTCGCTTGGTTCAGCTCTTACCTATCCGATCATAGTCAGAGCATCTCCAACAATGGCTTCTCTTCCCGCCCCCTCAATGTTACATCCAGAGCCCTCAAGGATTTATCCCGGATCCCCCTTTTCATCATCTACATGTTGGCGACATTATCCAAAGGCATAGGGTCAGCTTCAACATGTATACTGACAACACCCAGCTCTACCTCTTCACTGCCCCTCTGGCTGCCAGGATAAATGCTGTAAAAGCAGTGGTTAGTGGGGTAGTACGAACAATCAGTTTACCTTCTGTCTGCTACTGCCTGTTTTTGAGCAACCTGTGAGGAATGGGACAAAAATCGCCCCCAGCATCTTTAGGAGCTGATGAGAGAAACTCGAAAAAAAGTTTTTATATATGAGTAGAATGGGCCAAAGGGAAATCTGACTGTCTTTATTGGTAATGTGCAAATATTCAAAAGTAATGTTGGTTAAATAGACCAGGCACAAATAAACGAGCACTTTAAAGTTAATGCATGTGGTGTAAAAGCTTGAATGATATAAACGGAGCGTTTTATCCCAAGTATGTTGAGATATATTGGTAAATATTAATTGTTGATAGCGGCAGGGTCATGCAGCTTGAAGATCCTTGAAGAGTTCTGCTACGCTCTTGTGACTGCTCAGTTTTAAGTACAAATACTCCATATAATCCAGCTCCCATTACGATCCCTACCTGCCCTCACCTTTTCCTTCTTTCACTGCAGTCAAACGATTCTGAGATCACCAATGAAGGTGTTGATTAATATCCCCTTCCCCCTTAACTCCAGCTGCAGTACAAGGCAGTGTATCACCGTTTGGCTGCAGTTGGGACTGTGAACGGATTTCAATCTGAAATGAGCGCAGAAAAGTCCGTCGCAGAACTCATTTATTCTAGTTAAACAGGATTGTCTGCAATGTGCAACGTGAAATGAATGTTACCGATTTGAAAAGGTGTGAAAGTAGCGCGAAGGTCGACCGGGTCCCCTCTGATAGCCCAGGCACATCAGCAATAATGCTGATTAAAATAAACCCATAACCAAGGTACCATCAGCTCCTCCTATACATATCAGACGATAGGTTTCATTAACATTGAGATGCATTTTATTCGCTGTTGCTGCTTGTTTGTCTGTCAGTTATCCATATATATTTTTTATTCTCCTTCCTCACCCTTTATCGAATGTAATGAAAATGCTTAAATGTATCATGGGACTTCATGAGTTTAGCCTTGCTGCTTAAATACTTTAAAAAAAGAAAACAAACAGAAATAAAGAAATGAGCTAGAAAGAAAACTAATGAGAAAAAGATATCTCTCAGGGAAATATAATGTAAGAAAAGGCAAAAAGTGGGTGTGAATTTTACCTTAACGTGGAGGTTTCCGCCTCTCGGAATACACAAGATTTTCAATGTTTGCTGCAAAATTGCTCGTAGCACAGATTTTGCTCAAGTCGACTGCAGGACGTCGCTGGCACAATCTGGCCGTGTAGGGAGACGACCTGACTTCCCTGAAGAGTCATCCCGCTTCATACAGCGCAACCACTGAGTGTAGCATCTGGTGAATCCACGCCCGCCACTTGTTTTACTGATGCCTCGGATAATGAATGGCACATTTGTTCCTACTTTAATGACGTAATCTAAGATTATCGTCTGTTCCAGATACATAACGTTGCTAGAAATAATTCTCATTGATTCGGACATTCTTTTTGCTTCTCATTGAGCCAGTGTCGTAGTGTCTGAGATCATGGATTTCCAAAGAACATTCCCTTGCTTTATGATGATTCCAGATATCAGGAATTTAAGCTGGGAGGAAATATTAGGGAGATTGGGCTTGTTTTCATTCAAAAAGAGGAAGCTTTGAGGTTTTCAAAATCATTGAAACGAATTGACAAAATTGATCCAGGTAAAATGTTCACTATGGCTTAAAAAACTGAGTTCTGATGAAAGGTCATCGACCTGAAACTTTAACTCTTATTTCTCGCTGTATAAATGCTACCTGGCCTGCTGATTGTTTCCCAGCATTTTCTGTTTTTATTCACTTGCTCTACTTCCATATAAGATTGAAACCTTACTTTTTAGACATGCTACAGTAACCCTAGGTGGTGTCAGGTACATCCCCAGGAGAGGTCCCCGTAACATGTGGAGTGCCCTGCATGCCGTGTAAAAAACATTCAAAATTTTTAAAGATCTAGCAAGAAAAAAAATACAGGCCTTCAGCAATAATTAATTTGCAACGAAGGGATCTTAACCCTTAGACTGCCGAGGACCCTGGAAATCAAAACAAAAATCCTGGAACTGCACAGCAGGTCAGTCAGGTTTGAAAAGGAATGATAGGTTAACGTTTCAGGGACCCTTCATCACAACTGATAAGTAATTTGTTTTCTCTTTCAGAGGCTGATGCATTCCCAACATTTTCTGTTTTTATTTCAAATTTCCAGCGTTCACAACGTTTCTTTTTGTCCAACATTTGCCTTTGTCCTTTCACTGGTTTTACATGCACAGGATGTTGAAAAAGATACTAGTATTACAGTAATCATGTCACCCAATTGGGAATGGCTTTATTACTGTAACATTGGGCTAAATTTTGCTGAAAAAATAATGGCTTCTGTACAACACACACCGTTATTAATGCACAAATGGGCCAGCAACGTGTAGCGAGGAAGAGATACCCCGTGAATTACAAATCGCCACAAGTTGCTGGCTGATTTGTGCTGCTCCGCCCTTAACTTCACGAAAACGGCATCTTGTGCATAACCTCCCCGTGATTTTCGTGAAGTTGCTGCGTTTGCACATTAATTGCCCATTAAACTCACCACAAAAAGTTAGTAATTATCAGCATAAATACTCTTTAACCAAAGTGACAATTGTTAATGACTGCTAATCAACCTCTCTTGCCCAGAAAGTAAACAATTATAAGTGTGCAGTTTCATTCCTTCAGGTTGTGAATTGTTTTAGGAGATATTAAAAATGTCAAATTTTAAATTTTTTATAATGTTTTCTTACTTTTCCTTTTTGTCTCTTTTTTTCTCTCTCTCTCTTAATCCAATCCTTCTTTACCTCTTTATTTCTCTTTTTGTACCTGATTTGACATTGAATTCACCCACTCTAATTCACCATCCCTCTCAGTCCTTCCTCTGTTTATTTCTCAATCTTTTAATCTCATTGGTCAGGGAGATATCCTGTTTTTCCCGTTGTTCACCATGGTCCCAGATGCCCTGTTTCCCTCGTTGCACCATTTTCAGCTCACATTTCCGGCAATTTCGTGGGCAAAAAATTTAAAAACCTAAGCATGCAATTGTAAGTCTAACTAATGGCACGAGATGCCCCCTTCAGCAAAATCTGGCCCAACAACTCTAAATTACTAAACACCTAAAGCACAATTTTACAAAAAAATAACATTTAAACAGCTTAACTGTACTGGCCCTGCAGCCCCTCTTTTCCCTACATGCCCCTCTCTGTCCTTTCTTATAATTTCTTATAGAGCAAACATGTTCCCTCCAAGAAAAAGGGTGGGACACCCAAATCTAGAGCCCTCTGGAGCATTCTTGGGAAGATAAGGCAACAAAGGGAAGCTTATGTCAGATACCAAGAGCTCAAAACTGCAGGAAGCCTAGAGGAGTATCGAAAGTGCAGGGGTGAAATTAAAAAGGAAATCAGGGAAGCAAAGAGAGGGCAATAATATTGGTAAGTAAAATCAAGGAAAACCAAAAGATTATTTTATACATAGATAAAGAGCAAGAGGATAACTAAGGAAAGAGTAGGGCCTATTAGAGACCAAAAAGGTCACCTGTGTGTGGAGGCCGAAGATGTGGGTATGGTTCTTAATGAATACTTTGCGTCTGTCTTCAGAAAAGAGGGTGACAATGCAGAGATTGTAGTTAAGGAGGAGGAGTGTGAAATATTGGATGGGATAAACATAGTAAGAGAGGAAATATTAAGGGGTTTAGCATCCTTGAAAGTAGATAAATCGCCAGGCCCAGATGAAATTATCCCAGGCTGTTAAGAGAGGGAGGAAATAGCGGAGGCTCTGACCATCATTTTCCAATCCTCTCTGGCTACAGGTGTAATGCCGGAGGACTGGAGGACTGCTAACATTGTACCGTTGTCTAAAAAGGGAGAAAGGGATAGACTGAGTAATTACAGGCCAGTCAGCCTAACCTCGGTGGTGGGCAAATTATTGGAAAAAATTCTGAGGGACAGTATTAATTGTCATTTAGAAAGGCACAGATTAATCAAGGACAGTCAGCACAGATTTGTTTAGGGAAGGTCGTGTCTGACTAACTTGATTGATTTTTTTGAGGAGATAACAAGGAGGGTTGATGAGGGTAGCATGTTTTATGTAGTCTACATGGTCTTTAGCAAGGCTTTGACATGATCCCACATGGCAGACTGGTCAAAAAAGTAAAAGCCCATCAGAAAGGGAAAGTAGCAAGTTCAATCCAGAATTGGCTCAGTGCAGGAAGCAAAGGGTAATGATGGACAGGTGTTTTTGTGACTGGAAGGCTGTTTCCAGTGGGGTTCTATAGGGCTCAGTACTAAGTCCCTTGCTTTTTGTGGTATTTATCAATGATTTAAACTTAAATGTAGGGGGCATGATTAAGAAGTTTGCAGATGATACAAAAATTGGCCGTGTGGTTGATAGTGAGGAAGAAAGCTGTAGACTGCAGGAAGATATCAATGGACTGGTCAGGTGGGCAGGAAAGTGACAAATGGAATTCAATACGGAGATGTGTGAGGTAATGCATTTGGGGAGGGCAAACAAGGCAAGGGAATACACAATAAATGGGAGAATACTAAGAAGTGTAGTGGAACAGAGATACCTTGGAGTGCATTTCCATAGACCCTTGAAGGTAGCAGGACAGGTAGATATAGTGGTTAAGGCGGCATACGGGATATTTTCCTTTATTAGCCGAGGCATAGAATATAAGAGCAGGGAGGTTATGCTAGAACTGTATAAAACACTAGTTAGGCCACAAGAGTAATTTTTTCACCCAGAGGGTGGTGGGGGTCTGGAACTCACTGTCTGAAAGGGTGGTAGAAACAGAAACCCTCAGCACATTTGGATGTGCAATTGAAGTGTCGTAACCTAAAAGGCTGTGGACCAAGAGCTGGAAAGTGGAAATAGGCTGGATAGCACTTTTTTGGCTGGCACAGACACGATGGGCCAAATGGCCTCCCTCTGGGCCGTATATTTCTGTGATTCTATGATTCTATGATTCTTATTTCAAATTTATTTTTTTCAGACTAAATATACTCTCATCGTGTGATTCTAACTTTCCCCTTGAGTTTTTTTAGTTTTAATACTTTCACTTACCTGGATTCTTCCATTTTGGAGATAGGAGCAAGATTGTTTTTAAAAAGAACAGTATTGACTGAAAACAATCTTTAAAGGTGATTTCCAGCTAACCGAAGCCCAGATTCTGAAAATGAACCCTAGATGTCCCAGGTCAATCTTTAACGTGCTAAAAATGCATCCAAACATGATACATTTGTCAGAAGCCCCTGCATTCCAACAACACTCAGAATGAGTAAACTTGTCTATGGTGCTCGATTTTACCAGGCCTGTGGGTTTCCGGCGGGTTGGGTTTCGGGAGCGTGGTCAACACACTCGGTGAAATTAGTGGGTTGCCCGCGCGATCGTAGCAGGCAACACACTAATAGGAATCAATTACCTGCTCCTCCAGGGTCCGCGCTGCTGGTCTGCGCGTCGGGCGGGCTGCGCATGCGCAGTACGATCTGTCAGCTGGAGGCGCTCTATTTAAAGGGACAGTCCTCCACTGACAGATGCTGCAACCAATGGAACAAATTACAGCATGGAGCAGCCCGGGGGGAAGGCTGCTCCCAGTTTAATGATGCCTCACCCCAGGTATCATCAGATGGGGTGAGGAGGAGGGCGAAGACAGAGATCTTCCACCCGGCAGGCGGGAGGAAGCGGCCAGCCTCTGCCACCAAGAAGGCCTGGCTCGAGGTGGCAGAGGGGGTCACCTGCGCAACCAACATATCGCCCACCTGCATACAGTGCAGGAGGCGCTGCAATGACCTAAGTAGGTCAGCCACAGTGAGAACACAAAGTCTTTCCCCTACACTCCATCTGCCACAACACTGCCCCAACCCCACATCTCCTTCGGCACCGCCAACACTACTCTGTCACATCACCCCTCATACCCACTCAAACCCCATCCTCATCTTACCGCCACCTACTCACCTCGCCAGTACTCATCCTGCCACTAACACGCGACCCAATCCTCATACAATCTCATGGCTCTATCCCATACTCACCCTCTCATGCATCTCCCTCACGGCCAGCCTCACTCAACCTGCCACCACCTGTGCTGCAGCCACAGGGCATGCATCACATATGTGCAGTAGGCAGCGTAAGGCAAATGTTTTGTGAGCATTAAGGGGGTGCACAAGAGTGTCGGAGGGTTTGCCATGGGTGTTACCTATATTGAATTTCAGAGCAACAAACAGCACACATTATATTGGCACCACCACTGCCATGTCTCCGCGAATCCTGTCTGTTGTGTCCAATAATGCCCGCTCCTGGGTATCACTATGAGGACCCACCACTGATGCCACCCATCGTGTTACTGCAGAGTAGGTGCAGGTGTATTTGCAGGGCTCTTCCGCGCAGACGACTGAGAGACATCGGCGGTGTAGCTGGCTGCACCCTGGAAGGATGCGGAGGAGAAGTTCTGGAGGGCAGTGGTGACTTTGACAGCGACAGGTAAGCAGTTGGTGCTGGGGCCAGCCAGGAGCAGCTCGGCATGAAAGAGCCTGCAGATCTCCACGACTACATGTCGAGCGAATCTGCGCCTCCGTGTGCACTGCTGCTCGGAGAGGTCCGGGGAGCTGCGCCTCGGTCTGTGGACCCTGTGGCGAGGGTAGTGCCCTCTGCGATGCGTCTCTCTCTGCGGTAGCCCTCCCTCCTGCTGTGCAGGTGGGCATGCAACCACACCGTGTTGGGGGGCTCCACGTCTCTGCGGCGGACGGCGTGGACTGCGAGGCTGCTGGGGCTGGTCATGCTGTTCGTCCTCCGAGGGTGTCCACGCACCACCCATCTGGCAGGTGTTGGTCTGAGGGGTTGTGCAGGGTACGTGGGTGGTTCCTCGGACTGGGGCTGCGGTTTCGTGTCGGTCTGTCCTCTGGCTTGGCGGGGGGTGGTGGGGGGCAGGGGTTGCCCTATGTGACGCGGTGGCCTCCTGCGTGGGTGAGGGCTCTCCCCCGTGGAGTGCACCTTGGCACCTGCCACAGGCTGCTGGCTGCAACACGCCTGGTTGGAGAGAGACTGTTTCCCCCAGTGTGTGAAACACTCTGCGATGCAGGTAAAATCCCACACTTCCTCTTTTGACAGCTGGTTCAGCTCATTAACTGACCTCAACAAGCAAGGTAAGTACTCTCAAGTGGAACCCCGCTGGCTTTAATTGCCTGCGGGATTCCCACCAGCGGGGGCCACGCACGCAGCCCCGCACGTCATCGGGGAACCCGGAAGTGGTCGGGATCGCGGCGCGATCCGGTCACATGACCGCATATCGGGATTTTCGGGGCCCCCCCGCTGGAAACCCGCAGGAAACCCGACCCTAAAATCGAGCCCCATGGTGCTTGCAGGGTTAAGCGTGTAGCAGTAAGAACAGTTTTCCAATATGTATGGGTGCACACCTTTACATGAAAATCCATTCATCAATTTAAATGCTTAATTAAAAATGGGCATTTCTCCCAAATACTTAATTTTAATAGTTACCATAAATTAAACAGTAGTTCTTAAATACATGTAAATACAATTTGTTTCATGAGTTTCTTTCTTCAACTGAAGTAATTTGATACATAATTAAAGAGCCATTATAATCGGGATAAAGTGTCTTGCAAGTCACATTTCAGGATTGTAAATTCAGACATAATTGTTGTCAATGTGTGAAGATGTAGTTGAGTCACTGACTACATATCTCAAAATATTTTAAGATGAGATCTTCATCAGATATCTTTACAAATTCAACAGTTAAGAGTTTTGACAAATACCTTTGTGTTTTATTCTATCCATTTCTGTTTTCTAAATATTTTGGTTTAAACAATAAGTGACATAATTGCAGCACCATCTCAGAAGGGTTACATAACCTGACAGTATGGGGGAACTTAATTAGTGTACAACGTTGATGTTGAATCATCCCATAGGTTTATCACAAGACATGCATACACACACAGAAACAGGAGTCAATGGAACAAAACATGAAAACAAGAATGTTTATCATTTAAGAAAAACTGAAGTGCCCCATCTCACTTCTTTAAAGAACCTTAAATAAAACTGAGAGATTTCCTGTGGGATTGTACTTGAGTAGCCTGGACCTGGAGTGCAATTTCTGAGGGTTATCACAATCCCTCAGCAGCAATTTGCCAATCATTGTTGGATTTATGATTTATTGGAAATTTATGAAGCAATTTATAGCACAATTGACCTGAGGTAATAATGTTAAATTCCTTACTGATTCTGAAAGCTATAGCACCCCAGAGGCATAATATTTGTAATATTGTTAACCTACAACTTTATAAAACTTGCTTACGATGCAACATTTTTTTCACACCCTGAAACTTCTTGTCTTCAATAATTTAAATTATTTTGTGATCCATCTCCTATGACAGATTTCTAGTATTTGTTTAGAATACAAATATTCTATTTTCTTCTACCTTCCCCAAAATCTTTCTTCTTTTTCTTAGATTAAGATTTATTATTAATGTTTTTTATTATTAAGATTTTTTTTCACCTTACTTCCCACAGTGGATTTGTAATTCATACTGAAGCTGCTGATTATTCCCACTGTCAAGTCTCCACTGTGCAACACCTTGAACAGAAAGTCCAGGCCTTGCTGTCTAACTGTAGCCACAGCTTTGGAACTCTGCATCAAAGCACCTCATAAACATTCAACCTCCAGGGTAAATAAAAACAATCTCTGGGATATTGGGAGATAGGGCCCATCTCAGCGAATAGTCTGAAACACAGAAGCCAAAAATATCTAGTGTAAAAAGGCCGAAAGAAATGTTAAAAATGTAACCCTGTATGTGATGTTAATTTAGTTGTATAAATTGACCAGAGTGGGGACAGAAAATGGCAGACATAAATAGTGAAAAAAATATTTGAACAGTTTGATCGATTTAGTTTGTAGTAGTTGCTGTCTCCAGAATATTGGGTTGGAAACAAAAAATGAGTAACTTGATTGGGTGATTTTGTGGCGCTTGATTCTTGCTGATTGGAAGCTTTCCTGTCCAATGAATGCAACTGTTTTTTGATTGCTTTGCATTTAAACCAGTCAGCATGTCTAACTTGCTAGTGATTATTTGAGCCAATGATGGCTTTTTTATGTCCCACATGCACTGAGCAACAACGCGTTTGAAGTGTGACACCTTTAATGTACCAAACGATGATATGTGATTCCTTTGAGAGGTGTAAAGCCATGGAAGCATACTAATTATATAGAGAAAATAGTACAAAGTTTGTGACAGCTTGAGCTATTCCCCAGCAGTCAAACTGATTGAGTTTCCACTGCAGACTATTCCTGCTCATAAACCCTAAGAAGATAACAATATGTTAACAATGATACCATGGCTTCTAGATTTATGTAAGGAATCTTACAACACCAGGTTATAGTCCAACTGTTTTATTTGAAAATCACAAGCTTTCAGAGGCTTTCTCCTTCGTCAGGTGAGTGAGTGTGATTTATTCATACTAGATTTATGGTATAGTATCACAATAAACATTATGCAGATTTGTTTTATGCTTATAGCCCAAATTAATGTATAAAAGCTGTGAAAATATATTTAAATACATCAATTCTCTTTTACTTACCTATATACTTTGACTGCCCAAGTGTTATGCTTTTAGATAGTGGCAGTTACTGTACACTGATCTGCAAAACCTCTCTCACTAGAAATTGAAGAGCTGAGCAAGTTAATCTTTATAATGGTTTTACAGCAACATTGAGAATGGGCCTCTTACATGGCATCAATAATTTCTTAAGGAACTTGCCAGGCTACTTTTGCAGATCAAGCATTAGCCCAGATTCCAGACAAATTCTTTACTAACAGTACTCATTTTTTTCCAGTATAACAGCCAGCATAACAGAAAGGCAGATGGATTCAACTATAACAAGTACAGATATCTTATAGATTTGTGCTTGATGGTTGCTGAGAGTTGTGGGCCTCCAAAAGGCAAGTCACAGATTTCACGTAGACTAAGACACACTTCAGCAGCCCTGTTTCAGCAAATGATGGCTAACTTTGCATTTGAACTCCTGCTTGCAATGGATAGAGTCCCTAATGATTACATTCTCAGGGAGAGACTTTCACTGGCAGACAGCGAGCTCCACAGGTAGCAGAAGGAATTAATAAATTCTGTGCAGATCTTTTGGAGTGATACTGAATATTGAGGTGCCGTTGCAAATTTAGATTATTGCACAACAAAATCTGAAGCCTGAAAGTATATATTTTTTTGATGGAAATTCTGGTTTATTTGAACTTCAGCGTTGACTTCAGAGAGTTTGAAATTTCAGTCCTCCAAAGCCAAATTCAAAGCCAAATTTGAATGTTTAAAAACCTTGACAAGGAGGTGGTGAACATTCTTCTTGAATTGCTGCAGTCTTTGTAGTGACGTTACTGCCATATGCCATTAGGTAGGGAATCCCAGGATATTGACCCAGCGACAATAAAGGAATGGCGATATATGTCCAAGTTAGGATGGTATGTGACTTAGAGAAGAACCTGGAGGTGATGGTGTTCCCACCATATTGCTGCTCTTGTCCTTCTTAGTGTTCTTAAAGTAACCTTGATGAGTTGCTGCATTGCCTTCTATAGATCGTACCTACTGCAGCCCCAGCGCAACAGTGATGGATGGGGTGGATATTGAGTCCAGTGGCAAGGGTACGCAAGCTGCTCTGTCCTGGATGGTGTCGAGCTTCTTAAGTATCATTGTAGCTATACCAAATCCAGGAGAGTGGTGAGTATTCCATCACACTCCAGGTTTAAACTTTGTAGATGGTGGAAAAGCCTTGAGAGATTAAGAGGCGATCCATTCATCACTGAGTACCCTGTCCCTGCCTTGTGCTTATAGCCATGGTGTTGATATGGCTGGTCCAGTTCAGCTTCTGATGAATGGTGACCCCTATATGTAGATGTTTACAGTGTTTCAACAATGGCGTTGCCGTTGAGGGTCAAAGGGAGATAGTTGGATTTCATGTTCAACATGATCATTATCTGGCACTTACGCGACACTCGTCAGCCCAAGCCTAGATGTTATCCAGGTCCTTTTGCAGGTGGCATGGGCTGCTTCATTAGTGGAGGAATTGTGAATGGAGCTGAACACGGTGGAATCATCAGCAAACAGCCCCACTCTTGACTTTATGACAGAGGGAAGGGCATAGATGAAAATAGTTTGATCAAGGATGTTTCCCTGAAGAATTTCTACACTAATGTCCTAGTGTAGTAATGGCTGATCTCCAACAACTACATCCATCCTGTTTTGCATCAGGCATGATTCCAGATCTGTCCATGACAGGTACGTTGGTGGCGATGAAGTTATGCAGGTTACTTCCTAATGTAGTTCCCTTACCACCTGTTTCAGGCCCAGTCTGGCAGCAATGTTCATCAGGGCTTGGCCAGCTTGATCAGGGTGCTACTACCAAGCCACTCTTCATAGCGGTGATTGAAGTATTTCAGTCCCCTTGCTTCCCTCAGATCTTCTTCCAAATGGAGGAGTACTGATTCATCAGTTGAGGGGGATGGAAGGTGGCAATCAGCAGGAGGCTTCCTTGACCATGTTTGACCTGAGGCCATGAGGCTTCATTAGGTCTGGAGTCAATGTTAAGTACTGCTAGAGCCACTTCCACCTGACTATATATTACTGTTCCCCCCCCCCCCCCACTTCCATGGTGGGACTATCCTGTCAGTGGGACAGGATATGCCCAGAGATGTGACGGAATACGTTGGGATGTTGGCCGATAGATTAGATTCTGTGAATAAAATGATTTCAGCCTGTTGCTTGACTAGTCTGTGGGACAACTTTCTAAACTGGATACTGAGAGCTAGATGACTGCTGAAAAATATTATGAGCTTCTTGGGATATATGATGACCTTCTCCCAGGATCCCCATGGCATCCCTGGGGGCCACCTGAAACAAACACAGGCAGCATTTAAATATATTAATAAGGCTCCTGCGCCTGACTCAGCGCCCTCGGTGAAATTGGTGTCCATGCGCACCTGAAACGTCACTTCCTTAGCCTTAACCCACCCAGCAAATCATGGCGGGAAGCAAGCAGCTTCCACAAGTGGTATTTAAAGGGATCCTCGCCTCCATTAGGTAAATCTCTGGCTAGTCATCTTAGGCTTCTTGGGTGCTTTGTGGCCAAGTTTTTGGATGCTTAGGCAAGTGTTGGCCTTTGAGCCATTTTTGCAGAGTGCTAATTTTGAACTAGTGTCTGCAAATGTAAGGTCCAGTGATGCTTCCTGTTCTGCAGCTCTGCCCTCTTCTTCAGCTCCCTGAGGGCTGTGTGGAGCTTGTGGACCTGAAATGGAAGAAAGGACCAAGGCTTAGCATTTAGTGACATGGGTAAGCAGAGACAGATGAGTAGCTTCTGAAAGCAGCAGCAATTTGTCATGCAATGTGTGTAAGGGTGTGAAGGAACAAGGGGAAGATGATTTAAAACCCTGCAGGACTTGTCATCCAGCCTCGCCAGGCACCTTCTGCCCACAATGTCCGTAACCTATTCTTCAAGTGGGGACAGCATGTGGATGAAGCATGACCCTCCTCCTGTGGCTGCCTGCTCTGTATTATTGTGTGCGAGCTTGCCCTGCGAGAAAGAAGGGAGTGTGAGAAGTTTTAAAGAGTGCTGCAGTGATTAGACGAGAGTGCTGGTAATTGGAGGAGGGAAGGGTTGTGAGTGCTGGGGCAACAGGTAGTACAAAGCTAAGCAGAAAATAATTTGAGCTATGAGTTAGGAGGCTTACCTTAGCTAGCTTTGTAAGGTCATTGACGTTTTTTCTGCATTACAGCCATGTCCTGCGGGGGAGATACTCCTGGTACCGACCTGCTCTGCCGCCTCTGGCCACTCATGCTTGGCAACTTGTCTTGATATCTTCCTGCAGCCTGGTGGATAGAAGATGTTCCTTCTCCTGTCAACCTCTCCACCAATACCTCCAACGCAGTGTCAGAAAAATGGAGGGCCCTTGCAGCTTCTCCTGTCCTCAATCTTCAGTTATAGTTGCCTTCAGCCAAAGTACACCTCCCCTTGAAAAGATGCAGTCTGCCTTTAAATGGTGTCAACAACAATATTGACGCCCCCCACCCCCATTAGGTGAGCTATCAATGAACAGTCCGAGTAGAACTGGCAGCCCATCTGTTTTATTTTAATTAATCAGAGGGACCAATTTGGTGCCTTAGTTGCGTCCATGTCATAGGGTGCGTGCTCCAAGCCCAGCAACCATTCTACACCCGAAAATGGTTTTAAACTAATTTCTACCCCCTTATATGTCCATGACTACCTCCCTGGTTTTGCCTGATTCATGGCCATTCAGTGCATTTGCACACTGATGCTTTGGGCAGCAAGAATATCAAAATAATTATGTTTTCGTGTTGAAATCACATTGTGCAATATCAGTACTGATTGCTGTGAAATTTCTTAACAAAGGCATTATTCATTTATTTTAAAGCAATGTTCAAAGGAATTTCACAAGAATTGGTAATTGCTTTCATTACTAAGTGTGGTTTTAACTTCTATCTTTAATTAGACGACTTTCTTCTACAAAGTAACTGTTACGGACTCCCGGGCAAAGGACAACAGGAGATCACATGGCCACCAGTGGAAATTTTTTAATTGCTTGCAGCACCGTTTGTACATTTGTTGTATGATTAATCCAGCCCACCATGGATGTCCACCCATTTTTTGAAGCCTGACAGCTTCTGGTGGGCTGGAAGCTCTTGCTGTAAACACTCATGTCCTGAATTTGTCCATGCACTTACACAAAATGAGCATTCTTATTAGCTACGATGCAGGAAGTTGGTATTTGGAATCATAGAATCATAGAAAGGTTACAGCAGGGGAGGAGGCCATTCGGCCCATCGAGTTCGCGCCGGCTCTATGCAAGAACAATCCAGCTAGTCCCACTCCCCCGTCCTATCCCTGTAGCCCTGCAAATTTTTTTCCTTTTGAAGGCCATGATTGAATCTGCCTCCACCACCACCTCGGGCAGTGCATTCCAGATCCTAACCACTCGCTGTGTAAAAAAGATTTTCCTCATGTCACCTTTGGTTCTTTTGCCAATCACCTTAAATCTATGCCCTCTGGTCCTTGACCCTTCCGCCAATGGGAACAGTTTCTCTCTATCTACTCTGTCTAGACCCTTCATGATTTTGAATACCTCTATCAAATCTCCTCGCAACCGCCTCTGTTCCAAGGAGAACAACCCCAGCTTCTCCAGTCTATCCACCTAACTAAAGTCCCTCATCCCTGGAATCATTCTAGCAAATCTCTTCTGCACCCTCTCTAAGGCCTTCACATCCTTCCGAAAATGCGGTGCCCAGAACTGGACACAATACCCAGTTGTGGCCAAACCAGTGTTTTATAAAGGTTCATCATGACTTCCATACTTTTATACTCTATGCTTCTATTTATAAAGCCCAGGATCCTGTATGCTTTTTTAACCGCTTTCTCAATCTGCCCTGCCACCTTCAACAATTTGCGCACATATACCCCCAGATCTCTCTGTTCCTGTACCCCTTTTAGAGTTGTGCCTCTAGTTTATATTGCCTCTTCTCGTTCTTCCTACCGAAATGTATCACTTCGCATTTTTCTGCGTTAAATTTCATCTGCCACGTGTCCGCCCATGCCACCAGCCTGTCTATATCCTCTTGAAGTCTATCACTATCCTCCTCACTGTTTACTATCCTTCCAAGTTTTGTGTCATGTGCAAATTTTGAAATTGTGCCCTGTACACCCAAGTCCAAGTCATTAGTATATATCAAGAAAAGCACTGACCCCTGGGGAACACCAGTGTACACCTCCCTCCAGTCCGAAGGCTGTGAAGGTTAGGGTGGCCCTCAACCTCTATGCCACAGGCTCATTCCAGGCTGCAACAAGTGACATCAGCAACATCAGTCAGTTTGCTGTCCAAATGGTCATCAAGCAGAATGACCTCTTCGCAAGGAGACAGAAATACATCACCTTCCCCATAGAGGCTGCTGATCAGGAGGAGAGAACTCTCAGATTTGCTTGCAACGCTGGATTTCCCAGGGTCAAGGTCATGTTGACTGTGCACACGTTGCCCTGCGTTATCCCCATCACCAACCAGCCATGTTTTATAACAGGGAGGGATTCCCGTCCTTGAATGTTCAGCTGATGTGTGACCACAGGCAGTGAATAATGCAGGTCTGTGCCCGGTATCCTGGAAGTAGTCATGACAACTTTATACTGTGCCAGTCCTCAATCCCCACTGTCTTCGAACCAGACCAGCGAGTGTCAGGTTGGCTCCTTGGAGACAGGATGTATCCTCCCCTACACCTGCTTCGTGACTTCTATCAGAAACCTGGGCACAGACAAGGAGCATCGGAACAATGAGAGCCACACAAGATCAAAAGCTCTCAGTCGTGGCTCAGTGGTAGCATTCTTGCCTCTGAATCAGAAGAAGATGGGTTCCACTCCAGAGATTTGAGCACAAAATCTAGGCTGACACTCCAGTGCTGTAACTGAGGGAGTGCTGCACTATCCTCAAACAAAGGTCCAATGAACTAGGTCCAAGTTATACTGCCAGCTGCTCCAATTTGCAACCCATACCGAGCTCAGTGAATTGTGGCCAAGAAAAATATTTGAAAACCTACCATCCAATGCAAACAGAAGCAAAAATATTGGGATTATTCAAAATACCATTAAACGGGAGAGCTAAAATATTGAAGGATGAACTTCGATGGGCTGAATGGCCTTTTCTCGTTCCCATCTTCTCATGTTTCTACGTACTTATATATCAGAATTTATTGCATTCCCTCCTAGGTGATGAATGAAAGCATTTTCCATTGTGTAACTGTCTAAAATGTCTTAATGCCTGCAAGTCAGGTTATCACCGCACTTGTTTTTGTAATGGATAGAAATGTACAATTATGATTGTAACAAATCTTTTTCCATTCTATATTGAAGTCAATGCCCTTTTATAAATATTGCTTCATTTGATCTGTGCATGAAGAAATACAGTAGTACTGCACAATCAGGTCAGGTCTAGAGTGAACAGGATTCATTCACTAATTATAGGTTAATTGTGTAGAAAGATTCCTGCACTCATTTTGACCACAGGACAAAAGGTTTCGTAGTATAGGAAATTCACCCAAAACCCTAATTCCTGCCCAACTGGCTGGATTTTGCTCCAGAGCTGATTCGCCACCATAGGAGGGTTAGGGTAGGATTTTCACCTCCCACCCAGACTCCACCTCGGATTGAGCTGACACCTAAAAAAAGGGGGCAGAAGAGAGGGAATAGTGCTCACTATTGGGTCCTCTCCCTCCAACAAGGCCTTCATTCAGAACTTCGCCACTATCCCAGCGTCTACTGCCACCCTTCTCCTGGCGATTCCTGAGGTTGGCAGTAGTAAAGGCGGGAGGCAGGGAAATTGGCCGGGTTCCTGAGCCCAACCTGCCCACTGTCATTTAAATGCAGCGGGGTAGTCAAGAGGCAACTGATCCCTGGCACCAGGGGCATGGCAGAGTTTCAGTGGTAAGCCTCCATGTCCATTTCTTTCCATTTTGTGCCAATATACCGCCTGATTTTGGACAGTATGGCAGTGGAAAATACAGCCCTCAGTTTTCCAGCTGACAAAAACCAGACAGTGTATTTACTCACAACTGGATAATTATGTGTTAAGTCAGAGGTTGTAATATCAGAGACTATTAATCTTAGGAGCCATTGTTTGATATTCTTCCCATAGATATATTTATACAAATTGAACTTGTACCAAAATCTGCATATGATACAATTTTTAAATATCTTAAACAATCCATCACTGTTCACAAGACAGTATGTAATGTTATGAGAACAGGATGAAGTAAGTTGACTTGGCTGAATGGCCCATTGTACAACAGAAAAATAAATGTCAAGATCGGCAATGAAGTGACAGTGCGGTTTGCAAATCATGGGGAAATATTCCCTCTAGTCACTGTGTATTAGCAACATCATAAGCATGACAAGAATGCTTTCTGTGTCTGCTGTTTCTTGCTAAATTGTAAAAGCCATAATGAAATGAGATGTTTATGATTTCACTGGAAATAGAAGTCAGAAGAAACCTCTATTATAAACGTTGTTGACACAAGCCTCTGTTATATGAAACTAAACTTTTCAATTGATCCTTGTAAAAATGTTATGATATTCATTAAATTCAATAAAAGAATTTGATCCTTGAAATCAACAATAAGCCCAAGTATAAAAACAGGAAATGCTGGAAATTCAATGGCTAGTAAATCAGCGTCTGAAAGGGGAAGATAGGTTAAGGGGCCAAAATTCTGGTGGCCAGGGATGGTGGAGAGCAGGTGCTCCAAATTCAATAAGGAGAGAGGAGGCAATTCTTTCACCTGCACCCCTGCAAAAAAATGGACAAAAGTTGCAGGAGATCTGAAATGAAAAAAAACGCTGGAAACAGTAGATCCACCTATCCCAAAAATAGAAAAGAATGAGATAATACACGTAGTGCAGACACCGCTCCCCCCACCGCCACCGCCCGCTCCTCCCCTCCGCCACACCCACCACCACAGCTGTATTCTGATGAAGAGTCTGTATCTGAAGCACCAAACTTCCTCCCCTCAATCTGATGCCAACAGACCCACCCACTGCTGTAAAGTAAATGGGAGATATAGCAGAGGACTGAAATTACAAAAATCAATGTTTAAACCATAAGGCTGCAGAGCACCCAGGAGAGCGATGAGACACTAAGGACGATTCCATGACCTGGAGCTCACAGCAGGGAGTGATGCTTGTAGGGAGCACATCTCAAAAAATTGTGGGTACACAGTCCATAATAGAAAATTACAAGCTGCACAACCGCAATTTCTGGGATGCTGCTCCCAGTGAGCGCAACTCCCCGGTGGATCACAAAGTCACCCCTATGAAAGATATTCTTAGGAGGTTACATTGAGAGTTAGAACCCAGAGATTTATCCCAGTCTATGGAAAGATAAAACAGATTAATGAAAAAGACAAATGTCTCACTAAAATACCTGATACTAAACTACTGGCATTAGTGATACATTTTCTTGGATGCCCTTCAGTATCTTCTCCGTTTCTCATATGTGAAATTTGACAGTTATGCTGGGAATTTCCTCAGGGGTTCTCACGATCAGCTTTTGTAACTTCAAGGAAGATCATCGGAAACCCCGTTTATGCATCTATCAGGTTTCTGACGATCCTTTGCCAAAGTTATGGCAGGCAATCG
Organism: Heptranchias perlo; assembly: GCF_035084215.1. Lineage (NCBI taxonomy): Eukaryota > Metazoa > Chordata > Chondrichthyes > Hexanchiformes > Hexanchidae > Heptranchias > Heptranchias perlo. The sequence goes on from NC_090343.1 coordinate 30,860,413, forward strand.
GGAAGGGCCCCAATGCAATTCCTGGCATCTTATTTAATGGCAGGAAGCATCACAGCCAGCTCAAGTCTCACCTGGCCACTTTCAGCAGAGATCATTAGGTCAGGGTGAGAACCCTTGCTTATTTCCGTCTCCCTAATCCAGAGTCGCTGAAGCCAATTGTAGTGTCTTTACTGCTGCTGCAACCAAGATCAGTTAACTCAGCACAGACTGGGGCCTAAACATGGGACCTGTATGGCTCCAAATAAACTCACTGGAGTAGATATTGACTTTGTGAAATTGTGTAAAATGGGTGATAGCAAGTTGGCAGCCCGTTTTACACCTCTCCTGATTTTTATTTCCATTAAAATCAATGGAAATAAAAATTGAGAAAGATGTAAAATGGGTTGTTGACACGCTATCACCCATTTTACACTATCACACAAAATCAAAATCTACTTCATCGCTCTAAGACTTGATTTAGTACAATATAAACTGTGGAAACAAAGTGGATCTCTCTTCTCTATGGGATAATGAAAATTGGCCATTGGCATTATGTTTTCAATGATTGAAATGCCATAATGAATTGGTGTTTTATTGTATAATACGCTATACTGAAAACTAAATATACAAATAAAATAATCATATCAATTCCTTGAGTTGAATTGAGATTAAAATTTGAGTTTAAAATAATTTATAATATGACTAGATTTGTTCCTGTACTGGAGACCATATCGAAGGACTGTTCTTCCCTCACATTGCTCCAATGTTTTTTTTACATTTAGAAACTCATCCATTGGAGAGTAATAACCCAAAGTTATGCAATTGGTCTGAGAACGGATTGAGCACACTGACAAAACTAATGGAAACCACGTGCACTCCAGTGGGATCCTCTCGGATGATGCCACCAGAGCATAATGCCCATCTTGTTATTCAACTAAGCAAGTAAAAGAGATGCCCTGTAATTATTTTGAGAAGGGAAATAAAAAAGACGCATGAATAGATAAATATTAATATTCACAGTACAAGAGTTGCCAGACAGGATTTTCCACCTGTGTTATTCCAGTTTTCTGGTATTACTTGGGTCAGTGGGATGAAAGATCAGTGGAAACCCCATTTATGTATCTATCAGGAGTTTCTGACGAACCCCCGCCAAAGTTATGGTGGGCAAATGCTTTGCCAGACACGCGATGGGTTTGTGTCTCAACCATTTTTTCCAGTGGATGGGATCAGCAGTGTTGGAAATGCTTGTTTCAAATGGGTCAGCGTTTCATTTGAATTCAAATTGGGGAGCATGTCAGGCCTCCACCCCAGTTTTCCCTGTTCTGCAATGCAGAATGCCTGGCATGAAGAGCAGCCATTGTAAATGGGTATTCAGGGTTGCTAGACAGACATATACAGCAAGTTGTTCAAAGAACACAGAAATCAAAGGAAAATACATTTTTTAACTGTTAACTTAGGTTCTCATGACTCTGCAAATTATTAATTTTTTTCCCCTGAGATGTGTTGCTGGCACCAATGGGTTTCCCAGTGAGAAGCCCCTTTTGGATATGTCTGGAAAAGTAGGATCTATGGGGTTTACCAGGCATGTCAAGCTGCACAAAAGATGCTTTGTGCCCACTCCCTGGTACCCACATATCTGTGTCAGCAAGCATTGGCGCAATGGTCTTTTTTGTCAGACATAATGCTAGTGGAGGATCTTCTTTGGAAAGGAAGACTCCCAATAGCATCACTAAGATATGTGAATGTCTGTTGGATGCTTCCTCAGAAACACCCTAATCACAGTATGTCATGTTTTCAGTGGCACTGCAAAGATGATAAACAGCAAGCATTGCTTTATTGGTCACACCTGTGAAGATGTCACCAATCATTTCTGCAGGCTGTAGCACGCACACTTGGCAGCTACAGTGGGGAACTGTTTGGTTAGTTCTGGGTCAATAGAGGGACAAAGCAGAGTTGTGCCATCTGCTATAAGAACACCTACAGTTACTATGCAGTGACAGTAATGTCACCAGTGGTATGAAATTTTGCTGCACCTTCTTACAGGCAAGCTGGAATGCTGACCTATGGGGATGGCATTGTTGAATGATGTGGAGATCCACCCTTTTCACAAGTACCTCAACTTGAGTTTAGCAGCCATCAAACAGTGGGTCAGTGTTGGGCTGTCCTGTCACTTGCCTGCACACTAATGTCTGCACATAGGGTTCCCTTTCCCTTCATTCTTGCCTGTCTCTTCTCACTTCCCTGGCCTTTCAGGCTTGGCAAATGTGATGAGATGCCTTCTGAGGCTTGAGATGCCTTCTGAAGCTTTCCAAAAACTTTCTGAATTTTTGTCTCCCTGTTGTGACATTCACCTTTAATTGTCCCAATCCCTTTAAATTGGACTTACGCAGAATATTCTGTGCCCACCACGAATCTTTTCTTTAAATCTGTCCAAATTTACACCTGAAGTTATTCTAATGAACTGACAGAGGAAAATCAGGTGTAAAGTCACTGGCTGCAAGAGGTTAACATGACACTAAAGGGAAATTAAGTGATGTTTTAGCAATAGATTCACATACTATGATTGTTTGTAACATTTCCAGCTGCATATAATTTGCTAAATGAGGGTAGATCATTTTCTTATATGTTGGGCATATTCTAACAGTAAGAATGTCAGTGCTCAAATGAATACATTTTATTGATTGGAAGACCAAGATCTCAATGTCTTAAGTTAAATTACAAGATCATGAGTAAACAATTTTGAAAACTTGTTTGAACAAATCTCTTTGGAAACATCATTCAAATAAATGTTAAATTTGTTTGGGATTGAAAAGTCACAAGTATTTCTGTGACCTGTGTAATAAACAGAACTGGCATGGCTTTTGTATTTTTGTTTTTAAGATTTTGGATTTAAAGAAAATGTCTGAATCCAGTCTGGCTAAATGATTAGAGTAACTGGAGTAATGATGCCCAATTATGAATTTTAATACATGTTTCTAATTTGGGTTGAAGTGTTTCACCACTTCATACCAGCCCTTTTTGTATGCACCAATGAGTTAGCAGGACTGTGTAGCCATTCTTTAGACCAGATCTTCTCTGACATAATCACCGGCGGAATAATGGAGGGCTGAGGGGAGGTGTGTGGGGGGCGGATAGTGTGAGGGGAGATGATCAATGTTCACCTGACTGATTCCGGCAGATTTTCTGGGATCAGCCTCATTTGAATACTTTTGGCAGGTTCCCAACAATATTCCTTCCTCTGATTGAGAGCTCGCCACCAAGGGTGCGGGGTGGGAAATGGCTGCTAAGCAGGACTTGGATACTTGCAACAAATTGAAGGACCCAACAGCCTCCCAGAATTAAAATATGTTAGTGTCTTTGATAATTATGCAAAAATCTGTTGCTGTGGGGCTGTTGATTGATCTCACTGATTGCTGGGCCATTGAAACTTTTTAATGCTTTACATGGATGCCTGTTGTGTACAGATAAAAATAACATTACTAAAATGGTAATGGCAGAAAATATGACATATGAAGCGACACAGTCATTACCACCTGATCCAGTGGCCAGACATTGGAAAATCGCTACGCATATTGAAGTGGGTGGGGATTTGGTATAAAAGAACCCCACACGGTTTCCATTCTCACTCACTCATTATTGCTGCTAAGGTGGTGGAAATTAAAAGGAAAATTTTGCCCTTTGTCTCAAGCACATTATTCCCATACATGTGTGCACAACATGCCATGAAGCACAATGGCACAGATATTGAACAATAGATACTCCAAATCACCAGGGATGCACCATTGGTCTGGCACTGCCAGTGGCAGTAATGTTCAGCCTTACCCTCAAATTCTCTGCCTCCACCTCATTCAGGTATGCTCCAATGCTGTCCTGTGGGGAGGGTGTCCTGGAATAGCAAAGAGGCCCCTCCTTGCCAGCATCTCACTCAGCATCGCCTCCATGTTGCCAGCTATCAAACAGGGGGATTTGAGCATTGCATCACTCCAACCCTTGACCAAAGACTCAGTTGCCCACATTAATTGTGCAGGCATTGGTTTTCTTATTAAAATAATCTTTGTAAAGGCTGAACTGTGTAATAAAAATATCAGAAGCCTTTATCCAAATCTACAATTTTCTCCACATACGTAGCTACACACCCTTAAGTGGCAACATCTATTTCATTTTATCCATCATCTCTTTAAGGGATTCTTACATGTGATTTCCAGTACTCCCCCCTCCTCAGCAAGCTCCCTGTGCTAGTCCCAGTATAGGTCAGGAGTTAGCCCATATAATGTAAATGGAATTGGCCTGGCCTGGGTTAGTGCATGAACAATTGGACGGGTGCTAATAGTGGATAGTCTGACAAATGCCCAATTGGAGTCCCGATTGGACAACTTATCCTGGAGTATCTCCACAAATAATGCAGAATATGAAGGCTTTTAAATGTATGGCATTTTTATCCTCTAAGCATTTAGTCAAATTATGTGAAATTAATAAGTTATTATCAAAGAATAATGTATTACACAAACATGATTTATATTTAGAAACAATGTGGGTGGAAGGCTACCTATTATTACTGTCAATATTATTGCATTAAATCTTCAACTTAAGTCATTTGTTTGCACCTGAACATAACAGATACATGAGATAAAACTGATAAAGCAAACCATTCAATTAACCTTTATGGAGTTCAGTTCTAGACTGTCTGATTACACAATCTATCTCGGTTCATAATAAACTGCTATCGTATCACTCTCTGTAAAATACCACTTGCATCTACATAAGGAATTTTCACAAGGAACATTTGGTAATGTTTATTGAAGTACTGTCTGCAATAGACTTTTTAGATCCTTGCTGAGCAATACTGTAAAAGCATTCAAATGCAGTTGTTTACAGGGCCTTTACAGTAATGAGAGTAATCAATTATGACATTGTCAAGACTGAGAAACCTCACTGAAGCTGCCAGCTAAAGAATCAGTTTCTTAAGTGTGACCTAAACTAGCCTAGCTTCTCATAAAAGACTGCCTATGCTCTTATTACCTTTGAAAAAGCTGACTTTGAAAGTCCTATTACTTCAGACATTCCTAATGAAAAGCGTAATTTTCTTCCTATCATCTTTAGAAGTTATTTTCCAGTCCTCTGGGTTCCCCCGATCAAATAATTGCTATGGACTATATCTTTTCACAAAAGGGGTTAACTAACCTTTTATTAATTGATTTTTAGGGCCCCTTTAACAAAATGGCAGGTGTGCCGATATTTAAGCGGATGATTTTACACAATAAGGCTCTGAAATTCCATGACACATTCAGCTAAGTCAGGGCAAGTGCTTTTTATGGTCAGCTTTGGGGTATGAAGTTAAATGAAGTTCAATGGAGTTAAATCCGTCAGGTAAAATAATAGGCAGACTCATTCCTTGTTTCTTGTCTTGCCTTTATTTCCAATTTACAATGTGATAAGCAGGATACAGTCAAGCCGAGGCACAAGCTCTTCAGACTGCACCACTGACGCAGCCAAAGTGTGGTTCCTTTATGCTACGCTTTCCTCATGCTCTGGACATGCCTACCGAAACTTATTTAACACATATAGATTGATTCGTCTCTGTCTGCCATTCAAATGCCACTTAAAGACAACTGGCTTTGAAACAGCTATTTTCTTACAAAGATTTTGTGTCTTTGTTCACCTCAATTAGGTGTGAGTTTTCTCCGATCAAAGCTCCCGTCAAACTGTGTCCTGTTTAGAGTGACGTGTGACTTCCCTGTATTTGACTGATCTTTGTTTCCTGGACGGGCTGTCTCCGTTTGTCGTTCACCAATTCAAAGCTAATTATCTTATGTATATTTTTCAAAAGCAAAATACTGCGGATGCTGGAAATCTGAAATAAAAACCGAAAATGCTGGAGAAGCTCAGCAAGTCAGGCAGCATCTGTGGAGAAAGATACAGAGTTAATGTTTCAGGTCAAAGACCTTTCGTCAGAACTGGAAGATGTTAAAGAGTTAAAGTCTTTAAGCAAGTACAGAGCCAGGGAGAGGAGAGGGGAGGAAAGAACAAAAGGGAAGGTCTATGATGGGGTAGAGGGCAAGAGTGATTAAATGACAAAAGGGCTGATGGTGCAAGGCAAGGAGGGTTATAAACACTGCTCCCATCCATTTATTTATTTGCTGGTTATGGTTCTGCTGGGTTTTTTTATTCGTTCATGGGATGTGGGCATCCCTGGCAAGGCCAGCATTTATTGACCATCCCTGTTGCCATTTACAGCTCCTCTAGGCCGACCTTTTGTTTCTTAACTTGTCCCATTACCACCCTCCTTGCCTTGCATCATCATCCCTTTTGTCATTTAATGGCTCTTGCCCTCTACCCTAAAGAACGGGTGCAGGGTGAGGTGAAGGGGAGCAGAGCGAGGTGAAGGGAGTAGAGCGAGGTGAACAGGAGCAGGGTGAGGTGAAGGGAGTAGAGCGAGGTGAAGGGGAGTAGAGCGAGGTGAACAGGAGCAGGGTGAGGTGAAGGGAGTAGAGCGAGGTGAAGGGGAGTAGAGCGAGGTGAAGGGGAGTAGGGCGAGGTGAAGGGAAGTAGGGCGAGGTGAAGGGAGTAGGGCGAGGTGAAGGGAGTAGGGCGAGGTGAAGGGAAGTAGGGCGAGGTGAAGGGAGTAGGGCGAGGTGAAGGGAGTAGAGCGAGGTGAAGGGGAGTAGGGCGAGGTGAAGGGGAGTAGAGCGAGGTGAAGGGGAGTAGAGCGAGGTGAAGGGGAGTAGAGCGAGGTGAAGGGGAGTAGGGCGAGGTGAAGGGGAGTAGGGCGAGGTGAAGGGGAGTAGAGCGAGGTGAAGGGGAGTAGGGCGAGGTGAAGGGAAGTAGGGCGAGGTGAAGGGAGTAGGGCGAGGTGAAGGGAAGTAGGGCGAGGTGAAGGGAGTAGAGCGAGGTGAAGGGGAGTAGGGCGAGGTGAAGGGAGTAGAGCGAGGTGAAGGGGAGTAGGGCGAGGTGAAGGGGAGTAGAGCGAGGTGAAGGGGAGTAGGGCGAGGTGAAGGGAAGTAGGGCGAGGTGAAGGGAGTAGGGCGAGGTGAAGGGAAGTAGGGCGAGGTGAAGGGAGTAGGGCGAGGTGAAGGGAGTAGAGCGAGGTGAAGGGGAGTAGAGCGAGGTGAAGGGGAGTAGGGCGAGGTGAAGGGGAGTAAGGCGAGGTGAAGGGGAGTAGAGCGAGGTGAAGGGGAGTAGAGCGAGGTGAAGGGGAGTAAGGCGAGGTGAAGGGGAGTAGAGCGAGGTGAAGGGAAGTAGGGCGAGGTGAAGGGAGTAGGGCGAGGTGAAGGGAAGTAGGGCGAGGTGAAGGGAGTAGGGTGAGGTGAAGGGGAGTAGGGCGAGGTGAAGGGGAGTAGAGCGAGGTGAAGGGGAGTAGAGCGAGGTGAAGGGGAGTAGAGCGAGGTGAAGGGGAGTAGGGCGAGGTGAAGGGGAGTAGAGCGAGGTGAAGGGAGTAGAGGGAGGTGAAGGGGAGTAGAGCGAGGTGAAGGGGAGTAGAGTGAGGTGAAGGGAGTAGAGCGAGGTGAAGGGAGTAGAGTGAGGTGAAGGGGAGTAGAGTGAGGTGAAGGGAGTAGAGCGAGGTGAAGGGAGTAGAGCGAGGTGAAGGGGAGTAGGGCGAGGTGAAGGGGAGTAAGGCGAGGTGAAGGGGAGTAGAGCGAGGTGAAGGGGAGTAGAGCGAGGTGAAGGGAGTAGAGCGAGGTGAAGGGGAGTAGGGCGAGGTGAAGGGGAGTAAGGCGAGGTGAAGGGGAGTAGAGCGAGGTGAAGGGAGTAGAGCGAGGTGAAGGGAGTAGGGTGAGGTGAAGGGAGTAGGGCGAGGTGAACAGGAGTAGGGCGAGGTGAAAGGGAGTAGGGCGAGGTGAAGGGAGTAGGGTGAGGTGAAGGGAGTAGGGCGAGGTGAAGGGGAGTAGGGCGAGGTGAAGGGAGTAGAGCGAGGTGAAGGGGAGTAGAGCGAGGTGAAGGGGAGTAAGGCGAGGTGAAGGGGAGTAGAGCGAGGTGAAGGGGAGTAGAGCGAGGTGAAGGGAGTAGAGCGAGGTGAAGGGGTGTAGGGTGAGGTGAAGGGAGTAGGGCGAGGTGAACAGGAGTAGGGCGAGGTGAAAGGGAGTAGGGCGAGGTGAAGGGAGTAGGGTGAGGTGAAGGGAGTAGGGCGAGGTGAAGGGGAGTAGGGCGAGGTGAAGGGGAGTAGGGCGAGGTGAAGGGGAGTAGGGCGAGGTGAAGGGAGTAGAGCGAGGTGAACAGGAGTAGGGCGAGGTGAAAGGGAGTAGGGCGAGGTGAAGGGGAGTAGGGCGAGGTGAAGGGGAGTAGGGCGAGGTGAAGGGGAGTAGGGCGAGGTGAAGGGGAGTAGAGCGAGGTGAAAGGAGTAGGGCGAGGTGAAAGGGAGTAGGGCGAGGTGAAGGGGAGTAAGGCGAGGTGAAGGGGAGTAGGGCGAGGTGAAGGGGAGTAGAGCGAGGTGAAGGGAGTAGAGTGAGGTGAAGGGAGTAGGGCGAGGTGAAGGGGAGTAGGGCGAGGTGAAGGGGAGTAGGGCGAGGTGAAGGGGAGTAGGGCGAGGTGAAGGGGAGTAGGGCGAGGTGAAAGGAGTAGAGCGAGGTGAAGGGGAGTAAGGCGAGGTGAAGGCGAGTAGAGCGAGGTGAAGGGGAGTAGAGCGAGGTGAAGGGGAGTAAGGCGAGGTGAAGGGGAGTAGGGCGAGGTGAAGGGGAGTAGAGCGAGGTGAAGGGAGTAGGGCGAGGTGAAGGGGAGCAGGGTGAGGTGAAGGGGAGTAAGGCGAGGTGAAGGGAGTAGAGCGAGGTGAAGGGGAGTAAGGCGAGGTGAAGTGAGTAGGGTGAGGTGAAGGGAGTAGGGCGAGGTGAACAGGAGTAGGGCGAGGTGAAAGGGAGTAGGGCGAGGTGAAGGGAGTAGGGTGAGGTGAAGGGAGTAGGGCGAGGTGAAGGGGAGTAGGGCGAGGTGAAGGGAGTAGAGCGAGGTGAAGGGGAGTAGAGCGAGGTGAAGGGGAGTAGGGCGAGGTGAAGGGGAGTAAGGCGAGGTGAAGGGGAGTAGAGCGAGGTGAAGGGGAGTAGAGCGAGGTGAAGGGAGTAGAGGGAGGTGAAGGGAGTAGAGCGAGGTGAAAGGGAGTAGGGCGAGGTGAAGGGGAGTAGGGCGAGGTGAAGGGGAGTAAGGCGAGGTGAAGGGAGTAGAGCGAGGTGAAGGGGAGTAGAGCGAGGTGAAGGGGAGTAGGGCGAGGTGAAGGGGAGTAAGGCGAGGTGAAGGGGAGTAGAGCGAGGTGAAGGGGAGTAGAGCGAGGTGAAGGGAGTAGAGGGAGGTGAAGGGAGTAGAGCGAGGTGAAAGGGAGTAGGGCGAGGTGAAGGGGAGTAGGGCGAGGTGAAGGGGAGTAGGGCGAGGTGAAGGGGAGTAGGGCGAGGTGAAGGGAGTAGAGCGAGGTGAACAGGAGTAGGGCGAGGTGAAAGGGAGTAGGGCGAGGTGAAGGGGAGTAGGGCGAGGTGAAGGGGAGTAGGGCGAGGTGAAGGGGAGTAGGGCGAGGTGAAGGGGAGTAGAGCGAGGTGAAAGGAGTAGGGCGAGGTGAAAGGGAGTAGGGCGAGGTGAAGGGGAGTAAGGCGAGGTGAAGGGGAGTAGGGCGAGGTGAAGGGGAGTAGAGCGAGGTGAAGGGAGTAGAGTGAGGTGAAGGGAGTAGGGCGAGGTGAAGGGGAGTAGGGCGAGGTGAAGGGGAGTAGGGCGAGGTGAAGGGGAGTAGGGCGAGGTGAAGGGGAGTAGGGCGAGGTGAAAGGAGTAGAGCGAGGTGAAGGGGAGTAGGGTGAGGTGAAGGGGAGTAAGGCGAGGTGAAGGGGAGTAGGGCGAGGTGAAAGGGAGTAGAGCGAGGTGAAGGGGAGTAGGGCGAGGTGAAGGGGAGTAGGGCGAGGTGAAGGGAGTAGGGCGAGGTGAAGGGGAGTAGGGCGAGGTGAAGGGAGTAGGGCGAGGTGAAGGGGAGTAGGGCGAGGTGAAGGGGAGTAGGGCGAGGTGAAGGGAGTAGGGCGAGGTGAAGGGGAGTAGAGCGAGGTGAAAGGGAGTAGAGCGAGGTGAAGGGGAGTAGGGCGAGGTGAAGGGGAGTAGGGCGAGGTGAAGGGAGTAGGGCGAGGTGAAGGGGAGTAGGGCGAGGTGAAGGGAGTAGGGCGAGGTGAAGGGGAGTAGGGCGAGGTGAAGGGGAGTAGGGCGAGGTGAAGGGAGTAGGGTGAGGTGAAGGGAGTAGGGCGAGGTGAAGGGGAGTAGAGCGAGGTGAAAGGGAGTAGAGCGAGGTGAAGGGAGTAGAGCGAGGTGAAAGGGAGTAGAGCGAGGTGAAGGGAGTAGGGCGAGGTGAAGGGGAGTAGGGTGAGGTGAAGGGGAGTAAGGCGAGGTGAAGGGGAGTAAGGCGAGGTGAAGGGGAGTAGAGCGAGGTGAAGGGGAGTAGAGCGAGGTGAAGGGGAGTAGAGCGAGGTGAAGGGAGTAGGGCGAGGTGAAGGGAGTAGGGTGAGGTGAAGGGGAGTAGGGTGAGGTGAAAGGGAGTAGAGCGAGGTGAAGGGAGTAGAGCGAGGTGAAGGGAGTAGGGTGAGGTGAAGGGGAGTAGAGCGAGGTGAAGGGAGTAGGGCGAGGTGAAGGGAGTAGGGTGAGGTGAAGGGGAGTAGGGTGAGGTGAAAGGGAGTAGGGTGAGGTGAAGGGGAGTAGAGCGAGGTGAAGGGAGTAGAGCGAGGTGAAGGGGAGTAAGGCGAGGTGAAGGGGAGTAGAGCGAGGTGAAGGGGAGTAAGGCGAGGTGAAGGGGAGTAGAGTGAGGTGAAGGGAGTAGGGTGAGGTGAAGGGAGTAGGGTGAGGTGAAGGGAGTAGAGCGAGGTGAAGGGGAGTAGAGCGAGGTGAAGGGAGTAGGGCGAGGTGAAGGGGAGTAGAGCGAGGTGAAGGGGAGCAGGGCGAGGTGAAGGGGAGTAGAGCGAGGTGAAGGGGAGTAAGGCGAGGTGAAGGGGAGTAGAGCGAGGTGAAGGGGAGTAAGGCGAGGTGAAGGGGAGTAGAGCGAGGTGAAGGGGAGTAAGGCGAGGTGAAGGGGAGTAGAGCGAGGTGAAGGGGAGTAGAGCGAGGTGAAGGGGAGTAGAGTGAGGTGAAGGGAGTAGAGTGAGGTGAAGGGGAGTAGAGCGAGGTGAAGGGGAGTAGAGTGAGGTGAAGGGAGTAGAGTGAGGTGAAGGGGAGTAGAGCGAGGTGAAGGGAGTAGAGCGAGGTGAAGGGGAGTAGAGCGAGGTGAAGGGAGTAGGGCGAGGTGAAGGGGAGTAGAGCGAGGTGAAGGGGAGCAGGGCGAGGTGAAGGGGAGTAGAGCGAGGTGAAGGGGAGTAAGGCGAGGTGAAGGGGAGTAGAGCGAGGTGAAGGGGAGTAAGGCGAGGTGAAGGGGAGTAGAGCGAGGTGAAGGGGAGTAAGGCGAGGTGAAGGGGAGTAGAGCGAGGTGAAGGGGAGTAGAGCGAGGTGAAGGGAGTAGAGCGAGGTGAAGGGAGTAGAGCGAGGTGAAGGGGAGTAAGGCGAGGTGAAGGGGAGTAGAGCGAGGTGAAGGGAGTAGAGCGAGGTGAAGGGAGTAGAGTGAGGTGAAGGGAGTAGAGCGAGGTGAAGGGAGTAGGGCGAGGTGAAGGGGAGTAGGGTGAGGTGAAGGGGAGTAAGGCGAGGTGAAGGGGAGTAGAGCGAGGTGAAGGGGAGTAGAGTGAGGTGAAGGGGAGTAGGGCGAGGTGAAGGGAGTAGAGCGAGGTGAAGGGGAGTAGAGCGAGGTGAAGGGGAGTAGGGCGAGGTGAAGGGAGTAGGGCGAGGTGAAGGGAGTAGAGCGAGGTGAAGGGAGTAGAGCGAGGTGAAGGGAGTAGGGCGAGGTGAAGGGAGTAGAGCGAGGTGAAGGGGAGTAGAGCGAGGTGAAGGGGAGTAAGGCGAGGTGAAGGGGAGTAGGGCGAGGTGAAGGGGAGTAAGGCGAGGTGAAGGGGAGTAGAGCGAGGTGAAGGGGAGTAAGGCGAGGTGAAGGGGAGTAGAGCGAGGTGAAGGGGAGTAGAGCGAGGTGAAGGGGAGTAAGGCGAGGTGAAGGGGAGTAGGGCGAGGTGAAGGGGAGTAAGGCGAGGTGAAGGGGAGTAGAGCGAGGTGAAGGGGAGTAAGGCGAGGTGAAGGGGAGTAGAGCGAGGTGAAGGGGAGTAGAGCGAGGTGAAGGGGAGTAAGGCGAGGTGAAGGGGAGTAGAGCGAGGTGAAGGGAGTAGGGTGAGGTGAAGGGGAGTAGGGCGAGGTGAAGGGAGTAGGGCGAGGTGAAGGGGAGTAGAGCGAGGTGAAGGGAGTAGGGCGAGGTGAAGGGAGTAGAGCGAGGTGAAGGGGAGTAGGGCGAGGTGAAGGGGAGTAGAGCGAGGTGAAGGGGAGTAGAGCGAGGTGAAGGGAGTAGAGCGAGGTGAAGGGAGTAGGGCGAGGTGAAGGGAGTAGGGCGAGGTGAAGGGAGTAGAGCGAGGTGAAGGGGAGTAAGGCGAGGTGAAGGGGAGTAGGGCGAGGTGAAGGGGAGTAGAGCGAGGTGAAGGGGAGTAAGGCGAGGTGAAGGGGAGTAGGGCGAGGTGAAGGGGAGTAGAGCGAGGTGAAGGGAGTAGAGCGAGGTGAAGGGAGTAGAGCGAGGTGAAGGGAGTAGAGCGAGGTGAAGGGAGTAGGGTGAGGTGAAGGGGAGTAGAGCGAGGTGAAGGGGAGTAAGGCGAGGTGAAGGGGAGTAAGGCGATGTGAAGGGGAGTAAGGCGAGGTGAAGGGGAGTAGGGCGAGGTGAAGGGAGTAGAGCGAGGTGAAGGGGAGTAAGGCGAGGTGAAGGGGAGTAAGGCGAGGTGAAGGGGAGTAGAGCGAGGTGAAGGGAGTAGGGCGAGGTGAAGGGGAGTAAGGCGAGGTGAAGGGGAGCAGGGTGAGGTGAAGGGGAGTAAGGCGAGGTGAAGGGAGTAGAGCGAGGTGAAGGGGAGTAAGGCGAGGTGAAGTGAGTAGGGCGAGGTGAAGGGGAGCAGGGTGAGGTGAAGGGGAGTAGAGCGAGGTGAAGGGGAGTAGAGCGAGGTGAAGGGGAGTAGAGCGAGGTGAAGGGGAGTAAGGCGAGGTGAAGGGGAGTAGAGCGAGGTGAAGGGGAGTAGAGCGAGGTGAAGGGGAGTAAGGCGAGGTGAAGGGGAGTAGGGCGAGGTGAAGGGGAGTAAGGCGAGGTGAAGGGGAGTAGGGCGAGGTGAAGGGGAGTAGGGCGAGGTGAAAGGAGTAGAGCGAGGTGAAGGGGAGTAGGGTGAGGTGAAGGGGAGTAAGGCGAGGTGAAGGGAGTAGGGCGAGGTGAAGGGGAGTAAGGCGAGGTGAAGGGGAGTAGGGCGAGGTGAAGGGGAGTAGGGCGAGGTGAAAGGAGTAGAGCGAGGTGAAGGGGAGTAGGGTGAGGTGAAGGGGAGTAAGGCGAGGTGAAGGGGAGTAGGGCGAGGTGAAAGGGAGTAGAGCGAGGTGAAGGGGAGTAGGGCGAGGTGAAGGGGAGTAGGGCGAGGTGAAGGGAGTAGGGCGAGGTGAAGGGGAGTAGGGCGAGGTGAAGGGAGTAGGGCGAGGTGAAGGGGAGTAGGGCGAGGTGAAGGGGAGTAGGGCGAGGTGAAGGGAGTAGGGCGAGGTGAAGGGGAGTAGAGCGAGGTGAAAGGGAGTAGAGCGAGGTGAAGGGGAGTAGGGCGAGGTGAAGGGGAGTAGGGCGAGGTGAAGGGAGTAGGGCGAGGTGAAGGGGAGTAGGGCGAGGTGAAGGGAGTAGGGCGAGGTGAAGGGGAGTAGGGCGAGGTGAAGGGGAGTAGGGCGAGGTGAAGGGAGTAGGGTGAGGTGAAGGGAGTAGGGCGAGGTGAAGGGGAGTAGAGCGAGGTGAAAGGGAGTAGAGCGAGGTGAAGGGAGTAGAGCGAGGTGAAAGGGAGTAGAGCGAGGTGAAGGGAGTAGGGTGAGGTGAAGGGGAGTAGGGTGAGGTGAAGGGAGTAGGGCGAGGTGAAGGGGAGTAAGGCGAGGTGAAGGGGAGTAGAGCGAGGTGAAGGGGAGTAAGGCGAGGTGAAGGGGAGTAGAGTGAGGTGAAGGGAGTAGGGTGAGGTGAAGGGAGTAGGGTGAGGTGAAGGGAGTAGGGTGAGGTGAAGGGGAGTAGAGCGAGGTGAAGGGAGTAGGGCGAGGAGAAGGGAGTAGGGTGAGGTGAAGGGAGTAGGGTGAGGTGAAGGGAGTAAGGCGAGGTGAAGGGGAGTAGGGTGAGGTGAAGGGAGTAGGGTGAGGTGAAGGGAGTAGGGTGAGGTGAAGGGAGTAAGGCGAGGTGAAGGGGAGTAGAGCGAGGTGAAGGGGAGTAAGGCGAGGTGAAGGGGAGTAGAGCGAGGTGAAGGGGAGTAAGGCGAGGTGAAGGGGAGTAGAGCGAGGTGAAGGGGAGTAAGGCGAGGTGAAGGGGAGTAGGGCGAGGTGAAGGGGAGTAGGGCGAGGTGAAGGGAGTAGGGCGAGGTGAAGGGGAGTAGAGCGAGGTGAAGGGAGTAGAGCGAGGTGAAGGGAGTAGAGTGAGGTGAAGGGAGTAGAGCGAGGTGAAGGGAGTAGGGCGAGGTGAAGGGGAGTAAGGCGAGGTGAAGGGGAGTAAGGCGAGGTGAAGGGGAGTAGAGCGAGGTGAAGGGGAGTAGAGTGAGGTGAAGGGAGTAGAGCGAGGTGAAGGGAGTAGGGCGAGGTGAAGGGGAGTAGCGTGAGGTGAAGGGGAGTAAGGCGAGGTGAAGGGGAGTAAGGCGAGGTGAAGGGGAGTAGAGCGAGGTGAAGGGGAGTAGAGTGAGGTGAAGGGGAGTAGGGCGAGGTGAAGGGAGTAGAGCGAGGTGAAGGGGAGTAGAGCGAGGTGAAGGGGAGTAGGGCGAGGTGAAGGGAGTAGAGCGAGGTGAAGGGAGTAGAGCGAGGTGAAGGGAGTAGAGCGAGGTGAAGGGAGTAGGGCGAGGTGAAGGGAGTAGAGCGAGGTGAAGGGGAGTAGGGCGAGGTGAAGGGAGTAGAGCGAGGTGAAGGGGAGTAGGGCGAGGTGAAGGGGAGTAGAGTGAGGTGAAGGGAGTAGGGCGAGGTGAAGGGAGTAGAGCGAGGTGAAGGGGAGTAGGGCGAGGTGAAGGGGAGTAGAGCGAGGTGAAGGGGAGTAAGGCGAGGTGAAGGGGAGTAGGGCGAGGTGAAGGGGAGTAGAGCGAGGTGAAGGGAGTAGAGCGAGGTGAAGGGAGTAGAGCGAGGTGAAGGGAGTAGGGTGAGGTGAAGGGGAGTAGAGCGAGGTGAAGGGGAGTAAGGCGAGGTGAAGGGGAGTAAGGCGAGGTGAAGGGGAGTAGAGCGAGGTGAAGGGGAGTAAGGCGAGGTGAAGGGGAGTAAGGCGATGTGAAGGGGAGTAAGGCGAGGTGAAGGGGAGTAGGGCGAGGTGAAGGGAGTAGAGCGAGGTGAAGGGGAGTAAGGCGAGGTGAAGGGGAGTAAGGCGAGGTGAAGGGGAGTAGAGCGAGGTGAAGGGAGTAGGGCGAGGTGAAGGGGAGTAAGGCGAGGTGAAGGGAGTAGAGCGAGGTGAAGGGGAGTAAGGCGAGGTGAAGTGAGTAGGGCGAGGTGAAGGGGAGCAGGGTGAGGTGAAGGGGAGCAGGGTGAGGTGAAGGGGAGTAGAGCGAGGTGAAGGGGAGTAGAGCGAGGTGAAGGGGAGTAGAGCGAGGTGAAGGGGAGTAGAGCGAGGTGAAGGGGAGTAAGGCGAGGTGAAGGCGAGTAGAGCGAGGTGAAGGGGAGTAGAGCGAGGTGAAGGGGAGTAAGGCGAGGTGAAGGGGAGTAGGGCGAGGTGAAGGGGAGTAGAGCGAGGTGAAGGGAGTAGGGCGAGGTGAAGGGGAGTAAGGCGAGGTGAAGGGGAGCAGGGTGAGGTGAAGGGGAGTAGAGCGAGGTGAAGGGGAGTAAGGCGAGGTGAAGGGGAGTAGAGCGAGGTGAAGGGGAGTAAGGCGAGGTGAAGGGGAGTAAGGCGAGGTGAAGGGGAGTAAGGCGAGGTGAAGGGGAGTAGAGCGAGGTGAAGGGGAGTAAGGCGAGGTGAAGGGGAGTAGAGCGAGGTGAAGGGGAGTAAGGCGAGGTGAAGGGGAGTAGGGCGAGGTGAAGGGGAGCAGGGTGAGGTGAAGGGGAGCAGGGTGAGGTGAAGGGGAGTTGAGCGAGGTGAAGGGGAGTAAGGCGAGGTGAAGGGAGTAGAGCGAGGTGAAGGGGAGTAGAGCGAGGTGAAGGGGAGTAGGGCGAGGTGAAGGGGAGTAAGGCGAGGTGAAGGGGAGCAGGGTGAGGTGAAGGGGAGTAGAGCGAGGTGAAGGGGAGTAGGGCGAGGTGAAGGGGAGTAGGGCGAGGTGAAGGGGAGTAAGGCGAGGTGAAGGGGAGCAGGGTGAGGTGAAGGGGAGTAGAGCGAGGTGAAGGGGAGTAGAGCGAGGTGAAGGGGAGTAGAGCGAGGTGAAGGGAGTAGGGCGAGGTGAAGGGGAGTAAGGCGAGGTGAAGGGGAGCAGGGTGAGGTGAAGGGGAGTAGAGCGAGGTGAAGGGGAGTAGAGCGAGGTGAAGGGGAGTAAGGCGAGGTGAAGGGGAGTAGAGCGAGGTGAAGGGAGTAGGGCGAGGTGAAGGGGAGTAGAGCGAGGTGAAGGGGAGTAAGGCGAGGTGAAGGGGAGTACAGCGAGGTGAAGGGGAGTAGAGTGAGGTGAAGGGGAGTAGGGCGAGGTGAAGGGAGTAGGGTGAGGTGAAGTGAGTAGGGCGAGGTGAAGGGGAGTAGGGCGAGGTGAAGGGGAGTAGAGCGAGGTGAAGGGGAGTAGAGCGAGGTGAAGGGAGTAGAGCGAGGTGAAGGGGAGTAGGGTGAGGTGAAGTGAGTAGGGCGAGGTGAAGGGGAGTAGGGCGAGGTGAAGGGGAGTAGGGCGAGGTGAAGGGGAGTAGGGTGAGGTGAAGGGGAGTAGGGCGAGGTGAACAGGAGCAGGGTGAGGTGAAGGGGAGTAGGGTGAGGTGAAGGGGAGTAGAGTGAGGTGAAGGGGAGTAGGGCGAGGTGAAGGGGAGTAGAGCGAGGTGAAGGGGAGTAGAGCGAGGTGAAGGGGAGCAGGGTGAGGTGAAGGGGAGTAGAGCGAGGTGAAGGGGAGTAAGGCGAGGTGAAGGGGAGTAGAGCGAGGTGAAGGGGAGTAGGGCGAGGTGAAGTGAGTAGGGCGAGGTGAAGGGGAGCAGGGTGAGGTGAAGGGGAGTAGAGCGAGGTGAAGGGGAGTAAGGCGAGGTGAAGGGGAGTAGAGCGAGGTGAAGGGGAGTAAGGCGAGGTGAAGGGAGTAGAGCGAGGTGAAGGGGAGTAGGGTGAGGTGAAGGGGAGTAGAGCGAGGTGAAGGGGAGTAGGGTGAGGTGAAGGGAGTAGGGCGAGGTGAAGGGGAGTAAGGCGAGGTGAACGGGAGTAGAGCGAGGTGAAGGGGAGTAGGGCGAGGTGAAGGGAGTAGAGCGAGGTGAAGGGGAGTAGAGCGAGGTGAAGGGGAGTAAGGCGAGGTGAAGGGAGTAGAGCGAGGTGAAGGGGAGTAGGGCGAGGTGAAGGGGAGTAGAGCGAGGTGAAGGGGAGTAGGGTGAGGTGAAGGGGAGTAGGGCGAGGTGAAGGGGAGTAGAGCGAGGTGAAGGGGAGTAGGGCAAGGTGAAGGGGAGTAGAGCGAGGTGAAGGGGAGTAGAGCGAGGTGAAGGGGAGTAGAGCGAGGTGAAGGGGAGTAAGGCGAGGTGAAGGGGAGTAGAGCGAGGTGAAGGGGAGTAAGGCGAGGTGAAGGGAGTAGAGCGAGGTGAAGGGGAGTAGAGCGAGGTGAAGGGGAGTAAGGCGAGGTGAAGGGAGTAGAGGGAGGTGAAGGGAGTAGGGCGAGGTGAAGGGGAGTAAGGCGAGGTGAAGGGGAGTAGAGCGAGGTGAAGGGGAGTAAGGCGAGGTGAAGGGGAGTAGAGCGAGGTGAAGGGGAGTAGGGCGAGGTGAAGGGGAGTAAGGCGAGGTGAAGGGAGTAGAGGGAGGTGAAGGGAGTAGGGCGAGGTGAAGGGAGTAGAGCGAGGTGAAGGGGAGTAGAGCGAGGTGAAGGGGAGTAGAGCGAGGTGAAGGGGAGTAGGGTGAGGTGAAGGGGAGTAGAGCGAGGTGAAGGGGAGTAGGGTGAGGTGAAGGGGAGTAGAGCGAGGTGAAGGGGAGTAGGGTGAGGTGAAGGGAGTAGAGCGAGGTGAAGGGGAGTAGGGCGAGGTGAACAGGAGCAGGGTGAGGTGAAGGGGAGTAGGGTGAGGTGAAGGGGAGTAGGGTGAGGTGAAGGGGAGTAGGGTGAGGTGAAGGGGAGTAGGGCGAGGTGAAGGGGAGTAGGGCGAGGTGAAGGGAGTAGAGCGAGGTGAAGGGGAGTAGGGCGAGGTGAAGGGAGTAGAGCGAGGTGAAGGGAGTAGGGCGAGGTGAAGGGGAGTAAGGCGAGGTGAAGGGGAGCAGGGTGAGGTGAAGGGGAGTAAGGCGAGGTGAAGGGAGTAGAGCGAGGTGAAGGGGAGTAAGGCGAGGTGAAGTGAGTAGGGCGAGGTGAAGGGGAGCAGGGTGAGGTGAAGGGGAGCAGGGTGAGGTGAAGGGGAGTAGAGCGAGGTGAAGGGGAGTAAGGCGAGGTGAAGGGGAGTAGAGCGAGGTGAAGGGGAGTAGAGCGAGGTGAAGGGGAGTAAGGCGAGGTGAAGGGGAGTAAGGCGAGGTGAAGGGGAGTAGAGCGAGGTGAAGGGGAGTAGAGCGAGGTGAAGGGGAGTAAGGCGAGGTGAAGGGGAGTAGGGCGAGTTGAAGGGGAGTAAGGCGAGGTGAAGGGGAGTAGAGCGAGGTGAAGGGGAGTAGAGCGAGGTGAAGGGGAGTAGAGCGAGGTGAAGGGGAGTAAGGCGAGGTGAAGGGGAGTAGAGCGAGGTGAAGGGGAGTAGAGCGAGGTGAAGGGGAGTAAGGCGAGGTGAAGGGGAGTAGGGCGAGTTGAAGGGGAGTAGAGCGAGGTGAAGGGGAGTAAGGCGAGGTGAAGGGGAGTAGAGCGAGGTGAAGGGGAGTAAGGCGAGGTGAAGGGGAGTAAGGCGAGGTGAAGGGGAGCAGGGTGAGGTGAAGGGGAGTAGAGCGAGGTGAAGGGGAGTAAGGCGAGGTGAAGGGGAGTAGAGCGAGGTGAAGGGGAGTAAGGCGAGGTGAAGGGGAGTAAGGCGAGGTGAAGGGGAGTAAGGCGAGGTGAAGGGGAGTAGAGCGAGGTGAAGGGGAGTAAGGCGAGGTGAAGGGGAGTAGAGCGAGGTGAAGGGGAGTAAGGCGAGGTGAAGTGAGTAGGGCGAGGTGAAGGGGAGCAGGGTGAGGTGAAGGGGAGCAGGGTGAGGTGAAGGGGAGTTGAGCGAGGTGAAGGGGAGTAAGGCGAGGTGAAGGGAGTAGGGTGAGGTGAAGGGGAGTAGAGCGAGGTGAAGGGGAGTAAGGCGAGGTGAAGGGGAGCAGGGTGAGGTGAAGGGGAGTAGAGCGAGGTGAAGGGGAGTAGAGCGAGGTGAAGGGGAGTAGAGCGAGGTGAAGGGGAGTAAGGCGAGGTGAAGGGGAGTAGAGCGAGGTGAAGGGGAGTAGAGCGAGGTGAAGGGAGTAGGGCGAGGTGAAGGGGAGTAGAGCGAGGTGAAGGGGAGTAAGGCGAGGTGAAGGGGAGTAGAGCGAGGTGAAGGGAGTAGAGCGAGGTGAAGGGGAGTAGGGCGAGGTGAAGTGAGTAGGGCGAGGTGAAGGGGAGCAGGGTGAGGTGAAGGGGAGCAGGGTGAGGTGAAGGGGAGTAGAGCGAGGTGAAGGGGAGTAAGGCGAGGTGAAGGGGAGTAGAGCGAGGTGAAGGGGAGTAAGGCGAGGTGAAGGGAGTAGAGCGAGGTGAAGGGAGTAGAGCGAGGTGAAGGGGAGTAGGGTGAGGTGAAGGGGAGTAGAGCGAGGTGAAGGGAGTAGAGCGAGGTGAAGGGAGTAGAGCGAGGTGAAGGGGAGTAGGGCGAGGTGAAGGGGAGTAGGGTGAGGTGAAGGGAGTAGAGCGAGGTGAAGGGAGTAGAGCGAGGTGAAGGGGAGTAGGGCGAGGTGAAGGGAGTAGAGCGAGGTGAAGGGGAGTAGGGCGAGGTGAAGGGAGTAGAGCGAGGTGAAGGGGAGTAGAGCGAGGTGAAGGGGAGTAAGGCGAGGTGAAGGGGAGTAAGGCGAGGTGAAGGGAGTAGAGCGAGGTGAAGGGGAGTAGAGCGAGGTGAAGGGGAGTAAGGCGAGGTGAAGGGGAGTAAGGCGAGGTGAAGGGGAGTAGGGCGAGGTGAAGGGGAGTAGAGCGAGGTGAAGGGGAGTAGAGCGAGGTGAAGGGGAGTAGAGCGAGGTGAAGGGGAGTAGAGCGAGGTGAAGGGGAGTAGAGCGAGGTGAAGGGGAGTAGAGCGAGGTGAAGGGGAGTAGAGCGAGGTGAAGGGGAGTAGAGCGAGGTGAAGGGGAGTAGAGCGAGGTGAAGGGGAGTAAGGCGAGGTGAAGGGGAGTAAGGCGAGGTGAAGGGGAGTAGAGCGAGGTGAAGGGGAGTAGAGCGAGGTGAAGGGGAGTAAGGCGAGGTGAAGGGGAGTAAGGCGAGGTGAAGGGGAGTAGAGCGAGGTGAAGGGGAGTAAGGCGAGGTGAAGGGAGTAGAGGGAGGTGAAGGGAGTAGGGCGAGGTGAAGGGGAGTAAGGCGAGGTGAAGGGGAGTAGAGCGAGGTGAAGGGGAGTAAGGCGAGGTGAAGGGGAGTAGAGCGAGGTGAAGGGGAGTAGGGCGAGGTGAAGGGGAGTAAGGCGAGGTGAAGGGAGTAGAGGGAGGTGAAGGGAGTAGGGCGAGGTGAAGGGAGTAGAGCGAGGTGAAGGGGAGTAGAGCGAGGTGAAGGGGAGTAGGGTGAGGTGAAGGGGAGTAGAGCGAGGTGAAGGGGAGTAGAGCGAGGTGAAGGGGAGTAGAGCGAGGTGAAGGGGAGTAGGGTGAGGTGAAGGGGAGTAGGGCGAGGTGAAGGGGAGTAGAGCGAGGTGAAGGGGAGTAGAGCGAGGTGAAGGGGAGTAGGGTGAGGTGAAGGGGAGTAGGGTGAGGTGAAGGGGAGTAGAGCGAGGTGAAGGGGAGTAGAGCGAGGTGAAGGGGAGTAGGGTGAGGTGAAGGGGAGTAGGGTGAGGTGAAGGGGAGTAGAGCGAGGTGAAGGGGAGTAGGGCGAGGTGAAGGGGAGTAGAGCGAGGTGAAGGGGAGTAGAGCGAGGTGAAGGGGAGTAGAGCGAGGTGAAGGGGAGTAGGGTGAGGTGAAGGGGAGTAGGGCGAGGTGAAGGGGAGTAGAGCGAGGTGAAGGGGAGTAGGGTGAGGTGAAGGGGAGTAGAGCGAGGTGAAGGGGAGTAGAGCGAGGTGAAGGGGAGTAGAGCGAGGTGAAGGGGAGTAGGGCGAGGTGAAGGGGAGTAGAGTGAGGTGAAGGGGAGCAGAGCGAGGTGAAGGGAGTAGGGTGAGGTGAAGGGGAGTAGAGCGAGGTGAAGGGGAGTAGAGCGAGGTGAAGGGGAGTAGGGCGAGGTGAAGGGAGTAGAGCGAGGTGAAGGGGAGTAGAGCGAGGTGAAGGGAGTAGGGCGAGGTGAAGGGAGTAGAGCGAGGTGAAGGGGTGCAGGGCGAGGTGAAGGGGAGTAGGGTGAGGTGAAGGGGAGTAGAGCGAGGTGAAGGGGAGTAGAGCGAGGTGAAGGGGAGTAGAGCGAGGTGAAGGGGAGTAGAGCGAGGTGAAGGGGAGTAGAGCGAGGTGAAGGGAGTAGAGCGAGGTGAAGGGGAGTAAGGCGAGGTGAAGGGGAGTAGAGCGAGGTGAAGGGGAGTAAGGCGAGGTGAAGGGGAGTAGAGCGAGGTGAAGGGGAGTAGAGCGAGGTGAAGGGGAGTAGAGCGAGGTGAAGGGGAGTAAGGCGAGGTGAAGGGGAGTAGAGCGAGGTGAAGGGGAGTAGAGCGAGGTGAAGGGGAGTAGAGCGAGGTGAAGGGGAGTAGGGCGAGGTGAACGGGAGCAGGCGAGGTGAAGGGAAGCAGGGCGAGGTGAAGGGGAGTAGGGTGAGGTGAAGGGGAGTAGAGCGAGGTGAAGGGGAGTAGGGCGAGGTGAACGGGAGCAGGCGAGGTGAAGGGAGTAGAGTGAGGTGAAGGGGAGTAAGGCGAGGTGAAGGGGAGTAGAGCGAGGGGAAGGGGAGTAGGGTGAGGTGAAGGGGAGTAGGGTGAGGTGAAGGGGAGTAAGGCGAGGTGAAGGGGAGTAGAGCGAGGGGAAGGGGAGTAGGGTGAGGTGAAGGGGAGTAAGGCGAGGTGAAGGGGAGTAGAGCGAGGTGAAGGGGAGTAGAGCGAGGTGAAGGGGAGTAGGGTGAGGTGAAGGGGAGTAGAGCGAGGTGAAGGGGAGTAGAGCGAGGGGAAGGGGAGCAGGGTGAGGTGAAGGGGAGTAAGGCGAGGTGAAGGGGAGTAGAGCGAGGGGAAGGGGAGCAGGGTGAGGTGAAGGGGAGTAGGGTGAGGTGAAGGGGAGTAGGGCGAGGTGAAGGGGAGTAGAGCGAGGGGAAGGGGAGTAGGGCGAGGTGAAGGGGAGTAGGGTGAGGTGAAGGGAGTAGGGCGAGGTGAAGGGGAGTAGGGCGAGGTGAAGGGGAGTAGAGCGAGGGGAAGGGGAGTAGGGCGAGGTGAAGGGGAGTAGAGCGAGGGGAAGGGGAGTAGGGCGAGGTGAAGGGGAGTAGGGCGAGGTGAAGGGGAGTAGAGCGAGGGGAAGGGGAGTAGGGCGAGGTGAAGGGGAGTAGAGCGAGGGGAAGGGGAGTAGGGCGAGGTGAAGGGGAGTAGAGCGAGGTGAAGGGGAGTAGGGTGAGGTGAAGGGGAGTAAGGCGAGGTGAAGGGGAGTAGAGCGAGGGGAAGGGGAGCAGGGTGAGGTGAAGGGAGTAGAGCGAGGTGAAGGGAGTAGGGCGAGGTGAAGGGGAGTAGGGCGAGGTGAAGGGGAGTAGAGCGAGGGGAAGGGGAGTAGGGCGAGGTGAAGGGGAGTAGAGCGAGGGGAAGGGGAGTAGGGCGAGGTGAAGGGGAGTAGAGCGAGGTGAAGGGGAGTAGAGCGAGGTGAAGGGGAGTAGGGTGAGGTGAAGGGGAGTAAGGCGAGGTGAAGGGGAGTAGAGCGAGGGGAAGGGGAGCAGGGTGAGGTGAAGGGGAGTAGGGTGAGGTGAAGGGGAGTAGGGCGAGGTGAAGGGGAGTAGAGCGAGGGGAAGGGGAGTAGGGCGAGGTGAAGGGGAGTAGGGTGAGGTGAAGGGAGTAGGGCGAGGTGAAGGGGAGTAGGGCGAGGTGAAGGGGAGTAGAGCGAGGGGAAGGGGAGTAGGGCGAGGTGAAGGGGAGTAGAGCGAGGGGAAGGGGAGTAGGGCGAGGTGAAGGGGAGTAGGGCGAGGTGAAGGGGAGTAGAGCGAGGTGAAGGGGAGTAGGGCGAGGTGAAGGGGAGTAGAGCGAGGTGAAGGGGAGTAGGGCGAGGTGAAGGGGAGTAGGGCGAGGTGAAGGGGAGTAGAGCGAGGGGAAGGGGAGTAGGGTGAGGTGAAGGGGAGTAGAGCGAGGTGAAGGGGAGTAGAGCGAGGTGAAGGGGAGTAGAGCGAGGGGAAGGGGAGTAGGGTGAGGTGAAGGGAGTAGAGCGAGGTGAAGGGGAGTAGAGCGAGGTGAAGGGAGTAGGGCGAGGTGAAGGGGAGTAGAGCGAGGTGAAGGGGAGTAGAGCGAGGTGAAGGGAGTAGGGCGAGGTGAAGGGAGTAGGGCGAGGTGAAGGGGAGTAGAGCGAGGGGAAGGGGAGTAGGGTGAGGTGAAGGGAGTAGGGTGAGGTAAAGGGAGTAGAGCGAGGTGAAGGGAGTAGGGCGAGGTGAAGGGGAGTAGAGCGAGGGGAAGGGGAGTAGGGTGAGGTGAAGGGAGTAGAGCGAGGTGAAGGGGAGTAGAGCGAGGTGAAGGGAGTAGAGCGAAGTGAACAAGAGCAGGGCGAGGTGAACGGGAGCAGGCGAGGTGAAGGGAAGCAGGGCGAGGTGTACGGAAGCGAGGGAGTGAGCGTGACCCAGCAGCAGCTCACAGTATTGTTGTGGAACCACAAACAGCAATCCTGCTTCTCCTGGCTGCACACAAGTCACAAAAAATTGACCTCTGTTTTCGTCAGCGGCCTCCAGAGGCCCTTTAAGGACGGTTGGTTTAGTTGCAGACTGAACATCAAACTCGTGTCATTGATCTGCATTCCTGGGGGTGAGAAAGTTGGTATTCCGTGCCTGTCTCACTTCCCTCCATATGGCACAAGACATTTTTTGAGACTTCATCCCATAGTTAATGCTATGCTTACAATATAAGCAGAAAATGGGGGTGGGGTGGGGGAGCGCAAAAGTGATTTTATTGTTCCTATCCAATGAACAAATCAATTGTTTTCTGTTTGATCCCTCTAATTTGTGCATACTGCTGTACCAATGCCCAAACTACATGAGTGCAAAGCTTTGAAAACCTGGCATAGCAATAAAATTTGATTTTTAACTTGCTCTGCAATGTGCCAAGGGAGAAAATAACTTGTTTTGTGCAGCGTTCAAATTTCCCTTCTTTCAGCACAGTCAATCTGCACTGGTGGCACAAGAGTAGAAAACAGGGTCTGTGAATTGTTATATTTTGCCATTTTTGGGGGGTGTATAAGGATAGATTTAATGGATTTGCAATCTTAGTGGAGAACTTTGCTTGTTGGGAGCACATAACAGGGAATTCAGGCCCTGCAGGATTGGAATGAAAATCCTGTGCCGCTCGCTGCTCTCTGTGCCCAAACTCACGACATGTATTCTCAGAATGGGAAGCTCTGCACCGGGAGTGCAAATTCATAAACTCTACCATATCGTTGCCCAACTCATGGGTCAAGTATTGATATATTTAGTCTTATTGCAAATTCATGCAGTTTTATGACCCCCAAATACAGCAGAGCAGCTTATGCAGTGATATGGCTGACTAATAAGGTTTTTACTGTAGTGGCAACCATAAAATGGAGAGAGCTTTTGGCTTAGTGGTAATATTCCTGCCTCTGACTCAGAAACTGCAGGGTTCAAACCCTCACTCCAGACAGTCCCAGCGAGTGGAGTGGGCTCGGCTCTGAGTTCTGGGTTGACATCCAACGGGGAAACTTGTGTCCGGTGGCTGTGGGTGAACCCCTCTCAGCTTATGAGTTATGGGAGCCCATAAGACCCTCCTGCTGTATAGCACTAACCATCCTATTGACTGGTATAAAGATGGTTACAGCCATGGCCTGTCACACTGTTAATCAGCCTGCAAATCCTTCCACCACTTCACACTATTCTCCAAGGGAAGACTGTAAAGCTACAACAACAGCTATAAAATAGGGACTAACTTATCCTCTGGAAATGAGTGACTCCAACACAAACAACCTACATTGTCTCTCAGCATGTTTCAGCTTTATTTGTTCCTCTATCATACTGTTATGCCACTTTGAAACTGGTGTTTTGCCAAGATTTTCAGCATGCTATTGCCAAAAGGACAATAGAAATCTGTCAATATGGCTGATACTCGGGTGAGTGAGAATAACTCTGGGTGATAGTCTACTGAAGACTGTTCAGCAACTGATTTCACAAGGCAAAAGAATGCAAGCACTTTAAGCAAACTGACTGTGTGCAAGGCTTATTAAGATGCCATAATTTATTCTAATTAAGGCAAAACCCCTCGGTGTAGCCGGAGCACCTGAACAGCACTCCAATCATTCAGTGCCTGCTTCAAATGGGCATTTTAAGGGAGGTCTGTGAGTAAGTTGTAGCATTTCCCCCTGGATGGATCTCTCCTCCAAATAGACCCACACTTTATTTTTGGCATTCCTGATGCTTGGCTTACACATGCCAATCAAACAGTGTCTTTATTATGTCCAAGAGCAGTTTTTACTCCCAAATAGTGTTGCAGCTTTAAAGGCAATCAATATCCCTTTAATAGCTGCTGGTACCCAATAATCCAGTCTCGGACCTCCATGTTACTCCCAGCCTGCTATACTATAAGTGCCAGGAGCACAACCAAAATTTTTCACATTAACTGACTCTGTGAGGCGCAGCGCATACAATGCCTGATGAATGGCTATCCTGGCAGTGCTTATCAGGACCCCATTATTGGTCCCACTGTGTTTAGTTGAGGTTTGTAAACAATTTTACAACACCAAGTTATAGTCCAGCAATTTTATTTTAAATTCACAAGCTTTCGGAGGCTTTCTCCTTCCTCAGGTGAACGATGTGGAAATGAAATCCTCGAAATGAAATCGCATTTATAATTCACAGAACAATGCTTGGTGATTACAGACAGTTTTTTCAACTGCCCGTTGCCAAGGCAATCAGTGTGCAGACAGACAGGTGTTACCTGCAAGGTCTCAGAATATACAAATCACCAAAAAAAACAACAAACAAAAAAAAAACAGAGATAGAGAGGTAGAAACATAGAAAAGACAGCAACTGACCCGTTATATTAAAAACAGATAACATTTGTTCGCTGGTGGGGTAACGTGTAGCGTGACATGAACCCAAGATCCCGGTTGAGGCCGTCCTCATGGGTGCAGAACTTGGCTATCAATTTCTGCTCGACGATTTTGCGTTGTCGTGTGTCTCGAAGGCCGCCTTGGAGTACGCTTACCCGAAGGTCGGTGGATGAATGTCCATGACTGCTGAAGTGTTCCCCGACTGGGAGGGAACCCTCCTGTTTGGCGATTGTTGCGCGGTGTCCGTACATCCGTTGTCGCAGCGTCTGCATGGCCTCGCCAATGTACCATGCTCTGGGACATCCTTTAGTTGAGGGAGAAATGTTTGTGCTATTTGCATAAGTGCCTAGTAATGCTAAGCACAGTTCTGGGTGTCATTATGCTTGCAATCTATTTTATTCAGCAGCCAGCTGATTAGCAGTTAGCAGCACTAAATGAATATTTGTTAAGCAATTGCAGTGCAGTTCTGGAGTGCTTTCACACTAAATTACCAACTAGCAATTGCCTTACAAAGACTGCTTTTTTATTATGTTAAGGCCCATGTTTGTAGCTTCAGCTCCCGATGCACGGGTCTCAGGCATCCGGCTGCAAACCAAACATAAAGTTGACAGGATTCACCAAGGTTGGGGATGTGAATGCTTATTGGTAATGGGCCTTAGTAATTTAAGTTCACCGGCTGCAGACTAATGCAAATCCCCTTTTTCCAAACTCTTCAACAACACTGCACCATAACATTTCTGTGTAATTCTAATGCGGGATAAAATACAGTGTTATGTCTGTATGCTGCTTAATACTGTTTGTGATCTGCAATCAATAGTACTGTAAAAGGAACAGATTTTCTTTTCTAGTTAATTTCAGAGATCTATACCTAACCAAACCTAACCCTTCTGCAATCAATGGGCACTACAAGATGTGCTGTACACCATTTGCCTCTCACATTACACGTTTGATTTGTTTTATTTTCTTTATGCTCATATTTTATTCACCTTTTCTTAAGTTTTGATATAGATCATTGATTCTGTACTGTTTTCCCCTGAATTAGTAAATACATGTAAAAGATTAGCATCTCGATAATACAAACATTCCTGCCGACTATCGGCCCACTTTTAATGAATCATTGCCTTCAACCATATATCTGAAATGAATGTGGATAGCTCATTGTAAATGTCACTTGCATCTCATGAACCAGACCATGTTTATAGGTTAAACTCTATGTAGGTGGACAATTAATTCATAGGGAGAAATCCAACTCATGGCTGTCCGTTTTGTGCCTGAAAAACGGGTGGCCAGCAGTTGAAAATCAAGGAGGCACTTCGGCCATATTCAGGCGGGCCTGTAAATGAGCGAGCAGCTGGCCCACCTGAAACAGGTGTAACGCTCACTAAATAAATAAATCAGGACCTTCATTGATTATAGGACTCTAATTGCAAAATTCAGGTGCAAATGAGCAGTGCATGCACTGTGCCAGGTGATAAGCGGCCTAACCAGGGGTCCTTAAAGTGACTGCTGGAGGTAACCCAGAAAAGGCCCAGGAAACTTTAAAGTTTTATTTTCATGGGCCCAGGTGATGGTCCTCCTGGGCTACAAAAAAACTCCTGCCCTCATCGCTTTCCCCACTCCCTGGCATGGGAGTCTGCCTCCCTGACTGGCAAGCTGCAGCAGGGCACCCATTTGGCACCCGCAACCCATTTTGGGCACAAGTCAAATTTCTGTCCACCATCTAATTATTTTGTGATTTGGACAAAAAGGTTTTATGAAGGTGATAATGTATTGTCAAAGGACTATTGTACTTTCCCAATAACTCTTACAAATGTCAGCTTATTCAACTGTACTAGGATCACAGCGGGCAACAAAAGGTGCTGTTACATTTAAAACCGAAGCCGAAACATTCAATTCTTTTACCATTGACTGCTGTTAATATAAAGTTGACAACTGTTCCAGCAGCAGTGTAGACTCATGGTACGCTAAATAGGGCCGTGTAGCGCCCGTTGTTTCGGTGCTATGCGGCCTCGCCAACATCCAAGATGGTGTCTTGGCTGCACACGTACGTTTCCAGCATGACATGTGCCGGATGCCATCTTAGTATAGGAGTTAGTGCATGCGTAAACACCAAACGCCAGAAACATGTAAAGTGAGGAGAAAATGGATGCAATCAGTAAAGTGATAGACACCATTTTGGCACTTAACGCTCAACTCAACACACAGTCTTAACCCTGACCACCTTAACGTGTCTTAGAATGCCTGGAGGACCGACAGCAGCATTATTTAACGAGACCATGTAGGATTTACAGGTTAGTGGCTGGATTATTGCTTCTGGCTGCTGAGACATTTGTAACTGTTTTTGGAGGTCTCCTATACTTGAATACTAGGATTAGGGGACATAGCCTAAAATTTAGAGCCAGGACAGCAGGAGTGAAGTTAGGAAATGCTTCTACGCGCAAAGAGTGGAAGAAGTTTGGAACGCTCTTCTGCAAACGGCAGTTGATGCTAGCTCAATTGTGAATTCTAAATCTGAGATTGATAGATTTATGTAAACCAAGAGTATTAAGGGATATGGGGCTAAGGTGGGTATATGGAGTTAGGTCACAGATCCACCATGATCTCATTGAATGGTAGAACAGGCTCATGGGGCTAAATGCCACTGCCACTCCTGATATGCGCCACCTTCTCCGACAAGAAGGTGGGACGTGTGTCTGCCTGTCATGTTGAATAGCTGCCAGTGTGTGTGGCCTGTGAGTTGTGGGTGGGCAGCTTGAAACAGTGGTAATATGTAAGGGTGAGAGGAAGCATCTGATTGGAAGAGTTGAGTACTGATGGAAAGAGTTTGTTGGTATGTGGATGATGGGGGGTGTAGTGCGTGGAGCAGTGGATGCGGCTAGTGGTGTAGTTGGTAGGAGATGTCACTTGACAGTTGACCTCACTCACCTTGACCACTCATGTCAAAGCACTGAACCTCTTGCTGCACTGCATCCATGTTCATGATTCTGTGCTCCTGGCATTGACTTCATCCCCCGCTACCTCCCACTGCCTTTTGGGCATATGTCTGGAGGATCTCTTGCCCCGTCCCCCCCATATATGATATAGGATGTCCCTCCTTCTGTCCACCTCTTGCACCAAGGCCTCTAGTGCATCAGCAGAGAACCTTGGTGCACGCGCTCTCGCAGGCCTGGTGCAAACTCAGATCGGCAGATTGGTGAGTTCTGGCATGCAGATTGGATGATGTGGGATTTAGTAGTGTGCAACCTTTATTCAATGTTTTAACATAACTCATCAGTTTGTAAACATAGGGACGGAAGCTGCATCTGTGTTTTGCATGTGCGATGTCTGTTCTCTGTTCAGACTCCGTGCAGACAGCAGACTTATTTTCAGCAAACAACAGGTACTAGCTATCTTTAAGAGGTTTTTGAGAGTCAGCCTGCCTTTAAGAGATTGGAGCTCCCCCTGCTGGTGGATAGTGTGAATTACACCGAATCCTCGTTTAATGCTGATTCGGAACGCTGTTTGCAGGTAAGTCTTAAGGCCTGATGAAAGTCTCGTCCTGCCTGCGCAGGGGCCATTGGGTGCGGGGTAATAGCGGATCGCGCTATCCCCGCCCAATAATAGGCCCCATCCAATTTTTTTCCCCCATGGTTCTTAGGAGTTGCTGCCAGAATATTAAATTCAAACTGCACTACATATGTAGCTGAAAGAGAAAGCACAACAGAAAATGCTGAAATAATACTGCATTGTAAAGACAAAAGGTTGATTAATCGTGCACATAGAGATCCTTAGTCAGAAATCATTACTGAAGCATAACTTGACAAAGAAATGCCAAGACATAACACAAGAATCTGAACTTTCAACCCTTATACAATCTATACCTTTGCCAAAATAAGGAAAACGATGGGAGCAGTGATGAGACAATGGCCCCAGCAGGAAAAAGAGATGTTAAGGACATGTACTTTTGCAAAATGAATGTTACTTGCTCATGGCACTGAAATAGTCCACAATGGCTGTCCATATCAGTACCAACACAAGCACAGCATCACGTATAAAAGACCTGATACACTGACTGATATATCTTGGTCGGCAACTGCTCTTCCTTCCAGTTACTGCTGCGGTGGACAATATCTAGCCACATTTGGGAATCACCCCAGAGGAATAAAAGCAGCTAGCTGAAATCGGCAACACTGCTGAGTACACTGAACCTGTGACTGATGTTAACATCTGTCAATCTGAAACAGAAGACAATGATAAAGATGAGGAGTCTACTCTGTTACCACCAACAACACATGGAAATGTTGAAAAGTATCGTGAAGAAACTTGTAGGTTGGTGAAAACAAAAGAGATTGGAGACCTCTCAACATTTTACACATTGAACAACTTCATTTATGACTATCATTTAAAAAAGGAAGATATAGCCATAATATCAGAGTTAATATTTATCCCTCAACCCACATCACTAAAACAGATCATCTGGTCATTATCACATTGCTGTTTGTGGGGCCTTGCTGTGCGCAAATTGGCTGCCACATTTCCTATACTACAACAGTTACTACACTTCAAAAAGTACTTCATTAGCTCTAAAGCGCTTTGGTATCATAGAATCATAGAATCATAGAAGTTACAACATGGAAACAGGCCCTTCGGCCCAACATGTCCATGTCGCCCAGTTTATACCACTAAGCTAGTCCCAATTTCCTGCACTTGGCCCATATCCCTCTATACCCATCTTACCCATGTAACTGTCCAAATGCTTTTTAAAAGACAAAATTGTACCCGCCTCTACTACTGCCTCTGGCAGCTCGTTCCAGACACTCACCACCCTTTGAGTGAAAAAATTGCCCCTCTGGACCCTTTTGTATCTCTCCCCTCTCACCTTAAATCTATGCCCCCTCGTTATAGACTCCCCTACCTTTGGGAAAAGATTTTGACTATCTACCTTATCTATGCCCCTCATTATTTTATAGACTTCTATAAGATCACCCCTTAACCTCCTACTCTCCAGGGAAAAAAGTCCCAGTCTGTCTAACCTCTCCCTATAAGTCAAACCATCAAGTCCCGGTATCATCCTAGTAAATCTTTTTATATCCTGAGGTCATGAAATGCAAGTGTTTCTTTTCTATCTTTGTGTAATTGATAAATAAAGATCTGCTGTTTTTTTACCAACTATTTAACTATTATTTTTAATACTTTTAACTTTTTAATAAACTGTAACTAATTATCAATTGTTTTAAACGTTGAACTTTACAAAGTTTATCACTTCTAGTGAAGGTCACTGAAAGTACAGTTCTTTTTTCTCCTACCTTATATCATTTTGCAATTGTGTTATAAATTGTTCTGACCAAGGGGTGATTTTAACCTATCCTGCCAGTGGGAAGCTGACAGGATTGGGTCGGCCGACTATTTTACACCCCAACCAAGCGTGCAGGGTATAAAACATGCTGCACACCCTTGTCTGCATGGCTGGAACCCACCATTTTCCTGCCCAGTGAGCTAGGTTAAATTTACCCCCAATTGTACAAGAATTCTGGCTTACTCTGAGGTATTTCCACATTTACCAAGCACCCATTGAGTATGAATAAAAAGTATGTTAAGTTGCTGGTCATTATGTGCAGAGTTGACTGCATAAGGTTTATAGGCTAAAATTAGAACCTAACCTCTACAGAAGACAAAGTCTGTTGTATTTGCTTGACCAAGAAGGTTCATTAGCATTGGGCAGGATTCTCCTTGGTTTTAGTCTCCAATTTTGGGTGGTCTTCAGGCAGGCGGGGACACCCCTACTCAAGTATGGGCAGTGAAAGGGGGCAGTGATCACATTTTCCATCATTGCTGCCTCAGTAAGGCTGGATGTTAGGAACTCTGTGTAAGACAGGCATTCAGTGTTGCTCAACGATGCAGTGCACATAAAGAAATTTAAATGGCCACAACAGGGTTGAAGTTAATAGAGGGAAGATCGATTGCCATTTCTGTGATGCTTCATTACAGGATGTTCATTAAAAGCAGCAACATGGGTGTATTGTTGGATGCTGCCTTGCCCTTCTGGCTGCTGTATGCGTCGACTCCTACAGTAGAGACCATTTCCCAAGTGTAGGTGGTAATACTGTCAGGAACCCACTGAAAATTTTCAAATGTAACCTGCCATGGAAAATTCGATGGGATGACCATCTCAGGTGGATAGAAAGTCCCCCTGCCACATGTTTGCCAATGATTGTGTCAGCAAGGAAAATCTAGCCTGAATGGTCTGAATTGCCAAAAAATTAGATCACTTTTACCCCTGTGCATCCACAATACCATTTGTATTGCAAATCCTAATTTCAATAGTCTGGGGATTGCTAGCTCTTACTACAGTAACTGGTCCCACACCTATGCAGGAGAAGAATATACAGCTCCTTACTCTACATTTCAGATAAATTAATAAACATTTGTTAGATTTGTAATAATAAACATTTGTCAGATTTGTATCCTTACATGGACTGCAGCCTGTAGTGGTAAACAAAGGCACTTTTCAAGAGGAATAAAACAGCCTTGTTCACAGATAAGTCTGACATATACATGCACCATGGAGAGAGAAGTAGCATTAGCACCCAAATTGGAGGAGAGAGGGAGAAATTAAGCCACTAAATAATATGATATATTTTGCATATCTGTCATCCTGCCACTCAGCAGTGTTCATTGGCTTACTGTGCCTGCGAGACCGGTGCCCTCCAAACCCATGCCAGCCAGACCCATGCCCGCCAGACCCATGCCCGCCAAACCCATGCCCACCAGACCCATGTCTGCCAAACCCATGCCCACCAGACCCATGCCTGCCAGACCCATGTCTGCCAGACCCATGCCCACCAAACCCATGCCCACCAGACCCATGTCTGCCAAACCCATGCCCACCAGACCCATGCCTGCCAGACTCATGCCCGCCAGATCCATGTCTGCCAAACCCATGACCACCAGAACCAGATATTTGGAAAGTGCCCATAAGCCATATTCCAATTTTTAAGTTTATTATCGAAATCACACTGAGGTTGTTTTCTACTGTTGCAATGCATGGAGTAAAATTTTCATCTTTTTTCATTTTTAAATGACCAGGAATGAAACTGAAGACTCATAACTGTTTTCCTTTGGTGCACTTAAGGAGCAAGAGTTTGTGGTTACTTAAACCAGAAAAAGGTCCAACCTGAAGTACCTGCAATAATGTCAACACTAATCAAATGACTTGATGAGCCACTCTAGAGCTTTAAGTACTGGCAGAAGTCATACAGGTAGCTAGCTATGCACAGTGGAAACAGGGAAGATTCAGAAAGACAGAGCAGCTGTTTCCTTAAGCCCATTTTACAGAAAGGTCTACAGAGTAATGGGTGGATGCAATCCTGGGCAGCTTTTCTGCTCTCTCTGGCCTGTCACAGATGGGCTTGAAAACAGGTGCAGAATGGATCAGTTAGTCTCCACTACCTCACCTACATTGCAGGAGGTGAGAAAGAAGTTTCATTACATCAAGAAAACAACTAATGTAAGGTGATATGAGGGCAACAATGAACCTTGGAAGGACAGAAATAGAGCAGAAACCCATATCTTCCACACCTTTCATTGTGAGCGTTCTGCTGCTATCAGCACAGGATTGGATAATGATCTTCTTCCCTACTACGAGCCTAATTATGTTTTGTTTTCCTTTAAATATCAAAATGTCAAATTGTAAAAACTTATAAGGTGGTAATGTTCAAATATTGTAAAGAGGATTTATAAGAAATAAGTATCACTCACTCAAAGCCAGACAGCTGTGTGGGAGGACAAGGCACTTCAGGCCAAGGTTGTGTTTTTTTTCCTGTTTTGTGACACTGGCTTGCAATATAAAACTTTGTGAATTCTGAGTTAATAGTGACTTTGGTATAAACTCAGTGCAACAAACATTTGTTTTACAATGGATTTTTGTCCAAAGCAAGCCTAAATTAAGTGTGTTTGCCTAAATGCAACCTCTGTTTTCTTTAAAGCAGTACTGACATCTATACATAGGTAACCATCAACCCCATCAGGAGTCAAATGATGGGCAGTATATGTTAGGAATTCTGGTCACTGCACCTCGGGAAGGATATATTGCCCTTGGAAGTGGTACAGCGCATATTCGCCGGAATGATACTGGGGTTAAATTCTGAGGACCAGTTGCATTAACTTGGCTTGTATTACCTTGATTATAGAAGGTTTAAGGGGTGATCTAATTTAGGTGTTTCAAATGACAAAAGGATTCGATAGGGTAGATACAGAGAGACAATTTCCTCTGGTGGGGGAATCCAGAACAATGGGGCACACTCTTAAAATTACCAGCATCCATTCACGAGTGAAATCAGGAAGCACTTTTTCACGTAAAGGGTACTGGAAATCTGGTACTCTCTATCCCAAAAGGCTGTGGATGCTGGGTCAATTGAAATTTTCAAGACTGTGATTGATAGATTTTTGTTAGATAAGGGTATCAAAGGACATGGATCAAAAACAGGTAATGGAGTTGCGGTACCAATCAGCTACGATGGCAGAACAGGCTCGAGGGGCTCAATGGCCTACTCCTGTTCCTATTTTCCTTGTGTTTTGTTGGAGAAATAATGCATAATGAATAACTTTGTACCCACTAAGCAATTTGTTACTAAATGAGTACGAGATGCAAAGAATTTGATTTCATCAAGTACTATAAGCATCTGAAAGGCAAACAGAAATCATATGAATATGTCGGGCAGTACAAACACCATGGCCTGGAGATTTTTGGGTCCCTGATGCGATGGCTTAAGTGTGGCATGGTGGGACTTATGCATGCCAAAGTCAGAGGAGGCTGACCCTATCCTGGGATCTGATAATTTCAATAATGCTGGTGGGACAAGGATGAGAGTTCCTCCAGCAGGAGCCATATAAGCATGGGGCAGAAAATTCAGAAATTAATCTATGTGCAGACACCAGACATAGATCATCAGCACATTGAGTGATTGGACACCCTTTCTGTTCATGTAGTTTGTGGGTTCAAGTCCCACTACTGAGACTTGCGCATAAAATTTAGGCGGGCACTTCAGTGCAGTATTGAGGGACTGCTGCATTGTCGGAGATGCCGTCTTTAGGATGAGATATTAAACCGAGGCCCTGTCTGCCCTTTCAGGTGGACGTAAAATATCCCATAGCACTATTTCGAAGAAGAGCAGGGGAATTTTTCTGTGGTGATGTGGCCACTATTTATCCCTCAACCAACATTACCAAAACTGATTATCTGGTCATTATCTCATTGCTGTTTTTGGGACCTTGCTGTGCGCAAATTGGCTGCCGCATTTCCTACATTACAACAGTGATTACACTTCAGTAGTACTTCATTGGCTGTAAATCGCTTTGGGACATCCTGAGGTCGTGAAATGTGCTATCTAAATGCAAGTTCATTCATTCGATGCCCTAAGTGCCATGTGGGTTTGGTTAATTGTATCCTGCACTTCAGGAAATCACAACAGACAGAAGAACTGCTGCTCCCTCTCATACTAATACTGCTGGTCTGTAAAGCATGTGATGTAATAGTGGGCCTTCTAAATAGTGTCTTAGTTGCCTGTTAAATACAGGTTGACACTGCAGATCAACTCACTCTCCTGATATTGTCAGTTGTTACATGGAGGCTTCCTGTAGTATAAAAGTTTTGTGCTGTTCACCACAAACTGCTCCCATAACTGAGCTTTCATTCCCTATGAACCATATTTTACACAATATATGGTAATGTGGCTTTGCCTCGTGACCGAACAGGAGCTCACCGGGAAAATGACATGAGCCCTCTTGTGATCTCCTAGGCCTTGTACAGTGGAAAAATAAAGACTCAGTCAGACAGTGGTGTAGGTTATAAACTAATGTAGGTTATAAACTAATAACTTATAAACTAACCTTGTAGCACCCGTTGTTTCAGTGCTACACGGACTTCTGAAGTGCCAAGATGGCGTCTTGGTTGTGCACGTACGTTTCCGGCTTGATGTGCGCCGGACGCCATCTGCGTATAGTTATTAGCGCATGCGCAAATACCGAACGCTGGCTGCATGTAAAGTAAGGAGAAAATGCATACAATCAGTGTGCAACGCTGATTTAAAGTGATGGATACTATTTTGGACCTTACTGCTCATCTCAATGCACAGTCTTAACCACGCACACCCTAACATGTCCCATTAAACAGCGCTATTTAATGGGACCATGCAGGTGTTGCAAGTTAGTTGCTGGATTATTGCTTCTGGCTGCTGGTGAAATAGGAAGTGTTTTGGAAGGTCCTTAAAGTTACAGAGAGTTGCTAGAGTACATTTGAAAGTGGTTTGGCAGGGACTGCTTTATGGTTTGGAAAGTTACAACCATGGTTGAACAACATTCCTGGCAACCATGGGCTGTCTGCTAGGGCTCCAGCTGAGCATTGAGCATGACTGGGAGCATGCAGAGAGGCCACGCACTGCTGGTCAAGCTGTGAGGAGAGGGGGGAGGAGGAGGAGGCACAGGCCTCTGAGCAGGAGGCCATGTCCAATGATGGACTTCCAGGACCAATTCACTTACCTCAACATGAGCGAGGAGCATTGCATCCGATGGCAGAGGTTCACCAAGGAGGCCATGACAGAGATCTGTCACCTGCTGTGGCCACAACTGCAGCTTGAGAGCAGGGCAAGGACAGCATTGCCTGTGGCTGTGAAGGTAACCGTGGCGCTGACCTTCTACAGCTCAGGATCATTTCAGGCCTCTGCTGGCGACACGTGCAACATCTTGCAGCATGCAGTGCACTGCTGAATAAGGGAGGTCATAGACACTGTACAAGATGAGGAACAGGTTCACTACCTTCCCTCTTGACAGAGACAAGCAGAATGAGTGAGCACGGGGGTTTGTTTGTATTGCTGGCTTCACCCTGGTGCAGGGTGCTATTGACTGAACGCACATTGCCCTGCATGCCCCACATATCAACTTGGCCATCTTCGTCAACCGAAAGGGCTTCCACTCCCTGAACGTGCAGCTGGTGTGCGACCACATGCATGGGATCATGGAGGTCGATGCCCGCTACCCTGGAAGCAGTCACAATACTTTTGTTATGCAGCAATCCAACGTGCCAGCTATCTTTCACCTGGTTTGGCAAGTCAATGGCTGGCTACTGGGCAACAAGGGCTATCCCCTCACGCCGTGGCTTACGACTGTGGTTCGGAACCCACGCACACGTGCAGAGCAGGCCTACAATGACAGCCATGCTGCAATGTCATGGAGCACACCGTAGGCCTCCTGAAAGAATGCTTCCGCTGCCTGGACCATTCTGGAGGAGCCCTCCAGTAATCTGCTGAGCGGGTGGGCAGATTCGTGGTGGTATGCTGCATGCTGCACAACATCGCCATCATTAGGGACCAGCCCTTGCCACTGATGATCGGAGAAGTCCCTGAGCCAGAGGTGGAGGAGGAGGAGGAGGAAGAGGCTGAGGAGGAGGCGGCTGTGGAGGAGGAGGAGGAGGAGGGGGAGGAGCCGGAGGAGGAAGTGGAGGGAGACGCAAGTGTGCAACAGAGAACACATGCCCTGTCTGCAAGGGTTCTGCGTGCTTGCCTGATCTGTGCCCGCTTTCAATAATGTCAACTACATCCCCGACCTCACCAACAGTCCTACATTCCCCACCTGTCCGCTCCCACATGACCATCAAATCACCCTCCATCTGATTAAACATTGGTTTCCCCCTCAGCTCATTGCACAAATAAAAACCACCACCAAATGCAAATTCAAAGCCACATTTATCAATTAACAAATAAAATTATTGAAACAGAACAGAACTATTCACCCTTGCGCATTGCCTTAGTGCCTATTGTTTATATGCCTTTACCTATCCTAGTACTCCTATGAGGTGCATCCCAAGTGGCTGGAGTATAGGTGGTGGGAGGCTGCTGGCCTTCAACAGAGGAGCGTACAGATGGCCTGGGAGGATGACATCGAGCAGCTCTGGGCCAGGAGGACCCAGCTTCAGACTTCACCACCTCAGTATGGATTGTGTCAGTCTGGCCTGCCTGGCTGGTAGACCCCAACAAAGGCACTGGTGGAGTGGCAGGGGTGGGAGAAGGAATGCTGTCGTCCGGAGAGAGGACAGCAGGTCCAACTGCCATGGTGTCACTGCCGCTCTTCCGGGGCAGCGCCTCAGCAATCCTGGTGATCAGCTGGAAAACAGATTGCTGGAGTGCAGTAACACCCTGGAAGTCCCGTTCTACAGTGGTCCCCAGAGCCATGATAGCAACAGTCTGAGCTTCCATTGCAGCAGTCTGAGCTTCAATTACAGTAGTCTGAGCTTCCATTGCAGCAGTCTGAGCAACAACCATAGCTTACAGACCTTTGATGACATTGGTTTGTGCTGCAATGAAAGCTGCAACATTGGCCATCAGGCTCTGTATCATGGTAGGTTCCACAGGTGCGCTGATGGAGGTGACTACCCATTCCATGTTGGAAAGGATGGGCTCCAAGCTCTGCGCAAAGCCCTATACCAAGTTGGAGCTTGACTCCTCCATGCCCCTTGCCATTGTGCGCAGGTTTTCTGGCAAGCTTTCCAGTGCCCCAAGCATTTGGTGGTGTCCGCCCATCAGCCGTCTTCTGTAGCCTGGCCCATCAAACTCCTCATCTGACTCTTCTGCGACAGAACCATTGTGCGACCTCACCCTCCGGCGAGCTGGCACCTATAGTATCTGTTCCGCTTGCCCCGGCTCCCTTATGCTCGTTGTCTCATCACATGCAGATCCCTCCTCTTACCTAGCCTCTAAAGGACGCGCAGTATCATGTCTCTGAGCTGGTGGATGCAAGTGTCAGATTGAGAGACAGTGTGCCTTCAGTGTCCCCTTCCTCCTCCTCCTTCTCCTCCTCAGACAGTGCCTCCACACGTTCTTGGGTATCTGCAATGACAAAGGGCAACAGGTTGAGTTGTGGAGCGGGGAGAGGAGCAAATAGGACATGCGTGCCGACAGCATCTGCAGCACGTGAGTCAGAAAAGATCATGGGAGGAGAGAGATGTGGGAATGAGAAGGAGCATTAGATATGCAGAGATCCCCTTCATTGGGACCTCCAGTGCGGCATGTGGTTACAGCTGCAGCGACGGCCCGCCCAATGATCTGAAGTACAGTCTCTTCCAAAGGGGTGAGGACGTGTAGGCATGCCTGTCCTCTCTCAGGTCTCTCCTGCTGTCGGCTGTTATGCGCCACCTTCTCCTGCAAGACAGAGGGCAGTGTGTCAGTGAGTATCCTGCAATATGTCTTGGTGATGTGCCTGTCATAGTCAAATAGCTGCCAGTGTGTGTGACCTGTAAGTGGTGTTTGTGTGGCCTGAAAGTGTGGTACTATGTGTGGGTGAAAAGTAGCATGTCGAATGCAGCATTACATGTGGATGGGCAGTGTTTGTTGGTGGGTGGGTGATGGGGTTTGTGATGCATGGAGCAGTGGTCCAGTTGGTAGGATGTGCCTCTTGACACTTGCATTCACTCAGCTTGACCACTCATGTCAAATCGTTGAACTTCTTTCAGTAATGGACCTACGTGCATGGTACAATGCTCCTGGCGTTCACTTCCTGGGCCAAGCCTCCCACTGCCTGCAGAGCTGGAGTCTGTAGGGTCTCCTGCCACCCTACGGGTACAAGTTGGCCCTCCTTTCATCCACCCCCTCCACCAGGGCGTCCAGTTCATCATTGGAGAAGCGTGGGACCCGCTCTCACACCGATCCCGCCATCCTTCCAACCATCTTTCCCTCCTCCCAGTGGACTGTGCATGTGCCATTTAAAATGTGCACCTGCATCTTTAAGAGGTGCAGGCTGCCAATGACGTGCACCGAGCATACCCCATTTCGGGCTTCCTCATTCTCCGTGCAGTCTCTCAGCAGCGTGGGTAACACTGGCTGTACAAAGCTATCACACTAATTAGCAGGCAGCTCGAAGTTCATGTGCTGCCTGCGTAGGAGCCATCGGGCGTGGGTTAATAGCAGACTGCGCTACTCGCGCCCAATAATAGGCCTTATCCAATCTTTTATCCCCCCCCCCTACTCTCTCCTCAGACACAAAAATGATTTTAAATAACATGACATTGAGCTTAGTCTGCTGCTAATACTACACCTGGAATAGTGTCTGCAGTGTAACTCCTATACGTGGCTATTCCGAAGGGCTTATGGAGCTTCACAAAACCATATCTAAATGAGCTGTGGTACAGTGGTAGAAGATAGAACCAGCTCATGATCTAACTCTGCCCGGACATGGTTAAACCCCCTGCCAGGATAACCAGGTTATAGAGTTCAAGTCTTACTTCTATTTCCAGAAGAAAGGAAACCAGAAATATCTATCTCTTATAATTGCATAATGCAGTCCAGTTTCCACAGAAATTAAAATACAAGGATGCTTGTTGGCCAGAGTTTACCTCTTACATCTTTTGTTAAAACTGGCATATAGGAAAATGAAATCTGCCTTCCATAATTGAGTCAAGTTTATGAAATTAATGCAATAGTTTCCTGAACATCCCTTCCCCCAAACCTGAGATATGACACTCCAGCCCATTTGCACTTAATAAGCACTTTATCGTATTCTGAAAGATTTCAGGACAAAACCAGCAATCCATGTTAAGTGAGTTCTACTTGTTTTGCAATTAAACTGTATTTGTTTAGGAATAATGACTTTGAAGAGACCTTTTTACATTCCAGATACAATAGAATCATAGAATCATAGAATGGTTACGGCACAGAAGGAGGCCATTCGGCCCATCAAGCCTGCGCCGGCTCTCTGCAAGAGCAATCCAGCTAGTCCTGCTCCCCTGCTTTTTCCCCGTAGCCCTGCAAATTTTTCTCCTTCGGGTACCTATCGAATTCCTTTTTGAAAGCCACAATTGACCCTGCTTCCACCACCCTTTCTGTGGAGATGCCGGTGATGGACTGGGGTTGACAATTGTAAACAATCTTACAACACCAAGTTATAATCCAACGATTTTATTTGAAATCTACAAGCTTTCGGAGGCTTCCTCCTTCCTCAGGTAAATGTGTTACCTGAGGAAGGAGGAAGCCTCCGAAAGCTTGTAGATTTCAAATAAAATCGTTGGACTATAACTTGGTGTTGTAAAATTGTTTACAATTGACCACCCTTTCAGGCAGTGTATTCCAGGTCCTAACCACTCGCTGCGTAAAAAAGTTTGTCCTCATGTCACCTTTGGTTCTTTTGCCAATCACCTTGAACTTGTGTTCTCTGGTTTGCGACCCTTCCGCCAGTGGGAGCAGTTTTTCTTCATTTACTTTTTCTAGACCCTTCATTATTTTGAACACCTTTATCAAATTTCCTCTCAACCTTTTCTGCTCGAAGGAGAACAATCCCAGCTTTTCCAGTCTATCCACGTAACTGAGGTCCCTCATCCCTGGAATCATTCTAGTAAATATTTTCTGCAACCTCTCTAAGGCCTTCAAATTCTTCCTAAAGTGTGGTGCCCAGAATTGGACACAATAATCCAATTGTGGCTGAATCAGTGTTTTATAAAGGTTCAACTTAACAGCCTTGCTTTTGTACTCTATGCCTCTATTTATAAAGCCCAGGATCCAATATGATTTCTTAACCGCTTTCTCAACCTGTCTTGCCACCTTCACTGACCTGTGTCTAGAAACCCCCAGGTCCCTCTGATCCTGTACCCCCTTTAGAGTTGTACCCTTCAGTTTATACTGCCTCTCCTCATTCTTCCTATCAAAATGTATGACTTCACACTTCCCCGCGTTAAATTTCATCTGCCACATGTCCGCCCGTTCTACCAGACTGTCTATGTCCTCTTGAAGTCTATCATTATCCTCCTCACTGTCTACTACACTTCCAAGTTTTGTGTCATCTGCAAATTTTGAAATTGTGCCCTGTACACCCAAGTCCAAGTCATTAATATACATCAAGGAAAGCAGTGATCCTAGTACCAACACCAGGGGAACACCACTGCATACCTTCCTCCAGTCTGAAAAGCAGCCGTTCACCACTACCTTCTGTTTCCTATTACTTAGACAATTTCCATGTTGCCACTGCCCCTGTTATTCCGTGGGCTTCAATTTTATTGATAAGCTTATTATGAGGCACTTCATCCAACGCCTTTTGGAAGTCCATATACACAACATCAACCGTATTGCCCTCATCAACCCTCTCTGTTACCTTATCAAAAAACTCAATCAAATTAGTCAAACATGATTTGCCTTTAACAAATCTGTGCTCGCTTTCCCTTACTAATCCACACTTGTCCAAGTGACGATTAATTTTGTCACATTTCTAAAAGTTTCCCCACCATCAAGTTTAAACTGACTGGCCTGTAGTTGCTGGGTTTATTCTTACACTCTCTTTTGAAAAAGGGTGTAACATTTTTAATTCTCCAGTCCTCTGGCACCACTCCCATATCTAAGGAGGATTGGAAGATTATGGCCAGCACCTCTGCAATTTCCACCCTTACTTCCCTCAGCAACCTAGGATGCATCCCATCTGGACCAGGCGATTTATCTATTTTAAGTACAACCTGCCTTTCTGGTACCTCCTCTTTATCAATTTTTATCCTATACAGTATCTCAGCTACCTCCTCTTTTATTGTGGCTTTGGTCTTTGGCCGTATCTTCTTCCTTGGTAAAAATGGATGCAATGTACTCATTTAGTACCTCTGCCATGCCCTCTGCCTCCACGCGTATATCTCCTTTTTGGTCCCTACTCAGCCCCACCCCTCCTCTTACTACCCGTTTACTATTTATATACCTACAGAAGACTTTTGGTTTCCCTTTTATGTTAGCTGCCAGTCTATTCTCATACTCTCTCTTTGCCCCTCTTATTTCCTTTTTTACTTCCCCTCTGAACTTCCTATACTCAGCCTAGTTCTCACATGTATTAACAACCTGACATCTGTCATACGCCACCTTTATCTGCTTCATCTTGCTCTCTATCTCTTTCGTCATCCAGGGAGGTCTGGCTTTGGTTGTCCTACCTTTCCCCCTTGTGGGAATGTATCTAGACTGTACCCATCTCTTCTTTAAAGGCCATCTATTGTTCAATTACAGTTTTGCCTGCCAACCTTTGAATCCAATTTACTCGGGCCAGATCCATTCTCAACCCACTGAAATTGATCCTCCTCCAATTAACTATTTTTACTCTAGATTGCTCTTTGTCCTGGTGCTGGAGAAGATTGTGTATCTTCTCCAGCCTGGGGCAAACAACCTACCAACTCACATGAAAAGAGTTTGTTTTTGGATGAGATGTTAAACTGTGGCCTGCCTGCCTATTGCACTTTTTTGCAATATTCATCACTCAACCAACACCACCAAAACTGATTAACTAGTCATTAATCTCATTTGTTGTTTGTGGGACTTTGTTCTGCACAAATTGGGCGTACTCCAAAAAGTAATTAATTGGCTGTGAAGCACATTAGGACATCCTGAGAATAAGGAAGGTGCTACATAAATGAAAGTTGTTTCTTTTTCCATGTGATTTTAGGTTCACTTTGGTCCATTGGTGTAATGAAGACTGCTTACGTTTCATGTCAACATGACCCTTTAAATAAAATGCAAAACACAGCTGTACAGCTAAAATATTTATTATCATAAGCACTTAATTTTGCTATTCATTAATTTTCCTCACACTATAAAGCATGTAAGACTAAAACAGTTTATCATCATAAGCACTTGGTCTAGAAGTTAATGATCTTTTTTAAATGCAATGCACCACTTGCTACTCCGCAGGCAACTTACTGCTTATACCATGTAGCACGATAAAGAAAGTCTTAGATTTCTATATCTCTTCATCACATCTCTCAGAAATGCCCAAACCATTTCAAAAGTAATGTATTACTTTGAAGTGCAGTGATTGCTATTATGTAGGCAAAAAAGCTACATAATCTCACAAATGG
Organism: Heptranchias perlo; assembly: GCF_035084215.1. NCBI lineage: Eukaryota > Metazoa > Chordata > Chondrichthyes > Hexanchiformes > Hexanchidae > Heptranchias > Heptranchias perlo. Next base: position 30,904,551 of record NC_090343.1, read on the forward strand.
AATGATCAATTAATTTATTTTTGGCAATGTTGGATGAGGGAGGAATGTTGCTAAGGCGATGCAAAAAATACAGAAAATGCTGGAAATACACAGCATCTGTCAGCATCTGAAAAGTGGCATAGGTTAACATTTTAGCTGTAGACTCTTCAACAGAGCTGGAAATTGAGAGACTCGCAACCTCTTTGCAATGCAATCAAGGCAGTTACTGAACCCTGTATCTACTCCAAGACTTGACAACCTAGGTCTCAAAATTCCACTGGGGTTCTCCCAGTCCTCCACCATAACTTCAACTGGAGATCACCAGAACCCCCAGAGAAAGAAAGAAAGTAATTTCAGGGCAGTAGTCTAGGCTGACACTTCAGTGCAGTGCTGAGGGAGTACTGCATTGTCAGGTGCTGTCTTTCAATTGAGATATTAAATCAAGGTCCCATCTGTCTGTTCATAAGGTCATAAAAGATTCCATGCAACTATTCAAACAAGAGCTTGGGTTTCTTTTTTTTTATTCATTCATGGGATGTGGGTGTCACTGGCGAGGCCAGCATTTATTGCCCATCCCTAATTGCCCTTGTTTTTCACATCGTTCACCTGAGGAAGGAGGTAGCCTCCGAAAGCTTGTGAATTTAAAATAAAATTGCTGGACTATAACTTGGTGTTGTAAAATTGTTTACAATTGCCCTTGAGAAGGTGGTGGTGAGCTGCCTTCTTGAACCGCTGCACTCCTGGTATTCTGGCCAACATTTCTTCCTCAAACAACAACAACTTGCAGTTACACCTTTAATGTAGTAAAAAGTCCCAAGGTGCTTCACAGGAGCATTAGCAACCAAAATTTGACACTGAGCCTCATAAAGAGATATTAGGACAAGTGACCAAAAGCTTGGTCAAAGAGGTAGGTTTTAAGGAGCGTCTTAAAGGAGGAGAGTGAGGATAAGAGGCGGAGAGGTTTAGGGAGGGAATTCCAGAGCTTAGGGCCTAGACAGGTGAAGGCATGGCCGCCAATAGTGGAGCGAAGAAAATCGGGGATGCACAAGAGGTCAGAATTGGAGGAACACAGACATCTTGGAGGGTTGTAGGGCTGGAGGAGGTTACAGAGATAGGAAGGGGTGAGGCCATGGAGGGATTTGAAAACAAGGATGAGAATTTTAAAATCGAGGCGTTGCTGGACCAGGAGCCAATGTAGGTCAGCGAGCACAGGGGTAATAAAATTGACAGATTGTTTCTCTGGTCGGCAAGGTGGTAACAAGAGGGTAGAAATTTTAAAGAATTAAAGGCGAGGCTGGAAAAGATGTCTTTTAACAAATGGTGGGTAGAATGTGGAATTATATAAAATATTTGTAAAAGTTAAGAAAGTTGCATGAAAAAGGTGTGGCATGGTCTATGAATGTGAATCCTAGGATGGATGTGGATATAACACCTCAGATGGCATTGCACCTGCATTTGTTGTTCCCTCATTAATTTAGTTCCTCATCGAGAACACACAGCTCTATCAGAACGGCCAAAGGAGCTCCTTAAACATTTTGTTTGTTGCAAGTCAAACTGCAGTGGTAAGCAATAATAAGATAGGGAAGTATTGCCAAAAAAACAAAAAAACACACTCCACAGCAACAAAGCCTCACACAGAGAGCAAAATGTAACAAAATATCAATGCTAAATGAACAAATCTAGGAACAGGAGTAGGCCATTCAGCCCCTGAAGCCTTTTGTGTCATTCAATTAGATCATGGCTGACCTGTACCTTAACTCCATCTACCCGCCTTAGTTCCGTAACCCTTGATACCCTTGTCTAACAAAAATCTATCAATCTTGATTTTGAAATTTTCAATTGACCTAACCTCAACAGTTTTTTGGGGGAAGAGATTTCCAGATTTCCACTACTCTTCATGTGAAGAAGTGCATCCTGACATCACCCCTGAATGGCATAGCTCTAATTTTAAGGTTATGTCCCTTTGTTCTGGACTCCCGCACCAAAGGGAATAGTTTCTTTCTATTTACCCTATCAAATCCTTTAATCATGTTAAACACCTCATTAGATCATCCCTTAATCTTCTATACTCGAGGAATACAACCCTAGTTAATGCAACCTATCCTCATAATTTAACCCTTTTGGCTCCGGTATCATTCTGGTGAATCTCTGCTGCGCCCCCTCCAAGACCAATATATCCTTCCTGAGGTGCAGCGCTCAGAACTGAATGCAGTACTCTAAATGCGGTCTAACCAGAGCTTTATACAACTGTAGCATAACTTCCGCCCCTTTGTATTCCAGCCCCCTTGCAATAAAGGCCATTAGCCATTTTAATAATTTTTTGTACCTGTCCACGGGTTTTTAATGATTTCTGTACATGGAGCTCTAAATCTATCTGCTCCTCCACAGTTCCTAGCTTCTCACCATTTAGAAAATATTCTGATCTATCTTGCTTAGTTCCAAAGTGGATGCCCTCGCACCTCCCCACAATGAACTCCATCTGCCACAGTTTTGCCCACTCACTTAATCCATCAAAGTCCCTTTGCAACTTTCTGCTCCCATCTACAATATTTACTGTGCTACCTAACTTAGTGTTGTTAGACTTAGATGCACCAAATCTTGCTGTGACTAAATAAAGTCATTTAAAAAAGAAAACTTCTGAAAAAAAATACTAAAATGTCTTATTTTTCTATAAAACAGAAAAGTTATAAAAGTACCTTTGCGATGACATCTCCTTAGTTGCAACTTTACCAAGCTTTTCCAAATTTTTCTGCTTACCTTTAGACTGAGTTAAGTTTTCACCATCATTCCTTGCACAAATAACCATTCTTTATGTGTGAGTGTAGACAGTGTTGACATGCTATTCAACTGTTACATGCTATTACAAACGAGTCCTATATGTCATTACCTGAAGTCCACACATGCACATTTTCCAGTAGGAGTCACTGGATGGTAATCAGGAGTAGGAACACTGATTTTTTTTACCTTTCTAGCTGAAGGGCACTGAAATCAATTCTAATACTGCCCAGCTGAGATCAGTTAACCCAGTACAATGCCAGGATCAAATTTCTTACACTATATAGCATAGTATCACATAATGCAGTGCATCTAACCACTGACCATAAAATGTTTGGGATTACGAATAACAGGCTCCTGCACTGATTAGCTTCAGATAATCATTGTGTGGGCCATAACAAACTCACACCTCGAACTCAGTCAAACTGTCCGGATTTAGTTGATGGATTTCAGTAGAAATGTATTTGTGTGGTTTGGTATTTAACCCCTTTACATGCTGTGTCTAGCAATATAAAATACAAGTTAAAAATTGAATGTAGACAAAAAATACATTTTTCACACTCACTCACTAGGCTCAAAAATGAAGAATTGGCACTAGGGTTAGGTTCCAAAGATAGCTGGTACCCATGGAACCAGGCTCAACATAAGACAGTGTCTTCAGCACAAATAGCTTGCTACCTAGAATAGAATCATAGAATCATAGAATGGTAACAGCACAGAAGTAAAGTAAAGGAGTTTTTAAAAAATTAAACTGTAATAAATTGAGTTTAGTTAAAAATAAGTTTCTTTAATTTTACACACAGAGTAAAATAAACTCCGAGGGGCAAGGATGTGGGGAGGGGGGAGAGATGACTGAACAAGGAAAAATAGATAAAAGATTATATTAGTGCAATGGGCATTGAAACCTGGAATCCATCAGTTGGAAGCTATTTAAAATGATTATTAATTTGAAACTATTTTTTCACTTACAATTGCTAGTTCCTATTTAAATACTCTCCACTCTGCTTTATTCTCAAAGTCTGCAATTATAAGTAAGTATTAGTGCTAAAAGTGGAGAAGAAATCTGTGCCATGTGTTTTGAATTCTAACATGATAGCAAAATGATAAATTTTGTGATAAAACTATATTGTGACAAATAGTCTTATACTTTGAAAAGACTTCTTTGTAGTCATGGGAACAGCAACGCAGTTCAGAAATGTATTAGACAATATCCTTTCTGTTTGCACTCTCAGGCACAAGATCTTTTATTTAGTCCCACATGGTTGTAAAATTGTATCTGCCTTCAAGTCAAATATACTAAAAGTCTGCGAGAGCCAGACCTCATACTTCAGAAAGCTGAGAAAGTATGGGGAAAGGCAACTGAAGTTATATAAAGTTACTCAATAAGGATAAAACTGTTCATACTGTTAGGTAGAAAAAGAGCGCCAAGTGCTTGGTAGGAAACCCAATGATCAGAAACTACAGCTGATTATAGGTGAATTCCTGTTTTGTGGGGAAAACATCTTAAGGATCAGAACCAGTGTACAGCTTTCAGACAGAAAGGTAATAATGCCTGTTTACAAATGTAGTTTGCTGTCAAGTGTGAGACAGACAAAGGAAAGAAGAAATTTATAAATGTAGATGAACAAATAAACCTACGGAATAAATAACACTTAATATTACTATAAATAAGGAAATATTTACTGTCAAATTCCACTATTGTGTAAACTTCGCAATCTTGTGCTCATAGCAGGAGTCACACTTGAAGAGAATGTAGGTCAAAGAGGTGGTGTTACAGTGTTATAATCCTATCTCCACCCCCACACTCTCTGAGAACGGCTTCCCGAAGGGAGTGTGGAATCAGTGAATTTATCCTTAGATTTGTGAAGGAGTTAAATATTGTGAAATTTATTTGGCAGTGAAAATTATGAGGAAAGGTTGCATGAACTTGGCTTGTATTCCCTTGAGTTCAGAAGGTTGAGACGTGATCTAATCAAGATGTTTAAAATGATAAAGGGATTCAATAGGGTAGATACAGAGAAACTATTTCCTCTGGTGAGGAAATCCAGAACAAGAGGGCATAATCTTAAAATTAGAGCTGGGCCATTTAGGAGTGAAATCAGGAAGCATTTTTTCACACAAAGGGTAGTGGAAATCTGGAACTCCCTCCCCAAAAGGCTGCGGGTTGGGTCAATTGTAATTTTCAAGACTGAGATCGCTAGATTTTTGTTGGGTAAGGATATGAAAGGATATAAAACAAATGCGGGTAAATAGAATTGAGGTACAGATTACCCATGATCTAATTGAATGGTGGAATAGGCTCAATGGGCTGATCGGCCTACTCCTGTTCTATGTTCCTGATGTTATTGCAGTGAACTGTTGTGATTATGGAGTTATGTTTATGATGTACAGCTATTATCAAAAAACTTAATCTGCCCTTCCTTAAATGCTTTAATGGGAAAAGGCTAATTGAATCCTATGTAAAATCTCTTAGAAATTTCTTGCTTTTGCATATAAATCCAAGATGTAAAAGTAACACCATGTGAAATACCAGTATACGCTATTCAAGAAGTGTTAAAGTTACAATTTTAAAAAAAACTAATGGATCTCCCATGGCATTCTTTACGGTGAGTTGGAGGATGCATTGTTTTCTACCATGGGCCCTCTATACCGTGACTGCAAATGATCCTCCCTGTCCCAGCAGAATCAAAGTTGCCCCTCGCAACTGGATTTTATCCCTATTTTGCACCTTTCCTGCTCGACAAGGTGTTTCTCTTTCTCTTAGCTTCCCTAACAGGTTCCAAGAAGGTCTTTCCCTCTCCTTTCTCCCCTTTAAGAGTCTGTCTCATGGTCCCTTTCCAACGATGTAAATGTGTATATGTGTGTGTGTGTGAAAGAAATTATTTATCTCCATTTCAAGGTTGTAGAACTACTGAAATCAGCTTCTTTTCAGCCCAGTGGTCATTAAAAAACTGCCTAAGAATAGACCAAAAGCATTAAATTTATTAATCAAAACAGAATATTAGACATAAATTTTGTACAACATAACTTTATCTAACACTGTTCCATTTAAATACCTGCAAATAATTTCTGTATTTTCTCTCTGGTTATTGCAATTCCTCTCCTTTGCTCTCTCCTTCTCACTTCTGTTTCTCTCTTGCACTTTCACTTTTATTTTTTTTATATAGGTCTGTCTTTCCCCTTAATTCATTTCAATTTCTTTTTTTCTCCCAAGCAAATGGGCTAATGATGGTCTCCTGCAAGTGTGCGTTTTGTTTGTTTACACTGGGGCTCTTTCACTGGACACTTGAAAATGGGAAATCAACTGGTGATGGAAAGATGATCAGAACCTGGTGGGTTGGAACCTGCTGGTTATGGAAGGGGGAAGATGTTGGAGGCAAGGTTATGGTTATGCTGTTATGTGATCAATTTTATTTTTCGGTGTATATAGTGGAGAGGGTGAGGAACTGTCATGTGAACAGTATCTCAGAGAATTAGTTTTTGTTCGAATGTGATTGTGTAGAATTTTGTTTTGGGTGGAATATGATTGTGGACAAAATTGAAATTAGGGTTAAATATAATTGGTAAATAACAAATTTAGAAAATAACTAATTAGAAAGGCAAAAAGTACTTAGACTTAAAGACTTAACCAATGAGGTGTAAGAGATTGACTAGTTCCATGACTTGATTGTTGCAATATTATGTACCCCAACATACAGAACAGACACAATTGGAATCAAAGATTGGCAGGCAAAACTGTAATCGAACAATGGGTGGCCTTTAAAGAAGAGATGGTTCGGGTACAGTCTAGGTACATTCCCACGAGGGGGAAAGGTAGGGCAACCAAACCCAGAGCTCCCTGGATGACAAAAGAGATGGAGAGTAAAATGAAGCGGAAAAAGGGCGTGTATGACAGATGTCAGGTTGATAATACAAGTGAGAACCAGGCTGAATGTAGAAAGTACAAATGAGAAGTGAAAAAGGAAATAAGAGGGCGAAGAGAGAGTATGAGAATAGACTGGCAGCCAACATAAAAGGGAATCCAAAAATCTTCTACAGGCGTATAAATAGTAAACAGGTAGTAAAAGGAGGGGTGGGGCCAATTAAGGACCAAAAAGGAGATATAGGCATGGAGGCAGAGGGCATGGCCAAGGTACTAAATGAGTACTTTGCATCTGTCTTTACCAAGAAAGAAGATTCTGTCAAAATCACATAAAAGAGGAGGTAGTTGCGATACTGGATGGGCTAAAAATTGATAAAGAGGAGGTACTAGAAAGGCTGGCTGTACTTAAATTAGATAAGTCACCCAGTCCGGATGGGATGCATCCTAGATTGCTGAGGGAAGTAAGGGTGGAAATTGAAGAGGTGCTGGCCATAATCTTCCAATCCTCCTTAGATATGGGGGTGGTGCCAGAGGATGGAGAATTACAAATATTAAACCCTTGTTCAAAAGGGTGTAAGGATAAACCCAGCAACTACAAAAGTTATTTAAACTTGGTGGTGGTGAAGCTTTTAGAAACGATAATCTGAGACAAAATTAATAGTCACTTGGACAAGTGTGGATTAATAAAGGAAAGCTTGCATGGATTTATTAAAGGCAAATCGTGTTTAACTAAATTGATTGAGTTTTTTGATGAGGTAACAGAGAGGGTTGATGAGGGCAATAGAATCATAGAATCATAGAATGGATACAGCACAGAAGGAGGCCATTCGGCCTGTCGAGCCCATGCCGGATCTCTGCAAGAGCAATCCAGCTAGTCCCACTCCCCCGCCCTTTCCCCGTAGTCCTGCAAATTTTTTCCCTTCAAGTACTTATCCAATCCCTTCTGAAAGCCACGGTTGAATCTGCCTCCACCACCCTTTCAGGCAGTGCATTCGAGATCATATCCACTTGCTGAGTAAAAAAGCTTTTCATCATGTCGCCTTTGGTTCTTTTGCCAATTACGTTAAACCTGTGGCCTCTGATTCTCGATCCTTCTGTCAATGGGAACAGTTTCTCTCTATCTACTCTGTCTAGACCCCTCATGATTTTGAACACCTCCATCAAATCTCCTCTCAACCTTCTCTGTTCCAAGGAGAACAACCCCAGCTTTTCCAGTCTATCCACATAACTGAAGTCCCTCATCCCTGGAATCATTCTAGTAAATCTTCTTGCAACCTCTCTAAAGCCTTCACATCCTTCCTAAAGTACAGTGCCCAGAACTAGACACAATACTCCAGTTGTGACCAAAGCAGTGTTTTATAAAGGTTCATCATAACTTCCTTGCTTTTGTACTCTATGCCTCTATTTATAAATTGTAAACAATTTTATAACACCAAGTTATAGTCCAACAAATTTATTTTAAATTCCAAAAGCTTGTGGAATTTAAAATAAATTTGTTGGACTATAACTTGGTGTTGTAAAATTGTTTACAATTGTCAACCCCAGTCCATCACCGGCATCTCCACATCATGGCTACCATCTATTTATAAAGCCCAGGATCCTGTATGGTTTTTTAACCAATGCGATTGATGTTGTGTACATGGACTTTCAAAAGGCGTTTGATAAAGTGTCACATAATAGGCTTGTCAGCGATATTGAAGCCCATGGAATAAAAGGGGCAGTGGCAGCATGGATACGAAATTGGCTACGTGACAGGAAACAGAAAGTAGTGGTGAACGGCTGCTTTTCAGACTGGAGGAAGGTGTATAGTGGTGTTTCCCAGGGGTCGATACAAGGACCACTGCTTTTTTTGATATGTATTAATGACTTGGACTTGGATGTACATGGCACAATTTCAAAATCTGCAGAGTGCACAAAACTTGGAAGTGTAGTAAGCAGTGAGGAAGACACATGGGTGGACACATGGCAGATGAAATTTAACACAGAGAAGTGCAAAGTGATACATTTTGGAAGGAAGAATGAGGAGAGGCAATATAATCTAAATGGTGCAATTCTAAAGGGGATGCAGGAACAGAGAGATCTGGGGGTATATGTGCACAAATCTTTGAAGGTGGCAGGACAGGTTGAGAGGTTAAAAAGCATACGGGATCCTGAGCTTTATAAATAGAGGCATAGAGTACAAAAACAAGGAAGTTGTGTTGAACCTTTATAAAACACTGGTTCGGCCACAGCTGGGGTAATATGTCCAATTCTGGACATCGAACTTTAGAAAGGATGTGAAGTCCTTAGAGAGGGTGCAGAAAAGATTTACTAGAATGTTTCCAGGAATGAGGGATTTCAGTTACATGGATAGACTTGAGAAGCTGGGGTTGTTCTCCTTGGAACAGAGAAGGTTAAGAGCAGATTTGATAGAAGTGTTCAAAATCATGAAGGGTTTAGATAAAGTAAATAAAGAGAAACTATTCCCATTGGTGGAAGGATCAAGAACCAGAGGACATAGATTGATTGGCAAAAGAACCAAAGGTGACATGAGGAGAAACTTTTTTACGCAGCTTGTAGTTATGGTCTGGAATGCGCTGCCTGAAAGGGTGGTGGAAGCAGATTCAATCGTGGCTTTCAAAAAGCAATTGGATAAATACTTGAAGGGAAAAAATTTGCAGGGCTACAGGGAAAGGGCGGGGGAATGGGACTAACTCGATTGCTCTTACAAAGAGCCGGCACGGGCTCGATGGGCCGAATGGCTTCCTTCTGTGCTTTAACCAGTCTATGATTCGAACTTACTATAAAGATTTGTGCTGCTGAAAAGTTTCCAAAGGATGCGATAGTGGACTCGAGAATCAAAGTCTGGCAGTAAAATGAATTTTGTGTGGCAATGCAGGTTTCCTCTGGCTGCACAAAATGTTCTTTTTGCTAATATTTCTTGACTTGCAGTATGATTTGATTGTCCTTATATTAAGGACAGTATGCAATATTGTAAAAATGAAAAAATGATTATTTCAGTTTATTCTAATGAAAATTTATATCAGAGTTTTATGCTATTTGTGGGACAGTCACCTAAGGAAAATACAATTATAAGAGTTTCCATTAATACTGCATATCAAACTCATCTGTGAATCATATTGATTGGAATTAAAATGGATAAATGAATAATGATTTTACCAAGTAATTTTATTCACTTAACCACTCTATTCTTTTATCCGTTTGGCAAGAAGTTATCAATGGAATGGAAACCTGATCATTTGCAATTACAGTACTGTAAAAATGATCACACAGTTGTTATGGATAACAAAGCTTCATACTTTGGTAGTCCTCACTTCTAAGGGACAAGTCAAGTCTCTGATCCAGATGTTGTCTGTTGTTCATTGTGTAGCAGCTGGTTATTCTATGGCAGCCTGTCTTGTGGCAGCCTGTCTTTTTATATTTCAAAATATACTTTATTTCATAAAATTTAAAGAAAGCACAAATCCAATGCAATACAATTCAAAACAATACAACACGGATTGTACACAATACGATTCCAATATTACAATTTAAACACAGTATATATCTTACAACACATGCTGTTCAATACAAGGTGGGATGGCCATACACGGTGGCCTTTCCCCATTGAGCCTTTGCGTAGGTCGCACCTCGCTTCAGTGCATCTCGCAGCACGTACTCCTGGACCTTGGAGTGTGCCAGTCGGCAACACTCGGTCATGGACAACTCCTTCAGCTGGAAGACCTGCAGGTTTTGGGCGTTCCAAAGAGCCCCTTTCACCAAGTTGATGGCCTTCCAGCCACAGTTGATATCAATCTCAGTGTGCGTCCTGGGGAACAGTCCGTAGAGCACAGTCCTGTGTTACCAAACTATTGGGGATGAACCGGGACAGATACCAACACATCTCCCTCCACATCCTCTGCGCGAAGGGGCAGTCCATCAGGTGGACGACAGTCTCCCCCTCACCGTAGCCTCGAGGGCAACTCTCGGTGGTGCTGAGATTCCGTGCGTGGTGGAAGGATCGCACTGGGAGGGCCCTTCTCACCACCATCCAGGATACATCCTGGTGCCTGTTGGTCAGTTCTGGTGACAAGCATTTGGTCGGGGAACTGCCCGATCGGATCTACCCTTTCCTTTCCTTGCAGGAATCTCAGAACATGCCGTGTTGATCACCATCTGACGGTCTTGTGGTTGAAGGGGTTCCTCCTCAGGTACTTCTCCACCTGGGATAGGTGGTGGGGTTCAGTCCAGCTGAATGGGACATCCTGCGTCTGCTCGGCCAGTGTGGCCAGACCCAGCCTTCTTAGTGTGTTGGACAGGTAGAAACTCAGCACGTAGTGACACTTGGTGTTTGCGTACTGGGGCTCTACACACATTCTGAGGCAGCCATATGCAAAGCTGGCCATCAGGAGTCCTCCTGATGCCTCACGTGTCCTTGGGCTATAGTTATACTGATACGTCTGTGTTGATGCAAAGTGGACCTGGATGCAAATCAAAGTGAAAATGGCAGTATGATTTGAATGTCCAATCCCAGTCTGACTTCCGAGTGCACTAAAATCATGTGGTAGGAGACACCCACCAGGTGATCATTCCACAGTGGTTTTAGTTAACAATATAACTTCAGTCCAGTGGGAAGCCATATCCTTAAGAGACCCTATGGTATTTTAATGTTAAAAATTAACTTAAAAATTTGTAATTATAAGTAAGTTAAACTCCCCTGGTCTGTGCTTGGTCACGGAAATGAAAACGATTTAAATTAGCTACTCATTAACATATGGATCCATAGCGCCATCTGTCTCTAAAGAGCACTCCTAACATAATTTGGTATTACACTGTTTAATGATATTGTGGTTCCTGTTTTGATGTGACGTGATTTTCATGTTGCATCAACACAAGAGCTGCTTTTGACAACACATTGCATTCTCGCAAGCACCGCGAGATCACCTTGAGATGGTAGTTCCAAATGACGTTGGCTTTGCACTGTAGTATAACTGCAACTGGTGTAAAAAGTTCCCAGGCAATCCGATGTCTCCAACTTTAAAAGAAAAATAATGTTAGCAAATAGCTGACTGTATAACAGTACGATACGATATTCTCAGGTGAAATTGTAATATGCTTAAGTGAGAAACATTAAATAGCAGTGGCAGTTGGTGACCCTTTCGACAGGTGAGACACAGCTATACATGTCTAACCAAGCCAGTGTGTTACAATAGGACCTTCGCACATGGACATCGAGTTTTATTTTCTTGTCCATAGCTATCTTTTATTATAAAGAAGTAAGGTCAAAGAAAAGAGTATAAAGCATTCCAAACCTTCATAACAAGATCGATGAATTAATGGCACAAATAGAGATAAATGGGTTTGATCAAGTAGCCATTACTGAGATGTGGCTGCAGGGTGACCAAGGTTGGGGACTAAATATTCCAGGATACTTGACTTTTAGAAAAGATAGGCAAAATTGAAAAGGGGTGGGGGGGTAGCCTGATAATAAAGGATGAGAAAAAGACATTAGTGGGATAATCAGGATTTAGAATCAGTATGGGTGGAGCTAAGAAATAACAAGGGGCAGAAAACACTGGGTTATAACCCCCAACAGTAGTTATAGTGTTGGATAAAGTATAAATCAGGAAATTAGAGGAGCATGTGACAAGGGTAATGCAATAATTGTGGGGGTCTTTAATCTTCACATAGACTAGGTAAACTGAATTGGTGAAAGTAGTTTGGAGGACGAGTTCATGGAATGCATTTGAAATAATTTTCTAGGACAATATGTCGAGGAGCCAACCAGGGAACAGGCTATTTTAGATCTAGTATTGGATAATGAGACATGGTTAATTAGTAATCTTATAGTTAAGGATCCTCTGGGGAGGAGTGATCATAATATGATAGAATTTCATATTGAGTTTGAGAGTGATGTAGTTAAGTCCAAAACTAGGGTCTTAAATTTAAACAAAGCCAATTACGTAGGTATGAGGAGCGAGTTGGCTAAGACAGATTATGAAATTAGATTAGAAGATATGACGGTAGATAAGCAATGGCAAATGTTTAAAGAAATAATCGATAATTTTCAACGAATATACATTCCCTTATCGAATAAAAAATCTGTGGGAAAAGTGATCCAATCGTGGCTAACTAGAGAAGTTAAGGATAGTATTAGATTAAAAGAAGAGACTTACAATGTTGCCAAAAGAGTAGTAAATCTGAGGATTGGGAGGGTTTTAGAAATCAGCAAAGGATGACAAAGCAATTGATAAAGGGGGAGAAAATAGAATGACCGTAAACTAGCAAGAAATATAAAAACAGATTGTAAGAGCTTCTACAAGTATGTAAAATAAGAGATTAGCAAAAGTAAATGTGGGTCCCTTAGAGGCAGAGACAGGAAAAATTATAATGGGGAATAAGGAAATGGCAAAGACGTCAAACAGATATTTTGTATCAGTCTTCACAGTAAAAGACACGAAAAACATACCGGAAATAGTGGGGAACCAAAGGTCTAATGAGAGTGAGGTACTTAAAGTAATTAAGATTAGTAAAGAAAAAGTACTGGAGAAATTAATGGGACTAAAAGCCAATAAATCCCTTGGACCTGATGGCCTACATCCTAGGGTTTTAAAAGAGGTGGCTGCAGAGATAGTGGATGCATTGGTTTTGAACTTCCAGAATTCTCTAGATTCTAGAACGGTCCCCGTGGATTGGAAGATAGCAAATGTAACCCTGCCATTCAAGAAAGGAGGGAGAGAGAAAACAGGGAACTGTAGGCCAGTTAGCCTGACATTAGTAGTAGGGAAAATGCTAGAATCTATTATTAAGGACGTAGTAACAGGGCACTTAGAAAATCATAAAATGATTAGGTGGAGTCAACAGAGTTTTATGAATGGGAAATTATTTTTGATAAATCTATTAGAGGTTTTTGAGGGTGTAATTAGCAGGGTAGATAAGAGGGAACCAGTTGATGTTGTATATTTGGATTTTCAAAATGCATTCAATAAGGTACTACACAAGAGGTTGTTACACAAGATTTGGGCTCATGGGATTGGATGTAATATATTAGCATGGATTGAGCATTGATTAACAGACAGAAAACAGAGCATAGGAATAAACAGGTCATTTTCTGGTTAGCAGGTTGTAACTAGTGGGGTGCCGCAAGGATCAGTGCTTGGGCCTCAAATGTTTACAGTATATATCAATGACTTAGATGAGGGGACCGAGTGTAATATATCCAAGTTTGCTGATGATACAAAGCTGGGTTGGAAAGTAAGCTTTGAGGAGGATGCAAAGAGGCTGCAAATGGATATTGACAGGTTAAATGAGTGGGCAAGAAGGTGGCAGATGGAGTATAATGTGGGGAAATATGAAATTATCCACTTTGGTAGGAAGAATAGAAAAGCAGAATATTTTTTAAAAGGTGAGAGACTAAGAAATGCTGGTAGTCAGAGGGATTTGGATGTCCTTGTACTCAAATCACAGAAAGTTAACATGCAGGTACACCAAGCAATTAGGAAGCCAAATAGTATGTTAGCCTTTATTGCAAGGGAATTGGAGTATAAGAGTAAGGAGGTCTTCCTGCAATTATATAAGGCTCTGTGAGACCACACTGTATAGTTTTGGTCTTCTTACCTAAGAAAGGATATACTTGCCTAAGGGGAGTGCAACAAAGGTTCACTAGATTGATTCCTGGGATGAGAGGGTTGTCCTATGAGGGGAGATTAAGTAGAAAGGGCCTATATTCACTGGAGTTTAGAAGAATGAGAGGTGATCTCATTGAAACACATAAAGTTCTTAGAGGGCTTGACAGGGTAGATGCTGAGAGGCTGTTTCCCCTGGCTGGAGAGTCTAGAACTAGGAGTCATCGGCCCCGATATTACCAGGGAGGCAGGATGGCAGCGGGTGGGCGACTGGGCGCGTGGGTAACCCGCCCAGTGAAATTGGTCCGTTCCCCACGTGATCGTGGGTAAATTGAAGTCACTTAACGTGGCTTCCGGGTTTCCCGTCGGAAACTTGCACAGCAGGCGGACTGCGCACCCGGAGGAGCTCTACTTAAAGGGGCAGTCCTCCAATGGCTGCCCCTGCAGAAAAGAACCAAAATTATAGAATGGAGCAGCCCAGGGGAAAGGCTGCTCCCAGATTTACTGATGCCTCACTCCAGGTCTTACTGGATGGGGTGAGGAGGAGGAGGGATATTTTCTACCCAGCGGATGGGAGGAAGTGGCCTGTCTCTGCCACCAAGAAGGCCTGGCTCGAGGTGGCAGAGGAGGTCACCAGCAAAAGCAACGTCTCCCGCACATGGATACAGTGCAGGAAGCACTTCAATGACCTAACTAGGTCAGCCAAAGTGAGTACACTTACTCATTCTCCTACACTCTGTCTTCCACATCACCACCTCCACCCCACAACTCATTCTGTACATGCCAACACTACTCTATCATATCACTCCTCACACCCACTCAAACCTCATCCTCAACTTATCTGCACTTACTCACCTCCCCAGTACTCATCCCACCACTATAACTCAACCCAATCCTCATACAATGTCATGGCTCTGTCTCACACTCACCCTCTGATGCATCTTTCACAGTCAGCCTCACCCAAACCAATGCATTCAGCGGTTGGCCACGTCACCATCCCTCACTCATGCTTCTCTACTTTCTCCCCTTATAGGAGAAGAGAGCCCAGAATGCACGGGAGAGGGCAAACACTGGAGGGGGGCCGCAACATCAGGTCGTCCTCACGGACGCGGAGCAGGAGGCTCTTGAAGTGAGCCACATCCTCGAGTGCCTGTCCGTTGGGGATGCTGAGACTGGCACCCGACAAACGGCTGGTGACAGAACTTTAACATTCAGCACTCACAATAGCAAATGATGTTAACATGCCTTGCCATCTTCAGCACCTCAACATCTGTCATCATGCTTAATATTGCCTTCTGTTCTCTTACAGGGCCTTCAGTGACTGCTGTGACAGTGGAGGGCGATTCCTCAGAGGACTGCCGGCCTCTGAGGGGGCACCGTCACATCTGAGCGAGCCATCCACCAATGCAGATACACACACCTCGGTGGGTTCCTGTTCTCACTTAGTTGGGGTTGCACATGATGAGTCACCACACACGTGAGCACGAGCAGGCACTGGTGGCAGGGGCAGCTGTGGAAAGTCCGTGTCAGTGGGAGCACTCCTCTCCAGGCTCTGCTCAGCTGGACACGTTGCTGAACCCTGGGGGCCATCCATGAAAAGGAGAATGATTGAGGGGCAGTAGCACATTTGCGAGGTGCTGAAACAGGTGCCACATGCACTCTCCACAATCGCGCAGAGGATGGAAGAGTCCAACTCCTGCATGAGTGGAATGGTGGCACAGGTACAGGAGGGAATCTCAGATACTGTCACAGGGACATGGGGGCATCTCTGAGATACTGTCGCGGGTAAGTGCGGGAATGTCTGCGATGGAGGGAAGGCTAGCCTCCATCGAGCTTCAAGCACGGCTCAACAATGAGTCCATTGAGGCCCTGACAATGGCCCTTCGGACTCAGGGTGAGCAACATTCTGCCGCCTTAAACAGGCAGGCAGATACACTAGCACTGGCTTTACAAGGCTTCACACATATCCTCCAAACTGTCATCCAGCAGGGTGGTAGGAGTGATGTGGGCCTGGCCCAGGAGAGGGATAATGGTGAAAGGGGACATGGAAGTGGGGATGCCACTCAAAGCGCACCCACGTCTCACCCATTGCCCCCTTCTCATCCAGTACCCGCAATGCTGCCTCCTCTCCAGGTGGTTGAGTCTGCCCCTGCACAGGTGCAGGTGGAATAGTCTTTGGAGTGGCCCTCACTGGCACCAAAACCCAGAGGGCATAGGCCCAAAGCATCTAATCTGTCAGAGCATGAACAAGAACAACCTGCCACTACCTCTGCTGCAGCCACAGGGGAAATACCACGTAGGAGTACTCGTCAGCGTAAGGCGAAGGTTTTGTGAGCGCAAAGGGGATGCACAAGGGTGTTTCACGGTTTGTCATGTTTTTTATTTATATTTGATTTTTGTTAATGGCACATTAAATATTATTATTGTCACCACTACTGCCATGTCTTGGCCATTCTTGACTGGATTGTGTAATAAATCCCTTTCATGAGGTTCACCATGAACACCCACACTTCATGCCACCCATTGGGTCACCCTACAGTGGGTGTATGTGTAGTTGCAGGACTATTTTGTGCAGGTGCCTGTGGCTCAGCACTGTGTTGTGGAGCTCCACGTGGCGGAAGTGGACGGCGTGCCTGACGAGGCTGGTGATATTGCTCGTCCTCGGATGAAGTGATGAATGCAGATATGGCGCCCCCCCATCCTGACAGTGTGAGTTTGAGGGGGTCCGCAAAGTAGGTAAATGTGTTTGCATGGCAGAGTTTAGGGTATAATTTAATAATTTTGAGTGGAAAGACAAAGGTGTTGCAGCCAAAACTTTGTCTGAAGTGACGGAGTGCCCTGCTGCAATACATGAGGTTTTCCCCCTAACTGTCAAATAATCTTTTGCATCTCCCACACATCTGCTCCAACAGGGAGTTTCCCACAGCATGGGAAACACGCTGAGGATCCTTCAAAATTGCACCCCTGCCAAAATCTCCACTCAATGAGGTCCGTCAAGTACCTCAACTAGCTAAATAACTATCTAAATTATCATCCCTCCTGCTTTAATTGCCGGTGGGAGTCCCGCATGCGGGAGCTGCGCGCACACCCAAACGAGTCATTGGGGAACTCGGAAGCGAGCGGGTTGGAGCCAGGCTCTGAACCTGCTCTGGGATTCTGCAATTTTCAGAGCCCCCCCCCGCCCAGCCATCCGAAAATCGGCCCTATAGTCTCAAGGTTAGGGGTCAGCCATTTAGGACTGAGATGAGGAAAAATTTCTTCACTCAGAGGGTGGTGAATCTTTGGAATACTCTACCCCAGAGGGCTGTGGATTCTGAGTCATGAGTACATTAAAGACTGAGATCGATAGATTTTTGGACACTAAGGGAATCAAGGGGTATGGGGATAGGGCAGGTAAGTGGAGTTGAGGTAGATGATCAACTATGATCTCATTGAATGGCGGAGCAGGCCAGAGGGGCCTTATGGCTTACTCCTGCTCCTATTTCTTATGTTCTTAGTAAGAGGGACCCAGTAAACAGATGGGCGGAGAGGCGGCCAATAATCACATTGGCAAAGCTAGTTTCTTTTCTTCAACTTGTTCTTTCCAGTATGCATATCGTAAACCTCCATCCCTTCCTCTAATCTTACAGCCAAGGCCTTTCTCACTCTCCCAACCCTCGACTCCAGCCGCTCACCTGGCAGCCCTTCTTATGGAATCCCACCACCACGATGTGGAGCATGGCCTCAGCAATTGGCTGCATCCTGCTCACCCGGGGCTCGAGCTGCTGCCGACAGAGACACCGACTCCCCTTGCACTATTTGTAGGTGTGTTTTGAATTAGTTTCTTTTTGTCCTCGAGAACAATGGGATATATACCCTGACAAGAATATTTATCATAATTTCTCGTCAAAGAACCATCTGGGGTTTACCGCCCAGTGCAGGCCTAAATTCGACTCACATCAACCAGTTCAGATTGTATTTGCATTTACACTAACAAACTCCAAATAGTGTACACACAAGCTGCCAAGTGAATGAATTAACCTTTTCTTGCTAAAGAAGCCAGACAACAAGTCATGAACTAACAACTGTTTATTTACCTCAAAATCATAATTAGCAGCACTTACACATAAACATTGAGTATGCAAATAATTAGTAGATGGGGTTAATTGACAAAATAAATAACAGAGTTTACAAAGGCAGTTCAGTTGTGTCACAGTCATTCAGCATTAACTGTTTGCTGGTTATCAATTTACAGTGGAGATCAGTGTCTGAAATTGATAGAAATTGAGATTAATTTAGGATTAGACTCCTTAAATAGCTGACAATTTAACACCTTAGCCGGTCTATTGGATAGGTTAAAGTCTACGTGCTTGTGGTTAGCAATGTTGGCAGAACTTATACAACCTTGTCCTGGTGATCTAGCAAAGATGAACTGGTTGCCTCGCCTTCCTCTGGGATGATGGCATTAACCTTCATTGAGATGCCAGAGTAATGAACCTCCATCAGTAGAGATGCTACCTGTTCCTCTTGGATTCTCTGCTCCTGGGTAAATCCACTTTACCTGCTGGTAGCTGTATCTGGACTAGCTGGCTTAAATCTCACCTCCCTTGATCTCAAGGAAACTTATACATCTAAGTGACACACTTATCTGGCTGTATCTGACTGATACAGCCTTAACTGCTGTAATCTCTCTCTTGCTCTCATTCTGTCTGAGATGCACTTTACCTCTTTTACAGAGACAGCCTTCTGCACAGAGACTACTTAAAACAGTTCAGTTTAGTTCTTAAGCGTCAAAACACCATCTTATATAGTCTAGATTTTCAAAGAAACTTCAACTCAGTTCACCAATCTAAGTGACACATGTTAGAAGAGTTCACTCCTTTTGGTGTCAATCTTTTCAGTCATGTTAGTACCCGAATGATGATGATCAAAGCGATTGCACTCCCGTCTCTTCTTAACAATGAGCTCTTCTATACTCTTTGATAAGAAGTGCCACACTTCTTATCATCTCGTAATGAGTTAACTCTGGGCCTGTCGCCTTGATGGCTTACGTTTCCCTGGTTTTTGTGAGAATACCTCTTCATATAAGTATAAGTATTCATGGTTCCACCATAGGTTACTCGGACTACTTACTGCATTTTGAGGACAAAGTAATTCTCAAGGCATTTTGAAGATTTTTTGTCATTGTTCTACATCCTGTGTGTGAAGAGTTTCCCAGAGGGATTAGGTGATTCTATTTTTGAAAGCCACCTTGCCCTTTGAACAATGGGTGCTTCTTTAGAAATCCCTCTTTATTTGGCTTTCTTGATGAAGAATGGGGCTAGAATGCATGGATGCTGATAAACCTATGAACATATTAGAAGGACTGCTCCCCCTTGCCTTTACCCTCCCAACCAAGTATGCACAAAAAAGTTGTACCTCATAACAAAAACTCCTGGCCTGATCAGAAAAAAACAATGCATACTAAAGCTACACTTCACCAGGGAGGCAGTGACCAAGTTGTGTCACACATTGAAAGATGATATGCAGGCACCCCTCATTGCCTGTTGCTGAAAAGATCGCTGTAACCCTTTTTGCCTTGAGCTCATTCATTCCAAACTGTTACAGTAGCCATCGACAACAGTCAAATCGGCAGTCCAAATCAGGTGACTGCTGTGGCAAACAACTTCAAAAAAATTTCCCAGTGGGCAATCGGAAACAGGAGAGGGCCCTGGATTTTGCCTAGATAGCCCAGTTGTCATTTGCACACATGTAGCCGTGTGTTCTTGCTTAAAATAGTGGAACCTTCAAGACTGCAAGGACTTCTATTAGATCAATACTAGTCTGTAACAATCTGCACAGTATCATTCAAGTGAATGCTCTCTGTTCTGACAGCAGTCATAATACCTTTATTTTATGCATTGCTTAACCCTGGTGGGAAAAAAGTGCAAGTTTGGCTCCTTGGAAACCAAGGCTGCTCACGACAAGCCTGGTTGATAGTTGAGCAGCATCCATGCATCTGCTGAACATAAATATAATTAGGTCCATGCATTAACAAGATCTATCAGCAGCCATACTAAAGACATGGTGAAGCAGCGTTTTGGAAGCTTTGACAGATCTGGAGGTTTCCTACAATACAGACTAGCCAAAATGTCATGCATCATCGTGGCTTGCTGTATACTGTACAACTTTTTTGTGCCACATAGAAAAAACATATTGCTCTCAGGGAGAAAGGCCCTGAGACTTCTGTGAGCGAGGGCATATACAAGACTGAGGATGTTGTTGCTAACTCGACATTTGCCAGCTGACACAACGGTTTATTAGGATCTGATTCAGGAGCACTTCACGTAATTACACCTCAGACCCTTTGTATGACAGTCCTCCTTGCATCTTCACTCTTCCCTCAACAAAAGTGCTGTCATCTACAGATTTGACAAGTACCAGACTATTTCTTTTGAAAAGCCATCATATTTTTATTTCCCAAAATAGGATCTGCAGGTCTAGCGTATGCCACCCCAGTGCCTCCCTCCCGTGTGTCTGATGTGTTCTGCTACCTAATCTAATGCTTCTTGTGCATGTTTTCCCAGTGACTGGAGCGTGAGAGATGGCTGGCAGCTGCATTTCTGCCAAAGACTCAAGATAATGGTGTTCCCCAACTTCTGTGAATGGGAGTCTAAAGTAGCCCAACTGCAAGGTGCACCACTTTGCCAGAGAAAACCTGTCCATAGACACTTCACAGCACATGTGCAGGTATTGAATGGTGATGGTAGAAGGATGAAGATGCATTGTCATCCAGCCACACAGATATCAGCCATGGCCATTTCACACCTGCCCCACTATAGGACATTGTATCAACATACCAACTAATCTGCATGAGAGCAGACTCCACGAGGGCATTATAATTACTGAAGTGCCTATCAATGGCTGTCGTAATGTAAAATGCCAAACTGTCCATAGAGGAAGAAACAATGAAGTCCAAGACTTGCTTGGCAACAGTGAGCATTCCTGTGAAATGCTGTGACTGGTATTATAGGCTCTGATGGGGATGGGAAACTGTTTCCTGTTCCTTCTGTGCCACTGTGACTTGCTCCTGCTCACTCATACTATGTTAATCACCCAGTGCAAAATACCATGAGTGCATGTTCCTGAGCTGGTGCTTTACAGGATTAGAGTGAGTAAATGTACCCAACCTAGTTGAATTGTTTGAGGAGGTTACTATGATGGTAGATAAGGGAGTGTCTATGGATGTTATTTATATGGAGTTCCAGAAGGTTCCACACAAGCGACAGCTAGCAAAAATGAAATCGCATGGAATTGGAGACAACCTATTGACATGGGCAGGGAATTGATTAGGAGGAAGGAGACAAAGAGTAGGGATAATGGGCATATACTCTAATTGGCAGGATGTGACGAGTGGTATTCCCCCAGGGATTTGAACTGAGGATAGGAATAGAGAGCCGCATATCCAAGTTTGCTGACGACACTAAGTTAGGTAGTATAGTAGCATAGATGGGAGCAAAGTTGCAAAGGGTCGTGGATGGATTAAGTGAGTGGGCAAAACTGTGGCAGATGGAGTTCAATGTGGGGAAGTGTGAAGTCATCCACTTTGGACCTATGAAAGATAGATCAAAGTATTTTCTAAATGGTAAGAAGCTAGGAACTGTGAAGGAGCAGAGATTTATAGGAGTCCACGTACAGAAATCACAAAGCTAGTGGACAGGGCCAAAAAAATAATTTGAAAGACTAATGGAATGTTAGCCTTTATGTCAAGGGGCTGGAATACAAAGGGGTAGAAGTTATGCTACAGTTGTATAAAGCTCTGGTTCGACCGCATCTGGAGTATTGTGTTCAATTCTAGGCACCGCACCTCAGGATATACTGGCTTTGGAGGGGGTGCAGAGCAGATTCACAGAATGATACTGGGGCTAAAGGTTTAAATTATGTCAAAACTCACATGAATGACCACTTGAGTAAGGAACAGTGCCTGTACAACTGAACCCTAGCATGAGTCAACACTTTCAGAAGGGGAGGAAAGAGTAGGAAAAGTTTTATGACTACATCTTACATTTATCTTAACAAGTTAGTGAACAGATAATTGATAAACTGACAGATCAATTAATCTCTTTATGAGGAACTTATCTAGAAATCAGGTTACCATGGACAAGAGTTCAAGAGCTAGTTAAAACTGAATATGGTTAAAATATTCGTTTATAGTTTGTCTCATTAGAAAATGGAATACATCAAATTTAGTTAAGTGTGTCACAAGACACTGTGGTAACACTCCTGATATTAAAGCCTGTGGGCAAGGGAGGGATCCACCAACCTCAAAACTCAAGACAGTCAAAAGTTAAGAACAAGTGTACTCAGTGTTGGGAATTCAAAAGAATAAATCAGTTTTATCAATGCATAAGGATGTTAACCTAGGTTCAGACACAATTTAACTTTTTGGCCTAAAATAAACCACCAGAATTTAGCATTGCCAGACGCACAGTTTTATTCGTACAAGCAATCATAAAATTATTTAACAGTTTTCAACAAAAAAAATGCATGGATAAGCCAAGAGATGCCAGAACAGGATCAGGGTGCCTATCAGAAAACACACACTGGCTCACCTATTGTAAGTAAAAAATAATTATGAAACACCATCACATTAGAAAAAGGCAAGAGAAAATTTGCACATCGATAACAAGGCTCTTTTATATAAACATAAGAGTTTTACATTAAATCTTCCAACATCAAATATTGTAGACTGTTGTCTCCCATTCACTTATGGTTACAAAATATTTGTCTGGTCCAGTTTCTAAACCATCATTTTTTGTATCACTGGCATGAACATTTTAGATCAAAGCAGCTTTTAATGTACATATATCAGCCCTTGAAAAATATAGCAGCAACTTAAATACCTTAAGGTACATGAGATCACAGTGAGCAATTGTATTTCAACAAAATTTTAATTCTACAATCTGCCTATTTTCTAAATATTTTCAGCATAGATTTTTCCAGGGCTGATCATGCATCATTATTCCAGATTGTACATTTCATTTGTATACACCATAAATTTTACTAGATTTGAAGTTGAGCTGGTCATTTGGCTGGAAACTGTGAATCTTATTCTTGTTGCATAAATCCTGATTATAAACAGCCCTGCAATCTTCACAGGAGACCTTCGAGCAGTTCACACAAGTGAACCTTGCACCAGGTTTGTCACAAAATCCACAGCGCAATATGCTGGTGCCCTTGGAACTGGGTAAGCGCTCTTGATGCTGCGAAATGGCAGAAAATGCATATTTCTCTTTCAGAGCAGAACTCACAGAAAGATCATTTTGAACAGATGAGGAGCGTGATAAGGTACCCACTACTCTTGGATATTCATGTCTACAAGGATAAAGTGTACATTCTCCAGTATCTCGTTGGCACTGGTTACAAAGAACCTCGTCACATTTTTGGCAAGTTGAGGTACCACTGGATATTCCACACATTTGGCACTTCCCCAACGCAACTGCGCTAGATACACTTTCTTTGGTAAGGTATGGGGTCTCAAGGTACATACCTCTTCGGTCATTATTTTTTATCAATCTCGTACCGTGACTATTTGTTGTGTCTATCCATCTCTGTGGTAAAGTGCTTCTAGGATCTTCAGCTGTGTAAAGATCCAGGTCATCAAGTGCAAGGAAAGAAGTGTTAAGATTGGTTTCTGCTCTCCAACTATCATTTGGAGACTGCAAGTATTCCTCTGACCCTCCACGAGGGGAACTTGACATAGCAAGAAGGGAAGGTGTAGGACGAAAAATCTCATCAGTCGTGTCCTCAAAAGAAGAGCCATAAGCCGCTTCTTTTTTGCGACGTACAGGTGTCAAATGAACTTTATTTAACTGCTTCTCCAAATGATTTTCAACATTATCTACAGGTGGTGAAGGTTTGTACATCAACTGTTTCATGTAATTGTTCGTTAACCGTTCACTGTCTGATCTTCGAAAGTCCATTCGAGCCACTGATGTATGCAAGCCTTCCATCAGTCTTCGTTGTCTTTTCATTGCATCAATGCAACCTCTCACATCTTCTGTGCTGTTTTTTCGTTCTTCAACTACATTAAGCTCTGAATAACCCTTATCTTTTATTTGTGAACAGATTTCAAGTAAATTCTCACATTCAATTCCAGCCAAGAAGAGCTCAAAAGAAATCAATTTTACACGGCTAGTGTTTACTTTGTTTTTCAGTTCACATGTTTCCTTTTCATGGTAATATCCTATATGATGTAGGATATTCCAAATATCATCTTCGCACATCGCAGATTTGATATAGTAGACAAAATGCCCTGTAAAGGTCTAGAACAGAAAGAAAAGTTGAATGAGTCATATTCTTAGCAATTTCAAACATATTAACTTTCCCTACATGGTATTTCTTTTTCATGCAGCTTCCTTTAACTGAGATGGCAAGTTGATACAACTTGTATACTCAAATATTAGACAGACATCGGATTTAAATTTGAACTCATTTGTGAAGTTGAGGATTCAGTAAAATTATAACAATCTGCAATAGTGTAAGTTCCTAATTATTTTGTTCCATGTAAACAAAAATACTGTAAATAAAATGGTAAAGCTTTTTAAAAACATTTAGGAGGACATCAAAGATCTCTTGTCCCCAAAGTATAAATATCTATACCAAACACGATTTCAAAACATTTTACTGTGATAATCAGCATGTTCTTAAACAAAGCATGGCCAATGAGGAAGACTTTTTAAATGATTTTGGCAGAGAGCTTCAAGTCATTTTACTTTGAGAACTCCAAAAAATGATCCATGCTCTATTTTAGCACGTTGCATAATTCTCATCTCATTTTCCTCCTTTGACTCCCAACCAGTAAAATATTTTATTAAATATTTGTGTTGCTTTCAATCACTCATGATGAAATAATGAAGACAGTTGACTACATACAAGCCTTTCTGAGCAGAAATGGTGAGTAATGTTCCATTCAAGCCTGGCTTGCTCTTTCTCACTAAGCAGCTTTGAAGTTGAGCGCCTTAGAAATTAGGCAGCATCATTATGAAGAACAGGGAAAAGATGATACAGAAAAAAGACAGAAGCTAAGAAAATTAACAGTTAGAGGACTACAGAAACAGAAAAAACAAGAAACAACAGCTTTCATTTATATACCATTTTTAATGTAGAAAAACATCCCAAGGTGCTTTATAGGAGGAACAAATGAACAGATGAAAGCCTTTGTGGGAAGGGAGAGATGACTCATTTGGTTGCAGAGACGCAGTTTGAGAGGGATTTTAAAAGGCAAAGAAAAATGTAGACACTCAAAGAGGTATAGGAGTGTCAGAAAATTGGACCAAGACAGTCAAAAACTGCCACCACTGGTAAAATGGATGGAAAGGGAGTAGCACGGAAGGTCAGAATCAGAGGGCATGGGAGGGGCATAAAGCTGTAGGAAGTTGCAATGGTATAATGGTCTGAGACTGTAGAGAGATTTGTAGAGGAGGGCAAGAATTTAAAATTTGATGGGTGTTGGGGGTTAGGGAGCCAGTGTAGATCAACAAGGATGCGGTGGTTGGCAAGGAGGACAAGGTGAGGGCAATAGACTTTTAAATGAGTTGCAATTTATGGAGGCTGGCAAAGTGGGTGCTAGCGAAGTCAAGTCTAAATGTGGCGTGGATATGAATTTTGGTAATAATACGTGAGATTTAGGGGTAGAATTGAGCAGTGTTGCAAAGTTGGAAATAAGTAGCTTTGGTGGTGGATAGGATTTGGAAGATCAGTTCTGGGTTGAATAGGATACCAAAGCTATGCACAGCTTGAACTGAGCCAAGGAAACTTAATTTTTAGCAGGAGCCCAAATCCTATTTATTTGCCTTCGTAAAGACGTTCCCCCTCAATCCTGATTATCTACTTTTAAAGGATTTATGGATTTCCAACCTTGCTCCTCCATTGCATTAATAAATTTACGATTTAAGGTATATTTTCACTTTTTTTAAACAAAACTTGTCCCCAAAATGTATTACCTCACATTTTTCTGTATTAAACTGCCTATTCTCCTAAACTTGTTGTATCCTCCTTTACGCTTCTTGGCTGTTTGCTACTCCTCCCTATTTGGCATTGTCAATAAACTTTGATATCCCTCACATCACATCCTAGTATTGATCATTTATATACATTATCCACAACGTAATGTCAGACAAGCAGTCTGACAGCAGACACACGCATGGGGTCAAAAGAAGGTAGTTGAGATGTAGAGCTCGGAGTCATCAGCATACATATGGAAACTGACCTCATGATTATGGAATATGTGACCAAGAGGTAGCGTGTGAATGAGGAACTGAGGGGACTAAGTATGAATCCTTGGGTAGCTTCACAGGTAACTATCCAGGGGGGAAAAATATTGCTGGAGACATGCTGGCTATAGTGGGACAGGTAAGAGTGGAGACAAGGGCAATCCCACAATGCTGGACCATGTAGGAGAGCAATGGAAGAAGATGACGATGTGATCAATCGTTTCAAACACGTGGAAAGTCTCATTAGGACAAAGAGTGCACTGCAGTTGCAATCAGAGGGAAAACAGGCTGACAGACAAAATCTGTACAGAATCTGTACTTCTGGAGTCAAGGCTAGCATGTGCAACCAGTTTATTTAACTTTGCCAGCAAAGAACTAGAGGACAAAAACTTATAGTCGCAGTGAATATGTGTAAGAGACTTGCAGATAAAGTTGTGCAAACAGCTTGGGGAAAAAGAGATGGATAAGTATCTGATTAGGAATTGTTATAAGAATAAATAGAGATGCTGATGGTGGAATGGTGTCTAGAAATTAAGGTTGTTGAACTGTTAGGATCTTGGAAACATCATGCCATAGAATGCAACATCATGTCAAAAATGAAAGTAGACAGACTTGCTTATTCTGGAATTTTGCTTGATTTACCTTCTGGACGGGGATTGAGGAAATAGAAATTTTACAGAACCTTTCTGCAGGAGATTAAATAAAGTTATCATGACAGAGTCCATAATGGAGCAGATTGTACATAGAGTCAGGGTTCCCACTCCTGATCTATATGCAGTCACTACTGCCACAAAAAAATGTGCTTGTATGGGTGTTGGGAGACAAATAGTCTGCCCACACTTACTGTCTAAGCACACACATGAAGATTGACCACTCAGGTAAAGTACTGGAGAACTGTTGGCAGCATTACCCCAACAATAATCAGCATTTTCAGGACAGGAGTGGAGGGGTAAAAAAACATAAAATCTGTGGAATAAACAATTGCTGTAGTGTGTCTTTCCTGGCACAAGATGGAGCTCCAGCAATACAGTGTAATCAATTAAATGTCAATTCATTCAGATGAGCTGATAATATAATTGGGAAAGTAGAAATTTGGTGCTATTTACATTGCTTAATTCGGTAGTGCAACGGTTATATTACTGGACTAGTAATACAGAGGCCTGGACTACTAATCCAGAGGACACGAGTTCAAATCCCATCAATTTGAAAAGTTAAATTCAATTTTTTTTTAAATGGAAACGTTGAATTGTTGTAAAAACCCAATTGGTTCAACTAATGTCCTTTAGGAAAGGAAAACTGCAGTCCTTACACAGCCTGTGACTCCAGTCCCACACCAATGTGCCATCTGAAGTGACCTAGCAAGCTACTCAGTTGTATCAAACCAGACCAACTAGGGAGAGGCAATAAATGCATGCCCACATTCCGAGAATTCACTTAAAACATTAATGGATAACTCAATTTTTTCAGTGCTAAAAGCAACTTTGAATTATCTGTAGACTGTACATAACTCGTAGTGAGCCTCCAGTGGCAGAAACCCATCTTATAATAATCCTACAAAAACTGGGCTGAAGATACAAATCCTAAGTCAGAACAAGTCAAGAGTTACAGGAACTGAGATACCACCAAAAAAAAATGCTTGGAAGTAGAAGAATACAGGATATAGCCAGGAAACACTAGATCACAAGCTCGATATTCTGAATTTGGATCTGCCATGCCTACCTGCACAAAATGTCAAGAACCTGCATGTATTTATTTTTTTTGAAAACACATACATGACCTCTACTTTCCAACCAAATAAAAGGTGCTGAATAGAGTAGAGCATGGAACCAGTTTAGACACAGTGGAGTGACAAGGTGACTAGATTCCTGCTCCATGTTATGCTGCAGGAGACCAGCCATATCATTGCAAATATTTAGGGCTGGATCTTGCTGAAGCAGGGTATCTGAAACATAGGATTGGTGGGAAAGACTGTCCTGGTGATTGGAATCTTAATGATACAATCCATAAATCTTGGAGATGCAGATGTGTCCATGCCTAGTTCCATTGATAACATTTTATTTGTACCATTTACTTTTTAATGATAGCGATGATAAATTTAACAAATCAATGATTTAACTTAAAAAGTAGCTATTTTGCCTCAGCTGAACCCATGCTACTGATTCACAGGAGAAAAACAATTACCAGCTTTCTTACAAAAGAAAATCTAGTCTTCTTAAAAGCAAAATTAATTATTTTTTAAAACCGTGTCAATGGTCTTTGCTGTTCCTTTTGTACTTTGCCTCTTAAAATATGCAGGTTCTCAAATTGCAGTTTGTAAGCCAGAATACATGCGGCACCAATTGAGTAAATTATAGAACATTCACATGAATTATTAAATTAATTTCTTATTGCTACATGGTCTGATTTGTTAGCAACAGGCAACTCAGATGAAAGAATACAACATTCAAAGATATGGTGAAGCAAACCATGGTGAGAAATATGGTAAGTACACAGGAAAGTTACATGAAGATAAATTTTTTGAATTAGCATAGTCATTGAAAAAGCAGCAATCAATATTTACTAATGCGTGCCACGTAAGTGATGCTGCAGTTAAGGCGGGTGATGTGATTGCCCATGAAATAGCTGGGTCATCAAAAATCCTCTATCGGGAAATGGTTTTGAAGAACTGCATGCTAAAAACTGCAGAAATAGTGTGTCTAGATAACATTTTGCTGAATGTGGCCCACGTCAAGTGCCAGAACATCAGATCAGGTCCACCATATAAAAGGAGTGCGACACCCATGCTTTAGAGAGAGTGCAGAGAAGAGCAACAAAAATAATCCATGATCTTTTCTTATGTTTTAATTACTCCTAACCTTTTTATAAAGTCCAAGTCCATTCGAAACTTGAATGCTCCAGTGCCATGTTAGGATGTCAGTGTTGAGGAATAGAATATCTTCTACACTTTGATAAAGGTCAGGTATAAGTACAACATAAGACAGGTGCAGAATAAAGCTCTTTCTAATCTGTGATTTAACTCCAAATTCAGAATATTATCTGTTTGAACCAGTGTGAATTTTTCTCATTTCCTACACATCTTAATGCTGCTTTTTCAATGACTATGCTAATTCAAAAAATTTATCTTCATGTAAATTTCCTGTGTACTTACCATATTTCTCACCATGGTTTGCTTCACCGTATCTTAGAATGTTGTATTCTTTCATCTGAGTTGCCTGTTGCTAACAAGTCAGACCACGTAGCAATAAGAAATTAATTTAATAATTCATGTGAATGTTCTGTAATTTACTCAATTGGTGCCGCATGTATTCTGGCTTACAAACTGTAAGTGCCAATTTGTACATAATTATGGGCAGCTTTGTACTGAAAGCCTGCAACCACTAAGAACTGGTGAGACTGCCCATGAAGCCATGGACAAGAAAAGGCTATTTAGTTCATCAAAGCTCATCCCTCTTGATCTCACCCGATGTCTGACTCAATACCTTATCTATTAGATTATTACAAAATTTACCACTTTTGAGTAGAGATTTTTGCATTCAATCTGCTTTGAATTTACTTTTCACTCATTTAAATTTATGTCCTCTTGTCCTAAGTCATCCTAAAGTAATATTCTGAGGATATTTTACATGGCATCTTTACAGCTGACAGAGAGAAGAGACTTGCATTTTAGTCAGGGCAGGATTAACCTCAGGGACTTGGGTTGGAAAGACTGGTATGCTAACCCATTATACATCCCAGTCCAATTTTTATATATTCTTTTAGAAAAGCATATTCACGATATACTAATAATGATAGATTGTTTTAAATAGTGAAGGATTGTTCCCACCAAAAAAGACTTAGGATATTCCATCACTGGGTGATGGAGATTTTGTAGAACACCAAAGTTGCCAACTGTGGCAAACAAAGACAAGCTTCAAGGGTTCCTACTTTTCACTGACTGTTCCAGCAAACTTGGTTACTTGTTCGCACTAATAGTATAGTCACTTGCATTTTAACTACGTTAGTACCCCTAACAATCTATGCAGGGGAGTGGGGGAGGGGGGGGAAGAGAGAAGGAAGAACACACCCAAGCCTGTACATTCCACGCTGACTCCGATCAGCTCATAACATGTCCAAGTGCTCAGTCACTGTTTCCGACAATACATTCCAGTAGCTTCCTCACAACTGATATAAAATTGATAGGTCAGTAGTTACCTGGTTTCTCACTCCCTTTTTAAACAACAGAATAACATTTGCAAATTTCCAATCCAAAAGGCACAATTCCTGAATCAAGAGCTTTTGAAAATTATAATTAATGCAATTTCCTCATCTATTTCTTTTAATACTCTGAAATGGAAATGATTAGGTTCTGGAGTTTTGTCTATCTTAAGTTCCTCCCTCAGTACGGCACTGAAATCCTTCTGTCTCGAAGGAGAGTGTGCTACCAACTAAATCAGGCTGATACTGTAGAAATATTAAACCAAAGACCTTAGTTTTGTCACTTAAATTTTGCAGTTAGATAAGCTTGAACAGTGGGCCTTGAATAAAGGAACTCTATAATTCTTCACATTCCCAGCAGTAGTCCCCAAAAAGGAACTATGAGCAGTATATGCAAATACATTTTGTGGTGTGGTACTGAACTATACAGAGCAGAAGGTCTGAGGATGAATCATTGGTCTGTGCTGAGTTAGCTGTGCTTTGCCTGGTCAGCAGTTGGGGCACTACAATTGGTTTGTGCTTAGAAAATCAGCTAGGGTTGCTGCTGCTGATTTGTATCCAGTGACCCCTACTGGAAAGTGTACATGTTAGATAAGGACAGGATCAGGTTTGGATATGATGCCCTCCTTGGACAAATAGACTGTTGACGATTATTGTGTATGGCCACCTGGCTGAGGTACTAGAAAGCCAACAGTGGCTGTGGAAAGCATTCCAGCAAGAGTCAACACCTTCTGCGAAAACTGAAAGAACAAACCTACATATTTTCCAATCTATTCTCAAATTCATTGATTTCTAATAAGCTTCCCTCACTTTCAAACTAGATTTTTTTTAAAAACTGTTTTTGTTCTTAAAATGTTTATGTTGTTTGAGGGGAGTGGTGACACTAATGTCCCCCATCCTTAAACACAGGATCTGCAGCTCAGTCAACCAATCTGATAAATGATCTGAGCATATAGATGTTGATTGGCATCCATTTTTCAGCTATTCCCTGACAACGTTTTAATTTAATAGATTTTTTTTTTAAAAAGTGTTCTTAATTTTTTATTGGTACAATGTTTATAACAGACTGAGCTGAAATGGTATCCAAGAACCATTCTTGTCAATTTTACAGACATCAGCTCTGATTTCCACAGCCAAGATTTTTGCTGGCAATATTAGCTTGTGCTGCAACATCTGAACCATCATCTGGCTTGTCAGCTCGTCCCAGCACCTGACTATAAAATTAATAAGATTCCACTGCTTTTAATGGAATACTACTATTTTGATTACTCAAACCTTATTAATTTTGCTAAAACAAAGCTTCAATATTCAATTCAATTGGTGGTAAAGATCATAATTTGCAACTCAACAGAATTCTCTCTCAAAACCATAATCAACCCAGGGTGTTCTATAGTGAAAACACTTACTTACTGTTAAATTGAGCCAATCTCCCATGCATTTGCTCATTATAACAACAATTTGCATTTATATAGCTTCTTTAACATAGAAAAACTTCCCAAGGCACTTCACAGGAGGTGAAATCAGACAAAAACAGACACCAAACCAATGGAAATATTAGAAGGGAGATTGGTCAAAGAGGGGAGTTTTAAAGGAGGAGAGGGAAGTGGAGAGGTGGATGGCCTAGACAGCTGAAGGCATGCCCACCATTGTTGGATGAGGGGAGGCGGGGGGCAGTGCAAAAGACACCAGAGTCAAAGAAATGGGAGTGTGTATGTAGGGGTGGGTTAATAGAGCTGGAGGAGATTACAGAAAAAGAGGAGTCAAGGCCGTGAAGGGATTTAAACACGAGGGCGAGAATTTTAAATTGGAGGAGTTAGTGGACATCGAGGCAATTGTGGGTCAGGAGCGTGGATGAGTGGGACTTGATACAGGAGAATATTTGGGCAACAGAGTTTTGGATGAGCTGAAGTCTACAGAGCATGAAGTATGGGAGGCTAGCCAGGAGAGCATCGGAATAGTCGAGTGTGGAGGTGACAAACGGCATGGATGGGATGGGCTAAGGCAGGGATGGAAGTAGCTGATGTGACAGAGATGGTGTCTGTGATGGAGAGGCTGTGGGGTCAGCTCAGGGTCAAATAGGACGATAAGGTTGCAAACAGTCGGGTTCAATCTAAGACAGTGACCAGAGAGGAGAATGTAATCAGTGGCAAGCATATTGAGTTTGTAACGGGGGTCAAAAACATCTTCAGTCTTCCCAAAGTTTAACTGGAGGAAATTGCAGCTCACCCAGGAATGGATGTCGGACAAACAGACTCACAGCACAGAGACAGTGGAGGGGGTCAAGAGAGGTGGAGAGGTAGTGCTGGGTGTTATCAGCATACATGTGAAAGCTGACCCCATGTCTTCAGATCATGTTGGCAAGGGGCAGCATGTGGACGAGGAGGGGTTAGATCGTTGGGGAACGCCGGGGTAATAGTGTGATGGTGGGAGTAGAAGCCATTACTGGAGATGGTCTGGTTATGATTGGATAGGTTAGAGTGGAACCAAGCAAGGGCAGTCTCATTGGGTTGGACAATGGAAGAGGATGGTGTGGTCAACAGTATCAAAGGGTGCATAGAAGTGGAATAAATCTGGAGGGGAAATGTACCACGGTCACAGTCACAGAGGATGTCATTAGTGACTCCGAATGAAGCCATTTCAGTGCTGTGGTAGGGGTGGAAGCAGGACTGGAAAGATTCAAACATGCGCTTGTATTTGGGCGGTGACAGCATGTTCAAGGACTTGAGAGGAAAGCGGTTGACGATAGGGCAGTAGTTTGTAAGCACAGCAGGGTTGAGGGTGGTATTTTTTTTTGCGAAGGGGGATGATGACTGAGGCATGGGGGAAAAGTGCAAAAGATGGTAATGGATAGTGTTGCAAAGGAGAGGAACTCAGAGAGCTGCCAGCCCAGGAGCCATCATTCCAGATACTAAGTCAGAGGATACACAGCTTTATAATAGGAGTGTCACACCTTATAATATGTGATAGCTATCTGCTGTTGCATTAGGAGCATCTGCTTGTAGCCCATTAAATGCATTTAGCCCCAAGAATACGGCCATACAGAATTAGCGCTGCATCAACTTCCAGGTCTACTGTGATCAGAAAAACACTTAAAATAAATTACTGTAAATTTTAGTTTAAATGGATATATTGAAACTCTGGGAACTCCACTAACTTTTTAAAAAATGCTTTATATATTGTAAAATGCTTAAATGTAATCTTTTAATACCTTAAGCTATGTTGTGTTACTGTAAAATTGGATCCAAGCTCACCACATCCCCTCCCCTGCCCAAAACTTGAGTGACCTGGGTCAACAATCAAATGTGTGCAGCAATCAAATTTCTCTTTTCTCACAAGAAAGCCCAGGATGCCAATAGAAACTGGACTCAATATGAATCAAAATAGGCTTGAAACTTGATTGCTGCACACATTTGTGCAACATCAGATGTTGACCCAGGTCACTCAAGTTTTGGGCAGGGGAGGGGATGTGGTGAGCTTGGATCCAATTTTACAGTAACACAACATAGCTTAAGATCATACATGGACATCCCCCACCCACCCCACCACACACAAATGAAGCATTACAAAGGTTAAAGTGTCTCAAAAGTTCATTTGTGAGCAGTTTAGATGAACAGGTTTTATTGGATTCCATTTTGAATCTTTAGTGTTGCAGTACAGCTTTCACTGTAAACTGATGTTCATTACTAGACTATGAGTCTCTTTAAACACTTCAGTTAGACGGGTCAACCTCTCCCTCAATATTCTTCCTTTCCTGAAGGTGACAACTCATGCTGGCAACAGTGGCCCTCCTGTACTTCAGTGAAATAATTATTTCATGTTCCAGACTGAAGCTGATGTTCCCCATCCCTAGCCCAAGGCTGCCAAGGCAATTTGTGGTACCTGCACCACTTAAATTAGCTAACACAGCACAAGCCAAGGATTCAATCTGAAATGTTAAATGCTGTATAACTCAATGCTACATTTGCACAATAAA
This sequence comes from Heptranchias perlo, assembly GCF_035084215.1. Classification (NCBI taxonomy): domain Eukaryota; kingdom Metazoa; phylum Chordata; class Chondrichthyes; order Hexanchiformes; family Hexanchidae; genus Heptranchias; species Heptranchias perlo. The sequence continues at coordinate 30,939,171 of NC_090343.1, forward strand.
TCCTGGACCTGGAGCTTCTAAATTAACATTCAAGCAGATCCATTCCTATTGAATTATGGCAATCCTATTGTAAATGTTTGCATTATATTCAATAAAATCAGCATTAGTAATGGATTTTGATGAGTAAGTTTTCACGGTCAATTAAAATGCTGCAGTTTATGCAGCACCAACACTTTAAATCTAAAATCCACATTGGCATCCGTGAGTCCTGTGTAGAATGTCTAGACAAAATATTCTGCTTTCACCTTCAAAATTCCTTAAAAATTATTGGAAAAAAGTTCTTGAAAAGATTTTAAAAGAATTTTCTTAATTAAAAGACACTAGCTGCTTAAGACTGTGTTTACACTGCAAATGATAGCTTGTGGAGGTTTTTTTTTCACATCCTGCAATGACAAATAGATGTCTTTAGCAAACATTATAAATATCCTACAATGTTCGTACACAAAGCAAGCTGGGTACACCAGTCAGAAATGTCCACACTACAACTAATGCTTTTGTTTATAAAAAAAAATAAAAGAATCTAACATCAAATATTCTAAAGCAATTTACTAGTAAATCCACTTGCATCTACAGTGTTTAATTTATAACCTCCCTCCAAACTATCCCAATATATGAAATTGTCTACTGTACCTTTATTGTTTTAAATTCTTTTTTCCAGGGATATAGAAAGAGGTTAGTGCAGAAGGTTTCCAGAATTCCAAAGGCAGTGAGAAGCGCACTTAAACTTGATGTTCTGAGCATCTTCAAGGAATTCTCCACCATATCATAAAATCTAAACATCTTAAATCTTTCACTGGACTCATGGTGATATAAATCAAGTAAGGATGTAGCTGTCTTCTTAAGGCCTGCATCATCAACTATGTGATCCATTTCACTCAATTTTAATTCACAAAACTGTACATATTTCCGAAACAAAGTGTCTCTGATTTTATTTGTATCCATTAGGAATTATTTGTGTGGGACTCAGTTCACCACAACTTGTCCATAGCCTTTCTGTTATTTTCAGACTGGAAGTAGTTTCTAGATTACAACCACTGATGCCAGGGAAAGTGATGCTCCTAACTGTAACATGAAAGGAAGACAAAAAAAATTAGAAATGAAATTGAAGGAACACAAAGAGCCTATGCTACAGTAACACAAATCACTACCTAGACATCTTAAAGTTTAGATAAGGGAGAGAAAATGGTAAATAAATCAGTTGAGGTTACGCCTTAATCTATCAAATGCTTGTTATAAAATTATAAAATAAAAATCCCCTCTAGAAAGGGAAATAGAAACAAAAATCTCATTCTTAAGTGACTATGCGGTCATAAAAACATGCATTTATATCAGCTAAAATTAATCAAACCAGACCAAAATGAATCATCAGCACAGTAATTTATATATCAGAATAGTAGTTGCAAAGCTAAAATGTCAAACTGGAATGCACAGGCTAACAACCAATACTGTTTTTTATAATACAAATATACTACAATGGGATTTCCAGACTATTAAGAACACAAAAGCGTTCAATAAACTCTCAAAAGTAGTCAGTTAGGTTTAAAGATGACTGTGCTGGTAAACATCAGCAAAGCTGTAGGCTCTTTCTATCTGACTTAGTGGAAAACCCAAGTCTTTAGTGTAGGCATGTGTTCTTCAAGGTGTACATATATCTGGTTTTCCCAAACACAAGTCATGAGAATTTCTTTAAATGAACCGCTATGTGTTTGAAAATGCATTTCAGTTAAATGGGGTACAAATATGCCAATATAATTTTACATAAAACAAAAACCCCATTCTTGATCAAAACTATTTCTTACTGCAATCTTTACCCTCATAAAAACAAAACTGGCTGCACAAGGGACACACCCCTCAAGGATTGCAAAAATTGGGAAGATTTCACCTCTGATGTGAGATATTTAAGTATATCCTACTAATTACAGGGCAGTCAGTCTAATCTCGGTGGTGGGCAAATTATTGGAATCAATTCTGACAGTATAAACAGTCATTTAGAAAGGTACGGATTAATCAAGGACAGTCAACATGGATTTGTTAAGAGAAGGTCGTGTCTGACTAACTTGATTGAATTTTTTGAGGAGCTAACAAGGAGGGACGATGAGGCTAACGTGTTTGATGTAGTCTACATGGATTTTAGCAAGGCTTTTATCAAAGTCCCACATGACAGACTGGTCAAAAAAGTAAAAGCCCATGGGATCCAAGGGAAAGTAGCTAGTTGGATCCAAAATTGGCTCAGTAGCAGGAAGCAAAGGGTAATAGTTGATGGGTGTTTTTGCGACTGGAAGGCTGTTTCCAGTGGAGTTCTGCAAGGCTCAGTACTATGTCCCTTGCTTTTTGTGGTATATATTAATGATTTGGACTTGAATATGGGGGGCTTATCAAGAAGTTTTCAGATGATACAAAAATTCGCCATGCGGTTGATAGAGAGGAGGAAAGCTGTAGACTGCAGGAAGATATCAATGGACTGGTCAAGTGGGCAGAAAAGTGGCAAATGGAATTCAATCCATAGAAGTGTGAGGTAATGCATTTGGGGAGGGCAAACAAGGCAAGGGAACACACAATAAATGGGAGGATACTAGAGGAACAGAGGGACCTTGGAGCGCGTGTTCACAGATCCCTGAAGGTGGGACTGGTAGATAAGATGGTTAAAAAGCCATACGGGATACTTTCCTTTATTAGCCAAGGCACAGAATATAAGAGCAGGGAGGTTATACTAGAACTGTATAAAACATTGGTTAGGCCACAGCTTGAGTACTGCGCACAGTTCTGGTCACATTACAGGAAAGATGTGATGGCACTAGAGAGGGCACAGGGGAGATTTACGAGGATGTTGCCAGGGCTGGAGAATTTTAGTTGAGAAAAGATTGGATAGGCTGGGGTTGTTTTCTTTGGAACAAAGGAGGCTGAGGGGAGATTTAATTGAGGCATATAAAATTATAATGGAACTAGATACAGTGGATAGGGAGCACCTATTTCCCTCAGCAGAGGTGTCAGTGACCAGGGGGCATAGATTTAAAGTAGTTGGTAAAAAGATTAGAGGGGAGCTGAGGAGAATTTTTTTTTTTTTTTTTTACCCAGAGTGTGGTGGGGGTCTGGAACTCTGCCTGAAAGGGTGGCAGAGGCAGAAACCCTCAACTCATTTAAAAAGTACTTGGATGTGCACTTGAAGTGCTGTAACCTACAGGGCTACGGTCCAAGTGCTGGAAAGTGGGATTAAACTTGGTAGCTCTTTTTCGGCCCGCGCGGACATGATAGGCCGAATGGCCTCGTTCTGTGCCTTAACTTTCTATGATTCTATATTCTACATAGCTGTGCTGTTACAAAAATTTCAAACAGATTTGCCCAAAAGATGTCATTAAAAACTTATAGAACAAAGCTATTTACCCCATCACAATGTTGAATTTTGCCATTTAATATTTGTTCAAAATTAGACCAAAAACCTTTACTTAGCAGTCTTAATTTCTTTGTTAAGTATACATATCAGTATAGAAAACAACTTCAATAAACTACAACAATCAATTAATGGCCACACACAAAACATTATCCCATCTTTCTTCTCTGAGATGCTGATCAAACAGCTGTACATTTCCATTTTCTGTTTTAATTTCTACTGGCTAGATTAGTGCTTTGATATTTCAATAAGGCAAGCTTCAAGCCAGATTTTTTTTTTGGGGGGGGGGGGGTGGGGGGCAGCCGGAAGACTATTATTGTATACCAAAGCTATATCTGTCACAACTAAAACTTCAACTTCTCCCTCATTGATATTGATCATCATGATTCGGAACAGCTATATTTTTCAAAACATTGCAATTTTTAAAATTTCAAATTTACTTTCAGCAATCTTTGTTCCTGAGCCTCATGTTGGAACTACCCAAGGAAAGATATTAACTTGCTAGCAACATAATATTAACAGCCTGTGATTAAAAAGAAAACTAAAAGACCAACAAAAATAACTATACCAAATGAGAACTGGCAGAGATACAGGCAAAGGATGGGCAAGAATGAAATTGTCTGTATTTATACTTCAAACGAAGAAACAGCTCACATCATACAGCAGGAAAGACAGAAGTGAGTTTTGAAAGTCATCTGCACTAATTAAATAGAAAATGGGCATTTTCAGACATTAATTACTTATTATATTTATACCACAATTTTGTATAATTTCTCATCTGTGTTAAGTACTATTTTTGGTTTTATTTTAAACCCTGAAAGTAGTTAAGCTGTGACAGCATTAAAGCCCATACTCATCATCACACATTTCACTATCCATAAAGTAAACAGTTTTTAGAGCTTTCAGCTGAACTGTGTGTAACTGCAGCCAATAAGTGGAACACAATAAAACAGCATTGTAGCCTACATATTAATATCCTCTGAAGATTTTTACAGTTTAACAACAAAATGTAATACACCTTAAAGCAATCAGTAAGGGTTAAGGAAATGGTATAGATCAATCAATCTAGTAAATTAATCACTAGATTAATTCCTGGGAAGAGAGGGCTGTCCTATGAGGAGAGGTTGACCAGAATGGACCTATACTCTCTGGAGTTTAGAAGAGAGGTGATCTCATTGAAACATATAAGATTATGAGGGGGCTTGACAGGGTAGATTGTGAGGTTGTTTCCCCTGGCTGGAGAGTCTAGAACTGGGGGGCATAGTCTCAGGATAAAAGGTTGGCCATTTAAGACTGAGATGAGGAGGAATTTCTTCAGAGGGTTGTGAATCTTTGGATTTCTCTACCCCAGAGGGCTGTGGATTCTGAGTCATTGAGTATATTGAAGGCTAAGATAAATAGGTTTTTGGACTCTAGGGCTATCAAGGGATATAGGGATCGGGCAGTGAAGTGGAGTTGAGGTTGAAGATCAGCCATGATCTGATTGAATGGCGGAGCAGGCTCCAGGGGCTGTATGGCCTACTCCTGCTACTATTTCTTATGTTCTTAATCAATTCCTTTACATTAGTTGTTACCAACCACTGCTCATCTAGGACAATACACTCAATTTCAAAAACCTGTCTGAAATACAATCTATTCAGATTGATGAAAGAGATGCTTTTCTGGTATCAGCATTAAAGCTGCTTCAAACAAATTAGAAATACATTTAGGAAGTCTCACATCTAACACATGTCTGCCACACTTCAAAACATGAAGTTTGTTTTAAATATACAAAATCAGTCATTTCCTGTTGGTTTTTCTGACTCTGAATATCTGGTCCTTGGGATGTACCTATTTAGACTACTTTCCCAGGAATTGTTTTGCAGGCCTTTAAGGACAGGCCAGCTCCATCTTAGCAACTAAACATCACAAATATGTTCCAGGCTATCTTGTGAGCAATGCCACAAATCTGCTACTAGTTGATTACTGAATTACGTGGTATACAAATTATCTCTCTGTCTACATGCTCCAGCATCCTTAACCCTAGCCTATCTGCAGAAACTGAACACCAAAACTTGGCTCTTGGAATTGGCGTGACTTAAAATTCAACAGGTTACTTCAAATTCAACAGGTTAAATCCGAGCCCTGCTCTGATATATAAAGTATATTTATCAGAAGGCAGGGATTTCTGGTCCAACAAAGGTTAGCTGCCCCTATCAGCTTGATCCATTACGTTTTCAAAATGAACAAGATTGCATTTTGAACTACAAATTGATTCTTTCGTCATCATATTAGATTTTCTGGTATCAACTTCCTGACTGCTCAGTTTAGTGCTGCGTTTTACGTGTACTTCTTTTAAAATTAAAACACCGATGGAGGTTACACTGGGCAATGCCATTTCTGTTGCTCCAGAAACAAAAATATAACGCTGGCGACTGGAACACAACAATTCCAGACTGAGTCACGGCGCTGCAATGTAGGCCCACTACCACTTGAATCAATATACGCTGCCCTCTGATGTGACGCCGCCATCTTTGATTCACTAGAACCTCAATTCGAGTCATTTTTTTTTCCCCCGCCTACGACTCGTCTCTTTCTCGCCACGGCCCCGATGTAACGGCGTGGCCGTGTTATACCGATGGCGGTATGACCTGAGGCACAGTCGCGGACTCACCGTGCAAAGCTCTCCATTGAGCAATCGTCACCGAACTGACTCGCGCACCGCCGCCGCCACCACCTGCTCGCCGTCTGATTGGCTGTCGCCAATTTCCGGGTCCGCGAGCTCCGCAGGCAGCCGCCGGCGCGCCTGCGCACTGCGTTGGCGGGGGAAGGAGGCGGGGCCGCCGTCAAACTGACAACAGCTGGTGTAGTTTCTGGTAAGTTTAAGGACTTCAATATATATTTAATTTTAATTCACAGTAGAATCTGCCACTATATTTATACATAAAGGAGCTTCCTTTAATATGAATACATTTATTAAATATTAACACCTTTAATACTAAGGTGTAGCAAGCATCCCTCATCCTCAACGCATATACATAGAAAGGTAAAGTTACAACATTGAATTAGGCCATTCGGCCCGTGTCGGCGTTTGCCCTCCACGTCAGCAAATAGTTCTAATCACTTCTAATCCCTGTTTCCATCTTCCTTCATCCCCTATTTAAATCAGTTTTTACAAGTTTAGGGCCTGTTTTAGATGTCAGATAAGCAGTCTGAGCATCTTGTGTTTCTGGGTGTGTGCCCATACTGCCCAATATCTAACTAGACATTGCATAACTCAGGGGTGTAACAATAATACCCCCTTGTGATCTGAACTGCTTTCCTACATTACAACAGTGACTACACTTCAAAAGTATTTCATTGGCTGTAAAGTGCTTTGGGATGTCCTGGGGTCGTGAAAGGCGCTATATAAATGCAAGTACTTTCTATTTGTGTCTTTCCCATATGCTCCTTTGTGCACCTCTCCAGGGCCATTTTCCTGGGCCCCTTTACAGCACAAGGCAGACCCTTCTCTCTTTCTTACCCCCCCCCCTTAATACTGACAGATGCCAGCACTCCCAATACTGCCAGTTTCTGCCTCACATGCCCAAAACCTCTTCAATCCTGTTGAACCCCTGCCCAGACTCCCTCCTCCCCCTGAGTCCCCCTCTCAGTGATCAGAAAACTTTAGATGCATCCCCAGCACTCCCTAATTCCACTACAATCCAAATGCTCTGAGCATGAAACCACCCTTCTCAATGCCCTAGATCCTAGAATATCTTTCTTCCGTGGTCCCAAAACCCTGAGGTTCTCCTCAAAACATTGTTAGTACCTGAAATGCCCTCCCCAATACTAACAGACCTTGGACCCCTTTCCCAGTGCTCCCAACTCCCAGGGTGACCCCCCGTGCTGATAAATCAGATAATGCTACTTGGCATAGCACCCTGTTCACATAAAAGCACTGATTCTTTGGTTAGACCACATGGAGTACTGTGAACAGTTCTGGTCTCTATATTATAAAAGGGATATAGAGGCACTGGAGAGGGTGCAAAAATGATTTACTAGGATGATACTAGAACTGAGAAGTTAGGCCTATCAGGAAAGATTGAACAGGCTGGGGCTCTTTTCTGTAGAAAAGAGAAAACTGAGGAGTGTCCTGATAGAGGTCATTAAGATTATGAAAGGGTTTGATAGAGTAGACGTAGAAACAATGTTTCCACTTGTGGGGGAGATCAGAACTAGGGGTTATAAATATAAGATAGTCACTAATAAATTCAATAGGGAATTTGGGAGAAACCTCTTTACCCAGAGAGTGGTTAGACTGTGGAACTTGCTACCATAAGGAGTAGTTGAGGCAACTAGCATAGATGCATTTAAGGAGAAGCTAGATTAAAAACATGAGGGAGAAATGAGTAGAAGGTTATGTTGATAGGGTTAGATGGAGTAGGGAGGGAGGAGGCTCCTGTGGAACATTAACACCAGCATGGACCTGTTGGGTTGAATGGCATGTTTCTGTGCTGTACATTCAATGTAAATCTATGTAATTCACCACGAGCAATGCCACAGGAGATCTGCTAGTGTCAAATAACTGTTGGTTTAAGCCTGAGCCTTTGTTTGATGTAGAGTATACATTCTTCCATCTCTCAAGATTGAGGTCACATGGTGGTATGTTATATTCCAGTGAGTCAAAAGTACAGCACAAGCCATCTGTGTTCAATCCCTGGGTTATTTACTTAGACATTAGATAGAAGGTAAAAGTAGATTCTGGTTCTAGGAGATGAGAGGTTCATTTCCAAAAATGGCTGGTGATGCTGAACCCAAGGAGAATATCTTGCATAAAAATGCAAAAACATAATAGTTACCATTTGCTTCCATTTTTTCCCACCCCCAACACTTTGTTTCTGTTTAAGTGCCCAGTTCAGCCTTGACTTTCAAGTGTGAAATTTTGAAAGCAGGCTCCAGCCAAATGTTGGTTGAGACTGTCATGACCATCCCAGGCAGTAGTTCCGTCAGCATGAATAATAACTGCCCAACAATTATTACATTCAGTTCCTATGTACAGCAGCACAAAAAGAAAACTGCAAGGCAAATTAATTGTTAACCTTAACAGAGTGAGGTGGCCAGGGAGGGAGCATCAAAGGTGCCAAGAATAAAAGGGAGAAAATGAGAGGAAAAGATCAAAGCCACCGTGAACAGTGGTAGGAAATGAGAGAGAGGAACTGGCGATGGAGGGAGCATTAAGACTGTTGCGAGCAGTGAAGAAACAGAGCAGTAGGACAAGAAGTTGGTTGAGGAGATGAAAATGCTGCCATATGCACACACAACCTGCTGGTCTCTGAGTGAGAGGAAAATGTCCAAGTGCCAAAAAGTATTTTCACATTCTCAAGGATTAATAGCCAACAAAGAGAGCGAGTTGGAAGTCTCTGTGAAGAAATGAAAAACCAGTGCTGTCAGTAGCCAGTCTGTCTAGTACACACTTCCTGTCCAAGTAAAGTGTGCTAGGCAGTCCCAGTCTCCTTTAAACTCCTGCAGAGTAAAGCTCTCTGGGTTGAGTCTGCCCTTAAATAGGATCCTTACAGCCAACAGATAGAGGGCCAATTTCTTTCTTCTTCCTGTGTGGGCACAAAGGAGGCACTGTGCCTGGAAGTAGGTGAGCCACCTTGTATTTTGGCTCATTAGTATGCAGTGGGCATGAGCCAGGTACATGTGTCAGCCTTCAATTGGGTGTATGCCTACTGAGCAAAGGAAGTTCAGATGCTGTTGCAGGCCTAAAGGCCTGTATCAACTTGAGGCAATGAACCCTTCTCTAGATGGGAGGGAATTATGTGCTTGTTTTTCTTCTGCACCTGACCTCTAATGATACTTTCCATGGCTTTGCTTTTATTTTTTGGCATTGTGACTCTGCATAACCTCCTAGAACTTCTTCTGTATTAACATTTGCTACTGTGTTTTGGGTGGTTGCAATTAATTTCTGATAGCATCAGCAGTAGAAACAGGGCCTCTTGCTTTGATGACAAGATCCTTGATTTGGTTCTGCGAGAAGTGGAGGAGACGGTTTAGGGTTTTTAACTCTCTTTTTACTGTTTTAGGTTATCGAGAGATAAAGATCAATCAAGGATGAAAACTTTTCTAAATAATTGGTTTTAATGACATTAAAACACAACAGTTTTACAGATAGAGATGCTTACAACTTTAGTCAGTAGTACATCTTGAAACTCAGAATGATCAATTCTTCTGCTTCGAGCGACTGAGGAGCTAATTCTTCATTGTTGGAAATATGTTATTATTGATGCTACCAAGGGTTGTTAATCCTTCTTAATAATAACTTCCACAATGATTCGGGCCCGAGCGTGACCGAAAGTGCAAGCTTGTTATAGACAGAGGAACAATGTTCTAATGAGGTTATAGCAAATAAACAAGGATGGTACAACCTGTCCCTAGGAAGTTTCGAGCTGATCAGGCCTGGTTCGTAGGGTGTGCGGACCTCTGCCATCCCGGGAAGCTGCTTCTACCTTTAGTGGGGGCAGTGTCTCAGTTTATATATCTTTCTGAAGCATATTTGCTTCTGGTAGCTTAACAGCATTAGTCCCATGATGCCATCTGTCCCGGACATCTTTATCCATTCTATGGTGTTAACTATTGTCCATTCGATCTATCTTATGGGGAGGGACATGCCCTTATTTTTTGGTGCATTTTGATTGTTCAGATGCAGACATTTAAGATGTCTCACCCTGTATATGCCAATCATAAAGGTTACCTAATTAACTGAACAGAATTAGGCTGTGTCTAGGTCCTGAGTCTTTGATTATGCATTGGGATGTTTTGTTATTTGTTTGAGAATTGGTCTTCAATATGTCTGTTTCACAGTTTTATTGTCTCTGCAATATTCTCAATCACTTTGCCTGCTGTCAGGCATATAATTATATCAAAACAAGTGATGCAGCATCTGTGGAGAAAGAAACAGATTTAACGTTTCAGGTCGAAGACCTTTTGTCAGAACTGGAAGATGTTAAAAAGTTAAAGTTTTTAAGCGTGTACAGAGCCAGGGAAAGGGGGGAGAGGAGGAAAGAACAAAAGGGAAGGTCTGTGATAGGGTAGAGGGCAAGAGTGATTAAATGACAAAAGGGATGATAGTGATAGTGCAAGGCAAGGAGGGTGGTAAATGGGACAAGTTAAGAAACAAAAGATCAGTCTAGAGTAGCTGTAAATGGCAACAGCAGAACCATTACCAGCACTTGCTGTCCGAAAAATTGGGAGCAGTGGTTATGATCTGAAGTTATTGAAATCAATGTTGAGTCCGGAAGGTTGTAAAGTGTCTAAACAAAAGATGAGGTTCTGTTACTCGAGCTTACTTTGAGCTTCATTGGAACAGTGTAAGAGGCCAAAGACAGAGAGGTCAGAGTGGGAGTGGAAGTGGGACGGGGAATTAAAATGGCAAGCAACCGGCAGTTCAGGGTCACATTTGGGGAGCTTTTCCAGCATTTTCTGTTTTTATTTCAGGCATATCATTTCCTGTGGAATACTGGCTCCCATTGTATTCTCACAGATGCAAGGCCTGCACTTTGCTTTTTAGCCAAGTGTCTGAAGCTTTGCAGGATGGGATACATAATTATGATTTTATGTAGAAACTGTATTTCTTACATCCTTCTTTGTCTCTGCTTCTGGTCTGTCTCCTTGAACATACTAAAATGACTTTTTATATCACTTATTCTTGCTGATGCAAAACAGTTTGCTAATGTGTATGACAGTTTCTCACATTCTTCCAAGGTCTAGTCAAGCAACTGTCTTATCTTTAACCTCGTCCTTATCTCTGCAAAAGTATATCAAGTCTCAAACAACAACAACTTGCATTTATATAGCGCCTTTAACATAGTAAAATGTCCCAAGGTGCTTCACAGGACCATTATCAAACAAAATTTGACACCAAGCCACATAAGGAGATATTAGGACAGGTGACCAAAAGCTTGCTCAAAGAGGTAGCTTTAAAGGAGCGTCTTAAAAGAGGAGAGAGGCGGACAGGTTTAGGGAGGGAGTTTCAGAACTTAGGACCTAGGCAGCTGATCTCTGAGGGATGTAGGGCTGGAGGAGGTTACAAAGATTGGGAGAGGCGAGGCCATGAAGGGATTTGAAAACAAGGATGAGAATTTTAAAATCAAGGAGTTGCCAGACTGGGAGCCAATGTAGGTCAATGAATGCTGATGGAAGAATGGGACTTGGTGTGAGTTAGGACAGCAGAGTTTTGGATGAGCTCAAGTTTATGGAGGGTGGAAGATAGGAACACAACAGTTCGTAAGAACCACGCAGATGCCATGGGTAACCAGAAGACTGAAGGCTTGTTACACTAACTATATAGGCTGGGAGTTTATGCTTCTGTGCTCACTGGACTGCGATGTTTCCACCCATTATAGCGAATGAGAGAAAAATTGCAGGTTAGCATGTACAGAAGTGGAAAATCCTACCCATTTTTTCTCAGAGCTGCTGCTCTGAGGAGAGACTGTGACTAATGGTACGCAGCAACCGTTAGCTGGTCTTCACAAGTATCAACAAGGTGACTGAGGACCAAAGAGAAAAATGTAAGCTATTGGAAAGCAGGCTTCCTCCATTAATGGAAAAAAGGAGGTAATTTGTGCTGCCAGTGCTTTTACATGAGTGGGTCCAATAGGAAGGTGGATGTAGGTCCAAGGAATTTTGGTAAAAATCTAAAGAGTAATGGAATCTCAATGACACAAAAATTATACCCTGGGTTATTTCTGAACTAAGGCCAAAGAATGCTGATATTTGTCATATTTTTGTCCAAAAAATCCAATTATCTACTAATTGAAATTGAATTGGAATGATTGAACAATTCAAATTAAGCAATTTTTAATTATCAGGAGTAAACTATATTGCCCAAAAAGTGACAGAGGCTGACCCCATATGACCGTAGAGATGTAGGATGTGGAGTCCCCAGCACAAGACTGAAGAACAAGGCCACTGACAATATTTCTGGAACCAAAATCTAATATGCAACAGCCACCTTGTATGAAAAAAAGTTTGAGATTCCTATGCGATAGAGCAAAACTTAAAGAACATATTTTAAGCCCGTGGTGCTTATGAATGGGCCATTTTCTGCAAAGGGGTGCCACGATTTCATTTATTTAACCGCGTTTCACATTAGACTTCTAGATTATTACTTGTACAATCTAGTGCGGAACAGACTGCGTTTTACCAAAAGGACACATTGTCCAATTTCTTTGGCGCTTTTAACCAAGACAAGGAATATGGTCACGGACTTGACACTTCTAAAACAAGTCTATTTCAACACAAAAAGGAAGCTCGAAAGTTCTCTTGCAAGTTTAGGTTGAGTAAATACTGCACCGGAAGTATTTGCCCCTCAGAAGCCTGCAATGGTGCTATAAAACAGCCGTGGCCCTCGGATAAATTAGAGGCGGTGCTGCCTCCTTTAGGCTGGCTAATTATAATTGTACAGTATTGTTTTTTCCCCCCACCTCTGTGTTCAGGGTCCCGCCTCCACTTGACGTTATCCATTTGCGGAAATAGACAGATAACAGCAGAAATGGCGACGAACTGCAAAGAGGACGCGTCACGTCGTAAAGATACAGTAGGGGATGACAAAGAAGCTTTAACTTGCCCTGTTTGCTTAGAAATTTATGAAAATCCCATGCGAGTCGAATGTAACCATATGTAAGAATCGATTTTGCTGTGTGTTCGTTTATTTTTTTCATCACGTCAGAATGCGTAGCCAAAGTTTATGGGTTTATTTAAACTCATCGAATTATATCTATCTTTTATTATACGGAAGAATTCAAATTATAAAACTCGTGTTTTTTTGTTTAACGAAGATATTTCAAACGAACTATGATCTATTCAGTCGGCCGTAGTGAGTGCGCGTATTACTCTCGGTTTCGTAATGATGATATACTGGGTTTGCGAAGGATTTGGGGAACTGAAGTGCTTTAGTTCCTGCTCTATAATTCATAACATCTAACACAAAATTGCAATTACTAGAATGCTAAAAGAAATAGATAAACTGAGCTGCAACCGGATAATCAATTCCTGGCGAAAGTTATAACTATGATTAAGTGCATTGTAGTCTAGACATATAAAGAAACTAATTTTTTTTACTATACTCTTAAAAGGCCTGTACATATAACTTAATCTGCCTTACCACATGATAAGGTCCCAGTGTGACCCTGAAAGCTTGTGACTATAACACTTCAATCAAATGCGATATTTTACAAGTGTATGGGTGAACTTCCATAATCAAGAAAATTACATTGTCATGTTTCATTTTTCAACAGACACTGTGCATCCCGAGTCTGCTCATTCTCCTTAACTCCTTGCAAGGAGATGTGCAAGACGAGCCTTGATTGACTCACCCTTGGGTGCTTTTTTTCCCCTTACACCTCTGAACTACCTTGGGATGTTTTCTATGTTAAAGGTGCTATATAAATGCAAATTGTTGTTTCTTGTTCTTCAACCATTGCATCACAAACAGAAGATCTCCCTCAGCCAATGATTACATCAACAGAAATCTGATCTTAACAGGGCTGGTAAAATTTTGGCTAAGATGTCATGACATTGTGTCACAGTAGAGAGATAACATGTATGTGTTGTGACACAATGTCATAAACATTGTCGGTAGAGAGATAACATGTGTGTGTTGACATCATAATGCAATATAGTGACATGCATGCTTTGAAGATGCACACTGGCCTTTGGCCATTCTGCCAGTTCCCTACCTTCTTCAGTCTCCCTTGCAAAATACTCCATCCCTTAAGGTTCTCCTCCCTCCCCCCCACCCATCCCCGCTCTCTTCC